>NC_139517.1:55923311-56523311 GCF_947247035.1 Vipera ursinii
ATTCATACTGCAATAAGAAAACATTCCTGCTATACAACAATACATATCACAGGGGAGATACTGTGCTCTCCAGAAACACTAAAGCATCGAGTAATGAACTAAGTTTGAACACATGAACTTAACAAACTGGGTTAACCAAACATATTAATAACAGAGTTGTGTGAACGCAACTGGCGTTCTTGTCACCAGAGCAGCACTTCTAGGGAGTAGAAAAGATACCCTACCGTTTGAAAGTGCTTGTTGGAGCTCGGTGTCGGAGATGATACCGCTACGGTCTTTATCAACCCTGAAAACAAACACAAGAAAATATTCTAATTACGACGCGGGACAAAAACAAGAGCAAAGAAGACTCAGATCAAGAATTCCCGGCGCAAAAAGGAGGGAGCCGAATGTGGAAAGAGAAACTTCGCACGACTCACCTTTGGAAGACTCCCCACAAGAAGCTCGGGTCGGGCATGCCTGTCGACGCCATGCCGCCACCAGGCTTGCTGCGGAAAGAAAGAAAAAAAAAATCCACCCACCCCTACTTGTTAAGGAAGTGGCCTTCTCAGAACTAGTTCCGGATTTCAGTCTGAGCTTCGGTGAGAAGAGGAACCAGCCACCTCTGTTTCTCTGACACAAATCCTGACGCACCCAGTTCGGCAGGCGGAGTTCTGAGAAGGGGGTCGGACTAAAAAGGTTTCGAAGCCGATTTTCTACAGTGTTTTTTGTGCTTGAAGGTGTTGTCTAAATGCATCCAAGCATGATTGGCAAAAACATTGATTGGCCTTAGTATGTTATGTGAGCCAATTCACCTTACAGATGGTTAGTATCAATTATTTCACTGTTTAGGGCAGTTTAACAGCCTTCCATTAGTTTTCCTCAGTCAACCAGGTTAAAGTTGCCAAGATTTAGACACAATGCTTTAAGGGTTATGAAGTCATCGGATGTATTAGATCTGGTTTACAGATACCAGGGCCACCTATAGAAGGTAGCAAAGGGATTTTTCTGCGTTGGTTTGCTGTCAAGTGGTATCTGCATTGCAGCCTAAATTTGGGGGCAGGGGTGTGTGTGTGTGGGCAAGCAAAGACTTTCTGCTTCTTTGGATGTATTAAATCATATGATTTGATTTGGCTTAATAAGCTATGCAAATGATTTGTCATAAGTATTGTATAAATGTGGAGAAAAGCCAAGTATTACATTTAAGCAGGAAAAACCAAAGGCACAAATGTAGATTGGGCAAGACCTGGCTTAAAAACAGTAACTGTGAGAGAGATTTTGGAGTCCTAGTGGAGGATCACTTGACTATGAGCCAGCAGTGTGCAGCAGCAACCAAAAAAGCTAAGATAATCCTTGGTTGTATAAACAGAGGTATAGAATCAAGATCAGTGAAATATTAATAACGCTTTATAAAATCCTAGTAAGAACATACCTGGTATACTGCAGCCAATTTTGGTCACCATATCACAAAAAAGATGAGAGTTTGGAAAAAATTCAGAGAAAAGCAACTAAGATGATCAAAGGCCTGGAGACTAAAACATATGAAGAACGGCTACGGGACTTGGGTTTGGCTAGTCCATGGGTGTCAAACTCGCCACATCACGTGATGTGTTGCAACATATTGCGACTCTTTTTGCATTGCCAGCAATGGGGTGGGCACGGTGTCAGAATCCATTTATATCACATTTCATAATTGTATAGGTAGAACAACGTGCTATTTCTGGGGATTCTGCCATCTCTCCGAGGGGGGGGAGAGGATGGTTACTAAAGCAATTTTCAAACAACAGGGGATGTTTTAACTGGGGGAGGGAGGGGGACAGACAGGTCTGGATTGTATCTTCATTTACAACTGAAAAGGAAAGCAATAACCATAAAACCAAGGAGAGTTCCCTTTCCTATGGAAGAACCTGACACCTAGCAACTGATGAGAGCCTGACCAAATGGATGAGGGGAGGGGCTGAAATGGGAATGTTTTATATAGGATTGAAATGTAACTTTGTTAGATTCCATCTTGTATTCCCACAATCGATTCCATCCTAGTAAACATTTTCCTTTTGGACTAAACTTGCATCCAAGAGTTCTTATTTCCTAAGATGTGGATTGAGGTGGGTCCTGACAGTAGACGGAATCTGCTTTAAGAGTCAACCTGGAAGGGAAAACCTTACCAGGGGACTTTGCAACAAATACAATGTCTGGCGACGAAGCAAGAGAGGAGGGAAGCCCATGGAGGGGGAGTCTTCCCCCCAAATGGAATCCCAGAGACAATGGGAAGCTGAAGCAGCATATTCCCCCGGGGAAGAAGCGGTGGAGCAGTACAACCAAAAACCCAGATGGTTGATGGGCGTTGGAAGGAAAAGTGAGTGGGAAAAGGCTTCGGGAGAAACGACCCTGAGGCGTAGTAACCACCAACCGGAATGGAGGCAAGAGATGGAGAGTTCCCTGCACGCCAGCGAGGAGGAGCGGATCCTGGAAAAGGCCATTGATCTGATGAAAGCAACCCTGAGCTCACTGAGGGAGGAGAGAGCTGAGAATTGCAACCGAGGCAGAGCCTGGGGACGCAACTGGAAAGGTAATGGAGGGGATCCAACACCTGAAACCCCTGGGCCGTACAATGGAACAGGAATTGCTGCCAGCCAAAGACTCCCGCCCCTGGAAGTCAAATTCAAGGGGGAGCCATCACGACTGGGATTTTTCCTAACCCAAGTCCTCTGCTACATGGAAGAGTACGGACGGGACATCCCCAGTGACAAAACACGCATCCGAATTGTGCAATCTGCCTTGGACGGGACGGCTGCAGACTGGGTGGTGAACTTGCATGACTCCAACACCCCAGAACTCAACGACTTCAACCGATTCATGTCATCTTTGAGGCGGCGGTTCGAGGATCCTTTGGTTGACCGTAAGGCCCGGGAGAGAATCAAAACGGTGAGGCAGGGCAGGCGAGCAGTGGCTGATTATACCCAAGAATTCCGAGCCATTGTCAGCAAGCTGAACTGGCCAGAAGACATCCTCCTCAGCCACTTCAAAGACGGTCTGAACTACGACCTGTATGACGCATGCCTGCCTCGAGGAGACCCACCCCACCTCGACGACTGGTACATCCTGGCGGAGGAAGTGGAAATAGACCTACTGAAGAGACACCGCAGAGGAAAACCATGGGGCCGCCTGCCACCCAAGCAAACACGCGAGGGGGAAAAACCACCAGTCACAGCCAAAAAATCAACAGGTTGCTTCAACTGCGGGAGAGAGGGCCACCGTGCTGCAGAATGTCGTTCAAAAGCCCCCCCTGAGGCCGACTTCCGGTGGCGACGCGACGCCGAAGACAGCCGTTTTCGGGCTGCCCGCTCCGCAGCTGTGTTTTTCCATCGTAAACAGCGCCGATCAGCTGTTTAGATGGATTTGAAGCCCCCTCCTCGGGAGAAGAGGAGGGGGTAAGGCCCCAGGTAGGGGTTGAGCTCTCCGGTGCCGCCTGAGCTGAGAGCTTGGGTGGCTGAAGGATGAGCCCCCCCGAAGCCTGGGTTGCTCCGAGCTGCGCAGCGCCTCTGCTCTGGGATTATTGGAGCAGAGCCAGGCGTTAGCAACCACCCCTGCCAAAAGGAAATACTTTTGATTATCAAGATGCAGGCAGAGCGGTACAGGAGGTCAAGGTGAAGTGGACTCTTTATTTTTACTCTCTAGCTCAATGGATTTTATAGCTTCAAAGTGAAAGTGCGTAATAAGTGAAAGTGGGGGAAGATGGCGGCTAAAACTTCTAAAGCTCTCCGGAATGCGGGGTCTTCCCTGGTGCAACAGACCTCATTGCAAGCTTTGCTTCCTCCTGCATCTCCCCCGGCATTGACGCTTAAAGATTTACAAGACGCTCTTGGAAAGCATGCACAATTGATGTCTGATATGATGGATGAAAAGTTGAAAAAGATGGAGGAGAAAATGGAGGAGAAAATGGAGAAATTGGAGAAGAAGATGGAAGAGAAGCTGAGAGCAATGAGGGTGGACATCTTGTCTAAGGTTGAATCCGTAGCTGAATGTGTGCTACAGCTGGATATAAAAGTGGAGGATCTCAGTCAAAAGAACTCTATATTAGAAGCAAAGGTATTAGAAAATGAAAATATAAGGGATAAAATGGACGAAGAATTGAGCCTTGTTCAGTATAATCAGATGCAGTATGCTATTAGAATTAGGGGTTTAAAGGAGAATGGTAAAGAAGATTTAAAGCAGCTGATTTCTGAGGCTCTGGAAGGGTTACTGGGCCAGTCAGCATCTGAAATTGAGGGAAATATGAACAAAGTTTTTCGTGTAAATTCATGGATTGCAAGACAGAGGAAGTTACCCAGAGATGTGGTGGTCTATTTTACAAAGAGAGTAATGAGAGATGAAGTCATTCAAGCTGCTTATGATACTAATTTGGTAGTGGCTGAGCAAGAAGTTTTGGTTTTAAAAGAGATCCCTCCGAAGATCCTAAGGAGAAGGAAAGATTTTGCATTTCTAGTACAGGAACTTAAGAAACGTGATATTAAGTTTAGATGGGAGATTCCAGTTGGATTGGTGGCGACGCATGAAGGTAAAAGACATCGTTTGGTTACTGTGGCTCAGGCACGTGATTTTTATAGTAATGTGTTAAAAGCAACCCCCCTATCATTTTTGGAAGCTGCAAAAGGATACGGTGGGGAAAAGTTTCAAGACGTTGCATATAGACAGAGGACAATGGTGTTGGAGGGGATCAAGTCACAGTTTCATCGGTTGCTGCAGGAGGCCAGAAGATGACGCGTGCCGCCCTAAGAAGAGCGAGACGAGAGCAAGAGCAAGACCAGCAGAAAGTTATGGAATCTTCAAAGTGTGCTTACAGTGAAGATGTGGGAGGAGAGTGGTCTAAAGAAGTTTTGGGGGTCATGACAGAGGTGCTCCAAAAGTTTTGGGGCGTTAAGATTGCTGATTAATTTTTAGGTTAGAATGTCAATGGAGTAAAATTATTATAGAGGAGAAAGAAAGTTTTTTTTTCTTTTCTTTTTTTTTCTTTTTTTTGTTGTTAATATTTTACACAATTTAAGATTGCTTGCTAGAAAAGTATATTAGGGTTATGGACTTAAAGTATGTGTTGAACTAAGAATGGGTATGTAAGCTCCTAATTAACAACAAGTTGTCTTAGAGATTGCCTAAATCTTTTTTTTATATACTCTTTGTATTTGAACTTTTATTTGAACTTAAGGATGATTTGGAATTGCGAGACATTTGGCGTGATACATGCAAGAACTATTTTTGATCATAGTTTAGTTTGATTGGAGATTATTAAGATTAACAGAGATAGGCGCTTTTGGCGTGTAACTGAGAATTTGTTTGGAAATTAGAGAAAGGTGGGAGAATGCAAATAGCAGGTGAAAGTTTTTTTTGTTTTGTTTTTTTTAAAATTAATATGAATAAGGACTGGGATTAAGAAAATTTATTTTGAGTAAAGCTCTTTTTCTGTTTTCCTCTTTTTTTCTACTTTATTTGTAATATTAATATTGTTTGTATTCATTTTATATGAGCTAGAGAGAGATAGAATTTATAGTTTATTGTTGATAATATAGGGGTGTTTATGTTTGTTTTTTGATTTTATGCCCTGTATTTAGCTCTGGGAAGTCGGGGGGGGAGGAGGGAGTGGGGGAGAGGGATAGGGAGGGTTGGATAGGGGTGGGGGAGGGGGGATTAAAGTTAAAATGTATTGTAAAACTTTTTAAATAAAAAAAAAGCCCCCACACGAAAACCAGAGGCATCATCCTCCAAGAAGCCGGGGAAGCCCCAAGGCAACACAAAAGAATCTTCCATGAAGGGGACAGAGGCTGTAGAGTCCACAATTCCTGCCAGGAACTGGGATTGGACTCCGGCCTGCACCGCAGGGACGGTGGACAACTCGGAAGACAGCTCAGAGGGAGAACCATTGGTAAGTGGACCCCTTCCACCCATACTTAAGACAGTGACTATATTAGCTTCCCCTATGCCTGAAGCAGCCAAAATAAAAGCTCTGATAGACTCTGGGTGCATCCACTGCCTTATCAGCCCAACGCTGGTGGAGAGATTGAGCATCCCAGTGAGGAGGCTAAAACAACCAATCTCTTTTAGTCAATTAGATGGGACAATAGCAGGGGGAGGACCAGCCACCCTAGCCACTTTACCAATCCACCTATCACTGGGGCCCCATGAGGAAGACATAACGTTTATAGTGGCCCCAGGCATGAAATGCCCAATGATCCTAGGACTGGAATGGCTGAAGAAATGGAACCCCGGGATAAACTGGAGGACAGCAGAACTCAATTTCCCAAAGGGGGGGGCAGAAGAACTTAGACTCCAAAAGCACCCCCCCAACCCAGAGGGAGGAGACAGCAGCGGTGGGGAAAGAGAAGGGGTTACCAGAGATACCGGAAGAATACAGGGACCTGGCTGAGGTTTTCAGTGAGGAAAGAGCAGATGAGCTTCCCCCCCACCGCCCCACAGACTGCACCATAGAATTCAAACCTGGGGCAAAACTCCCAAAACCCAGGATGTATGCCATGAGCCCAAGGGAAATGGCAGAAATGGAGAGATTCATAAAGAAAAACTTAGAAAGAGGATTTATTGAGCCTGCCAAACCCAAAGTGGCCGCCCCGGTTCTGTTCAGGGAGAAGAAGGATGGGTCTTTTCGCTTGGTTATGGATTATAGAAATTTGAACACAATTAGTGAATGTAATCTGTACCCCCTTCCCCTAATGAAGGATGTGCTATCCCACTTATCGAAAGGAAAGATTTTTTACCAAACTAGACCTGAGGGAAGCATACTACCGTATTAGGATTAAGGAAGGAGACGAATGGAAGACTGCATTCAACTGCCCAATGGAGTGCTATCAATTCAAAGTATTGCCATTCGGACTGCAAGGGGCCCCCACAGTCTTGATGCAATTAATTAATGACGTGCTGAGAGAGCACCTATATAAGGGGGTCCTGGTTTACCTCGATGACATCCTTATCTTCACAGAAACCAAAGAGGAACATATCAAACTAGTCAGAGCAGTCCTGAAGAAGTTGCGAGCTGCCCACTTATATGCTAAATTATCGAAGTGTGAATTCCATCAGGAAAAAATCGACTACCTGGGATATCGCATATCCCCAAAGGGCATCGAAATGGACCCTGAGAAGGTCAGGGCAGTACTAGAGTGGGCACCCCCCCGCACACGGAAGCAATTGCAAAGTTTCCTGGGGTTTGCAAACTTCTACCGCCAATTCATCCCCGCATTTGGCCAAATAGCCATGCCCCTCACAAATTTGTTGAAAACGAAGGGGGGGTCACCCGTGAAACCCAGCCAGCCTCTGAAATGGTCAATGGAATGTCAAGCAGCATTTGAGAGGCTAAAGAGACTTTTTTCTGCTGAACCTGTCCTAAAACACCCAGATCCCGACAAACCTTTTGTAATACAGGCAGATGCGAGTGATGTAGTGGTAGGAGCTGTACTATTACAAGAAAATGATGGGGGGACATTGCAACCATGCGCATACACATCCAGAAAACTCACAGAAACAGAACAACGCTGGCCAATATGGGAAAAAGAGGCATTCTCGTTGAGGTGGGCATTACTAACATGGCACCAATTTTTAGAAGGAAATAAAATACCTTTCCAAATCTGGACAGACCACAAAAATTTGGAAGCACTAAAAATGCCCAGGAAGCTCACTCCTAAGCAAGCCCGCTGGTCCCAACATTTTCACCGATTCAATTTCACTCTCAAACACTTACCAGGGAGGAAGAACTTCCTGGCAGATGCACTATCCCGCATGCCCCAACATAACAGCACAAGAGTTACTGACTTTAAACCACTTGTACCGGAACAACAACTGGCAGCACCAGTCGCCACCAGGGCACAAGAAAAATTTGAAGCCGAAGGTAGATAGCCAAACTGGAGTAGAATTCAGGAAGTCTTTGGAAAGTGATGAATGGTTCCAGAAAAATAGACATGTGTGCACAATTAAAGATGGACTGCCATGGGTGGGGGAGAAGCTATATATACCTGCCACACAGAGAATCAATTTCATGCAACTGTGCCATGATACAAAATCAGCAGGACACTTTGGCTTTGTAAAAACCCTACACTTAACTAAAAGGCAATTTTGGTGGCCATCAATGAAAAAGGACATAGAAATCTATGTGGGTAGCTGTCAAATTTGCGCGATTGCCAAAAGACTGCAAGGGAAACCGCCAGGTCTGTTACAACCAGTGGCAAACCCCTCAGCCCCATGGAAAGAAATAGCCATGGATTTTATCGTAGAAATGCCAGAAAGCAATGGAAACACCGTCGTCTGGACTGTCATAGATCTGTTCTCTAAGCAAGTACATTTCATACCTTGCCAAAAAATCCCGACCGCAAAAGTATTAGCAAAACTTTTTGTACAGCATATTTACAGATTGCACGGCGTACCACAACGCATCATATCTGACAGAGGGGTGCCGTCGGCATTTTGGAAAGAATTTTTATCCCTCTTAGGAACCACCCAAGGACTGTCATCTAGTCACCATCCTCAGACAGACGGAGCTTCTGAAAGACTTAATAATATACTTGAACAATATCTGAGATGCTTTATTAATTTTCAGCAGTCCAACTGGGCGGACCTACTGCCTTTTGCAGAAGTAGCATATAATAATGCAGTCCACTCAAGCACAGGTTACACTCCTTTTCAAGTAGCTACAGGCCAGAGTTTCAACCCAATACCAGAACTAACCCCAAAAGAACCGGTTATCCCTGATCTGAAGGAATGGATTGCTCAATTACAAAATACATGGCCAATCGTTAGGAAAGCGTTGGAAGATGCCAGAAAAGCATACAAGACACAGGCAGACAAAAAAAGAACCGATCCCACACCATTTAGGGTAGGAGAGATGGTATATTTATCCACAAAATACCTGAAATCACTCCAACCTTGTAAAAAACTAGGACCAAAATATATTGGACCCTTTCCAATTAAAAGAATCATAAACCCAGTAACAGTTGAATTAGAACTACCCAAAAATCTTAGACGAATACACCCAACCTTCCACTGCAGTCTATTAAAGAGAGAACAACAATCACCACTACGAGCAAAAATCCCACCACCACCACCCCCCATCATGGTGGAAGGAGAACAACATTTTGAAGTGAAAGAAATCTTAGATTCCAGAAAACACCATGGAACGATACAATATTTAGTGGCATGGAAACACCTCCCCTCCTCAGAAAATGAGTGGGTTAACAAACTCCATGTTAAAGCACCTAAGTTGCTTAAGAGGTTTCATACAGAATATCCAAACAAACCAGGCTAACATTTATATGTTTTCTTTCCCCACAGATGGACTCATCTTTTTTCTGAAAGGAGAGCCGAATGTCAGAATCCATTTATATCACATTTCATAATTGTATAGGTAGAACAACGTGCTATTTCTGGGGATTCGGCCATCTCTCCGAGGGGGGGCGAGAGGATGGTTACTAAAGCAATTTTCAAACAACAGGGGATGTTTTAACTGGGGGAGGGAGGGGGACAGACAGGTCTGGATTATATCTTCATTTACAACTGAAAAGGAAAGCAATAACCATAAAACCAAGGAGAGTTCCCTTTCCTATGGAAGAACCTGACACCTAGCAACTGATGAGAGCCTGACCAAATGGATGAGGGGAGGGGCTGAAATGGGAATGTTTTATATAGGATTGAAATGTAACTTTGTTAGATTCCTTCTTGTATTCCCACAATCGATTCCATCCTAGTAAACATTTTCCTTTTGGACTAAACTTGCATCCAAGAGTTTTTATTTCCTAAGATGTGGATTGAGGTGGGTCCTGACACACGGCTTTGGTATGATGAAACCGGCCTACGGGCTGACAGTTTGACACCCTGGGAGAGCATTCTCAGTGGGTGCGCCAACCCTCTGGAACTGCTTGCCTACTGAAATCCGGATGGCCCCCGACCTTCGCACCTTCCGGCGCGACTTAAAAACCTACCTGTTCCAGCAGTCCGGCCTGGCCTGATAGCTCTTGGGGTTTCATTTGTTTTTTACTATTGTTTAACTGTATACTTACCTTGCTCTGTACACCGCCCCGAGTCCCTCGGGAGAAGGGCGGTATATAAAAACAAACAAATAAATAAATAAAATAAATAAATATACATAATATGCTGAAGCATTTTGTTGAATAATTAAGTGAATAAATTGCATCGTCTAAATCAGCTGTGTCCAATGCTGGGCAGCTAGTAATATGGCCCCACAAAATTGTAATAAAAAATACAAAAAAAAAGTTTGTTATTTGTATATATTAACTATATATTTTATATACTACCCAAAACAATTCCTCTTCACTCCATGTGGCCCACACAAGCCAAAAGGTTGCACATACCTGGGCTAGATTATATAAAATAAGTCATGTACCAGTTTACTGTATTGTGTCTTCATATGTGCTTTATAGGATTTCATTCCCCAAATCAATTGTTAGATTTGCAGATATCATTGCCTAAATTCATGTAATAGAGCAAATTTGCCAACTATATTTTGAATCATGAATGTCATGCAAACACAGCCAGTGAAAATGAATCAGAATAGAATAGAATAGAATAGAATAGAATAGAATAGAATAGAATAGAATAGAATAGAATAGAATAGAATAGAATAGAATAGAATAGAATAGAATAGAATAGAATAGAATAGGAGCTGGAAGGTACCTTGGAGGTCTTGTAGTCCAAGCCCCTGCTCAAGCCCGAGAACCTGTCCTATACCATCTCAGGCAGGTGATATCTAGTCTCTTCTTAAAAATCTCCAGTGATTGAGTGTCCACAATTTCTGGGCGTAAGCTGTTTCACTGGTTGATTGCCCTCACTGTCAGGAAGTTTCTCCTTAATTCCAGGTTGCTTCTCTCTTTGATCAATTTTCAACCATTGTTTCTCATCCTTCCATCTGGTGCCTTGGTGAACAACCTGGCCCCCTCTGCCTTGCGGCAGGCCCTCAAATACTGGAACACTGCTATCATGTCTCCCCTATTTCTTCTTTTTTTAAGATTAGCCCAGGGTGTCAAACTGTCAGCCCATAGGCTGGTTTCATCATACCGAAGCCGTGTGTCAGGACCCACCTCAATCCACATCTTAGGAAATAAGAACTCTTGGATGCAAGTTTAGTCCAAAAGGAAAATGTTTACTAGGATGGAATCGATTGTGGGAATACAAGAAGGAATCTAACAAAGTTACATTTCAATCCTATATAAAACATTCCCATTTCAGCCCCTCCCCTCATCCATTTGGTCAGGCTCTCATCAGTTGCTAGGTGTCAGGTTCTTCCATAGGAAAGGGAACTCTCCTTGGTTTTATGGTTATTGCTTTCCTTTTCAGTTGTAAATGAAGATACAATCCAGACCTGTCTGTCCCCCTCCCTCCCCCAGTTAAAACATCCCCTGTTGTTTGAAAATTGCTTTAGTAACCATCCTCTCGCCCCCCCTCGGAGAGATGGCAGAATACCCAGAAATAGCACGTTGTTCTACCTATACAATTATGAAATGTGATATAAATGGATTCTGACATTCGGCTCTCCTTTCAGAAAAAAGATGAGTCCATCTATGGGGAAAGAAAACATATAAATGTTAGCCTGGTTTGTTTGGATATTCTGTATGAAACCTCTTAAGCAACTTAGGTGCTTTAACATGGAGTTTGTTAACCCACTCATTTTCTGAGGAGGGGAGGTGTTTCCATGCCACTAAATATTGTATCGTTCCATGGTGTTTTCTGGAATCTAAGATTTCTTTCACTTCAAAATGTTGTTCTCCTTCCACCATGATGGGGGGTGGTGGTGGTGGGATTTTTGCTCGTAGTGGTGATTGTTGTTCTCTCTTTAATAGACTGCAGTGGAAGGTTGGGTGTATTCGTCTAAGATTTTTGGGTAGTTCTAATTCAACTGTTACTGGGTTTATGATTCTTTTAATTGGAAAGGGTCCAATATATTTTGGTCCTAGTTTTTTACAAGGTTGGAGTGATTTCAGGTATTTTGTGGATAAATATACCATCTCTCCTACCCTAAATGGTGTGGGATCGGTTCTTTTTTTGTCTGCCTGTGTCTTGTATGCTTTTCTGGCATCTTCCAACGCTTTCCTAACGATTGGCCATGTATTTTGTAATTGAGCAATCCATTCCTTCAGATCAGGGATAACCGGTTCTTTTGGGGTTAGTTCTGGTATTGGGTTGAAACTCTGGCCTGTAGCTACTTGAAAAGGAGTGTAACCTGTGCTTGAGTGGACTGCATTATTATATGCTACTTCTGCAAAAGGCAGTAGGTCCGCCCAGTCGGACTGCTGAAAATTAATAAAGCATCTCAGATATTGTTCAAGTATATTATTAAGTCTTTCAGAAGCTCCGTCTGTCTGAGGATGGTGACTAGATGACAGTCCTTGGGTGGTTCCTAAGAGGGATAAAAATTCTTTCCAAAATGCCGACGGCACCCCTCTGTCAGATATGATGCGTTGTGGTACGCCGTGCAATCTGTAAATATGCTGTACAAAAAGTTTTGCTAATACTTTTGCGGTCGGGATTTTTTGGCAAGGTATGAAATGTACTTGCTTAGAGAACAGATCTGTGACAGTCCAGACTACGGTGTTTCCATTACTTTCTGGCAGTTCTACGATAAAATCCATGGCTATTTCTTTCCATGGGGCTGAGGGGTTTGCCACTGGTTGTAACAGACCTGGCGGTTTCCCTTGCAGTCTTTTGGCAATCGCGCAAATTTGACAGCTACCCACATAGATTTCTATGTCCTTTTTCATTGATGGCCACCAAAATTGCCTTTTAGTTAAGTGTAGGGTTTTTACAAAGCCAAAGTGTCCTGCTGATTTTGTATCATGGCACAGTTGCATGAAATTGATTCTCTGTGTGGCAGGTATATATAGCTTCTCCCCCACCCATGGCAGTCCATCTTTAATTGTGCACACATGTCTATTTTTCTGGAACCATTCATCACTTTCCAAAGACTTCCTGAATTCTACTCCAGTTTGGCTATCTACCTTCGGCTTCAAATTTTTCTTGTGCCCTGGTGGCGACTGGTGCTGCCAGTTGTTGTTCCGGTACAAGTGGTTTAAAGTCAGTAACTCTTGTGCTGTTATGTTGGGGCATGCGGGATAATGCATCTGCCAGGAAGTTCTTCCTCCCTGGTAAGTTTTTGAGAGTGAAATTGAATCGGTGAAAATGTTGGGACCAGCGGGCTTGCTTAGGAGTGAGCTTCCTGGGTGTTTTTAGTGCTTCCAAATTTTTGTGGTCTGTCCTGACCTGGAAAGGTATTTTATTTCCTTCTAAAAATTGGCGCCATGTTAGTAATGCCCACCTCAACGAGAATGCCTCTTTTTCCCATATTGGCCAGCGTTGTTCTGTTTCTGTGAGTTTTCTGGATGTGTATGCGCATGGTTGCAACGTCCCCCCATCATTTTCTTGTAATAGTACGGCTCCTACCGCTACATCGCTCGCATATGCCTGTATTACAAAAGGTTTGTCGGGATCTGGGTGTTTTAGGACAGGTTCAGCAGAAAAAAGTCTCTTTAGCCTCTTAAATGCTGCTTGACATTCCATTGACCATTTCAGAGGCTGGCTGGGTTTCACGGGTGACCCCCCCTTCGTTTTCAACAAATTTGTGAGGGGCATGGCTATTTGGCCAAATGCGGGGATGAATTGGCGGTAGAAATTTGCAAACCCCAGGAAACTTTGTAATTGCTTCCGTGTGCGGGGGGGTGCCCACTCTAGTACTACCCTGACCTTCTCAGGGTCCATTTCGATGCCCTTTGGGGATATGCGATATCCCAGGTAGTCGATTTTTTCCTGATGGAATTCACAGTTTGATAATTTAGCATATAAATGGGCAGCTCGCAACTTCTTCAGGACAGCTCTGACTAGTTTGATATGTTCCTCTTTGGTTTCTGTGAAGATAAGGATGTCATCGAGGTAAACCAGGACCCCCTTATATAGGTGCTTTCTTAGCACGTCATCAATTAATTGCATAAAGACTGCGGGGGGCCCTTGTAGTCCGAATGGCAATACTTTGAATTGATAGCACCCCATTGGGCAGTTGAATGCAGTCTTCCATTCGTCTCCTTCCTTAATCCTAATACGGTAGTATGCTTCCCTCAGGTCTAGTTTGGTAAAAAATCTTTCCTTTCGATAGGTGGGATAGCATATCCTTCATTAGGGGAAGGGGGTACAGATTACATTCACTAATTGTGTTCAAATTTCTATAGTCCACAACCAAGCGAAAAAACCCATCCTTCTTCTTCCTGAACAGAACCGGGGCGGCCACTTTGGGTTTGGCAGGCTCAATAAATCTTCTTTCTAAGTTTTTCTTTATGAATCTTTCCATTTCTGCCATTTCCCTTGGGCTCATGGCATACATCCTGGGTTTTAGGAGTTTTGCCCCAGGTTTGAATTCTATGGTGCAGTGTGGGGCGGTGGGGGGGAAGCTCATCTGCTCTTTCCTCACTGAAAACCTCAGCCAGGTCCCTGTATTCTTCCAGTATCTCTGGTAACCCCTTCTCTTTCCCCACCGCTGCTGTCTCCTCCCTCTGGGTTGGGGGGGTGCTTTTGGAGTCTAAGTTCTTCTGCCCCCCCCTTTGGGAAATTGAGTTCTGCTGTCCTCCAGTTTATCCCGGGGTTCCATTTCTTCAGCCATTCCAGTCCTAGAATCATTGGGCATTCCATGCCTGGGGCCTCATAAACATTATGTCCTTCTCATGTGGCCCCAGTGATAGGTGGATTGGTAAAGTGGCTAGGGTGGCTGGTCCTCCCCCTGCTATTGTCCCATCTAATTGACTAAAAGAGATTGGTTGTTTTAGCTTCCTCACTGGGATGCTCAATCTCTCCACCAGCGTTGGGCTGATAAGGCAGCGGATGCACCCAGAGTCTATCAGAGCTTTTATTTTGGCTGCTTCAGGCATAGGGCAAGCTAATATAGTCACTGTCTTAAGTATGGGTGGAAGGGGTCCACTTACCAATGGTTCTCCCTCTGAGCTGTCTTCCGAGTTGTCCACCGTCCCTGCGGTGCAGGCCGGAGTCCAATCCCAGTTCCTGGCAGGAATTGTGGACTCTACAGCCTCTGTCCCCTTCATGGAAGATTCTTTTGTGTTGCCTTGGGGCTTCCCCGGCTTCTTGGAGGATGATGCCTCTGGTTTACGTGGGGGGGCTTTTGAACGACATTCTGCAGCACGGTGGCCGTCTCTCCCGCAGTTGAAGCAACCTGTTGATTTTTTGGCTGTGGCTGGTGGTTTTTCCCCTCGCGTGTTTGCTTGGGTGGCAGGCGGCCCCATGGTTTTCCTCTGCGGTGTCTCTTCAGTAGGTCTATTTCCACTTCCTCTGCCAGGATGTACCAGTCGTCGATATGGGGTGGGTCTCCTCGAGGCAGGCAAGCGTCATACAGGTCGTAGTTTAGACCATCTTTGAAGTGGCTGAGGAGGATGTCTTCTGGCCAGTTCAGCTTGCTGGCAATGGCTCGGTATTCTTGGGTATAATCAGCCACTGCTCGCCTGCCCTGCCTCACCATTTTGATTCTCTCCCGGGCCTTCTGGTCAGCCAAAGGATCCTCGAACCGCCGCC
Source organism: Vipera ursinii (assembly GCF_947247035.1). Taxonomy (NCBI): domain Eukaryota; kingdom Metazoa; phylum Chordata; class Lepidosauria; order Squamata; family Viperidae; genus Vipera; species Vipera ursinii. The sequence goes on from NC_139517.1 coordinate 55,938,861, forward strand.
TCAAAGATGACATGAATCGGTTGAAGTCGTTGAGTTCTGGGGTGTTGGAGTCATGCAAGTTCACCACCCAGTCTGCAGCCGTCCCGTCCAGGGCAGATTGCACAATTCGGATGCGTGTTTTGTCACTGGGGATGTCCCGTCCGTACTCTTCCATGTAGCAGAGGACTTGGGTTAGGAAAAATCCCAGTCGTGATGGCTCCCCCTTGAATTTGACTTCCAGGGGCGGGAGTCTTTGGCTGGAGCGTTGTCTGCACCGGGGCCGGTATCGCTCCTCATCCTGGTCCCCTTCTGTGGTTCTGTGGTGGGTGGGTACTGCTGAGGCAGCAATTCCTGTTCCATTGGACGGCCCAGGGGTTTCAGGTGTTGGATCCCCTCCGTTACCTTTCCAGTTACGTCCCCAGGCGCTGCCTCGGTTGCGATTTTCAGTTCTCTCCTCCCTCAGTGAGCTCAGGGTTGCTTTCATCAGATCAATGGCCTTTTCCAGGATCCGCTCCTCCTCACTGGCATGCAGGGAACTCTCCATCTCTTGCCTCCATTCTGGTTGGTGGTTACTCCGCCTCAGGGTCGCTTCTCCCGAAGCCTTTTCCCACTCACTTTTCCTTCCAACACCCATTGACCACCGGGGTTTTTGGTCGTACTGCTCCACCGCTTCTTCCCCAGGGGAATATGCCACTTCAGCTTCCCATCGTCTCTGGGATTCCATTTGGGGGGAAGACTCCCCCTCCATGGGGCTTCCCTCCTCTCTTGCTTCGTCGCCAGACATTGTATTTGTTGCAAAGTCCCCTGGTAAGGTTTTCCCTTCCAGGTTGACTCTTAAAGCAGATTCCGTCTACTGTCAGGACCCACCTCAATCCACATCTTAGGAAATAAAAACTCTTGGATGCAAGTTTAGTCCAAAAGGAAAATGTTTACTAGGATGGAATCGATTGTGGCAATACAAGACGGAATCTAACAAAGTTACATTTCAATCCTATATAAAGCATTCCCATTTCAGCCCCTCCCCTCATCCATTTGGTCAGATGTCAGGCCCTTCCATGGGAAAGGGAACTCTCCTTGGTTTTATGGTTATTGCTTCCTTTTTTGTTCAAATGTTTCCTGTTGTTTGAAGATGCCTAAAGTCTATCCTCTCCCCCCCCTTCGGAGAGATGGCAGAATCCCCAGAATAAGCACATTGTTCTACCTATACATTTATGAAATGTGATATAAATGGATTCTGACATAAATATTCTAAATTATACCTCCAACCGAATCTTGACACTAGGTAAGTGGGTCACTTTAGATTTTTAAAAACATTGCATCTAGTGCGGAAGCAATTCTGGTGGCTGAAAATGAAAAAAAGACATTGAGAGTTATGTAAAAAGTTGTGTTCTGTACCAGCCTGCTACCGGCCCTGCAGAAAAAGCAGGGACAACCCTTTTACAAACGGCAAGAGGCTGGAATAAAGCCTGCCAAATTTATTAACATAAAACAGACACCAACCATGAAACAGGAGCTATGAAACAGGAACTATTCAAGCGGTTGCTTTTAGCAAACCAGCCCTCCCACACATTCCCCTTTTATACAGTTCTGGGCATGGCTTCTCTCTGCCTCCTTCCGAGGTGCCCCATTGCCTTCCTCTGTTTACTCCTGATTGACTGCCTCCTGCATCGGGCGTCCTTGAACAGGGCCAGCTGTGGGTCATCTTCATCCACGCTGTCAGGCTCACACAGCTGGGTCTCTGTCGTGACCAGGTGGGAGGGGCCTGGCTGAGGGCTCTGTGGAGCCTCAAGGCCATCATCAGCAAGCTCTTCAACACCCCCTTCCTCCTCCTCTGAGTCGTCCGACCCAACTGCCGAACCCACAGGCTGACCCTGAATCACAACAAGTTGTGCCACTTGTGCTGCCATGAAGAAATCTCTTGGGAAACCATCTGGTTTATTGCAGCAAATGGCCAACCCCTCTCAGCCTCGGGAGGAGATAGGCATGGTAGAATTACCATAACAGCAAGGGAAACACTGTGATATGGACTGTGATTGATCTATTTTCCAAACTGGCTGTCAGAGCCCACTCCAATCCACATCTTAAGAAAAAAAGACTGTTGGAGGCAACATTGTCCAAGCAGGAACTTTTGCTAAGACATGGATGATAGAAGGTATAATAGACAGGATCTGAAAAATCTTCTCATAGATCAATATTTTTAAAGTGTCCCCGAGCAAATCCCCACCCCTCAGTTCATTTGGTCAGTTCCAGATCAGTCAAGTTTTAGGTGGCAAGCCCCTTGTGGGAAAGGGAGAACCATCAGTCCATTTGCAACACAATTACTCCCTCCCCTTCACATTCCACCTGGAGACACAAACCAGGATTCCCCCACCCCCTTTCTTAGTGGCTTGTAAGATCAGAGAGAGAGAATGCCTTTCATCGATTTTATTGCGATGGCCAACAGGCAGGCTAGATAAACAAAAAGTTACATCTAAGGAGAGGAAATGCAGGCAATAAACTCCCATGTTTATTCCCTTTCCTCCTTGGAAATGGCAGAATCCAAAGGGGGTTAAATTTGGGTTTGCACAGAAAGAGAGTTAGAAATGAAATATAAATGGATTCTGACATCCTGCTGTCCTTTAAAAAAAGAGAGGTCCACCTGTAGAGGAAACAAAAATATAGATGTTAGCCCGGTTTGCTGGGGTATTCTGTATGAAACTTCTTTAGCAAATTGGATGTTCTAATGTGATGTTTATTGACCCACTCATTTTCTTAGGAGGGGAGGTGTTTCCAAGCTACTAAGTATTGAATTGCTCCATGGTATTTCCTAGAATCTAGGATTTCTTTTACCTCAAAGTGTTGTTCTCCTTCAACCATGATAGGTGGGGGGTGGGGGGTTTTTTGGTCATAGGGGTGACTGTTGTTCCCTTTTTAGTAAACTGCAGTGAAACATTGGGTGTATCTGCCTAAGATTTTTGGGTAGTTCTAATTCTACTGTTACTGGGTTTATGATTTTTTTAATTGGAAAAGATCCAATATATTTTGGTCCGAGTTTTTTACAGGGTTGTAGGGATTTTAAGTATTTTGTGGATAAATATACCATCTCTCCCACCCTGAATGGTGTGGGATCAACTCTTTTTGTCTGCCTGTGCTTTATATGCTTGTCTAGCTTCATCTAAAGCAGGGGTGTCAAACTCAATTTCATTGAGGGCCACATCATCATTGTGGTTGCCCTCGGGGGGGGTGGATGAGTGTCAAGGGTGCCTATGGGGGCCTGGGCAGGAGTGGGACAGATCTGAGGGTCTCTGGCAGAAGGAGATGGCATCCAGGGAAGTGCCAAGGCATGGTCCACCAGAGGAGCCTCACTGTTCCTCTCAGGCCATGGGGGGGGGCTGGATGGTGGCGTGGAGGTCAAATGCCTAGCCCAGCCCTCAAGCATCCACGGCACTAAGCCCAGCCCCACTTTCCCAAGGGAGTGCCCAGCTGTATTTACCTCCTCCTCAAGGCTGCTGCTGCTGTGCTTGCTCTCCTTAGCCAGGTTGCTCATGATGGGTATGAGGGCAAAATCAAGAGGGAAGCCCATTACATCTCCATGTGAGGAGACCTGGCTTTGTATCCAAAGCTTCCTTAGCAATATGGAGAACCCCCAGGATAGGCCAGGAGGAGGGGGCAAGGGGATGGTGAAAGGGCAGCAGGGCAGGACTAAGGTAGGACTTCCCTCAGACCTTCCCTCTCCTTCCTTCCAAAGAACAGAGTGGTGGGAAAATATTTGAGATGAGGGAGGGAGAAAAACAGGCAAGAAACGCAACTGGGGAAGTGTCATTCCTTTGTGAGGAATGAAATGCACCAATGCCTGGAAATGGCCAGCACATGGCCCTCGCCTACTTCACATATCTGGCTTGGTGGGCTCTGGGGGAGGGGATGCCATGAGCAGCATGAGAGTTGATGTTACTTGCACAATGCTGCCCTGCCCCCAACCTGCCCAGTTTTGGCAGGCACCGGGGTGCTGTCCTCACAGTGCTGAGAGGTTGAGCCAGGTGGCATGAATCTGAAGAGAAGCACAATGCTGCCCAACCCCTAGCCTGCCCAAAGTAGGCAGGACCATATGCTGGCCACTTCCAGGTGATGGTGCATTTCTTCATTCCTTACAAAGGGTGATACCTCCCCAGCATGCGCCGAGGGGGCAGTGCCAACGCGGCACGGGCCGGTCCCTCGCTGTTTCCAGATGGCCTTGTGGAGCTAAGACTGAATGTATTTCAGCATAGATGACCATCACGAAATTGTACATTGGCTCCTGGCCAGCCTGGGCCAGGGCCAAGACAGCGGGGACCGTTCCCTCACTGTTTCCAGGATGGGTTCACGGGCCACATGAAACCACTTCGTGGGCCGCATCCGGCCCCTGGGCCTTGTGCTTGACATGTCTGATCTAAAGTTTTCCTAACAATTGGCCAGGTGTTTTGTAATTGTGCAATCTATTCCTTCAGCAATGGGATTTCCGGTTTGTTTGGGATCAGTTCTGGCATAGGGTTGGCTATTTGAAAAGGAGTGTAACCTGTGCTGGAGTGGACTGCATTATTGTAAGCAACTTCTGTGAAAGGGAGTAGGTCCGTCCAATTTGTTTGCTGGAAATTAATAAAGCATCTTAAATATTGCTCAAGTACTGAGTTCGAATGTTCAGTTGATCCATTCGTCTGAGGATGATGACAGTCCTTGGGTGGTTTCTAAGAGGGACAGAAATTCTTTCCAAAACTTTGATGTAAATTGTACTCCCCTGTCAGGTATGATGCATTGGGGTGCTCCATGCAGTCTGTTAATGTGCTGCATGAATAGTTTCACTAAGGCTTTTGCGGTGGGAATCTTTTGGCATGGGATAAAGTGCACCTGTTTGGAAAACAAATCTGTGACCACCCAGATGACAGTGTTCCAGTTGCGTTCTGGTAATTCCACTATAAAATCCATGGCTATTTCTTTCCAGGGGGCTGAGGGGTTCGCCACTGGTTGTAACAGTCTGGGTGACTTCTCTTGCAGCCTCTTAGCCATCGTGCAGGTTTGACAGCTGGCCACATAGCTTTCTATGTCCTTTTTCATGGATGGCCACCAAAATTGCTTTTTAGTTACAAACCCAAAATGTCCTGCTGATTTTGTATCATGGCACAACTGCATGAAATTGATCCTCTAGGTGGCAGGTATGTATAACTTCTCACCCACCTAGGGTAGTCCGTCTTTGATTGTGCACACATGTCTATTTTCCTGGAACCATTCATCAGTTTACAAAGACTTTCAGAATTCTATTCCACTTTGGCTATCCACCTGCAGCTTTATTTTAGCTTGGGCCCTGGTGGTTACTGGTGCTACTAGTTGTTGTTCAAGCATAAGTGGTTTACTGTAGAATCAGTGGTCCGTGTGCTGTTATATTGGAGCATGCGAGATAATGCATCTGCCAGGAAATTTCCTCCCCCACTAAGTGTTTGAGAGTGAAAAGGAATCGGTGAAACTGTTGAGACCAGCGGGATTGCTTAGGAGTGAGTTTCCTGGGTGTTTTTAGCGCTTCCAAATTTTTGTGGTCTATCCAGACCTGGAAGGGGATTTTAGTTTCTTCAAGGAAATGACACCATGTAAGTAATGACCACCTCACAGCATAAGCCTCCTTCTCCCAAATGGCCCAATGTTGTTCTGTCTCCATGAGTTCCCTGGACATGTATGCACATGTTTTTTTTTTTAAAAAAATATTCCATTTATATCCCGTCCTTCTCCGAAGACTCAGGGCGGCTTACAAGCTTAGCAGTAGCCTTCATTCTATGTACAGTATATGCCTGCTTATTAGGGCTTTCACACCCCTCCCAAGCGGCATTATTACAAAGTCAGCTTAATTGCCCCCAACAATCTGGGTCCTCATTGGTTGCAATGCCCCCTTGTCATTTTCCTGTAATAACACAGCTCCCACTGCCATATCGCTCGCGTCTGCCTGTATTACAAAGGGTTTATCAGGATCTGGGTGTCTCAGTACAGGTTAGGCAGAAAAAGCCTGTTTAGCCTCTCGAATGCTGCTTGACATTCCATTGTCCACTTCAGGGGCTGGCTAGATTTCACTGGGGACCCCCCTCTCATTTTCAACAAGTTTGTGAGGGGCAGGCTATTTGGGCAAACGGAAGGATGAATTGGCGGTAGAAGTTTCCACACCCCAGGAAACTTTGCAATTGCTTCCTTGGGCGGGATGGTGCCCATTCTAATACTGCCCTGACTTTCTCGGGGTCCATTTTGATGCCCTGTGGGGATATGCAATATCCCAGGTAGTCTATTCTTTCCTTGTGGAATTCACATTTTGATAATTTTTCATATAGGTGGGCAGCCCGCTTTTTTTCAGAACTGCTCTGACTAGATTAATATGCTCCTCTTTGGTCTCAGTGAAGATAAGGATGTCATCTAGGTAAACCAGGACCCCCTTATATAGGTGCTCTCTTAGCACTTCATTAATTATTTAGAGTCCTTCGGGAAAGGGCGGTATATAAATGTAATAAAATAAATAAATAAATTATTTGCATAAAAACTGCAGGGGCCCCTTGCAATCCAAATGGCAGGACTTTTAACTGGTAGCAATCCATTGGACAATTGAATGCAGTCTTCCATTCATCCCCTTCCATAATCCTAATGCGGTAGTATGCTTCTCTTAGGTCTAGTTTGGTAAAAAATCCTTCCTTTCGATAGGTGGGATAGCATATCCTTCATTAGGGGTAGGGGATAGAGATTACTTTCACTAATTGTGTTTAGAGCTCTGTAATCCACGCATAAGCGCATAGTGCCATCCTTCTCCGCTTGACATTCCATTGTCCACTTCAGGGGTTCTGAACAGGACCAGAGCAGCCACTTTGGGTTTGGCAGGTTCAATAAATCCCCTTTTTAGGTTTTTATTTATGAATCTTTCCATCTCTGCCATCTCTTTGGGGTTCATGGAGTACAGCCTGGGCTTTGGGAGTTTTGTCCCAGGTTTGAATTCTATAGCACAGTCTGTGGGTCGGTGAGGGGGAAGCTCATCTACCCATTCCTCAATGAAAACTTCTGCAAGGTTCCCGGTATTCTTCTGGTATTTCTCCTGTATTTGAAACAGCCTATTGATTTCTTAGCTGTAGTCGGTGGTTTTGCTGACTCGCATGTTTGCTTGGGCGGTGGGTGGGCCCATGGTTTTTCTCGGCGGTGCCTCTTCAGTAGGTCTATCTCCGCCTCCTTTGCCAGGACGTACCAGTCATTGAGGTGGTGTGGATCTCCCCAAGGCAGGTAAGCATCATACAGGTCATAGTTTAGCCCATCTTTGAAATGGCTAAGGAGGATGTCTTCCAGCCAGTTCAGCTTATTGGCAATGGCCCGGAATTCTTGGGTATATTCAGCCACCGGCCTTCTGCCCTGCCTCACCATTTTGATTTTCTCTGGGCCTTGTGATTAGCCAAAGGGTCCTCAACTCAGCTCCTCAAGGATGACATGAACCGGTTGAAGTCATTGAGTTCTGGGGCATTGGAGTCATGCAGATTCACCACCCAGTCTGCAGCCAGTCCGTCCAGGGCGGATTGCACAGTGTGGATGCGGGCTTTGTCACTGGGGATGACCCGTCCATATTCTTCCATATAACTGAGGACTTGAATTAGGAAAAACCCCAAGTGTGGTGGCTCCCTCTTGAATTCACTTCCAGGGGTGGAAGTCTTTGAATGGATTGGTGCCTACACCACAGGTGGTATTGCCCCCATCCTGATCCCCATCTGCGGGCTGGTGGGTGGTGGGTGCTGCTGAGGTGGTAGCTCTGGGTTCAGCGGATGGCCCTGGTGCTGCAGGTTCCAGATCCCCCCCGTCTCTCCAGTTGTGGCTCCAGGCGCTGTTGCAGCTGCAGGATTCATGTTTCTCCTCTCTTAGCGAGCCAAGGGTTTTTTTCATCAGGTCAACAGCTTTCTCTAGGATCCACTCTGATGTGGTGCATAACTCCCATCCTCTTTGCTGACGTGCAGGGAGCTCTTCATCTCTTGCTTCCATTCAAGTTAGTGGCTCCCCCGCCTCAGGGTCACTTTCCTCAATGCCTTTTCCCACTCGCTTTTCCTTCCAACGCCCATCAATCACCGCAGTTTGTGGTCGCGCATCTCCACCACCTCTTCCCTGGAGGAATATGACACTTCACCTCTGATAGTTGGGGGGATTTCGGTTGGGGGGAAAGTTCCCTTTCCATGAGGTTTCCCTCCTCTCCTGCCTCATCATTAGACATTGTATTTTTTGCAAAGTCCCCCGGTAAGGTTCCAGGTTGACTCTTAATGCAGATCCTGTCTAATGTCAGAACCCACTCCAATCCACATCTTAAGAAAGACTCTTGGAGGCAAGATTGTCCAAGCAGGAACTTTTACTAAGACATGGATGATAGAAGGTATAATAGATAGGATCTGAAACATTTTCTCACAGATCAATATTTTTAAAGTGTCCCTGAGCAAAACCCCACCCCTCACTTCATTTGGTCAGTTCTGGATGAGTCAAGTTTCAGGTGGGAAGCCCCTTGTGGGAAGGGAGAACCATCAGTCCATTCACAGCATAATTACTTCCTCCCCTTCACATTCCATCCGGAGACACAAACCAGATTTCCCCCACCCCCTTTCTTAGTTGCTTATAAGATTAGAGAGAGAGAATGCCTTTCATTGATCTTATTGTGATGGCCAACAGGCAGGCTAGATAAACAAAAAGTTACATCTAAGGAAATGGAGGCAATAAATTCCCATGTTTATTCCCTTTCCTCCTTGGGAATGGCAGAATCCAAGGGGAGGGGTGTGAGATTTGGGTTTGCACAGAAAGAGAGTTAGAAATGAAATATAAATGGATTGTGACACAGGCACATTTCATTGCTTGCTCGGGACTTCCTTCTGCTAACCAAAACTAACTAACCAAACTGTTTTTGTAGCACATATACTGACTCAATGATGCCCCAAAGCGGATTATCTCTGACAGAGAGGTACAGTTTACTGCAAAATTCTGGAGGGAGTTTATTAAACTGATTGGGTCCTCCCAGGGTTTTCATCTGCTTTTCATCCAAATAATAATGGAGCCACTGAAAAAACTAATGCAATAGTAGAACAATATCTCAGATGTTACATAAATTACCAGCAGTCAAATTGGGCTGACCTTTTACCTTTTGCAGAGGTAGCCTACAGTAATACTGTGCACAGTAGTACTGGTTTCACCTCATTCAAAATAGTGATGGGTAGGGTAGAGATTTTGTACCTATGCCTGAGTTCCCACAGGAGCCACTTACTTCCCAAATCTTGGACAATGGGTGACAACTTTTTAGGGGGTTTGGGTGAATGTGAAGAAAGCATTGGCTAAAGCTACAAAGATTTACAAGGAGCAAGCAGACAAATGATGTTCCCTTCAAACCCCTTTTTGTATTTGACAATTAGTTTATCTTTCAACAAAATATCTACAGTTAAAATTGTCCAGCAAAAAATTGGGTCCGAAATTCTTTGGTCCTTTTCCCATTGTCAGGATCATAAACCCTGTGATGGTAGAGTTGCAGCTTATGTAATTGTTGGGGAAAATTCATCCTGTGTTTCACTGCAGTCTTTTGAAACCTGTGTCAGAATCCACTTTAAGACCTGGTCCAATAGTGGTAGAGGGAGAGACACATTATGAGATCAAACGTATTCTGGATTCTAGGTTGCACAAGGGAAACTACAATACCTTGTCCAGTGGAAATGTTTCCCCCTTTCAGAGGCTACATGAGTGAAATATATGAATGTGAAGGCGGATAGGTTGATAAAAAAGTTTTATGATAAATACCCTCACAAGCCCCAAGTGGATGGCTAACCTGATTTTTGTTTCCCCTGCAGGAGATTCTTTCTTTCTGAAGAGGAGACGACTGTCAACTTTAAAATGAGCGTGGCTGCAGCCATTTTTTCCTTCTCATTTCTAGTTGACACATAGTACAAAGGGAAGGGTTAGGGTTAGGCACTAGACAAAACAGACTTTCTCTTTCAGACATTCTCTCACGGAAACCAAGGTCATTGGCTGCTCCCAAGACTGCAGACTGGGTGTTTCATGAAAAGCCCACCAACAAGCTGTATGGGGAAACATAGTTGCTTGCATAGCCTTAGGGATGGGAATTTTAAAGTTTGTATTGGGGAATTGTTATGCATCTCTTCAGACTTGGTTTCACTTTTGAAGTGCTGATACTTTGCATCAAAACACATGTTCTTTGAGGAATTGCAAACCTCAGAGTTCTGCTTTATTTGTCTCTGTCTATTGGAACCTTGACAAAACCACAAACATAAGGCTCACACTCAAATTGTTGGAAATAACAGTGTTTTATTAGAACTTTTGCAAAAGCTGATGGATCTCTAAGCATGCAAGCAAGAGAGAGAGAAAAAGAGAGACCACAGATCTCACCATATTTTATAATATGGACTTGATTGGTTTGATGCCTTAGGTATTCAGATTACTGGCATAAACCGGACACAAACTGCAGACCTCGCATCAGTGTGCGAGGAATATGCGGATGTTTTTGATTCAACCCTTGATTCAACCTATCTAATTTAAGCTTGATCCCAACATAGTTCCAATCAGTGTTAAGCCTCTTAGGGTCCCCTTTGCCTTAAAGCATAAAATTGATAAGCTGGTAGAACAGGGCATGTTACAGCCTGTTGATGGTAGGGAGTGGGAAACTACTATAGTCACCCCACTTAAAGCCAAAGGGGAAGTTCACATTTATGCTGACTATAAATGCACAATAAATAAAGCCCTCAAGCAACATGCTTACCCGGTCCCAGTGGTCAATCATATTTTAGCCTCGTTGCAAGGGGGTACTATTTTTGCTAAACTTGACACAGACCTATCAGCAATTGCCAGTTGATGAGGCCACAGTCGTGGCTCAAACCATCGTGACTCACAGGGGGGCTTTCAAAGTTAAATGCTTACAGTTTGGATTCAATGTTGCACTGGGTAGTTTTCAGGATATCATGGAGTGTACACTCAAGGGTATTCAGGGCATCTGCCCTCATTTTGATGATGTTCTTATTGCAGGGGAATCCCCAGAAGTGTTGGCCAGTAGGCTCAAGACTGTTTTGCAGAGGCTTCGCAAAGCAAGCCTCAAATTAAAAAACAAGTGTAGTATTGGGGTTTCTTCAACAGAATTCCTGGGTTTCTGAATTGATGCTAACAGCATTCACCCTGCTGATTCTAAAGTGAAAGCCATTAAAATTGCTCATAGGCCCAAATCAAAAGGAGAGCTACAAGCATTCTTGGGTCTCCTAAACTTCTATCACACATTTCTACCTCATAAGGCTGCAATAGCAGAGCCCCTCCACAGGCTTCTTGATAAGAAAGCTCCATGGAAATGGACTAACTTACATGAAAAAAGTTTCCAGGAATTAAAAGCACTATTGTCAGAAAAGTCCACTGTAACTCACTACAAAGAGTCTAAACCTGTATGTCTTGCATGTGATGCATCTCCCTATGGGGTGGGAGCAGTTTTAAGTCACATAGAAAAAATGGGGAACAGGTTCCTATAGCATTTTATTCAAGGACATTGTCTTCTTCTGAGCGCAACTATGCTCAGATTGACAAAGAGGCCCTAGCCATTGTTGCTGGAATAAAAAAATTCCATGACTATTTATATGGCAAGGATTTCATGGTCCACACTGACCACAAACCTCTGTTGGGACATTTTACAACGGACAAACAAACCCCCCACATACTATCTCAAAGAATGTTGAGATGGCCTATTTTCCTATCTGCATACAATTTTAAATTAATTCACAAAATGGGCCACGCTGATGGCCTCAGCAGACTACCACTGTTACTAATGGATCCAGCTCCAGCTCCTGCTGATAGAATTTTGTCCATACAGGACATACCTGAGTATGAGTTGTCAGATAACACATTGATCAGCTCAGGAAATGGTTTCCAGAATGACCACTAAGCGAGGACTGCGTCATAAGTCCCTCCCAAGGTCCTCAAACCTGCGGCCAAGCCAGCCCTCACATGGACTACCAGGACTTTTCTTTCTTAACTGAGGTGGAACCAGAGGGAGAACTGGGGAGCTCTGGAGTGCAACATGGACCCCCTGAAGGAGCAAGCCAACAGAACTTCATCAACTGCTGTGCCTACTCTGCTGAACAGTCTGACTCGGGGGTAGGCCAACCTGGAGAGGCCAGCCAGAGTGCATCGAATCCCCTTAACTCAGGAGCACAAAGGGACACAAGTCTACCCAGCCCACTGGGTAAACTGGTAGACCACAAGATGATGGGAACTCCAAGACATTCCTATAGGGCACACAAGCCTCCTTCATATCTTGCAGATTACATTGTAAAATAAAGAGCTATATATTGTTGTAAATCCTGTTGCCACTAGACTACAAAAACTAGTGCTATGTTGTAACTGTCTGATAGTACAAATTGTGAAGCCTGTTCATTGAGACGTTGTTTAATCTCATTGTAACCTACATTGTTTTTTATTATTTTTATTATTATTATTATCACTTTCTTGTGTTTGGATAATGAGTCTTGACAATTGTTGAGACTAATTGGTATTATAGTCTGATCTAAGAGGGGAGGGGTGTTATGTTCTGGGCTCTTGTGAAACACCACGTGGGTTGCTGGAGCAGCTAATGGCTCTCCAGCAACCCAGACTACAAGTCTCCTGTCCTGCAATTGGCTATCTCCAGGTGGCAATGTTTGATTCAAACCTATTGGCTGCTGCCTAGGTGCTAGACTATATATTGTGGCTAGTTGCAGACATTTCCCCAGTACAGTTCCAGCATGAAATAAACAATGAGTTACCATGTACTCTGTTCTGCGTCTTCATTCCTGTGCCAAAGAACCTGCTATTTAACAGACATCATGCATGAATCTCCTTTCTTTCAAAGGGGGGTCCTGAGCCCCCGCCACTGTCTTCGGTAAGAGAGATAAGCTGGCAAAGATTCAGGGAAGAATCCTCAGGATTGACAGAGAAAGCCTGGCTGCTGGCGAAACTTCTGAAGAGAGAATAACAGACAGCATGCTGTGGGAAGATGAGTTTTTGCAGGACTCTCTCTGGGGGCAGAATCCAAGCAGTTAGCAGAGATTAGCTGGTCGTCAGGCTGGAACCACTCCAGTGGAGACTACAGAAGCCTTGAGACTGCACTGCCGGAGCCCCGAAAAGCAGAATGGTGGAGAGCTGCCAGACCATCTACCAATGAGAACTTGGGTGAGTGGAAAATCCTGTCTGCAGACCAGGCTGCCTGTCAGCCCCAGGAATCCCCTGCCAAGCCCTCCAGACCTACAGAGACAGAGGAACAGACAGAGGAACCCAGCCTCTGCAGCATTGGGAGATTGTGGAACCCCCACATGGGGCTGCCCTTGAGGACCACTCGGAGGCTTCAGCTGGTGCAGAATGCAGCCGCGTGGGTTGTGATGGGAGTTTCCCGATACTCCCATGTAACACCTCTACTCCGCGAGCTGCATTGGCTTCCGGTTGCCCTCCGGGTGAGATTCAAGGTGCTGGTGATGACCTATAAAGCCCTAAATGGCTTGGGTCCGGGATAACTGAGGGAACACCTGCTGCCGGCATCAAGCTCCCTTCGTCCTGTGCGCTCCCACAGGGAGGGTCTTCTCAGGGTACCGTCGGTAAAAGATTGCCGGCAGACAATACCCAGGGGGAGAGCCTTCTCTGTGGGTGCGCCGGCCCTTTGGAACCAGCTGCCTGTAGAGCTTAGGACTGCCCCTGACCTTCGCTCATTCCGCCGAGACCTGAAGACCTGGCTCTTTGAGCTTTCTGGCCTGGACTGAGAGTATTAACTGGGGTTTTAATTGTATTTTAATTGTAATTGGGGTTTTTAGTTCAAGGTTAGTGTAATCATTTTAATTGTTTTTAATTTTTGTAATTTGTTGTATTGTTTTTAAAAACCTTGTGAACCGCCCTGAGTCCTACGGGAGAAGGGCGGTATATAAGTCTAATTAAAAAAAGTGAAAGGCCAACAACCTCTGAGCTTGCCACAGCTAATAGAGGCCTTGCAACAGCTGGGGGTGGTGCAGAAGCCTGGAGATCAGAAACTGGTGGGAGGAAAACAAGCACAAGGGTGGCAGTAGCATGGCCTGAATGTGCAACCCCTATATATACAGCAGGACCAGCGGGGCCAGCAGCAGTGGGGGCCCTGGCAGCCATTAAATCAACAACCAGGATGGGGCCAGCAGCAACTGGAGACACAACAACAGCAGTGCGGTCCCCAGCAGCCATTGAACAAACAACCAGGGTGGGACCAGCAGCAGTGGGGGCCCCAGCAACCAATGATGAGCCTACCCTTCAGAGCAACCTTTGATGGGGACCCAGAGAAACTGATTTTCTTCCTCAACCAAGTACGCTCTCACTTGAATCGCTCGGCCCATCTCTACCCAGACCCAGGTGCTATGGTCGATGTGATTGCGTCCAGCCTAGAGGGAGAAGCATCTGAATGGTTGAACAATTTATATAACAAGCAGGCCCCTGAATTGGAGGACCCCCACTGTTGTGTAGTGAATTCGTTGTGCAGGAATGAAGACAAGGCGAGTGAGTTTAGCAATGAACATGCTTATTTGCTTGCAGGATCTGAACTAGAGAACTGGGCTGCAGCTTGCAGCAATTTATAGTCTGGCCCCTAGGCAGCAGCCAATAGGTTTAAAGCAGCCTATTGCCACCTAGGGGCAACCAATAGCAGCCCTGGAGATGGTGTGTCTGTGGTGCTGGGAGCTGTTAGCTAGCTCCAGCTTACCACGTGGTGTTACAATAAAGCCCAATACATTACACCCCTCCCCTCTTAGAACGAACAACATCATAGCAACAACAAGAATGATTACAATTTACAAAATTTAACAATAATATGAATAGGCTTCTGTTGACAGTACACTAAGACATTAAACAACATACAGTAGCTCCGTTATTTTTGGTACAGTCTCATAGTCATAATTAACACAAGGTACATTCAACATTATAGCTCTTTTATTTAGTCACATAATCTGCTAAATGAGCAGGAGGTTTATGCGTCCTTGTGGAATGCCTGAGGGATTCAGTCACTTTCTGGTCCATCAGCTTACCCACGGGGCCAGGCAGACCAGTGTCTCTTAATACAATTGAGTCAGGATGATTCGGTGCTCTCTGGCTGGCCTCTCCAGGTTGGTCCGCTGCAGAGTCAGTGTTTTCAGCAGTCAGCCCAGCAGCTGTGAAAGTCATGCTGGCTTGCTCCATCAGGGGATCCACATTGCACTTCCGGACTCCCCTCTTTTATGGCCAACTCCTCATTGCTTGAGCTGTGAGAGCTTTCAGAGTCTATGCATGGGCCAGATTGGCTGCCAGATTGGGGAACCTTGGAAGGGACTTATGACACAGTCCTCGCTTAGTGGCCATTCTGGAAACTGCTTTCTGAGTTGATCAATGTGGTGTCTGACAACTCGCCCTCCCTCCAGCCGCACTTCAGAAGAGAGAGGGCCTGATGATTTAGTAATTTTTCCAGGTACCCACAGATTCCCATGCCCATAGTTTCTTGCCCATACCCCATTGCCCACTTGCAGCCCCCTCAGGGGTTTTGGTTGAGAGCTTCTGCTGCCACTCTATCTGGATGCAACCTGTCCAGTTTCGTGATCAAACGCCTCCCCCATCGTAGTTTTGCAGGGCTTTTCCCAGTTGCAGTGCAGGGTGTGGAATGCTGGCAAAGTAAAAAATCTGCCAATCTGTGATGCCAGTCCCCAGTCACCATGCGTTTCAGTGACTCCTTTGTGGTCCTTACCATGTGTTCAGCTTGACTGTTACTGGATGGATGAAATGGGGCAGACGTTGCGTGTCTGATGAGATTTGCTCTCAGGAAAGCCTGAAATTCAGCAGCAATGAATTGGGCCCCATTGTCTGATACTAAGACATCTGGCAACCCATGCATGGCAAAGAGTTTTCTAAGCACCTGGATGGTCCTAGCAGTAGTCATGTTTGCAACTGGAATCACTTCAAGCTATTTGGGGTGGCTGTCTGCCACTATAAAGAAGAGCTGTCCCTGAAAGGGCCCAGCAAAGTCTATGTGAATTCTAGACCACGGAGTGTGTGTTTGCTCCCACCTGTGAACTGGAGAGTGTGGCATTTCAGGCCTTGATTGCTGGCATGTATAACATCCATGCACCTGTGCCTCGATGGTCTTGTCCAAACCTGGCCACCATAGGTAGCTTCTAGCTAAAGCTTTCATACGGACAATACCCAGATGGCCTTCATGCAGTGACTGTAAAACTCTATCTCTCAGTGAAGTGGGAACTATGACCCTGTTCCCCCATAGGATACAACCCTTGTGAGCTGATAGCTCATGTCTTCTTGCAAAGTAACTCTGGAATTCAGAGCTTTTATCTAATCACCCTGTGTGCACCCATGAAAGTACCCTACTTAGCGTCTTATCAGCTGCTGTTTCTGCACCTATGTTCCCTGTGGGGAGGGGAAATTCTGGCAAATCGTGAATGGACAGAATTCTGGCCGCTGGGGCCAGACCTGGTTCAATTAGTGGCAGTGGGAGTCTGCTCAAGCCATCAGCATGGCCCATTTCTTTGCCGGGTTTGTGAACCAGGTTAAACGTGTATGCTGATAGAAAAATAGGCCATCTCAACATTCTTGGGGAAAGTATGTGGGGTGTTTGTTTGTCTGTTGTAAAGAGTCTCAGTAGTGGTTTGTGGTCTGTGAAGACTGTGAAGTCCCTGCCATATAAGTAGTCATGGAATTTTTAAACTCCTGCTACAATGGCTCAGTGGGTTAGGACGCTGAGCTTGTCGATCAGAAGGTTGGCAGTTTGGCGGGTCGAATCCCGAGTGCCGCGTAACAGAGTGAGCATCTGTTACTCGTCCCAGCTTCTGCCAACCTAGCAGTTTGAAAGCACGTAAAAATGCAAGTAGAAAAATAGGGACCACTACGGTGGGAAGGTAACAGCGTTCCGTGTGCCTTTGGCATCTAGTCATGCCGGCCACAT
The DNA here is from genome assembly GCF_947247035.1 of Vipera ursinii. Lineage (NCBI taxonomy): Eukaryota > Metazoa > Chordata > Lepidosauria > Squamata > Viperidae > Vipera > Vipera ursinii. Next base: position 55,955,779 of record NC_139517.1, read on the forward strand.
GACCACGGAGATGTCCTCGGACAAGCGCTGGCTCTTCGGCTTTGAAACGGAGATGAGCACCGGCCCCTAGAGTCGGAAACGACTAGCACACATGTGCGGGGGAAACTTTACCTTTACCTTTACAATGGCTAAGGCCTCTTTCTCAATTTGAGCATAATTACGCTCAGCAGAAGACAGTGTCCTTGAATAAAATGCAATAGGAACTTGTGTTCGATTCTTCTCTAAATGTCTCAAGACTGCCCCCACCCCATAAGGGGATGCATCACATGCTAAACAGACTGGTTTAGACTCCCTAAAATGAGTGACAGTAGATTTAACCGACAAAAGTGCCTTTAGGTCTTGGAAACTTTTTTTGTGAATGTTGGTCCATTTCCATGAAGCTTTTTTATCTAAGAACCTGTGAAGGGGCTCTGCCAATGCGGCCTTGTTAGGCAGGAATGCATGGTAGAAGTTGAGGAGGCCCAAGAATGCTTGTAACTCTCCTTTTGATTTAGGGCTAGGTGCCATTTGAATGGCCTTCACTTTGGATTCAGCTGGGTGAATGCCGTTAGCATCAATATGAAACCCCAAAAATTCGGTTGAAGAAACCCCAATACTACATTTACTCTTTTTTAATTTGAGGCCTGCTTCATGCAGCCTCTGTAGGATGGCTCTGAGCCTGCTAGCTAACACCTCTGTAGATTCTCCAGCAATAAGCACATCATCAAAATAAGGGCAAACACCCAGAATGCCTTTAAGCATGCGTTCCATGATTCCCTGAAAAATGTCTGGTGCAACACTAACCCCAAATTGCAATCGCTTCACTTTGAAAGCCCCCCTGTGAGTCACTATCATCTGAGCCTGCAGCTGTGGCTTCATCAACTGGCAGTTGCTGATAGGCCTGTGCGAAGTCTAACTTTGCAAAAATGGTGCCCCCTTGCAAAGATGCCAAGATGTGGCTTACCACTGGGACAGGGTATGCGTGTTGCTTAAGGGCCTTGTTAATTGTGCATTTGTAGTCTGCACATATTCTAATTTCTTTGTTGGCCTTAAGTGGTGTTACTATAGGAGTTTCCTACTCCCCACCATCTACGGATTGCAAAACTCCCTGTTCTACAAATTTGTCCATTTCTGTGTCAATTTTGTGCTTGAGGGCAAAGGGAACCCTTCAAGGCTTAATTCTAATGGGGACCATGTTGGGGTCTAGCTTGAACATTATAGGCGGGCCTGTGTAAGTTTCTAGGGCTGAATCAAATATGTCTGCGAAGTCCTTGCAAACTGATGCTAGACTCGCAACTTGTGTCCAGTTGATACCGGTTACTTGGATGCCTAATGCATCAAACCAATCGAGTCCAATTAGACTCATTCTCTGGCCCCTTACTACTATGACATCCAGGTGCCCAAAAAATCCCTTAAATTTAATGGCCAAGGTAGCTTCACTCTTGACTGTGACTTTAGCATTTTGAAAATCTGTTAAAATTATGTTGGAGGGCCTTAGCTTGGCCCATTTTCTACTGCGACTGCACACAAAATTAAATATGTCCAGAGAAATGATGGAAATGGCTGAGCCTGTGTCCAACTCCATTTTACAGGGGACACCTTGTAGCTCCACCTGAAGTTTGAATTTGGGTCTGAGGGGGCGTCTGGCCCCTGTACAGCAGACACTTCTGCAGCTTGCACAAAACCCCACACTGAATGGCCCCGGGCCCCCGGTACCTCTCCTGGTCGGATCTTCTGACTGACGCTTTGATGGCCGGTTCCTCTGGCAAGCTCTGCATACTGCTGTGATGTGGCCGGTTTTGCCACAGGCCTGGCACATGGCTGACCAGAACCTGGACATCTAGGTAAGAGATCTGCCTTGTAAGGAGTCTCTTTTGCTGTTGCAGTGCTGTGTGTTGGGCTGTCTGTGCAGCTTGTTGACTTCAGCATCTTCTTCTTCTGATTCCTTGGTGCGTTCGGCGTCCTCATGGTGGATGGCTTCTTCGCGATGTGTTGTTTTGGTGGGCCTGATCATTCGGACAGCTCCCCCGGCACTTCATGTGCCATGACTTCATCCTGGGCGTCAGTGAACGACAGTTTTGCCCTAGTAAAAAGTTTTTGCTGTAGCTCTCGATTGCGTAGGCTGCAGACAAGCCAGTCTCGAAGTCACTCTTCGACGTCCAAAAATTGAGACAGGCGTGCGGCCTGCCTCAAGGCGGCGATGTACTTCGACGCGATTTCACCCGGCTGCTGTATTCGCTGTTCAAAGGCGTAGCGCCAAGCAATCACCGACATCTTCGGTTGGAAGTGTTCTCTGAGCTTCTTCTTCAGATCAGCGAAGAAGACTGACTCCAGTGGCGTTGGCACAAACAGATTTTCAGCCAGATCGAATGTTACTGGGCCTCACACACAGAGCAGCGTGGCGGCCTTCAGTCCATCCTCTGCAACCTGGTTCGCCCGAAGGTAGTTTTCGACCTGGGACAGGTATGAGGGCCATCCTTCTGGTCGCTTGATGTCAAACTCTCGCAGCCTTCCGACCTTGGGCATTCTTCTGGTCTTCGCGGCTGGTTCCTGCGTCTTCTGATCCTGCTCCTCCTTTTGCCCAGGGACTGATCCACTGAGCTCGTGGTTGCTAGCGTGTCTGGCTAGCCAACCATAGCCGGGGGGAAATGCTTTTCCTGCCAGGCATGTGCCGCCTCTCCCCTAGTGACTTTCACCTCCTCTGGAGAAGCAGGATCCCATCCTCGTTGCCAGTGTTGTGTAGTGAGTTCATTGTGCAGGAATGAAGACTAGGCGAGTGAGTTCAGCAATGAACATGCTTATTTGCTTATTTGCTGGGTTGCAGCTTGCAGCAATTTATAGTCTGGCCCCTAGGTGGCAGCCAATTGGTTTAAAGCAGCCTATTGCTGCCTAGGGGCAACCAATAGCAGCCCTGGAGATGGTGTGTCTGAGGTGCTGGGAGCTGTTAGCTAGCTCCAGCTTACCACGTGGTGTTACAATAAAGCCCAATACATTACACCTACCTTTTCCTCCTAGGGCTGAGGGAAAGATTTGAGGACCCATCCATTGCCCTCAAAGCTGAAGAACAAATCCATAAGATAAAGCAAGCTGGTCGGCCTGCCCTAGAGAATGTGTGGGAGTTTCAAAAGATGGCCGGTCAGATAGAGAGATGGCCTGATCCATAATTCATCTTTTTAGAGAAGGGTTAGATGACCACATTTCTCAGGCATGTATCTACCGAGCTGTGCCTGACCTGCTGCATGAATGGTACCAGGCAGTGGTGAAATTAGATGTCCAGCTCACCCGCTATAAGAAGCCTCTCCCACCTGAAGCTGCGCGAAAGCCAGGACCCAAATGACTACTACTCCCCCCTTGAAACCCCCCAACTACTGCTACTGCCCAAAGACCTAGAACACCTACAGGTTCGCAAATCAAGTGCTTTTGATGCAGACAGCAGGGACATCGAGCAGCGAAATGCCCAGTGCCCTTCTCCCAACAGCAGAACAGACCAGGAACAGCTGTGAGAAAGAGACCTGCACAGCGGCTAAAGGGAGAGAAATCCAACCGGATGACACAGGAACCTGTTGTCCATGTCCAATCCTCCACATGGGAGGACACCGGAACGCAGACTGGATCCACTCCCATTCTACCCTTTTTCGACAGCAACAATGAAGGAGAGAATGACCCGATGGTGAGCCGACACATCCCACTTTTACTACCTGCCAAGCTCATAATCCCTAAAATGGGTACACAGGCAGATTTAAAGGTGCTAGTTGATTCTGGATGCTCCTGATGCATCATTAGCTTGCCATTTGCCATGAAACTGGGCGTATGGGAAAAACTGCTCTCCAAACCTGTGAGGTTTGAGCAAGCTGATGGCTCCTTGATGGGAGGGACTTTAGTCACACAATTAATGGAGCCCCTACACTTAGAAATAGGTGACCACTGGGAATTTATTCGCTTCCTGGTGGCCCCAAAAAAGACTGGGACTGTGATCTTAGGATTAGACTGGTTGGACAAATGGAAACCGTTTATCTGGTGGGAGAAAGGAATAAGAACTGTGAGACTACCTATAGGGCCTGATCCCCCCATTGATTCAACAGATGTTATGGGGAATTTTAGCCTACCCAAAGACCAAGCACACATGGCTACCTCATGGTCACCAGGTGAGCTGCTCATTCCCATCGAGTACCAGGACCTAGCAGAAGCATTTAGTGAGAAAGAGTGCAATACCTTGCCTCCTCACCGGCCCAATGATTGTTCCATTGAACTGTTGCCAGGGGCCAAACTTCCACAACCAAGAATGTACACTATGTCCCCCCCTGAAATGGAGGAGATGCAGCGATATGTGGATACAAACCTAGCGAGGGGATTCATTGAACGGGCCAAGTCTACTGTGGGAGCCTCTGTGTTGTTCAAAGAAAAACAAGATGGGTCTCTTCATCTCTGCATAGACTATAAGGGCCTCAATGCTGTGAGTGTGGAAAATAAATACCCTTTTCCCCTTCTGAAAAACTTACTAACCCACCTGGCAAAGGGGAGTGTCTTCACTAAGTTAGATCTGAGAGAAGCATATTACTGGGTGAGAATAAAGGAGGGGGATGAGTGGAAAACAGCCTTCAACTGCCCCTTGGGAAAATACCAATTCAAAGTCATGCCATTTGGACTGCAGGGGGCCTGAGCAGTATTTATGCAGTTGAATAATGAGGTCCTACATGATCATTTATACAAAGAGGTTCTGGTGTATCTTGATGACATTCTGATATACAGTACAAATATGACTGACCACATAAGACTGGTCAGAGAAGTGAAACTATTGAATGCCAAACTTTATGTCAAATTGTCGAAATGTGAATTTCACCAAACCCAATTAGATTATCTTGGCTATAGAATTTCCGATGAGGGCATTGAAATGGACCCAGCCAAAGTGAAAGCTATAATTGAATGGCAGCCCACAAAGACTCTCAAACAGCTCCAGAGCTTCCTAGGGTTTACCAACTTCTACCGTCAATTCATTCCCTCTTTTGCCGAGATTGCTTTACCTCTTACAGAACTACTCAAACCAGGCAAGGGAGGGGGAAAACCACGACCTGGCCAACCACTAGCATGGACTATGAGTTGTCAGAAAGCTTTTGAGAATTTAAAGAGACTATTTGCAGCTGAACTGATTCTAAAGCACCCCTGCCCAGGGGAGCCCTTTGTCATTCAAGCAGACACCAACAATGTGGCAGTCAGAGCTGTGTTACTGCAAAAGAAAAAAAGTGAGGTTCTGCAACCTTGTGCCTACACCTCTAAGAAATTCATGGAAGGAGAGAAGAGGTGGACAGTCTGGGAGAAGAAGGCCTTCGCAATTAGGTGTGGGCTATTAAACTGGCAACACTATTTAGAAGAAAGCAAGGTGTCTTTTGAAGTATGGACAGATCACAAAAATTTAGAGGCACTAAAAACTCCCCGCAAATTGTCCCCAAAGCAAGTGCGATGGGCACAGTAGTTTAACCATTTTAATTTTACTTTAAAGTACAAACCAGGAAGAAAAAACTTCCTAGCTGATGCGCTATCCCGATTGCCACAGTACAAAAGTGAATGCGAAGAAGTCTATGAGGCAATTATCCCCAGTTCACAACCTGCGGCACAACTCACACCTCGCAGAACCCCTAATCCTGATGACCCTGGAGCAAAGAAGATAAAATGAGAGCTCCTTACCGATCAATGGTTCAAAGATAATCAAACCTCCCTAACATGCAGGGATGGTTTGGCATACAAGGGGGAAAAATTGTATCTACCTGAAAGCCTCTGTCTCAATGCTCTGAAACACAGCCATGATGTAAAACAGATTGGACACTTCAGATATTTAAAAACTACACCTCATTTGCCGGCAATTTTGGTGGCCGGGGCTAAAACGAGATGTAGAAAACTATGTCAGGAGTTGTACCATATGTGCCACCATGAAAAGAATTCCAGGGAAAACCCCTGGGCTACTGCAGTCAGTAGCCAACCCTTCTCAACCATGGGAAGAAATAGTTATGGACTTTATTATAGACCTACCCAACAGTAGAGGAAATACTGTCATCTGGACTGTGATCTGTTTTCGAAGCAGGCTCACTTTAACACCTGTAAAGGACTCCTATCTGCACAACGACTGACTAAATTGTTCCTGAAACATATCTACTGACTTCATGGCACCCCTAAGTGAATAATTTAAGATAGAGGAGTGCAGTTCACAGCGAAACTTTGGAGGAATTTCCTTTAATTAATTGTATCATCTCAAGGCTTATCATCTGCTTTTCATCCAGCTACCAATAGGGCTGCAGAATCCTACCAACAGACAAACTGGACTGACCTAATCCCTTTTGCCGAGGTGGCCTTTCTGTGCACAGCAGCACTGGCTACACGCCTTTCAGAGTAGCCACAGAAAAAGAGTTCAGCCCGATGCCTGACTACCCTCAGGTGCCCTCTGCTTCTAAAGCACCCCTGCCCAGGGGAGCCCTTTGTCATTCAAGCAGACACCAACAATGTGGCAGTCAGAGCTGTGGGTGAGGGGGTGGGAAGAGGTTTGGAGAAACACGAAAACGGCGTTAAAAAAAGACTTCTGAGACTTATAAAAAACAGGCTGATAAAAAGAAGGCTCCCCAAAGAACATTCCAAGTTGGGGAAAAGGTTTATCTGTCAACTAAATATTTACATCTCAAATTACCCAGCAAGAAATTGGGACCATAATCCTTGGGGCCTTTCCCTATTGTGAGAATCATCAACCTGGTCACAGTAAAATTGAAACTTCCCATACCTTTGGGAAAAATTCACCCGGTTTTCCATTGTAGCTTACTGAAAACTTTTAGGGGCTCCACTTTAAGACGTTCCCCTAAGAAGGCACTTGGACCCCCATAGTAGTGGGTCAGACCCATTATGAAGTGAAACGTATTCTTGACTCTAGAATATTTAAGGGAAAATTGCGATATCTAGTACAATGGAAGGGATACCCATTGTCTGAAGCCATTTGGGTGAAATCTAGTGATGTGAAAACTGACAGACTTATCAAAAGATTTTATGAGAAACACCCCAACAAACCAAAAGCCAGCTCCTAACTTGTGTTTGGTTACATTACAGGATCTGTTCTTTTTGTAAGGGGGGCCGGATGTCAATGCTGCAAAGATTAACATGTTTTTGCACTGACAATATAAGAAGCAGCCTTTTGTTTAAACTGCTTCGCTTTGAATCACAGAAGGGAAATGTGAAACGGCTATTTTGAGAAGATAAGAAATAGCCGCACACAGAAAGGAAAGTGCAACTTCATATGTAAAACTAATTGGACAATGTGATTAATGACGTGTAAACAAGGGTGGGAATTGTGTATGATACGAGGGGCTAGGGCAGGAGATTTCAGATTCTGGCATCCCTCCATGAGTGCCGATGTCTCATTTCATTATTAAGACTTTTTAGATAAACAATGCCTGAATTTTGTTAGAACTGTCTCATTAATCGGAACCAAGACAGCGTGGTTTTGTGTTTTCTCTGCATCCCATGGATGGGGCCTTCCTTGTTTGTGCAGATCAGTTGCTGGCATGCTGTGGTCTGGTACTAGTCCACAGACTGGGGTAGGGGACCCATTTTAGACAAAATGCCATTGGCTGCCCCTTCCCCCCCAAAGCCATTCCTTTATCCGCATTTATCCTCTGTCCATTGTATAACATTAGACTTTTCTTCTATAGTTTTGCATACTTTAGTCAAAATAGCAGTTATCTATCCACAGTCTACAATATCCAGTTAATCCTAAAAATTTCCTCAACTCCTTTCTCATTTGAGGCAAGGGTTGAGTTGTTGTTGTTGTTAGTTGTGAAGTCGTGTCCGACTCATCGCAATCCCATGGATGTTTCTCCAGGCCTTTCTGTCCTCTACCATCTTCTCGAGTCCATTTAACCTCATGCCTATTGCTTCAGTGACTCCATCCAGTCACCTCATTCTCTGTCGTCCCTTTCTTTTATTGCCCTCAATCTTTCCCAGCATTAGGCTCTTCTCCAGTGAGTCCTTCCTTCTCAATAGGTGGCCAAAGTATTTGAGTTTCAACTTCAGGATCTGGCCTTCTAAAGAACAGGCAGGGTTGATCTCCTCTAGGACTGACTGGTTTGAACGCCTTGCATTCCAAAGGACTCGCAGGAGTCTTTTCCACCACCATAGTTCAAAGGCCTCAATTCTTTTGTTGTTGTTGTTAGTTGCGAAGTCGTGTCCGACCCATCGCGACCCTATGGACAATGTTCCTCCAGGCCTTCCTGTCCTCTACCATCTTCTGGAGTCCATTTAAGCTCACACCTACTGCTTCAGTGACTCCATCCAGCCACCTCATTCTCTGTCGTCCCCTTCTTCTATTGCCCTCAATCTTTCCCAGCATTAGGCTCTTTTCCAGTGAATCCTTCCTTCTCATTAGGTGGCCAAAGTATTTGAGTTTTAGCTTCAGGATCTGGCCTTCTAAAGAGCAGTCAGGGTTGATCTCCTCTAGCACTGACCGGTTTGATTGCCTTGCAGTCCAAGGGACTCGCAGGAGTCTTCTCCAGCACCATAGTTCAAAGGCTTCAATTCTTTGGCGCTCAGCCTTTTTTTTTTTTTTTTTATTAAATTTATTATTTAAAAACATTGGACACAGTACCAGCGAGCTGACAAACCTTTTTGTCTACAATGTTTAAATATATATATATATACATGTATATATGTACATCAAAAATACACTTAAATACACTTAGATTACAAATCGGTGAAATACCACAATATTTAAAACAGTGAGCTAGTCTGTAAAACCTAATAGAGACCTTTCTTTTTATCCATCCAAAGATACAATTTGTTCCAAATTCTATAATAGTCTGATTGATCTTTATTCTTTAATTCCAAAGTTAATCTGTCCATTTCAGCGCAATCCCAAATTTTCCTAATAACCTCTTTTTGTCCTGGGATCTCATTCTTTTTCCATTTTTGCGCAAATGATATTCTAGCTGCTGTGATAATATGGATCGTTAAGTATAGCACATCTTTAGGATATTTCTCTTTCGTGATTCCCAACAAGAAAAGTTCTGGACTAAACTCCAGATCTTGTTTCAATATTTCTTTCAGCCAAATCCAAATCATTCTCCAAAATTTTTGTGTTTTACTGCAAGACCACCACGTGTGGAAGTATGTGCCTATCTCTTCAGAACACTTCCAACATTTGGGAGATACTGTTGTGTACATTTTTGCTAAGCGGGCTGGGGGAAGATGCCATCGGTAAAACATTTTAAATAAATTTTCTTTATACGATGAGGCCAGTGTTATCCTTTTATTCCTATCCCAAATTGTTTGCCAAGTATCTAGGTCGATGTTATGTCCTAAATTGTTAGCCCAGATCAACATGGGGTCTTTCACTTGCTCTTCAAACAGCTTATATCCCAAAAGTAATTTATAAAAATTCCTTATTTGTTTAGAGTCCGGTCCCAATAATATTTTGTCCAATGCTGTTTCAGAGGTATATATCCCCCATTCATTTTTATCCTTCCTAAATCTCGATTGGATTTGTAAGTAGGCCCACCAATCGAGTTTTATACCTTGTAATTCTAGTTCATTCCTAAGTTTCAATTCCCCCTCCTCATTCAGAATATCCTTGTATGAGATTATGTTACCCAAATCAAACAGATTTGGGTAAACTATCGCTTCAAGGGTGGATAGCCAGACCGGTATTTTGGTGTAATTGTGAGATCTATTTTTTTTCCAAGTATTGAGTAGCGCTTGCCTGATCCGGTGTCTTTGAAAATGCGAGAAAAGACCTTGTTTCTCCGTCCATAGGAAAGCATGCCAGCCATATTGCAAATCGTGACCCTCTAAAGTTAATAGTCTTCTATTTCTCAAGATTACCCATTCTCTAATCCAGCTCAGGGCCGCGGCGTGGTAATATAATTCCCAGTCTGGCAATCCAAAACCCCCATTTTCCTTCGTGTCTTGTAAATATTTCAATTTAATTCTTGGTTTTTTCCCCTGCCAAATAAAATTTAGTGATAATTTATCCAAATTTCGAAAAAATTTAGAGTCGAGTTGAATTGGGATATTCTGAAACAGAAACAGGATTTTAGGCAGAATATTCATCTTAATGACAGCGATTCTTCCCAATAATGAGAGTTTTAGGTTTCCCCATCTTTCCAGGTCACCTTTTATTTGATTCACTACACTATCATAATTATCCTTTTTGAGTGAAGTGCATCTAGCCGTAATGTTAATCCCTAAATATTTTATTTTCTTGACTATTTCTATATCCGTGATTTCGGCCAGATTACCTTTTTGTTTATTGGTCATATTTTTAACAATCATCTTGGTCTTATTTCTATTTATTCGCAGTCCGGCAACCTCACCATATTTAGATAATTCTTCCAATAGCTTTGGTCCCGTCTGACATGGATCCTCCATAATAAAAACTAGATCGTCCGCGAAAGCTTGCAATTTAAAGGTTTCCTTTTTAATGGTTAATCCTTTTATCTTTGGGTCGTTTCTTATAGTCCTCGTTAATACTTCAAGAGTCAATATAAACAGCAACGGTGATAAGGGGCAGCCTTGCCGTGTTCCCTTTTGAATTTGAAACTTGCTAGATGCTTCCCCATTAATAATTATTTTTGCTTCCTGATTGTCATAAATTGCCCTAATTATATTTATAAATTTTTCACCCATATTCATAAAGCTAAGCTGTTGGCACAAAAAAGACCATTTAACATTGTCAAATGCCTTTTGGGCGTCTAAGAAAAGTAATGCCATCTGTTGTTCGCTATGTAATTCATAGTACTCCAATGTATCTAATATTATTCTAATGTTGTGCTTAGTGTGTCTCTTAGCGAGAAAACCATTTTGATCTGCGTGTATGAAATCATTCAGAAATCGTTTCAATCGTTCCGCTATAATTGATGTAAATATCTTGTAGTCCGAGTTAAGAAGTGATATGGGTCTGTAATTTTGGATTAATGTATGGTCTGTGTTATCTTTCGGAATAAGGGTTATGTTTGCCTCTAGCCAAGATTTAGGCGTCCTTGCGCCTTCTAATACTGCGTTAAATACCTCCACTAGGGGTTGAGCTAGGATATTTTGTAATTCTTTATAAATCTCTGATGGAAGACCGTCGGGTCCCGATGCTTTATTATTCTTTTGTGCATTAATAGCTTTTATCACCTCAGATAGTCGAATTTCCTCGTTTAACATATTTCTGGTATCTTCTGTGACCTTAGGTAGTTTGGCTCTTTGAAAATATTCCTCCATTTTCTCCACACTTGCCTGGCTATCTTCTTTATATAAACGTTCATAAAATTCCTGGGCTATAATTTTTTTTTTTCCTCCTGGTGGAATATTCTCCCTTCCTCATCTCGTAGTTCGTGAATCCAGTTTTTCCCCTTTTGTTTTCCCAATTTGTATGCGAGCCACCGGCCCGGTTTATTTGCATTTTCAAAAAAATTTTGTTTCGTGTTTCTCAATTGTTGTGCCAATTTCTCTTTGTCTAGAATGTTAAGTTTGTGTTTAATCAGATCCATAGATTGCTTGATATTCTCTTTTTGTGGATCTTGTTGGAGTGTAACTTCTAAGCTCTTATATTCCTCTTCTAATCTTTCCCGTTGTTGTCTTTTCCCCTTATTTTTATATACCATATATGCCCTCGCTACCCCTCTCATCACAGCCTTAGCTGTATCCCAATTGTTTTGTACTGAGGTGTCTATAGCTTTATTTTCCTTAAAGAAAAAACTTAGTTCTCTCTCCATCTTAGATTTGAATTCGTCTTCTTTTAAAATTGCTCTTTGAAGCGTCCATCTGGATATTTTTTGGAACCTTTCCAGATAAGTTTAATAGGATTGTGATCTGCCCAAGTACCTGTCGCTATATGTACCTCATCTATTTCTGAACTAATTTCTTTCGTCATCCACACCATGTCTATTCTAGACCATGAGTTATGTCGGTTGGAGTAATATGTATATTGTCTAGCCTTACGATTTCTTTCCCTCCAGACATCTTGGATATTTAGTTCCTCAGCCAAGTTAAGAAAAGATCTCGGTAGAGTTCTTCTCTTCTTTTTCCTAAGCGTCTTTCCCATATAATCCAAATTTATATCTAGGATAGCATTAAAATCTCCTATTAAACAAATCTCCTCATAATCAATGCTACATATCTTATTGTGAAGTGTTTTGAAAAATTGTTCTTGGTTATGGTTTGGGGCATATATCTCTACCATCATGACCTTCCTGTGATTTATTATAACCTCGACTATCAGTATTCTACCCTCTTTATCGTTATAAATTAGTTTTGCAGTCAATTTTGGGTTTACATATAGTGCCACTCCTCTCTTTTTCTTGTGTCGGTCTAAGGAAACGAATAGGTTCCCTATTCTTGGTTGTACTAACAAATATTTTTGTTGTTCCTTTATATGGACTTCTTGTATTGCCACGATATCCAATTGTTGGTGAATAAGCCTATTAAAAAATTTCCGCCTTTTCACTGGTGAATTCAATCCATTAATATTCACAGACATAATACTACACTCACCTCCCTTCATCTTACTTATTTCTGGTTTTTGTGGATCTCGTGATTCGGGGCTCTCTCTCTTCCTTGTCTCTAGTTCCATGTTTCTCTGTTAACTCACCGGATTTGTTCCTTCTATCCTCTGTAGCTAAGATCTTCCCATCCATTGCCACACGTATTGTATCTCTTTCTCTTACCTCCCTTCCATCTTGATCTTCTAAATCTACTTCCTCTTGGCTATGGAAGTGGCGTTTGTAAAAATCTTCTGCCTTCTCTATCGTGTCCAGTCTATGCCTTCTATCCTGCCACGTAACAAGAATACCCTCTGGAGTTAGCCATCTAAAGTTTACATTTTCTCTTATTAGTTTGGATGTTAAGAATTGATAGCCGCGTCTCAGATCCCTCAGCGCTCAGCCTTTCTTATGGTCCAGCTTTCACTGCCATACATTGCAACTGGGAAGACCATCGCCTTGACTATACGCACTTTTGTTGGCAGGGTGATGTCTCTGCTTTTTAGTGTGCTGTCTAGATTTGCCATGGCTTTCCTCCCAAGGAGCAAGCGTCTTTTAATTTCTTGGCTACAGTCCCCATCTGCAGTGATCTTGGAGCCCAGGAAAATAAAATCTGTCACTACCTCCATTTCTTCCCCATCTATTTGCCAGGAATTGAGAGGGCCGGATGCCATGATCTTGGTTTTCTTAATGTTTAGTTTCAACCCAAGTTTTGCACTCTCCTTCTTCACTCGCAACAAGAGGCTCTTTAGTTCCTCTTCACTTTCTGCCATTAGAGTGGTATCATCTGCATATCTTAGGTTGTTGATGTTTCTTCCGGCAATCTTAATTCCAACTTTTGATTCATCTAGCCCTGCCTTTCTCATGATGTGCTCGGCATATAAGTTAAATAGGCAAGGCGACAGTATACAGCCTTGCCGGACTCCTTTCCCAATTTTGAACCAATCAGTGGTTCCATGTCCAGTTCTCACTGTTGCTTCTTGGCCCGCATATAGGTTTCTCAAGAGACAAATAAGATGGTCTGCTATGCCCATCTCTTTAAGGACTTGCCAGAGTTTGTTATGATCCACACAATCAAAGGCTTTAGCATAGTCAATGAAGCAGAAGTAGATGTTTTTCTGGAACTCTCTAGCTTTCTCCATGATCCAGCGTATGTTAGCAATTTGATCTCTTGTTCCTCTGCCTCTTCGAAATCCTGCCTGTACTTCTGGTAGTTCTCGATCCACATACTGCTGGAGTCTAGCTTGTAGAATTTTAAGCATAACTTTACTAGCATGAGAAATGAGTGCAATGGTGCGATAGTTTGAACATTCTTTAGCACTGCCTTTCTTTGGAATTGGAATGTAAACTGATCTTTTCCAATCCTGTGGCCACTGTTGAGTTTTCCAAATTTGCTGGCAAATTGAGTGTAGCACTTTTACTGCATCGTCTTTTAAGATTTCGAATAGCTCAGCTGGAATACTGTCACCTCCACTAGCTTTGTTGTTGCTCAGCTTTTCTAAGGCACACTTCACTTCACATTCTAGGATGTGTGGCTCGAGGTCAGTGACCACCTCATTGTGATTATGAGGGACGTTAAGCTCATTCTTGTATAGTTCTTCTGTGTAATTTTGCCACCTCTTCTTAATCTCTTCTGCCTCTGTTAGGTCCCTGCCATTTTGGTCCTTTATCATGCCCATTTTTGCATTAAACGTTCCTTTCATCTCTCCAATTTTCTTGAAAAGATCTCTGGTCCTCCCTATTCTATTGTTTTCTTCTATTTCTTTGCATTGTTCATTTAAGAAGACAGTCTCATCTCTTCTAGCTATTCTTTGGAATTCTGCATTTAATTGGGCATATCTTTCTTTTTCTCCCTTGCCTTTCGCTTCCCTCCTTTCCTCAGCTATTTGCAAAGCTTCCTCAGACAGCCATTTTGCTTTCTTGCATTTCTTTTTCTTTGGGATGGTTTTGGTTGCTACCTCTTGTACAATGTTGCGAACCTCTGTCCATAGTTCTTCAGGCACTCTGTCTATCAGATCTAATTCCTTAAATCTATTTGTCACCTCTACTGTATATTCAACAGGGATATGATTTAATTCATACCTGACTGGCCTAGTGCTTTTCCCTACTTTCTTTAATTTAAGCCTAAACTTAGCAACAAGAAGCTCATGGTCTGAGCCACAGTCAGCTCCTGGTCTTGTTTTTACTGACTGTATAGAGCTTCTCCATCTTTGGCTGCAGAGCATATAGTCAATCTGATTTCTGTGTTGACCGTCTGGTGATGTCCATGTGTAAAGCCGTCTCTTGGGTTGTTGGAAAAGAGTGTTGTCTATGACCATCGTATTCTCTTGATAAAATTCTATCAGCCTGTGCCCTGCTTCATTTTGTACTCCAAGGCCAAACTTGCCTGTTATTCCAGTTATCTTTTGGCTTCCTACTTTAGCATTCCAATCCCCCATGATGATAAGGACATCATTTTTGGGTGTTAGTTCTATAAGGTGCTGTAGAGCTTCATAGAACCAGTCAATTTCATCCTCTTCAGCACCGGTGGTTGGGGCATAGACTTGGACTACTGTGATATTGAATGGTTTGCCTTGGATTCGAACTGAGATCATTCTGTCATTTTGAGGATTGTATCCTAGTATTGCTTTTCCTACTTTTTTATTGACTATGAAGGCTACTCCATTTCTTCTGAGGGATTCTTGCCCGCAGTAGTATACCTGATGGTCATCTGAATTAAATTCACCCATTCCCGTCCATTTTAGTTCGCTGATACCTAAGATGTCGATGTCAATTCTTTAGCACTCAGCTTTTCTTATGGTCCAACTTTCACAGCCATACATTGCAACTGGGAAAACCATAGCCTTGACTATATGCACATTTGTTGGCAGGGTGATGTCTCTGCTTTTTAATATGCTGTCTAGATTTGCCATAGCTTTCCTCCCCAGAAGCAAGCATCTTTCAATTTCTTGGCTGAAGTCCCCATCTATTGTGACCTTGGAGCCCAGGAAAATAAAATCTGTCACTACCTCCATTTCTTCCCCATCTATTTGCCAGGAATTGAGAGGGCCGGATGCCATGATCTTGGTTTTCTTAATGTTGAGTTTCAAGCCCACCTTTGTACTATCCTTCACTGCATCAAGAGGCTCTTTAGTTCCTCTTCAGTTTCTCCCATTAGAGTGGTATCATCTGAATATCTTAGGTTGTTGATATTTCTCCCGGCAATCTTAGTTCCAACTTTTGATTCATCTAGCCCTGCCTTTCTCATGATGTACTCTGCATACAGACTTGCTGGACTCCTTTCCCAATTTTGAACCAATCAGTGGTTCCATGTCCTGTTCTCACTGTTGCTTCTTGACCTGCATATACCTCTGGTAGTTCTCAATCCACATACTGCTGAAGTCTAGCTTGTAGGATTTTACTAGCATCTGAAATGAGAGCAATGGTGCAATAGTTTGAACATTCTTTGGCATTGCCTTTCTTTGGAATTGGAATATAAACTGACCTTTTTCAATCCTGTGGCCACTGTTGAGTTTTCCAAATTTACTGGCAAATTGAATATAACACTTTTGCTGCATCGTCTTTAAGATTTTGAATAGCTCAGCTGGAATAGGTCATCTCCACTAGCTTTGTTGTTGCTCAGATTTCCTAGGGCTCATTTCACTTCACATGCTGGATATCTGGCTTGGGGTCAGTGACCATCCAATCATGGTTATCTGGGATGTTAAGTTCATTCTTGTATAGTTCTTCTATGTAGTTCTTAATCTCTTTTGCCTCTGTTAGGTCCCTGCCATTTTGGTCCTTTATCATGCCCATGTTTGCATGAAATGTTCCCTTCATATCTCCAATTTTCTTGAAGAGATCTCTGGTCATCTATTCTATTGTTTTCTTCTATTTCCTTGCATTGTTCATTTAAGAAGGCATTCTTATCTCTTCTAGCTATTCTCTGCAATTCTGCATTCAATTGGGTGTATCTTTCTCTTTCTCCCTTGCCTTTTGCTTCCCTTCTTTCCTCAGCTATTTGCAAAGCATCCTCAGGCAGCCATTTTGCTTTCTTGCATTTCTTTTTCTTTGCATTTCTTTTTCTTTTCTTTCATTTCTTTTAGTTGCTACCTCTTGTACAATGTTCTTCAGGCACTCTGTCTATCAGATCTAATTCCTTAAATCTATTTGTCACCTCTACTGTATATTCATCAGTAATATGATTTAGTTCATATCTGAGTGGCCTAGTGCTTTTTCCTACTTTATTTAATTTAAGCCTAAATTTTGCAATGAGAAGCTCATGATCTGAGCCACAGTCAGCTCCTGGTCTTGTTTTTACTGACTGTATAGAGCTTCTCTATCTTTGGGTGCAGAGCACATAATCAATTTGATTTCTGTGTTGGCCATCTGGTGATGTCCATGTGTAGAACCGTCTCTTAGTTTGTTGGAAGAGTGTTTGCTATGACTATCATATTCTCTTGACAAAATTCTGTCACCCTGTGCCCTTTTTCATTTTGTACTCCAAGGCCAAACTTGCCTGTTATTCCAGTTATCTTTTGGCTTCCTAGTTTAGCATTCCAATCCCCCATGATGATAAGGACATCACTTCTTGGTGTTTATAAGGTGCTGTAGGGCTTCATAGAACCGGTCAATTTCATCCTCTTCACCTCCAGTGGTTGGGGCATAGACTTGGACTACTGTGATATTGAATGGTTTGCCTTGGATTTGCACTGAGATCATTCTGTCATTTTGTGGATTGTATCCTAGTATTGCTTTTCCTACTCTTTTATTGACTATGAAGGCTACTCCATTTCTTCTGAGGGATTCTTGCCCGCAGTAGTATACCTGATGGTCATCTGAATTAAATTCACCCATTCCTGTCCATTTTAGTTTGCTGATTCCTAAGATGTCGATGTTCAGTCTTGTCATCTCTTGTTTGACCATGCCCAGCTTGCCTTGATTCATGGTCTTACATTCCAGGTTCCTATGGAAAAAAAATCTTTACAGCATTGGACTTTCCTTTCACCACCAGTGGCATGCACAGTTGAGTGTCCTTTCGGCTTTGGCCCAGTCACTTCATTCTTTCTGGCGCTACTAGTACTAGCCCTCTGCTCTTCCCCAGTAGCATATTGGACACCTTCCAACTTGACGGACTCATCTTCCAGCATCATATCTTTTTGCCTTTTGGTACAGTTCATGGGGTTTTCATGCCAAAGATACTGGAGTGGGTTGCCATTTCCTTCTCCAGTGGATCACATTTTGTCAGAACTCTCTGCTATGACCTGTCCGTCTTGGGTGGCCCTGAGTTACAATTCGTTTAATTCTCTCAGGTATTATTTTTCTATTTTTTAATCAAGTATCCTAAGTATTTTACCTCTCTTTCTACATATTATCATTTCTTGTTAGATACCCTTTTTCTCCTAGATATTCAAAATCAGTGCGTCTTGCACACATATATAAAGACATAAAAAAGTAAAACAAAAACAGCAACTTCACAAAGAAACAAACATTTCACACTTTTTTTAAATAAGGCCTTTTTGGTTATTATTATTAGAGTCTTACCCCTCTCCCAAGTCTTGGAAATGACACAATGCAGACGCACATATACACTACTTCCACACTCCTCTAACAAAACTGGACTATTTTTTCTTTTCTTTAACTACAAATTTACTGCCTGGGATCCAACAGGTATATAACTTCTATTGTTAATATATATGTTTAATGTTTGACATAACCAATCTTCAAAACTTCCATATTTTGGCCAAAATACACTATAATAGGATTTCTTGGTCCATCCATCCTGCTAGCATTTGTCCCAATGGGCTTTCCAAAGGAATCCGAATATTCACCTCATCAGTCCCCTCATTCAAAGGGTTAATTTTCCTGTTTTCCATGACTGGTCTTTTCCTGTATACAAGACCTCCATTCACTCCCAAGTTAACCAAACCATTTCACTTCGCCCATCTCTGACTGATCTCCTCATGGAGGTACAGAGTTGCAGATCAAGGCTCAGCACTCGTTTCGGATTTGATCCTTAATGCTTCTCACACATCCCATTATCAACCAGATCTGACACACATATCAGTCCTACCCTACCACCCAAGTAATACTTCCCCAATTACTTGTTGGGTTTTCTGCCGGCTGCCGGCGTCAACTTCCCTTCGCCCTGTCCGTTCCCAGAGGGACTCCTCAGGGTGCCACCGGTCAGAGAATGTAGATTGGTGGCCCCCAGGGGGAGATCTTTCTCTGTGGGCGCCCCGGAGCTATGGAACCAGTTACCGGTTGAGCTCCGGACGGCGCCGGATCTTCGCTCCTTTCACCGCGATCTGAAAACATACCTGTTCGAACAAGCCGGCCTGGCCTGAGGGTGGGATTGCTGGGGTTTCTATTACTATTTTATCGGGGGTTTTATTAATGTATTTATTGCTTTTATTTATGGGCATGTATTTAATAACTTTTTAATTTTTGTAACTTCATGTTTTATTCTTGCCCTGTACACCGCCCTGAGTCCCTCGGGAGAAGGGCGGTATAGAAATATTAATAAATTAAATTAAATTAAATTAATTCTTACCTGGGTCCATGCATGAAGTTACCCAATTATGGCTGATCTCAGCCCGTTTTCCTATTTCTTTTCTCCTGACTTTATCTTTCCAACGTATTTCATTTGAGTGGACCTCAGGCCCCCCAGGTGGCTCAGATCTCTTGGCTTCTGAAATCAGCAGGGCATGCCCCCTGAATTCCATCAGAGCCAGCTAGGGGATTCCCGAGTTACTTGAATCCCATATTGGGCACCAATTGTGAGAAACAAGGTTCACAGTCAAATTATTAGAAATATCAAAGTGTTTTATTAGAGCTTTTGCAAAAGCTGGTGGAACTAAGTGTACAAGCAAGAGAGAGATCGAGAGATCACACTGGTTACAGATCTCAGCATATTTTATACATTCCTATTACTGGCCACTTGTCCATCCTTCCCAGACACAGTTGATAGGCCCAGGTCAGACATGTCATCACACAGATCTGTCATCACACCTAAATATTTAAAATGTTAGGACCTTATTGCTAAGCATCCAAACTTGCTAAGCACTCAGCCCTTTCATTTCTCACCTCTTTGGTATTTCCTTATCAGTTCTCAATAATAATAATAATAATAATAATAATAATAATAATAATAATAATAATAATAATAATAATAATAATAATAATAATAATAAGAAGAAGAAGAAGAAGAAGAAGAAGAAGAAGAAGAAGAAGAAGAAGAAGAAGAAGAAGAAGTAGTAGTTGGAAGGGACCTTGGAGGTCATATAGTCCAACCCCCTGCTCAGGCAGGAAACTCTATACCATGTCAGGCAAATGGCTGTCCAGTCTCTTCTTAAAAACTTCCAGTGTTGGAGCATTCACCACTTCTGGAGGCAGGTTGTTCCACTGGTTAATTGTTCTGTCAGGAAGTTTCTCCTTAGTTCTAGGTTGCTTCTCTCCTTGACTAGTTTCCATCCGTTGCTTCTTGTCCTGCTTTCAGGTGCTTTGGAGAATAGCTTGGCTCCCTCTTCTTTGTGGCAGCCCCTGAGATATTGGAACACTGCTATCATGTCACCCCTCACCCTTCTCTTCGTTAAACTACACATACCCAATTCCAGCAACCGTTCCCTATATGTTTTAGCCTCCAGTCCCCCAATCATCTTTGTTGCTCTTCTCTGTACCCTTTCTAGTCTCTCGACATCTTTTTTACATCATGGTAACCAAAACTGGATGCAATATTCCAGGTGTGGCCTTACCAAAGCATTGTAAAGTGGTATTAGTACTTCACTCGATCTTGATTCTATCCCTCTGTTAATGCAGCCTAGCACTGTGTTGGCTTTTTTGGCAGCTGCAGCACACTGCTGGCTCATATTGAAGTGATTGTCTACTAGGACTCCGAGATCCCCCTCACAGTTACTACTATTGAGAAAGGTACCACCTATACTATACCTGTGCATTTGATTTTTCCTGCCTAAATGTAGAACCTTACTTTTTTCACCATTGAATTTCATTTTGTTAGATAGCGCCCAGTGTTCGAGTCTGTCTAGATCCTCCTGTATTTTAAGCCTATCTTCTGGAGTATTGGCTATTCCTGCCAGCTTGGTGTCGTCTGCAAATTTGATGTAATTTTTTTAAATTTTAATTTTTTACCCCATTTATATCCCGCCCTTCTCCGAAGACTCAAGGCGGCTTACAATCTAAAGCACAAATCAATGTGCTTAGCAATAGCCTTCATTCTACGTATATGCCTGCTTATTAGGGCTTCCCCCCCCCAAGCGGCATTATTGTAATAAGATTTGTCTGGCATGATCTGTTTTTGACAAACCCATGTTGACTTTTCGTGATGACTTTGTTTGCATCAAGGTGTTCACTGATTTGTTGTTTGATTATCTTTTCCAGAATCTTCCCAGGTATTGAGGTCACACTGATAGGTCTGTAGTTTCCTGGATCAATGAGAAATTACACACTGATTGTCCAGATTGCTGCTCAATTTTATTATAGAAGTTATAGTATCCCAGTTTCCATACTTTATATGTAATTTGGGGTTTGGCTATCCCTACAATGGGCAGCATTTTGGTAAGATCAGTTTGTCCATTACAAACTGTCTAGTCAGGTATTAAACTTCCCTTTGCTGGATATGTTGAAGCAGAAGCTGAGTGGAATTTTCTTGGGGAAATAATTTGAGTAAGAGTTTGGATTGATATCCTAAATTGTCCTCTCTAATTCTAAACTACAGTACAGTATTTACAATTACAAGTAGTTTTCACTTAGTGATTTGCTTCATTTAATATTTGAGGTTACAGTGTTGCTCAAAAGGCAATTAGGGAGCAGCCCTTGCATTTACTGCTTTTGTGGAATCTCTCTCCCCTTATTTACCCCATACTAACATCTTAAATAGAAAGAACCCCAGTTCAATTGAAGGAAATAGCAAGCAAAGGAAAACTGAAGTAAAAGTACAGTCATGGTCATGTATTTTTCACGTAGCAACTGTTATGCCTAATCACTGAATTCCTGGACCAAATTGTGATTGCTAAACAAGGATTACCAGTAATACAGTTTTCTATTCTTCTGTTAATTTTTCTTTTCTCTACAAAATTTTTTGTAATAAGTAAAAAATGTTTCACAAAAGGGCAGCCAAATAATCTGCACACAATTCAAAAGTTCAACACCAGAGCCAATTCATTTATTAAGCAAACACTTAGCACAAGTCTCTTTTCAAATCTAGTGATAATTTACATAAACCCAAATATTACTGCTTTCATTTTTTATCCAAATCAAGCATAAGTTGACCTCTTTTTTTTCTGAAGTACACACAAAAATGCAAGTGAGAGGGGGATCCGCTAATAATGGTAAAGATGCAATTCCAAAACACTCTTGGACATCATATTATATATTTTCCCAGTGATTGAATTACATCTTGTTACAAGTGTTAACATAGGAGAAAAAAAAGCTTTGTAAGAAATTCATATGTTCTCTATATGCATTGTAAGCTAAAACATTCCAAATTTTGACATAAAAAGTATTACAGAACTATTGTTATTACTTAAGAAGTTTTGGCACAGTTAGTGTTGGAACTATAATTTCTTTAAAAAGTGGCACATAATTTGGATTTGGTTGGCTTGGGCCTTTGTCCAAAGTTTCAATGATAGTCTGCTTCATCTCTCTGCTGGCATCTCCTCTCATTGTCAATAAAGCCGCAATGTGGTCATCTCTGCCAATCAGAATAAAGTAGCGTTATTTGAATTCCTACTTATGGAAAACAGCAGTTGCATTCTTTTCACACCACACATGCTACATTAAATAATTCTTTGTCAGCTTATAAAATGAACTCACCAGTAAATTTCTTCAATCACTTGTAATTAAGAAAGCCTTCTATAAGGCAGATAGTATGATTAGACTTCTATTAATTACCCACCAGTTAATCTGCTTATTTGTATACTTATCTTGTATTTCAGACCTATTGGAATAAGGAAGAATTTCAATTACAGCCACTTAATATTTATTAAATCTTTACAGTTACTCCTCAGTCTATGACCATTTATTCAATGACAATTCAAAGTTATGACAAAGGTGAACAAATAATGGCTACAACTGGTCTTCAGAGTTTTGGATATCAAAGCACTCCTGCTGTCAGTTGCAATGTGGGCATTTGGCAAGCGGTTTGTACTTCATCACCATGACTCCTGTAAAGGAGTTGTACAATCATGTCACTGCTGTTTGCAGCCTTCTCTGCCAGCTTCCCCAGAAAGTCAATGGGGAGGCAGGAAAAGACAGTTTGGTCTAGTCAATGGGGAAGCAGGAAGGGACAGTAGATCTTAGCCATGAAAGCCAGCTGGAAAACTTTGAGCCAGTCACTCTCTCAGTCCACCCCATCTTGTTGTTGGGAAAATAGGAGGAGGAAGATGTGTTCGATTATTTTAATCAGCTTGAGTTACTTGTAAAAATAATAAAGGCAGGACACAAATTAAATAAATAAATAAAATAAACTTCATAAGTTATTGGAATGTCTCCTCCACCTGCATCCTCTTCTTCTCCAGCCCCTCTGTGTTTGGCTGCACTAGCCACTTGCACCCCCTTATACACCTTCCCTGACCTATGCTTCTTATGCACCCTCTGGCAACTTTCCCACCCTTGCCATACTTTTTCCAACTTACATCTCCTGTATACCCTTGGATCTCCCTGAGCTATGCCAGAATGTTCATGCACTCTTTCACATCCTCACATCCCCTCCAAATCCATATCATATCCCTTACTCCTTCCCACATCCAGCAACAGCCACTTACTTGCCTGCCAGTCTGGGACTTGCAACTTTCTACTGGCTTCCCCACTGAAGAAAATTGCTTCAAATAATGATCATGAGATTCAGCAACCAGGATGCAAGGATAGCAACTGGTAAGCAATGTGGTTGCACTTTATGATTGCATCCCTTTCCAAAAGAAATTCTGGTCTTAATTGCCATTATAAGTTGAGGCTTATCTACATTCATGCAATGGATTTGTCTTGTGCATAATTTTAACAAGACATCCAAACAATGGCTCTACTTCTGTAATCCTCCCATGTCTATTACTCCAAAATTTATTTAAATAGCCTTCTTTAAATTTGTCATGCAATGAAAAATTTAAATACCATCTGATTTTGCTTTCTAATCAACCTCCTTTGGCCCAATCTTTCCTGACCCAATTAGCTTTACTTTTATGTGCCCATTTTCAGCAATGGAAGATTAAATGGCAGTGGAGCACATTCCACATAGAAGAATAATCAACCATTATAGGGAATAATCAACCATTCAGTTACCCAGCATACGTTGTTCTAAATAAAAACACTAAAAGACTATATGTGCATTCTATACTTACTTTATGAAAAAATACCAAAATCAGTTTTTTGGATTAAACTAAAAATATTTTTAAAACAAATATTATTTAGTTGTGGTTACATATTACACTATGCAGAAATTGAATTAATGATGAACTCTGCATATTCGGTCCCAACCTCTTTTAGTTAAAAACTTTTATGCAGGAGGGGGAAAAAAATAAAAGCTAAAGATTTTGTTCAAGTTTTTATAAAGTGTTCCTATGACAGTGAAATACAGGTGAAACTCGAAAAATTAGAATATCGTGCAAAAGTTCATTTATTTCAGTAATGCAACTTAAAAGTGGAAACTAATATATGAGATAGACTCATTACATGCAAAGCAAGATAGTTCAAGCCGTGATTTGTCATAAGTGTGATGATTATGGCGTACAGCTCATGAAAACCCCAAATCCACAATCTCAGAAAATTAGAATATTACATGCAATCAATAAAACAAGGAGTGTAGAACAATAGAACAACATCGGACCTCTGAAAAGTATAAGCATGCATATGTACTCAGTACTTGGTTTGGGCCCCTTTTGCAGCAATTACTGCCTCAATGTGGCGTGGCATGGAAGCTATCAGCCTGTGGCACTGCTGAGGTGTTATGGAAGACCAGGATACTTCAATAGCGGCCTTCAGCTCTTCTGCATTGTTCGGTCTCATGTCTCTCATCTTTCTCTTGGCAATGCCCCATAGATTCTCTATGGGGTTCAGGTCAGGTGAGTTTGCTGGCCAATCAAGCACAGTAATCCCACGGTCATTGAACCAGGTTTTGGTGCTTTTGGCAGTGTGGGCAGGTGCCAAGTACTGCTGGAAAATGAAGTCAGCATCCCCATAAAGCTCGTCTGCGGAAGGAAGCATGAAGTGCTCCAAAATCTCCTGGTAGATGGCTGCGTTGACCCTGGACGTAATGAAGCACAGTGGACCAACACCAGCAGATGACATGGCTCCCCAAATCAACGCAGACTGTGGAAACTTCACACTGGACTTCAAGCATCTTGCAGTGTGTGCCTCTCCATTCTTCCTCCGGACCCTGGGTCCTTGGTTTCCAAATAAGATGCAAAAGTTGCTCTCATCAGAAAAGAGGACTTTGGACCACTGAGCAACAGACCAGGTAAGCAAAAACAGACCTGTTTTTCTTTAGCCCAGGTAAGACGCTTCTGACGTTGTTTGTTGTTCAGGAGCAGCTTGACAAGAGGAATATGACATTTGAAGCCCATGTCCAGGATCCGTCTGTGTGTGGTGGCTCTTGATGCACTGACTCCAGCCTCAGTCCACTCCTTGTGAAAGTCCCCAACACTTTTGAATGGCCTTTCCTGACAATCCTCTCCAGGCTGCGGTCATCCCTGCTGCTTGTGCACCTTTTTCTTCCACACTTTTCCCTTCCACATAACTTTCTATTAATGTGCTTTGATTCAGCACTCTGGGAACATCCAACTTCTTTTGCAATTATCTTTTGAGGCTTTCCCTCCTTATGGAGGGTGTCAATGATGGTTTCTGCACAACTGTCAGGTCAGCAATCTTCCCCATGATTGTGATTCCTACTGAACCAGACTGAGAGACCATTTAAAGGCTCAGGAACCCTTTGCAGGTGTTATGGCTTAATTAGCTGGTTAGAGTGGGACACTTTGAGCCTAGAATATTGCACCTTTTCACAATATTCTAATTTACTGAGATTGTGGATTTGGGGTTTTCATGAGCTGTAAGCCATAATCATCACAATTATGACAGATCACGGCTTGAACTATCTTGCTTTGCATGTAATGAGTCTATCTCATATATTAGTTTCCTCTTTTAAGTTGCATTACTGAAATAAATGAACTTTTGCACGATATTCTAATTTTTCAAGTTTCACCTGTAATGCAGACATTTCAATTCTAGAAATGTACAATGTTACCTGATATCAGGATGTTTACTAACTAAAGTTGAGATTTCTAAATAAAGCAGTGAAGGATCAGTTAGCTTGAAAACTTCTGCAATAGCTTCAATGACATCACAAAGCCCCTCTGTGTCTTCTCCAGATCCCTATTAATCAAACAAATTATTGTTTTCAGTTGTTTAATCAAGTCTGCAAAGACTTTATTCCAGAACACAAAATATACTTGATTACTGTATGGCTATCTTAATAACAATGAATGATAGTAAATATTTCTAAGAAAATATGTTTATACTAAATAAGCAATCAAATATCAGTATTAAATCCTGGTTATTTTTCACCACAAAATAAAGGAAGGAAGAAAGAAAGGAAGGAAAGAAGGAAGGGAGGGAGGGAGGGAGGAAGGAAAGGAATCCAGTGAGAGAATAACTCTTTTTCATTTATTTCAATTCATATTATGCACTTTTATTACAAGGTATAAGATACATTCCTCTTTTAAGCTAAACACAACTTTTAAGCTAAAAAGCTTAAAATTACCATACTATAACAACATATTTTGCATAAAGAGCCTTGGTGGAGCAGTGGGCTAATGCCTCCTTAAGTAACACCAGCTGCCTTCAATTAGTGCAGGTTCGAGTCCCACCAGGCTCAAGGTTGACTCAGCCTTCCATCCTTCCGAGGTAGGTAAAATGAGGACCCAGATTGTTGGGGGCAATAAGCTGACTTTGTAATAATGCCGCTTGGGGGGGGGGCAAAAGCCCTAATAAGCAGGCATATACATAGAATGAAGGCTATTGCTAAGCACATTGGTTTGTGCTTAAATTGTAAGCCGCCCTGAGTCTTCGGAGAAGGGCGGGATATAAATGGGATTTAAGTAAAAAAATAAATAAAATATTTTGAGATCCATTATTTGGCAAAGTTACTGTCAACACTGCAAACATTGGATGTTTTTGCTTTGACAATATAGAGGCAGCCTTTTCCTTAAAATTGCTTTGCTCTTAGAATTAGATGATGCTGGGGGGGTGGAGGAAGACCGTTTCTCCTGGTTGTTTTTAATAAGATAAGAAATGGCACAGAATGGAAGGGAAGCTTTGCCCTTTAAACTGATTGGAGAACGTAATTTATGACTGCTAATTGGAGGAGGGAATTGTGCCAGATATTAGGTGCTGAAGGGAGGGGAATTCAGATCTTGGCATCCACCATGCTATGCCGATGCTTTACTTTCACGATTAAAGATTCTTTAGGATAAACAATGCCTGAAAGTTCTTTGAAGTGTTTCGTTAGTCGGAACCATGACATCATGCCAAGATCTACTTTCTTTTCAAACTATCTGGAGTCCTGAACATCAGCTGTTGTCTTTAGGCTTGAGAGAAGCTGGCAAAGATTCAGGGAAAAAAATTATCATGGGAAAAGAGAACCTGCTTGAAGACGGTGACCCAGCAGCTGCTGGTACCCCAGAGGGAGAAGCAACAGAGAGCATGCTGTGGGAAGATGAGTTTTGGCAGGACTCCCAGATGGAGGTGGAACACAAGCAGCTAGGAGATCTGATCTGGCTGTCAGCCCGGGCACAGTCCAGCAGAGATTCCAGAAGCCTCAAAACTGCCTTATCAAAGGCTCCAAAATCAGACTGGGGGAGAGCCACTAGGACGCTTGCCACTGAGGATTCGGGTGAGTGGGAATGCCTGTCTGCAGTTTGTAGCCAGCAAGGGGAGAGATTTGGGGGGCTGAATATGAGAAGCAGAAATCAAGCTGAGCATGCCACAGCTGATGGAGGCCCTTCAACGTCTTAGTGTGGTGCAGAAGCCAGGAGATTAGCAGTTGGTCGGAGGACGAATGCCACTCATCCAGCAACCATTGAGGAGCCTGCAGCAGCAGAGGGTGTCACAACCCCATACTGGCCAACAGCAGGGAATATGACTCCACCTTTCAGAGCAACCTTCGATGGGGACCTAGAAAATCTGATTTTCTTCCTCAACCAAGTGCGCTCTCATTTGAACTGCTGGGCCTATCTCTACTCGGACCCAGGTGCTATGGTCGATGTGATTGCATTCAGCCTAGAGGGAGAAGCATCCGAATGGCTGAACAATTTATATAATGAGCAAGCCCCCGAATTGGAGAACCCCACCTCTTCCTCCTAGGGCTGAGAGAAAGATTTGAGGACCCATCTATTGACCTCAAAGCAGGAGAACAAATCCACAAAATAAACAAGCCGACAGGCTTGCCTTAGAGTACGTACAAGAGTTTCGCAAGATAGCAGGTCGGATGGAGGGGTGGCCTGAACAATACCTAATCCATCACTTCATTGAGGGATTAGACGATCACTTCTCTCAGGCGAGCAATACCTGATCAGCTGCAAGAATGGTACCAGACAGCGGTAAAACTAGACGTTTAGCTTGTCCATTATAAGAAGCTTCCACCACCTGAAGCAGAGCTGAGGCCAGAACAACCCAAACAGCAACCACCACCCTGAGAATCTCCAAATGCTGCAGTTGCTAAAGGACCCATGCCATCTGCAGGCCAATCAATCAAGTGCTTCCAATATGGACAGTAGGGACATTGAGCAGCAAATTGCCCAGTCCCCTACCCGCAACAGCAGAATAGACTGGGACCAGCAGGGAGGAAAAAACCTGCCCAGCAGCCAGAAAGAGAAATCCAACCAGATCACACAGAAACCTGTTGCCCAAGTCACATCCCCTGCACAGGAGGATGCTGGGGCTCAAGCTGATTCCACCCCCGCTCTACCCTCATTCAACAGTGACGATGAAGGGGAGAATGAGCCGATGGTGAGCTGACATGTCCCACCTTTTTCACTTACCTGCCAAACTCATAATCCCTAAGTCAGGGGCGTAGGTAGATTTAAGGGTGCTAGTTGATTCTGGATGCTCCCGATGTGTCATTAGCTTGCCATTTGCCATGAAACTGGGCATACGAGCAAAACTGCTCTCCAAACCTGTAAGTTTCGAGCAAGCCAATGGCTCCCTGATGGGAGAGACTTTAGTCACACAATTAATGGAGCCCCTACACCTAGAAATAGGTGAGCACTGGGAGTTTATTCCCTTCCTGGTGGCCCCCAAAATGACTGAGGCTGTGATCTAGGATTAGCCTGGTTGGACAAATGGAAGCCGTTTATCTGGTGGGAGAAAGGAATGAGAACTGTGAGACTACCTATAGGGCCTAAACCTCCCACTGATTCAACAAATGTGGCAGGACAATTTAGGCCACCAACTGAACAAGAGCACATGGCTGCCTCACCACCACCAGGCGAACCAACCATCCCCAGTGAATACAGGGATCTGGTGGAGGCATTTAGTGAGAAAGAATGCGACACCCTGCCCCCTCATAGACTCAATAATTGATCTATTGAACTGTTGCCAAATGCCAAATTCCTACGACAGAGGCTATACGCCATGTCCCCCCTTGAAATGGAGGAGATAAAATGATATGTGGATAAAAACCTAGCGAGGGGGTTCATTGAACAAGCTAAGTCTACTGTGGGAGCCCCTATGCGCTCCACAAGGGCTCTAAATGGGTCAATTTAGGGAGGCCCAGCCGCGACATGGTATGGTGAGGCGATTCCGGGGGGTGGGTGGACGCAGAGACATCTGCTAGGTGCTGTTTTGCTGGCGCTGAGCCCCCCCTTCGGATAGCGGCATTTCGGATGGCGCTTGCCTACCGGCCTGGAGAACAACGCTGTGCTGCTGCAGGCTTCCTCCTTCTGTTTTCTCGCCGTGGATACCCTCCGCTTGTACGGAGGGGCGGTGGCGATGATCTCATCGATTTTACCGGCTGGAAACTCTATCGGGAGCTGGGTCTGTAGTCATCTGGCAGGCGCCGTTTTTAGCAGTGCGGAGCCCTCCCTCTTCTTCCGGATGGCGGCGGTGGCTGCTAGGCCCGGACATCAGCCTCGGTTTTTGCCCCGCCGCAGTGAACTTATTGAGGAATGCCTGGATTGCTAGATTGCTGCTGGGAATGCCTTTTGCTCGCCTCTGGAGTATCATCTGGACCAGCGGGCGGACACTTGTGAGAGAGGTTGTTTCTGCCCCCTCCTCCAGAATGGCGGCACTGGCCGGCGGCCCGAAGATCGGCCACGGCCTGGCTTACTTCCTGTGCTGGCAGGCAGGTACTATGGCCGTTTTAATGCCTGGCTGGAATCAAGACCTCCCCATTGACAGTCCGGTTTGGCCCTGGAACTTGACCGTGGTGGGAGGATGGTCTTGGATTGGTTATCAACCACCCCACTGGTGTGAGAGACCAGTTGGGGTAGGCTTGTCCCGGGACTCTTTGCTCTCTCCACCCCTGGTTGGACTCCTCAGCTGGAGTGAGAGAACGGCTGGGGCTTCCTTTCTGATCGCCAGGTCAGGTGAGAGCTGAGCTGGACTAGTGGTCTGAGAGACATACCTACAGGACTCAATATTATTCCATCTGAATACCATCATTCCATCGAACCACCCATTGTAATATTTGTAATATCTGCCCTATGTGGACATTTTATCGCTGCATGGTTTGCTTCCATTATTCTGGAGCTGATCTGTATGCCCTCAGGGGGGTTCCTCCAACCTGGGCACGACCAGCCGCCTGTTTCTACACTCCCCTTAATGACGAGCCCAATTGTTGGGACTCCGAGAGGTGGCCGGGCTTAGACAGTGGCCTCGAGTTGAGACATGTTAAGAGGCCCCTGATACATTTTTAGCCGGTTATTTTAAAAGGTTAGGGAGGGGGAGGGATAGTAGGGTGGGGAGGGAATTATTAACCGGCGCTCAGTCTGGGCCTGTTAGGGGTCCCGACGAGACGGGGTTGGGGGAGGTGGTTGCTGGTTCTGTGAATGTTGGGGTGGGGCTTCAAATCCCCACGATAGGGAATGGCAGCAGGTGGTTGCACGGAGGGCCGCATCAACATCTGGGATCGTGCCCCCGCTGTCTGCGTGCGGTGGCACGCTCCGACCCTCCGGTTAGCACCCTTTTGCCCAGGGATGAGGGTGATCAGGCCCCTGAGCTTAGGCTGGCTTATTTTAACGCCAGATCCATCGTTAACAAGGCTCCCCTCATTCAGGATTTGATCGAGGAGGAATGTGCGGATCTGGCGTGCATCACGGAGACTTGGCTGGGCTCGGAGGGAGGGGTTCCTCTGACCGAGTTATGCCCTCCAGGTTTCCGTGTGCTACACCAGCCACAGGCTCAGGGCAGGGGTGGTGGGGTGGCGGTGGTTGTCTGGGAGACTTTATGCCCGCGGGAGACCACCATTG
Organism: Vipera ursinii; assembly: GCF_947247035.1. Lineage (NCBI taxonomy): Eukaryota > Metazoa > Chordata > Lepidosauria > Squamata > Viperidae > Vipera > Vipera ursinii. The sequence continues at coordinate 55,986,698 of NC_139517.1, forward strand.
TCCAGATGGCCGGGAGTGAGTCCCTCCTCCTGAGATGTGGCCCTCGGGCTCAGTTGGGCTTCTAGCTCACATACCTGGCGCCCAGCTGTGTGGCAACAGCCCTGCCCGAGCTGCTCGACACCCTCTCAGGGTTGGCGGTGGAGTTCCCCAGGCTTATAGTTCTGGGGGACTTCAACTTGCCTTCACTGGGAGGGTCGTCTGAGTTAGCTCGGGAGTTCATAGCTTCCGTGACGGCCATGGGCCTGTCCCAAGTAATTCAGGGCCTGACTCATGTGGGGGGTCACACCCTCGACCTGGTGTTCCTGTCTGGACAGTGGTTGGATGAACTGGGAGGGGGTTCTCCAACCATTGTTGCCCTGTCATGGTCAGATCATCACCTCCTGCGGCTGGTCTTCCATTATGCCACCCCCTACCGCTGGGCAGCGGAACCGACCAGGTGGTTCCGCCCCAGGTGCCTAATGGACCGGGAACGGTTCCAGATGGCACTTGGTTCTATACCCATCGCCCTCTCCCACAGCCCAGTCGATGCCTTGGTGGATGCCTGGGAAAGGGCGGCCACCAGGGTACTTGACTGTGTTGTACCCTTGCGACCTCTGACCCGGCGCAGATCCCGCTGGGCTCCATGGTTTTCTGTGGAGCTCCGGGAGATGAAGCGTCAGAGACGGGGTCTAGAGAGCGGTTGGAGGTCCAGCCAATCCGAATCTGACCGATTGCAGTTAAGAACCTTTATAAGGTCTTATCTTGCGGCGATGAGGACAGCGAAGTCTAATTACTTCACTGCCCTCATCGCGTCCGCAGATAATTGCCCGGCCGCCCTGTTTAGGGTGACTCGCTCCCTCCTTAACCAGGAGGTGAGGGAGGATCCCTTACAGGGACGGGCCAAGGAGTTTAGTCATCATCTGACGGACAAAATCGCTCAGATCTGGGTCGGCCTGGACTCTGACTGGGTGGAGTCTGATGTGGAGGAATCGGACGGTCTTGAGCATGTTATTTGGACTGAGTTCGATCCTGTTTCCCCTGATGATGTGGACAGGATCATGAGGAGGCTGAGCTCCAGCACCTGTTTGTTGGATCCGTGCCCCTCCTGGCTGGTTTATGCGGCCTGGGAGGAGACACGAGGCTGGTTCCAGGCAGTAATAACTGCTTCTTTGAAGGAGGGTGTCTTCCCCGCCGCCTTGAAGGAGGCGGTGGTGAGACCCCTCCTCAAGAAGCCTGCCCTGGACTCGGCTGTTTTAAATAATTATCATCCAGTCTCCAACCTTCGCTTTTTGGCGAAGGTTGTTGAGAGTGTGGTGGCGCATCAGCTTCCTCTGTTCCTGGAGGAAACTGATTATCTGGACCCGTACCAATCGGGTTTCAGGCCCGGACACAGCACAGAGACAGCATTGGTCGCGCTGGTGAATGATCTCTGGCGGGCTCGGGACAGGGGTTGTTCCTCTGTCCTAGTCCTATTAGATATCTCAGCGGCTTTTGATACCATCGACCATGGTATCCTACTGCGGCGTCTCAGGGGGTTGGAAGTGGGAGGCACCGTTTTACGGTGGTTCTCCTCCTATCTCCTGGGCCGCTCGCAGTCGGTGTTGACAGGAGGGCAGAGATCCACCCCGAGGCCTCTTGTTTGTGAAGTTCCTCAGGGGTCAGTTCTCTCGCCCCTCCAGTTCAACATCTACATGAAGCCGCTGGGTGAGATTATTCGTGGTTTCGGGGTGGGGTATCATCAGTACGCTGATGATACCCAACTTTTTCTTTCCACCCCGAACCAACCCAGCGATGCCCTCACCGTGATGTCCCGTTGCCTGGAGGCGGTCCAGGTCTGGATGGGGAGAAACAGGCTTCGTCTCAATCCTGCCAAGACTGAGTGACTATGCATATCGGCATCTTGGGTTAACCAGACCATTCCACCTTTAACGATGGGGGGTGAGGTGTTACCCCCCATTGATAGGGCTCGCACCTTGGGCGTCCTCCTTGACTCCCGGCTCAATTTTGAAGACCACATAGGAGCCGTGACCAGGGGGCTTTTGCTCAGGTTCACCTGGTGCGCCAGTTGCGACCCTATCTGGACTGAAATGCCCTACGCACAGTCACTCATGCGCTCGTGACCTCCTGTTTAGACTACTGCAACGCTCTCTACATGGGGCTGCCCTTGAGGACCACTCGGAGGCTTCAGCTGGTGCAGAATGCCGCCGCGCGAGTTGTGATGGGGTTTTCCCGATACTCCCATGTAACACTTCTACTTCACGAGCTGCATTGGCTCCCGGTTGCCCTCCAGGTGAGATTCAAGGTGCTGGTGATGACCTATAAAGCCCTAAATGGCTTGGGTCCGGGATGTCTGAGGGAACACCTGCTGCCAGCATCAAGTTCCCTTCGTCCAGTGCGCTCCCACAGGGAGGATCTGCTCAGGGTGCCACCGGTAAAAGATTGCTGGTGGATAATACCCAGGGGGAGAGCCTTCTCAGTGGGTGCGCCTGCCCTCTGGAACCAGCTGCCCGTGGAGCTCAGGAGTGCCCCCGACCTCCGTTCATTCCACTGGGACCTGAAGACCTGGCTCTTCAAGCTCTCTGACCCAGGCTGAGAATTTTAATTTTAATTGTTTTTTTTACTTTTTCAGGGACTGTTGTAATTATTTTTAATTGTTTTTAACTTTTGTATTTCTTGTTTTAAATACCCTGTAAACCACCCTGTGTCCTGCGGGAAATCCAATTAAATAAATAAATAAATAAATAAATAAATAAATAAATAAATAAATAAATAAATGTTTTTCAAAGAAAAAAAAGATGGGTCTCTTCGTCTCTGCATGGACTATAAAGGCCTCAACCCGGTGAGTGTGGAGAGCAAATACCCCCTCCCCATCCTGAAAGACTTGTTAACCCATCTAGCTAAGGGGAGTATTTTCACAGAATTGGACTTGAGAGAGGCATACTACCGGGAGAGAAAAAAAGAGGAAGATGAGTGGAAAACTGTCTTTACTTGTCCCTTGGGAAGCTACCAATTCAAAATCATGCCATTTGGACTACAGGGGGCCCCATCCGTATTCAAGCAGCTGATTAATGAGCTCCTACATGATCACTTATACAAAGGTGTTTTGGTATATCTTGATGACATCTTGATATACAGCACAAATATGACTGATCATATAAAGCTAGTGAGAGAAGTGTTAAAGAAACTAGTGAAGGCCAAGCTTTATGCCAAATGGTTGAAATGTGAATTTCACCAGACCTGATTAGATTATCTTGGAATTTCCAACGAGGGCGTAGAAATGGACCCAGCCAAAGTGAGAACTATAATTGAATGGCAGCCCCCAAAGACTCGCAAACAGCTTCAGAGTTTTAGGTTTTGCCAACTTGTTTTTTCATTCATTCATTCATTCATTCATTCATTCATTCATTCATTCATTCATTGGACTTATATGCCGCCCTATCTCCCATAGGACTCAGGGCGGCTAACAACAATAAAATACAACGATACAAAAGTTAAAAAGAATTAAATTAACAGCCCCAATAAAATAAATTAAAATTGAAGTTAAAAATTAAAAAACATTTTAAAATCCCTGTTGTCAGTCCAGGTCAGCCTGATGGAAAAGAAGTGTTTTAAGGCCGCAGTGAAAGGACCGGAGATCCAGGGCCATCCGGAGCTCAAGGGGAAGTTGGTTCCATAGGGCTGACGCTCCCACATAGAAGGCCCTCCCCCTGGGGGTTGCCAGCTGACATTGTTTAGCCGACGGCACCCTGAGGAGGCCCTCTCTGTGTGAGCGTACTGGGCGATGGGAGATCATTCCCGGCAGCAGACGGTCCTGCAAATATCCCAGGCCTAAGCCATGTATTGCCAATTCTTCCCTTCCTTTGCAGAGATTGCCCTACCCCTCACAGAACTACTCAAAACAGGCAAAAGGGGAGAGAAGCCACGACCAGGCTAACCACTAGCTTGGACAATGAGCTGTCAAACAGCTTTTGAGAATTTAAAAAGACTATTTGCTGCTGAACCAGTCCTAAAGCACGCATACCCAGGGGAGCCCTTTGTAATCCAAGCTGATGCCAGTGAGGTTGCAGTTGGAGCTGTATTACTGCAAAAGAACAAAAGTGGAGTCCTACAACCTTGCGCCTACACCTCCAAAAAAATTCACTGAAGGTGAGAGGAGATGGGCAATCTGGGAGAAGGAGGTCTTTGCCATTAGGTGGAGCCTGTTAAACTGGCGACACTATCTAGAGGGGAGCAAGATGCCATTTGAAGTATGGGCAGATCACAAAAACCTAGAAGCACTGAAGACCCCCTCCCCGCAAACTGTCCCCAAAACAAGTGCAGTGGGCACAGTACTTTAAACATTTCAACTTCACTCTAAAGTACATACCGGGAGGAAAAAACTTCTTAGCTGATGCGCTATCCTGATTGCCCCAATACAAAAGCAAATGTGAAGAGGTCAATGACGCAATTATCCCCAGTTCGCAACCTGCGGCACAACTCACACGTCGCAAACCCCTAATCCTGATGACCATGGAGCAAAGAAGATAAAACTAGAGCTCCTCACCAATCAATGATTCAAAGATAATCAAACCTTCCTAACATGCAGGGATGGTTTGGCATACAAGGGGGGGAAACTGTATTTGCCTGAAGCTCTCCATCTCAATGCTCTCAAACACAGCCATGACGTAAAACAGGCTGGACACTTTGGATAGTAAAACCTCTACACCTCATCCGCTGGCAATTTTGGTTGCCGGGGCTAAAACTTGATGTGGAAAACTATATCAGGAATTGTGCTGTGCCACCATGAAAACAATTCCAGGGCAAATCACCTGGGTTACTGCAGCCGGTCGCAGACCCTTCTCAACCATGGGAAGAAATAGCTATGGACTTTAAAGTAGACCTACCCGAAAGTAGAGAAAATACTGTCATCTGGAATGTGATAGATTTGTTCTTGAAGCAGGCTCATTTTATCGCCTGCAAAGGACTCCCCTCTGCCCAACAACTGACTAAATTGTTCCTGAAACATATCTACCAGCTGCATGGTGCCCCTAAGCAAATAATTTCAGATAGAGGAGTGCAGTTCACAGCAAAATTTTGGTGGAGTTTTCTTAAATTAATTGGATCATCTGCTTTTCATCCGGCTACCAATGGGGCTGCAGAATCTGCTAACAAAATGGTGGAGCAATATCTCAGATGCTATGTTTCCTACCAACAGACAAACTGGACTGATCTCCTCCCTTTCGCCGAGGTGGCTTACAATAATTCTGTTCACAGTAGCACCTACATGCCTGTCAGAGTAGCCACAGGAAAAGAGTTCAGCCCAATACCTGAATACCCTCCACTTCCCAGACACTTGATCAATGGATGAGGGGGTGGGAAGACGTTTGGAGAAACATGAAAACAGCGTTAAAAAAAGAATTCTGAGACCTATAAAAAAGCAGGCTGATAAAAAAGGGCTCCCCAAAGAACATTCCAAGTTGGGGAAAAGGTTTATCTGTCAACTAAATATTTATGCCTCAAATTACCCAGCAAGAAATTAGGACCGAAATTCTTGGGGCCTTTCCCCATTGTAAGGATCGTAAACCCCGTCACAGTAGAATTAAAACTCCCTAGGCTTTTAGGGAGAGTTCACCCTCTCCACTGCAGCCTGCTGAAACCTTTACGGGACTCCACCTTAAGACCTCACCCTAAGAAGGCACCTGGGCCCCTTTGTAATAGCGGGTCAGACTCACTCTGAAGTGAAACGTATTCTTGACTCTAGAATTTTTAAAGGGAAATTGCAGTACCTAGTACAATGGAAGGGGTACTCACTGTCTGAAGCTACTTGGGTGAAATCTAGCGATGTGAAGGCTGACCAACTCATCAAAACGTTTCATGAGAAAAACCCCAACAAATCGAGAGATAATCTGACATATGCTTTTATTTACATTACAAGATCTATCCTTGTAGCCGGATGTCAATGCTGCAAACATTGGATGTTTTTGCTTTGACAATATAAAGAGGCAGCCTTTTCCTTTAAATTGCTATGCTCTTAGAATTAGATGATGTTGGGGGTGGGGGAGGAAGAATGCTTCCCCCGGTTGTTTTTAATAAGGTAAGAAATGGCACAGAATGGAAGAGAAGTTTTGCCCTTCAAACCTGATTTATGACTGCTAATTGGAGGAGGGAATCGTGCCAGATATTAGGTGCTGAAGAGAGGGGAATTCAGATCTTGGCATCCAGCATGCTGTGCTGATGCTTTGTTTTTACGATTAAAGACTCTTTAGGATAAACAATGCCTGAAAGTTCTTTGAAGTGTTTCGTTAGTCAGAACCGTGACAGTTACATTCCAGATTTTAGAAAATGTATTTAATATATGGTTATGTATCATTATTTTAACCTATTTAGAACAAGGTGTTTAACTAGAGAAACAAATGATTAAATGCCATTTATATAACGAATCATTGTGAAATATTGAATACTAAGGCTTAACATGCTTTGAAAATGTTTTCAAAAAAATTCTTATAAGGCAGTTGCAATGTTTTTTTAGATTCATGTACAAGACTGAAAGGATATATATACTTCAAAGAATAACACGTGCTTTACTTATATAAATCCAAAAGCACTTTTTTCAAATCATATTTGAATTGTATACAGCCCTACTTTTTTAATTACATGAAATTGAATTACATAGAAAATAAATAGAAATTGATACATTTCAATTTGTAGTGCATGAATTATCGAGTACTTTTAAAAAAAAAGATATAGATGACCTCACTTAACGACCATTCAGTAATTGTTTGATATTACAATGGTATTGAATGAAGGGATTTATGACTTGTACCTGATGTAAGGGCCATTTCAATCTCCCCCTAAGCTCACAAGATGAAAATTGGGCACTGCAAATGTCCAAACCCACCTCTCTCTCCCCCATGTCACTTACCTACTAGGCTCACTACACTGGAAGCCCTGATCCCCACCCCATAAGAGGCCTTGGGCAGTTACATCATGCATAAATTGCTCCACTAACCTTTGCATTTTTCTGTAGCTGTTGACAAATGCACCCAGCCAGTGCAAGAGACAGCCTTACAGAGGATGGCTTGCTCCATTCTGCAAGGAGGCATATAGGAAGCTTAGAAAGCTAGTGAAGGCAATTCTTTACTTCCAAGAGGCTTTCTAGCCATCTGAACTATTGCAAGAGCTGCTGAGATTCTTGTAGTTGTTTGAAAGGCTCCTTCTCCAAATCTCTTGATTTAGAAAAGGTGCAATCATTTAGAAGGCACCTTTTCCAAATCATGAGATTTGGAGAAGCCTTCCAAACAATTACAAGAATGTCAGCAGCTCTTGCAATAGTTCAGAAAGCTAGAAAAAGCCTCTTGTAGCCTCCCAAAGAATTGTGTTTGCTAGCTTTCTACATTTTTAGACTAGAAAGAATTAAATTAAAGAACTAGTAAAGGCGATTGTTCAGGGAGATGCAAACAGGCTTTCTAGCCTTCTAAACAATCACAAAAATGATGCAAGACAGACTATGTAGGAAATGAGTGCACCTGTCAGCAGGGCAGAAAATGAGTGCACCTGTCAGCAGGGCAGAAAATGAGTGCACCTGTCAACAGGGCAGAAAATGAGTGCACCTGTCAGCAGGGCAGAAAATATAAAAGTAAGTGAAGCAATTTATGTGCACTATTGGATCTGTAACCAGCTGACTTTCTGGGAATGGTGGAGTGGGAAAAATGTCATGGCCTTCTGGCCTGTGATTGGCTTTCATCCATCAGCGGGCCCTGTGGTCTGCACCAGACTCCCAAAACCAGAGGCACCCCTTACGCTCCCCTTAACAAGCTGCACAATTGCTTAGCACAGCAACTGGGAAAGCTGGGTTTGCAGTTGTTAAACAAAGCAGTCTTGTAATGTCCCATTTAATGATGACTTTGCTCAGCAGCTGAAGATTCCAGGCTCAATTTTGGATGTAATCAAGCATTACCTATAATAAATTTATCTGCAGAAATCACAATATTTGTCAACCAATAAAAATAAAATATTGACATATATGTATAATTACTTTAGTGCTGGAGAATATTTTAAAATGCCAATTATATACATTTCCTTTTTTAGCATTCTACTGATGATACTTACTGCTGCAAGTTTTTTAAATAGAAACCTGAACTGTTTGGCTTCTCTGTTCATCCTTTCAGCACCCTCTTTTCTTTCTTCTGCATTTTTAAAAGTAATACGTTTTAACATTATAGCCTTGATATATTCCATAACAACTCTACGATGGCACTCAACAGTCATTTTCTGAAAAGAAAATTCAAAAGACATCTAGTTAGTTAGACGGGATGTTTGTATTAAATAACAGAAGTAACCGAAATAAACAAAAAGTACCAAAACACCCACACTAGGCACATTTGGAGGAAAAATAAAGATAAATTTAACGACATAAATGAGAGATGAAGCTTGCACAAATGAAGGCCCCTAGATAGACCAGAAAAAAATCATTAAAAGTCATCTGAAAGGATGAAATTTAACTAACTTAAAATAGATGGGACAACATTTTAGGTACCACTGCCATTCTTTCATTTCATTTAGCATAAGGCAGGGATGTCAAACTGCCGGCCCACAGGCTGGATGCGTCACGCCAAAACTATGCCCATCCCATTGCCAGCAATGGGAAAAAAGTCACGATACTTTTTTGTAGTTTGACACCCATGGTGGCATAGGGGAATCCAGAAGACTGGAAAAGAGCAGAGGTGGTTCCAATCTACAAAAAGGGGAGAACATGGAACCAGGAAATTATAGGCCAGCTATAATTATAGGCCAACTATAACTACAGCAACACCTGAAAAAATCCTGGAAAAGGTAATCAAGCACTAGGTTTGTGAGTATCTAGAAGCAATTACTAACAACCAGAATGGGTCTGTGAAAATCAGATTCATTCCAGACAAATATTATTACCTTCTTTGTTAAAGTGACTAAATTAGTGGATCAGGAAAATGCTGTGGACATAGTATACTTCAGTAAGGCATTTGACAAAATACAGCACAGTCCATATCTTGATAAGATAGAACAATATGGGATAGACAATACCACAATCAGATGGGATTCGCAGTTGCTGACAACCACACCCAACACATAGTGAAACTACATCAATCTGGAAGGAAACATGCAGTGGGTCATCTCAAGGTTCTGTCTTAGCCCAGTACTCTTTAACTCTTCATCAATAATCATGATGAAGGGACTGAAAGAGGACTCATTAAATTTGCAGATGATACCAAGCTGGGGCTCCGCTCTGCCTGACTCAGCTGGGGCCTCACAGGCATCAAAGGTGGGGGGGGGTAAGATGAAAGGGGAAAAGGATGAAAGAGGGAAAGATGAAAGGGTAATAATGCTTTGTATGTATGTGAAAAGTAATCAGGAGCAGGGGAATGACAGGTGAGAAGGACCAGACCAGCCAGATCCCATTTGTACCAGCATCCCATGGCCAGGTATCCTGAGAAACATGCACATTATCCCCAAACATCTCAGAATTCTCAAAACATCTTGGTGAGCTCTGGTTGGCTGAAAATGGACAGGTCACAGAGGGGAAGAATGGACTGGTGGCAAACCTACAGCTTATTTTGCATCCAGTGAGTGCTAGATATTAAATAATCTACATTAGACTTAATAAATACCTTCTTACAGGGCTTCTTTATTCTTGCAAAATCATTAAAATAATCTTCAACAGTTACACAGATTGTATCCACAGCATTGGATGCACTGAGCCATTTTTTTGTCATCAATTCACTAAGATGGGGCTTAAAAAATAAGAAAACATAAATGACAATCAGAATAATTTTTAACATTATTATTCAGCTTCATGTCATTTTATCCCAAATCAGCAAAGCTGAAATTGTATAATTTAAATTTTGAAAAGAAACTCCATTAAAAACAAAAGTGTTTGTATTTGCACTTGGTATCCTTGTAAAGGACTGCACCAAAATTATGGAGGAAGATCAGTAAGCACTCTTGTAATTGTGTACAAATTATTCCACAAGGTTTTACTCTTGAGTATAATTGCACTCCCCATATTTAGCTTTCAGCACAGGTTATCCACCAAAGCAGTATTTGCACTGTAGCCTGCACAAAACCCAATTAAAATAAGTCCAGATAATCAGCACCTGAAGTTACAAAGTCACTACATTCTTCTTCACCCAACTGAAGAGTAATTTAATATATCTTCAGAATCCAAGCAGAGTTTGCAGGATCCAATCTGAGTTAGTCACAGGGATGAGAGATTTAGTCTTCCAAGTTTTCAGACTCATGCTGGAGCCCATCTTCAGGAAACTTCTCTCTCTTTAGTTCCCTCAGATGGGCTTCAGCTTCGAATCTGAAAACTTGAAAGACTAAACTTCTAGTACCAACGGCCGACTCAGAGTGGATCCTGCAAATATATTGCCTTCATTCATGAAACTTCTGTAACTAAGTGGGAACACATTTCTTACTTAAAGGAGCATTAATCACTCTTAAATAACCATGCTGCCTATCACAACGGGTGATTTAATCAGCTTTGAAGACCAAGGATCAAGCAAACTAGTAATGGTCTTTATCATTCTGCCTACCTCCCTAGGAATGATTTTGAACACCGAGTCCTTAGTGAGGTAAATTTAATGATCTCATCTATAAATTGCAATGAAAATTATTCAACACAAACCTCTAACCATTAAGTTTCTTCTTTCCCAGTTTTCTGAGGGAGGACATGATGTACAGGTTAGAAAAATGTTGTCAGCATGAATGATATATTAAAACATCACTATGTTGGGATGGACACTGGGTGGATCTCTGTTAAATCAAGATATCTATCCCATTAAAGAAAGGCCTAACCCAAAGCTTTAATCTGAAAAGCAGGGGAAGGGGAACCATGTTATGTGATTTAGAAGGAGGAAATACAAGGTAATCCTCGAGTTACAAATGTAATGGAGCCTGCCCATTCCATTTGTAACTTGAGAATCCATGGGGTGAATCTCATACCTTGAATGAGATCACTCACTGCTCATTAACACACACAAAGCTTCTTAAGTGAACATGAGGTATTTCAGGGCGGGGAAGGCCAGGGGGGGAAGCCACAAGGCTTCCCCGACCCACTAAGATACCTGATACTTTCTCCTCTCTTCCTGAAGCACTGGACTCACTTACCTTGAAAAGATCCATCTTCTCTCTGCCGTGGTTTCTGCCTTTGAGGGAGAGTAGAGTAGATGGAAGCTCCTGGGTGCCCGTAATATCACACAAGTTCAGGCACCCATCCTCTTTTGCAGAGAATGGGAGCCTGAACTCTCGCGGTATTTGTGGTGCCTATCTCCTACTCCCTCCCCCAAATCCTTTCCATTATTGCCAGGACAGAGACTTTGAGGAGACTGGAAGCTCCATCTATATGCAAATGTGTACTTAGAAACAGAGCAAAATGCTCCATTTCTCAAGTGCCCCACTGGCAGCCACACGGAACTTTCAGACTCTGTCAGGTCTCTGTCCAGGTAAAAAGAGTTTGAGCACCTATGGGATATTTAGAAATGAAGCATTCGCTTCATTTTCAAATGGCTCATAGGCACTGAAACACTTTTTATCAGAACAGAGACCTAACAGATGACTGCAAGTTCTGTGTGGCTGCCAATGAACGCTTAGAAATGGAGCAGAAGACTCTGTTTCTCAAGCACCCCATTCCAGGCATATGGAGCTTGCAGTCTCTGTCAGGTCTCCATTCGGATAAAGTGTTTCAGCGCCTATGGGGTGCTTCAAAACCTAAACCACTGGCAACGGAAGCCACCTGATCCCCCCTCCTCAGCCAGCCACCGACCCCGCCCAACCTCATCCTTGCCTGACTGGCTGGCTGGCACAAATCCGGACCGCACTTCTCCTTGTTGATCTCCCCTACTCAAGCGGCGGCAATGGTTTGAGTTTCTCACTCTGAGTGGAAAAAAACGGAGGCGCAGAATTGCTCTCAGTAAGGCCAGCGCATACAAGCGAGCAGTGCACACAGATCATTTAGAGAGCAATCCTGCTGCTGCATCTCCACTTTTTTTGTTTTGGACTGAGCCGAGAAACTCAAGCCACTACCACTGCTTGAATGGGAAGGACAACAAGGAAAAGAGGGGTCGGGATTTGTGCGAGCCAGATGGTCAGGCAAGAAGTAGGTCGGGTGGCTGGCTGGCTGGCTGGGGAGGGGGATCATGGCTGCTTAGGTGGCTATTGCCGCTGAAGGCGGCTGCTTGGACACATGTGCAAGGGCCTGACTCTGCGATGCCTCCCTGCTCAGTTGAAGGCTTTGTTTGTGCTCTCAAACTAAGGCTGGTGCACGTGAGCGAGCAGCACACCTGGGCAATGAAAGGCCCATCCAACTCCAATTCCATGCTTTGCCCCACAGGCACGCAAATGAAGCAAACAATCCCCCCCTCCCGAGAATGGAAGCTTCTGGAGGCCATGGTGTCTTTTGCAGAGAATTTGTGTTTGAACTTGCACAATATTATGGTACACAGGAACTTCCACTGTTGGTGCAAAAAGCATTTCCAAGCTGATTCTCCTCTTCCTTAAAGGGAAAAAAAACCATGGCAGAGACAGATTTTGCCAGGTGAATGTATCTGGCACTGCAGAAAGAGAAGGGGAAGCAGTTGTGAGGAGTGGGGAGGATTAGGGCGAACGTTGCAGAGCTTCCGCAGTTGTTCGTAAGAGTGAACAACTGTCGTGGTGCTGTAATATTCATGATTTTCAGATTTGTTTGTAAACATTAGGAGGCGCTTGTCATGTAACTTTGAACGAGTGTTAAGTGAACGGTCGTAACTCGGGGATTGCCTGTAGTTTTAAGATGTTCATATGTGATATGAAGATTGGAAATTGCTTTTTTGAATATTCTTTTTCTCTTTACTTTCGCTTGTTTTTTAAAACATGTCTTTTTCTTAGTTTTTCAGTATTTTTTCATAATTATCTTTTAACTTGTAAAAACATCTTTAATAAAAAAAATTAAAAAGGAAAGTAGGAGGAGTAGAAAAGGAAAAAAATAACCTCTAAATCAATGAAGACTTCATCTAGCAGGCTTGAGCATCCTTCTTTTGCAATATCATCTAAAACAGCATCAATGCATGCATGACTGCTTATCAGCATCTCTTCTATCATAAGAGGCAAATATTTCTTCTTCAAACTGATGATTGACTCCCTTGGATAAGCAAAAAAAAACTTTCAGAATCTTGTTAAATATATATAAAAGTTAAATCAAAGTATTATGTGATATTGCCCAATATTAGCCTCATTAAAATATGAGTGTCATCCTCATGACAAAGCTTCAATATTAATAATATTTCTCAAGGATAAAGCTGATGTTACAAGATGTAAAACATGATTATTCAATTCAGAAGCATATGTGAGGATCTTGTGCTCTTCAAATTGTGTAACAATATATCATTATGCTTGAGGTTTTCAATAAGTCTTCAAGAAAATTAGTAATGATTTTATTGAAATAGAAAATGCAGAGCAAATCTGGTCACCATTCCTAGTGTAAAGGCATAGGACACCATTTCTTTTATTCTATGTTTGGTTGATTTTAATGTTTTTTAACTCTTAATGTTGAAAGTTTTAATGTTTTTAATATTCCTATTGTTTTATATTACATTTTATATTGTTGAAAGCAGCCCAGAGTCATTTCACAATGAGATGGGTAGCATATAAATGTAACGAATACATTTTAAAAACTAAAACAAAATCTAGGAGTTATTGTCACTCAAATATAGCAGGCAGCAGCATATCATGAACTTTGATTTCAAAAAGGTAAGATAGGTCAGACTTGGTTTATATTTGAAAAAAAGACCACTAAGAAATCATAGGACTATAGAAGATACAGGTAGTCCTTGACATACAATCACCATGATGGTTTAAACTCATGATGGCCTTTGGAAAAGTGATTTACAATCTGTCCTCATACTTACAACAGTCATACCACCCCCATGGTCACATGATTAGAATTTAGGTGTTGGCAATAGGCCCAATTTGTAACTGATTACAGTGACCTACAGCCATGTGATCACGATTGTGGCCTACCCAATTGGTTTCTAACAATAAATGTCAATTGGGGAAGCTGGAATCACTTGATCACATGTGATTCATTTAATGACCATGTGATTTGTTTAACCATAGTAAAAAGTCATAAAATTAGGCCCAGTCACATGATGACTTGTTTTACCACCGCACTAGTTTATGATGCAAATTCCGAATCCTGTGGTCATAAGTCAAGAACTATGTGGTTCATTGATTTTCTTCCAGAAGACAGTGGCAAACTATTTCCATATTGTTACCAAGAAAATAACATGAATGTTTACAGGAAATCATAAAAGCCAGACTTGATTCCAGGAAGAGTTTTCTTTACTCTTACCAGGCCTATATTGAAATTCAACAGGCCAGGCCAGTGTCTTAAAAAACCGGGTCTTCAACAGGATCTTATTAAGGAAGCCTTTGTGGATTTTTATTCTAAATTATATGCTAAGGAGAAGATTAATGAAACAGACATTGAGGTATATTTGAAGAACGCTAGCATCCCGGTTCTTACGCAAGAACAAAAGGAGGAGATTAATCAATTGATAACAGAAGAAGAAATTCTTACAGGAATTAAGGAACTGAAGGTGGATAAAGCGCCAGGCACGGATGGTCTGACTGCGGCTTATTACAAAAATCTACAATTGGAGCTGATAAAGCCGTTAAAGGAATTGTTTCAGACAATTCAGAGGGGGTGAAAGGTGCCTCCGTCTTGGAGAACTGCTTTTATTTCTTTGATTCTGAAGGAAGATCAAGATGCTACTCAAGTTAAAAACTATAGACCGATATCAATTTTAAATACAGACTACAAGATATTTGCCAAGGTGTTAGCTAATAGACTGATGAGGGTTCTGCAACAGGTGATTCATGGGGATCAAACCGGGTTTATTAGTGGTAGACAAATGAAAAATAATGTGAGGCATATAGTTGATGTGGTGGAGTTTTTGGAAAGGAACAACCAGATCCCTGCGGCGCTAATTTTTCTAGATGCTGAAAAAGCTTTTGATCAATTGAATTGGCAATTTTTGATGAAAGTTTTAGATAAAATGAATTTTGGGGATAAATTTTTGCAACCAATTAGGGCATTATATCAAAAACAAACTGCCCGAATAATAGTTAACAATAGTTTGACTGAAGTATGCAATATTGAGAAGGGCACAAGACAAGGGTGTCCGTTATCACCTTTATTATTTGTTTTAATATTGGAGATATTATTGGTAAAAATACAGAATTCGGAAAAAATTAAGGGTATTCAAATTAGAGATCAGGATTATAGGCTGAGGGCGTTTGCAGACGATCTGGTTGTTACGGTGACTCAGCCAGAAAACTCTGTTGTGGACCTGATGGAGATAATAACGCAATATGGGAAGGTTTCTGGATTTAAGGTTAATGCACAAAAAACTAAAATTTTGGCCAAAAATATGACAGTTTTGCAAAAGGCCCTTTTAGAAGGATTAACTGAATTTGAGATTGTTAAAAGGGTCAAATATTTGGGGGTGTATTTGTCACCCTCTAATACAAAGTTATATAAAAATAATTATGAAAAGTTATGGGGAAAAATTCAAAAAGAATTGGAGAGCTGGGGAAAACTGCAATTGTCTTTGCTGGGAAGAACTGCAGCAGTGAAAATGAATGTCCTGCCTAAATTTTTATTTTTATTTCAAATGATACCGGTCCTTAAAAAAGATTCTAATTTGGAAGAATGGCAACGGGGTATCAATAAATTTGTCTGGGCAGGGAAAAGGCCACGAGTTAAACTTAAGATTATCCAGGATACTCGTGAAAGAGGTGGTCTTAAAATGCCTAATTTTAAATTATATTATGAAGCTGCTGCGTTATCAGGAATAAGTGATTGGATTAATCTGACACAAGAGAGATTATTAAATCTTGAGGGCCATGACTTGTTATTTGGCTGGCATGCATATTTGTTGTATGATAAGAAGGTAGATAATGTGTTTAAAGTGCATATTTTAAGACAGGCATTGTTGAGAGTTTGGAAGAAGTACAGACATAAGCTAAATTACAAGATGCCGTTGTGGGCAATCCCAAAACACGCAATAGAAAACATAAATGTTGGCTTCAAACATGATGTGACTACGTATAAGGAGATTTTAAGCTTGGAAAGAAATGTCTGGTGTTTGAAGCCGTACAATCTCTTGCGAGATGAGAAGATCGTTCAAACTTGGTTTCAATATATTCAGTTACGGGCCAGGTGAAAAGAAGATCAGAAAATTGATTTTGCAATGACTGATGAAAATTTGATAAAGCAAATTAGAAACCAGGGTCCAGCACATATCAAACGGATATATCTTGCATTGATAGAAATTGATTCAGAAACAGAACTTGTTAAAGATTGTATGATAAAATGGGCTCAGAATATTCAAGAAGTTATTACAATGGACACGTGGGAAAAGATCTGGGTGAGGAACGTAAAATTCACGCAAGCCCAAAACCTAAGAGAGAACTTTTATAAAATGTTTTATAGATGGCATCTAGACCCCAAAAAGCTTGCAAGTATGTATCCGAACTACCAGCCTAAATGTTGGAGGTGTGGATGCGAAGACGCAACGTATTTTCATATATGGTGGACCTGCAAAAAGGTTAAGGCTTTTTGGATAAAAATTTGGTGGAATATGCAGAAGATCTTTAAGAAAAGGATAAAGTTTTGTCCGCAACTGTTTTTGTTGGGCATAATTACAGATGCTACTGTTGTGGACACTAAGCTGATGTTGAACTTAACTACAGCAGCAAGACTCTTAATAGGTCAATATTGGAAAAAGGAGGAATTGCCGACTATAGAAGAATGGACTCTAAAAGTTTCTGACCTGGCGGAAATGGCAAAGATTTCGGCTTACCTGAAAGATCATTCGCAAGAACGTTATATTATGGAGTGGAAAAAGTGGATTGATTATATCCAGAACAAATATGGGACTAAGAAATTTCATTTAGCATTTGAGTAAGTTTTCTTTTTTGTTATCTTTTCTTTTTATATGTAATGTTAATATTGCTTGTAATTATTTTATATGAGCTAGAGGGTGATAGAATTAATAGTTTATTGTTGTTAGCATATGGATGCTTATGATTGTTCTTTGTTCTTATACCCTGTATTTAGCTCTGGGAAGTCGGGGGGGAGGGGGGAATGGGGGGGAGGGATAGGGAGGGTTAGGTAGGGGTGGGGGGAGGGGGAGATGGTTAAAGTTAAAATGTACTGTAAAACTTTTCAATAAAAAAATGGGTCTTTCTATGGGCATGGAATTTCTTATTCTTTTTGGGTTCTGCCATTCTCGTGGGGAGGGGAGGGGGGTGCTTTGTGTGTTTGATGTGTATTTCCTTTGCTTAGTTCCTTGCTCTATCCTCTTTGATCTGCCTTATCTCCGACCTCAGAAGAAACGGCGGAGAGACCTAACAGCCTAGGAAGCAGCGCTTTATCAGTCCATTCCCACTGTGATTTCACACCTGCGGATTGGCCTGTTTGAACCATCCGGATGGACAGTTGGGGTGAGGTTATTTTGGACTCTTTTGACTATTTGATTCATGCAGGAAACCCTCAGATCCTGCCTTCTATTCCTGTTGTCAACATCTCCTAATAAAAGTTCCTTTTGAAATGATGCTGTTTCAAGAGTTCTGCTTCTTTGAGAGGACTGATTGCGGTAGGTCCTTACACTAGGCAGGATCTACAAAATGCTCAACCTGGATGGAGAACCCCTACCACAGGGACTGTGCAAAAGATGTCGAACCATGGCAGTGAGAGAAGAGAAGGCAACCTTGGCAGGGAAGCTCCCCCCAAAGATGGCCTGAGTGAGAGCAGCTCAGATTCCTCTAGCTTGTCCAACAAGGTTGTGACCAGAAAAAGTTGGGAGAAATCGAGATGTTCAATTGGCATTGGGAAAAGGGAAGAGGTGAAAGCCAGGAAGGTGACCCTTAAGTGTGGCAGCAACCAGCCGTGGTGGAGCGAGAGTGAGGAGGATGACGAGAGACCGGCCCAATCTGACCGCTTCCTCAAAAAAGCCATCAACCTGATGTTGGGAGCTTTCAAGTCCCTAAAAGAGGAAGAAGACCTCGATGGTAGCAGGGATGGTGGAAGAGGAATGCTGGGAGGACTAGTTGGCAAACCTGAGTCCCCTACCAGTGCATCAGAGGCTATGGAGGCCATGGCAGTGGCCGCCACCCCAGCATAGGTCAACCCAGCTGGGGGAGACGGGCACCAAGCTAGGCAGAGAACCCACAGACCCAGCCGAAAAGTCCCGCTCTTGAGAGTGAAATCTGGTAGGATACCTCAGCAGCTATTTCCTAGCTACATGGAGGAATACGGCTAAGACATCCCCAGTGACAACGGACAGGTGAGAGTGATGACCATGGCCCTGGAGGGAGTGGCAGCTCGTTGGATGGTGACCTTGCATAATGCCGACGCTCCCGAACTTCGAAACTTCAACCAATTCATGGCTGCCCTAAGGAGGAGGTTTGAGGACCCCTTGGCTGATCGGAAAGCTAGAAAATGCATAAAAACAGTGAGGCAAGATTGTCACCAGATGGCTGAGTATATGGAGGAGTTTAGAGACCTGGCATGCCAACTTAACTGGCCAGAGGATGTTCTAGTGGGCCATTTCAAAGACAGGCTGAACGATGACCTGTACCACGCATGTATCTTTAGGGGAGTTCCGGACTGCCTCCACGATTGGTGTATTGTAGTCGAGGAAGCCAAGATTGACCAAGCTCAAAGGCAGCGGCTCCTGGGGCGACCTGGAGATGCTCTCCCTTGGGGGGAAAATGGGAGAAGACAAAACCCCCTCCACAGCACCATGCTCAATGGCTTGCTTTGAGTGCAGTAAGGAGGGACACCGGGCTGCAGAATGCCATTCTAAGACTTCCTTGCAAAAACCCAACCGAGCCAATAGAGGGAAGCCTGGAAAGACCTTGCAATGACCCAGGAAGACCGCCATGAAGAGCGCTGTCGTCGAGGTCCATTCTCCCGAAACCCTGGGGGAAGGAACTCCAGCTGGAAAACCGCCCGACTCTCCCGACAGCGACTCTGAAGATGAACACCTGGTAAGTTGACCAGAACCACAGAACTGTTTAGTCCAGGGATGCTGAGAAAGGTAACACAGAAGTGGACTCAGGTTGCATCCGTTGCCTCATAAGCCCAACCTTGGTGGGGAAACTAGGAATCCCGGTGAGGAGGTTGAAGAAGGCAATTTCATTTGGCCAATTAGATGGATCCATCACAGGGGAGATCCCAGCTACTCTTGCCACCCAACCAATCCAGCTCACAATGGGGGATCACACAGAGATGTTGACTTTTATAGTAACCCCTGACATGGAGTGGCCCCTAATATTGGAAATGATGTGGTTGACCACAAGACCAAGAGAAGGGGAACCCCAGAGGTGGTAGCAGCAGCAAAAGATTGGGGGTTGGAAACTGCCCAAGGAATAGTTGGATTTAGCTGAGGCGTTCAGCAAAGGCAGTCCAACAAGCTATCCCCTCATTGGCTCACTGACTGCACCATTGAAATTCTATGGGATCCAAGTCCAAAATATACTCGATGACCCCCTGGGAACTAGAAAAATTGCAGAAATTCATAGAGAAAAATTTGGCACGAGGTTTCATACAGTCGGCGAGATCAAAAACAGCGGCTCCGGTTTTGTTCCGAGAAAAAAAAGATGGATCTCTTTGGCTCTGCATAGACTAAAGGTCTTTAAATGCAGTGAGTGAAAACAATATCTATCCCCTGCCACTGATGAAGAATATGTTGCCCCACCTAGCAAAGGGGAAAATATTCTTGAAATTGAACCTACAGGAGGCATATTACCAGGTTAGGATTAAGGAAGGGGACGAATGGAAGATGGCGTTTAACTGCCCCATGGCTTGCTTCCAATTTAGGGTGCTCCCATTACGACTGCAAGGAGCGCCAGCAGTGTTCATGCAACTGATCAATGAGGTCCTCCAGGAGCACCTCTACAAGGGGGTTCTCATATATTTGGATGACATCTTAATTTTTACTGAAACAAGGGAGGAACAAGTAAATTGGTCAGGGAGGTACTAAATAAATTACAGGTCGCCCAACTCTATGCCAAACTGTCAAACTGTGAGTTCCATAAGGAAGGGATTGAGTATTTGGGATATTGCATATCTCAAAATGAGATAGAGATGGACCCAGAAAAAGTCAGGGTAGTGCTGGAATGGGCACTGCCATGCATGAGGAGGCAATTGCAAAGTTTCCTGGGGTTTGCTAATTTCTACCGTCAGTTCATTCCTTCTTTTGCTCAAATCATGCTCCCAATTACCAATATGCTACAAACAAAAGGGGAGGGTAAACCAAGACCTAGCCAATCATTGAAATGGACTATGGAAGCCACGTTTGAGAAATTAAAAAGACTTTTCTCAGCTGAGCCGGTCCTGAAGCACCCAGAAACAGAGAAACCCTTTTTCATACAGGCAGATGCCAGTGATGTAGCAGTAGACGCAGTATTACTCCAAGAAAACCAAGAGGGCCAGCTGCAACCCTGTGCTTACACGTCCAGGAGGCCAGCGACACCGCCAAACAACTGAGGAATTCCCCGGCTCAGCGCCAGACAGCTGTTTGGTGCAGGAAACCCCGGCGGAGGTAGGTGGTAGGGACGATGCCCCGGGAGACGCTGGAGACAATCCTACCTGCTTCATGAAGCCACCAAACAGCTGAGCAGCTGTGCCTCTGACAAACAGCTGATTGGCGCAGAAATGGCACTCGGCAGCAAGAATTGGGAGGAGAGGGGAGTTGGGGGCCTGCTTTGCTGCTTTTCAAGCTGAACACCAGATGGTTGGGGGGGGTGGAGCTGAGGGGAAGGATTGTATGTAAGGCACTGGGAGATGATCACTCCCAGCGCTAACTTTGTTTGCCGTGAATAAATGCTGGTCAGACCGTTCCAATTTTGCCAGCCACCTTGTCTACCACTTGCTTTTTGTGGGAACCAGGGGTTGGTAAGGACGCTGACAGAGGCAGGAGTGGAATTCAGGCAAACTTTGGAAATTGATGAGTGGTTCCTGAACATTTTGAGTTCATAAAAACGCTCCATTTAGTAAAGAGATAGTTTTGGTGGCCATCCTTAAAGAAGGACATTGAAAGCTATTAGCTAGCTGCCCCATTTGTGCAGCGGCAAAGTGAAGACAGGGTAGAACACCGGGGCTATTGCAGGTGGTAGCAAGCCCATCAGCATCTTGGTGAGAAATTTCCATGGATTTTATCGTAGAGTTACCAGAGACGGTAGGGAACACGGTCATTTGGGTGGTGACAGACTTATTCTCCAAACAGGTGCACTTCATTCCATGCACCAAGATTCCCACAGCCAAGGCTTTAGCAAAGATGTTTGTACAACATATCTACCAACTGCATGGGGCTCCATAACACGTAAATGCACATGGGGTACAATTCACTTCAGAGTTCTGGAAAGTCTTTTTGGATCTCCTTGGGACTGCCCAGGGCTTGTCATCTAGTCATCATCCACAAACGAATGGTGGGACAGAATGTTCAAACTCAGTATTGGAACAATACTTAAGATGCTTTATTAATTATTAACAATATAATTGGACTGACCTACTTCCTTCTGCGGAAGTGGTTTACAACAACACTGTTCACTCCAGCACAGGTTACACCCCATTCCATGTTGCAATGGGACAACGCTTCAACCCAATGCCCGGATTGTCAGTAAAAGAACCCACCATCCCCTCCCTGAAAGAGTGGATCACACAACTTCAAAATACATGGCTGATAGTGAGAAAAGCATTAGACAAGACTAGGGAAGCATATAAAGCACAGGCAGATGAGAAGCAGGTAGAACCTAAGCTGTTCAAAGTGGGGAAGAAAGTATACTTTTCCACAAAGTATTTAAAATCTCTGCGGCCATCAAAGAAATTAGGGTCAAAATTTGTGGGACCTGTCACTGCGTGTTTTTTTAGTTTTGCCAGCTTCGCTCATTCCTAAGTGTACATCTCTTTCTGCTCTGCAACTGTGTATTATCTTATCTTGTAACCATAGTGACTCCAGCTATGTCCAGCCAATGTTTTGGTTTTAAACTGTTTTGTGCGCAGGCCTAAAAAAGTTCAGTTTCAGTTTTTCTTTCTTCCTTCTGCCTAACGAGAGAATGCAGTCAGTCTAGGTTTTTGTTTTCTCATTAAAAGTTTTACTATAGAATATGCCTTGGATTTCTTTTCTTTGATATTGACCATGCAAATGAACCACGGTCCATCCACCTCTGGTCGGACTGTTACTTGTTCCGCGACATTTGGTCCCAGAGGATGGTTTATTTTTATTTTCAAGATTTATTGATAGGCAATTAGCCAGGCAGTTAGTCCGGCACTGAGGAGGCTGTGATTCATTGCTGACAATATGCCCAGGAAAAGCAGAAAGAAGAAGGCCGGTTATCCCTCTGCTAAGGAGGAGGCAGCCGTTCCACAGAGAGACCTTCCTTCACGTTTACAGACTCCGTTGGCATCGGCTACACGTCTTGGAGAAGCAGCCTCTGAGCCAAGGTCAGTTTCACCATTTTCTGTTTTTACAGACTCTCAAGCTGATCCCCCAGTTGTAACCTCTGCTCATGGGGATCAGGCTGATTATGAGAGGTTTGGTGCTAGACCTAGGGCTTCACTAGGGAAGGAGGCCATTATCCTCCAAGCCCTGGGCAAACTGTGCATGAGAAGACTTTGCAAAGTTATTATGAACAAATTGAAATTTTAGAGAAGGATCTGCTAAATGCAAAGTTGTGTGCAGCATGGTATGAAAAGCATGGGAGAGCCTCTGCTGGCATTCAGTTTTCAGAATCGGTCATTTTGCCTCCCTCTTCACAAGCAAAGCCACACCCACAAGGGATCGCCATTTTGCCTTCTTCCTCAAAGACAGAGGCACGCCCACAGTGGAATCTTGTGTCAGACGAATGGGAGCCTGACTGTCTTCTGTTTCAAAGAATGCAGAATGCAGTTTCACAGATGTCCCTTCAGCAGGCATCGCTCCAAGCTGCCACACCTCCTCATTCATTGAGAGCTTCAGCTGGAATGTCTATTAATACTGCTACTATTAAAGTTCCTGTCTCAGATGGAGCACAGCAGCCTTCACCCCAAGTGCAGCCTGCACTGGTTCCTCAAATACAAAGGCCAGTACTGACTGCAGGCCAACTTAATGTAGCAGCTCAAGCGCCAGCACCTTCTGCTGGCCAGGGTGGCATTGCAGCTCAAATACACACACCCCCAGCATCAGTACCTGTAGCAGTTTCAGTGCAACTGCCGCAGGCCCTGGCACAGGAACCACTGGTGCCCCCTGCAGGCCAAGTCCCAATTGCACAACCTGCACAGCCAGTACCCCAATTGCATGTTCCTCAACAGGCACCCTCTATTGTACCACTGGCTGGTGATTCAAAACTGAAGCGGTCAGGACAGAATTACAGGGCATGGGTCAGTGAAGTTGGACTTCTGCTTCGTAGAGAAGGTACCCATGTGATGGTGTTTAATCCTCCTGCCCAGCCATGGCCTCCTGACTTATGGGACCTGAATACAAGAGCATGCACAACGTTATTGATGTCCATGGACACTGAATTGCAGCTCACTTTTTCACAAGATGCAACTGCCCAACAAATTTGGGCTCAATTAGAGGCATGTTACCGGCCTACGTCCATTGAGTCTACATGTTTACTTTTGTCTGAGTTCCATGGTTCTAGATTAAAACCTGGTGAGCATATTGGAGAACACTTAACTAAAATGAAAGGAATAAGAAAAGAACTGGGTGAAAAAGGCTATCCTATTGACTTTCAAATGATCAGCATTATCATTACCTCTTTGAATTATGAATGGAAAGATGCTATTTCTAAGATTAATCAAGTGCCTATTGCTCAACGCACAGTGGATCATGTATGCAGAATTTTAACCGAAGAAGAGGCACTTATGCAAGCCGCGCCACATTTAAGGGAACCACCTGCATCGAAAGCTTCAGCGAGGCGTTCCTTCTGTGGAAGGGCCTACGTTCCAAGGATGCCAAGATGCTACATCTGCAATCGTGTGGGACATGCCACCCGGGATTGTCCCCAACGGTTTCTAGCGCCCACCATGTACCAGCCCAGAGGAACAGATTCCAGAGGAGGCAGAGGTAGAGGCGGACGACAAGGTCGTGGTCGTGGTCTCAGGCGTGATCCTCAAGCTCCACTTGCCACATTGGTTGTAACCAACGATCCACAGCCTCAACCAGAGTATGACAGACACCTACTTTGGACTTTGGACAGTGGAGCAGCATTACATGTTACCTACAGAAAAGAGTTTTACACAGAGATGCACGAGCCTGAACCTGAACTTCGTGAACTGTACTCTTTTTCAAATCATCCTGTTCAGGTCATGGGAAAAGGAACTGTCTATATTGAAGAGCTCGGTGCATTCATTCCCAATGTTTACTACGTTCCGTCTGCCAGTAGTAATTTGCTTAGTCAGAGTCACTTGTCTAGGGTGTCAAAATTCCAGGTACACCATCTCGGAAAAGCAAGTTATGTAGTTAAAGATGGAGATATTGTTGCTGAAACCATGTTGATTGGTGGTGTTTATTACTTAACACCAAAGTCTAAGCCGCAAGAGCAGGCAAGTATACAAGCTCCAAAAAGGGAGAGCACAGGCCCAGTGAGAGATGTCCCAGAGAGAGATCCTGTTGCTACTTCAAAGGCTCCTAAAGCTAATAAAAGGACAAATAAGACACAGGTTGCTCATAGCAAGCCTGAGGTTCCTAATAAAAATGCTAATGTTGAGAATTCACTAACAGTAAACCTTTGCATTCCAGGTGTATCCATAAGTGGCATAGAAGATTGGGTCATGTCAGTTTCCATGTTCTGAAGAAGATGCCAGAGTTCGCAAGAGGTTTGGATCTAAAGGGGTATAAGGTGTTTTTGGACTGTGCTGTCTGCAAGAAAGCCAAATCTAAAGCAGCAGCAATTCCAAAACGTGCTACACGCCTGTCAACACGCATTTTTGATTTGGTACACACTGACATAGTGGGTCCTTTTGCACCAACAATTGGTGGTAAAAGATATTTCTTGACAATTGTTGATAATTATTCTAGATATGGATATGTATTTTCTATGAGAGAAAAATCTGAGACCTTTCAGATCTTTAAAGACTTTGCCAATCTTGTCTATACCCAATTCGAAGTCAGCATCGCCAGAATTCAGAGTGATCGTGGTACTGAATTCATGTCTCAGCGTTTCCAGGACTGGATGCATAAGAGTGGGATACTACACCAGACCTCAGCTCCTTACACTCCAGCTCAGAATGAAGTGGCAGAACGCAGAAATGGAGTTCTGCAAACCATGATGCATTGCCTTCTTGAAGATGCTAACCTCAGTCTTCCATACTGGGGTGAAGCTATCAAATATGCTAACCATATCATCAACCGCACTTGGAGTTGTGTGATAAATCAGACCCCTTATTTCATGTTATATGGACACAAGCCTGACCTCTCACGTCTCCATATTTTTGGTTCCTATGCTATGGTCAATATTCCTTTAGTCCAAAGAAAGAAAGGGGGTCCTGCAGCAAAAAGGATGAGATTTATGGGCATTGATAATAATTTAAAATGGAGCAAATACATTGATTCTCATCATGTAATAGTGATTTCACAATCTGCTGTTTTTGAGGAAGATGCTGACTGGTCCAGGATTCATTCTAACGATCCTGGAGTTTATTTTCCTAGAGATGATGCTGCTGATGCCACGCAGCCTGATGGTCAAGATGCACAGGCGAATGTTCCTTCCACGAGTTCTTCTCAACCCACTGTTCCGTCTCCGCAAGCCGCCAATGCTGCTGGCGACGATGTTGAGGACGAGGACGAAACGGAAGAAGAATGGACGGTTGTTCCGAGACGTTCCAAGAGGACCACAAAGGGAATTCCTCCAAAGCGATATTCGTGGCAAGTAACAAAAGCACCGTTACCTTTGATTTGTAATGTTACACTTCCTCCTGAGACGTTCACACAAATCAAACATCTTCCTGAATCAGAGCAAGATAAATGGTTTGAGGCAATGCAGGCTGAAATGGACAGTCTAAAGAAACTTCAGGAGTTTACGCCTGCAAGCCCTCCAGCAAACAAGAAAGTTATTGGCACTCGTTGGGTCTACAGAATTAAAAAGAAGCCAAATGGTGAGTCGTTGTACAAGGCCAGACTTGTAGCCCAGGGTTTCGCTCAACGTTATCCTGAGGACTATACAAATACCTATTCACCCACAGTGCGGACGGAGAGTGTGAAAATCGCCTTAGCCACTGCAACTATCCTTGGCTTCCCTTGAGGACCACCCGGAGGCTCCAACTGGTACAGAATGCAGCCGCGAGAGTTGTGTTGGGAGTCTCCTGATACTCCCGTGTTACACCTCTGCTCCGTGAGCTGCATTGGTTGCCAGTTGTCTTCCGAGTGAGATTTAAGGTGCTAGTAATGGTGTTTAAAGCCCTACATGGCAGGGGTCCGGAGTACCTTAGGGAACACCTGCTGCCGGCGTCTACTTCCCTCCGCCCTGTGCGGTCCCACAGAGAGGGCCTCCTCAGGGTGCCACCGGTCAGAGAATGTCGGCTGGTGGCCCCCAGGGGGAGATCCTTCTCTGTGGGCGCCCCGGAGCTATGGAACCAGTTACCGGTTGAGCTCCGGACGGCGCCCGATCTGCGCTCCTTTCGCCGCGATCTGAAAACATACTTGTTCGAGCAAGCCGGCCTGGCCTGAGGGGGGATTGGTGGGGTTTTTTACTATTTTTATTGGGGTTTTTTTACCATGTATCAACTGTATTTTTAATCGGGCATGTATTTAATTATCTTTTAGTTTTTGTAAATTTCTGTGTTTTATTCTTGCCCTGTACACCGCCCTGAGTCCTTCGGGAGAAGGGCGGTATAGAAATATTAATAAATTAATTAATTAAATTAAGTTTTCGTTTGATGTTGAAACAGCTTATCTACACGCTGATCTTGATGAAGAAATTTATGTCAAAGGTCCTCCAGGTTTCCGACAGCAAGAAGGGGATACTTGGTTTCTGCACAAAAGTCTTTATGGTCTGAAACAGTCTGGTTTAATGTGGTACTTAAGTCTTTCTGACAAACTAAATTCAATGGGCTTTATTAAGTCCGAAACAGATGAATGCGTGTTTACAAAAAGATCTGATAATAGGTATGAGATAATTATTGTTTATATTGATGATATTGTTTATATTGGTCCAAATAAGCAGATGAGTGAATGTTTTGCTAAAACTTTACAACAGTTTTTCACATTGAGGTCTTTAGGACATATTAACACTTATTTAGGTGTTCAAGTTACCAAAACTCAGAAGGGGTTCAGTCTTACACAGGAAGATAAGATTGAACAACTATTGCATCATTGCAACATGAAGGATGCTAAACCTGTGAGTATACCCATGCAAACTGACTTTCACAACTTGACACATGAATCGAGTCCTGAGTTCGAGGATCAAACACTTTATCGCTCAGTCATTGGGTCGCTGCTATATATTAGTAGTTGGACTAGACCTGACATTGCACTTAGTGTTAATCTCCTATCACGACATGTAGGAAAGGCAAAACAGTTTCATTGGACATGTGTTAAGAAATTATTGAGATATCTAAAACACACCAAAGACATGAAGTTATTGTTAGAATCCACACATACTGACTATGCAGAGTTATGTTGTTATGCAGATTCAGATTGGGCAAGTGATAAGAAATCACGTAAAAGCACTTCAGGTTATATGATGTTTTTGAATGGATGTCCTGTTTACTGGCATGTGCGTAAACAGAATTTTGTTTCTTGTTCTTCTACAGAAGCTGAGTATGCTTGTGTTTCAGATGCATGTAATTCTCTAACGTGGTTTAATGCCTTAGTCACAGATATCTGGACACCTCCGATTCAATCAATCACTGTGATGGAGGACAATGAATCTGTGGTTTATATATCTGAGAATCGCTTTACAGGTTCCAGGTCTAGACACATTGACATCCGTTACCAAAATATAAGACAAGCAGTTAAACAAGGTTTTGTCAAATTGCAGTATGTGCCTACACATGACCAAATTGCTGATATGCTGAATAAACCACTTCCTACAGCCCAACACGAGTACCTGCACAAGAAGATGTGCTTTATCTGATTTTCTGCTTCACTGACAAAAGAAGGGGATGTCACTGTGTGTTTTTTTAGTTTTGCCAGCTTCGCTCATTCCTAAGTGTACATCTCTTTCTGCTCTGCAACTGTGTATTATCTTATCTTGTAACCATAGTGACTCCAGCTATGTCCAGCCAATGTTTTGGTTTTAAACTGTTTTGTGCGCAGGCCTAAAAAAGTTCAGTTTCAGTTTTTCTTTCTTCCTTCTGCCTAACGAGAGAATGCAGTCAGTCTAGGTTTTTGTTTTCTCATTAAAAGTTTTACTATAGAATATGCCTTGGATTTCTTTTCTTTGATATTGACCATGCAAATGAACCACGGTCCATCCACCTCTGGTTGGACTGTTACTTGTTCCGCGACAGGACCATTCCCCATAAAAAGAGTCATCAACCCAGTAACTGTAGAATTAGGCCTCCCTAAAACATTAAGACAAGTTCACCCGGTATTTCACTGCAGCCTATTAAAACGTGAACTGAGCTCACCTCTAAGGCCAGCTGCAGTTCCTCCTCCTCCACCTATTATGGTGGAAGGAGAACACCATTTTGAAATCAAGGAGATCCTAGATTCCAGGAAATACCATGGGTCAACACAATACCTAATACCTTGGAAGGATCTTCCCTCTTCTTAGAACGAGTGGGTTCATAAACGACATATCAGGGTTCCTAGGTTCTTAAAAAAGTTTCACTCCCAGGATCCTGATAAACCTGACTAAACTATTTGTACTTTTCTCTCCCTGTTATTATTTTATGTTCTCTCCAGGTGGATCTCTCATTTTTTTAAAGGGGGAGGGGCATGTCAGAATCCAGTCTTTCTATAGGCATAGGATTCCTTATTCTTTCTGGGTTCTGCCATTCTCCTGGGGGGGAGGGGGATGCTTGGGGCACTGATGTATGTTTCCTTTGCTTTGTTCCTTGCTCTATCCTCTGATTTTTCTCTATTGGGGTGAGAATGGAATGTGCCTCTGACCATCACTCCGTTCCCATGGTGCTTTCACACCTGCGGATTGGCCTGTTTGGACCATCCAGATGGACAGCTGGGGTGGGGTTATTTTGGACTCTTTTGACTATATGATTTGCGTGGAAAAGCCTCAGATCCTGCCTTCTATTCCTGCTCTCAATAAAAGTTCCTTTTGAAATGATGCTGTTTCAAGAGTTCTGCTTCCTTGGGAGGACTAATTGAGGCAGGTCATTAAAGGTAAAGGTTCCCCCACACATGCGTGCTAGTCATTTCCAACTCTAGGGGCCGGTGCTCATCTCCGTTTCAAAGCCGAAGAGCCAGCGCTTGTCCGAGGATGTCTCCATGATCATGTGGCAGCATGACTAGACGCTAAAGGCGCACAGAATGCTGTTACCTTCCCACCGTAGTGGTCCCTATTTTTCTACTTGCATTTTTACGTGCTTTCGAACTGCTAGGTTGGCAGAAGCTGGGACGAGTAACAGGTGCTCACTCTGTTATGCAGCACTCGGGATTCGACCCGCCAAACTGCGGACCATCTGATCGAAAAGCTCAGCATCCTAATCCACTGAGCCACTGCATCCTTACATAAAGGCTATTCCAGATGGAGGACTTCACAACAGGAATCATAGGACTTTAAGCAACTAAACAAATACTCTCTTCCTCTTCAAAGCATTTTCATGATTAGAAAAGCTTAAAGATGAGAACAGTCAAGAGTTGAGATGAAGTATTATGAATACTTTGCAAAATTCTATGAAGGAGGAAGGGCAATGGAAGATTCATGCAGAAGCAGTGAACTACATGTCTTAAAATTTGATCCAAAGGGCTCTGCAATGTGTTTTATAGAAGTTTTATAAGGAGTTTATATTACATAATGTTGAAAAGTTGTAGAAGCTGTTATAGGCAAAACAGTAAATATATTGTTCAATATTTAATAAATATTTCAAAAAGTATTATAATAAAGTAACAGCATAACTAAACTTTGAAAGTTTGAACATCACTTGTTTAAATAAATTTTGTATTTGGGAAGATCAAGAATTGCTACTTGCATTCACTTGCTTTCATCCTTCCCTGAATGTGTTTTTCCTTTTGTATAGTCCATTTATATTTGTTTTTGTCAAATTTAAGTACACATGCAAAACTTACTTAAAAGTCTGACAGTTGTTGATTATGGCAACCATGTACTGGACATAGCACGGATGATACTGACGATTTCTTAAATGCTCCTCTTTATATAAATGTGCTTCCTCTCTATACCTGAATAAGGGAAGGGAGAACAAACTCAATGAGAAAAGAAAGTAAAATCATAATCATAATCATAATAAATCATCATCATCATCATCGGAAGGGACCTTGGAGGTCATCTAGTCCAACCCCCTGCTCAGGCAGAGAACCCTATACCATTTCAGAGAAATAGATAGAATAGATAGATTAGGCTTTAGCGATTTCCAGAGGGATACGTTTCTAGTGTATAGTTTCTGTAAAATTATTTTAAAAATTAAAAGTAAGCAAATCCAGTGGGTTCAGTCATAATTCACAGTGAGCTGGCAATCTATAAGGTTGCATTACCATTTGCAGAAAAATCTATACAGATAGTCCTTGACTTTTGACTTGTCTCTTAATGACTATTTAGAGTTATGATGGACTACCTCAGGGGTACTTACAACTCGGTTTTGAAGTTCCAATGGTTACCCCTTTCACCAGGGTTATGTGACTGCATGTCAGATGCTCAACAACCACTGTCTGTAGTGTCTGTGGTCATGTCACTGTGTTTTTACAAAGTTTCTCCCAAAAACTTCTGGTAATAATAATTTTACCTGTTAAGAAAGGAACTCATTTGTTGAAGGCACAAATGCAGCACTTTTATTTTCAAATCTTCACTTATCTGAGTAGCCACCTGAAGATTCTGTTCAAACATCTAAAATTAGAAAACAATTAGCTAACATTTCAATGAGAATTAGGCAAGTTTCCTAGACATAAAGATGAACAATATATTTTTCTCCTGCCATTATAATTTGAGTTACAATATTCTGCTTGTGCTTCATCAGGGGTGTCACACTGCCGGCCCATGGGCCGAACGCATCATCAGGAAACTGTGCCCACCCATTTGCCAGCAATGGAAAAAAAGTGCCGATACATTACATGACATC
The DNA here is from genome assembly GCF_947247035.1 of Vipera ursinii. Classification (NCBI taxonomy): domain Eukaryota; kingdom Metazoa; phylum Chordata; class Lepidosauria; order Squamata; family Viperidae; genus Vipera; species Vipera ursinii. The sequence continues at coordinate 56,017,911 of NC_139517.1, forward strand.
GTGAGTTTGACATCTCTGTGCTACACGAACACATTATCTACATTTGTTAGTTGAATGTGCTGGGACATGAACAATCGAATAGCAATAGCACTTAGACTTAGATACCTCTTCATAGGCCTTTACAGCCTTCTATATAAAAATCTCCCAAGAATCTTTAGTAAAACAAATTCAAAAGTTCCAATCTATTTTATATTTTATATCCAATCAGAAGGGTATAACTCTTATCAATACTTTGTATTTTTTTAAACTTCTTAAACTTGACTTAAACTATTTACACAAAAATATTGTTATACCTGAAATACAATAGCTGGGAGTGTTGTTTGATAATATCCATCCTGATCTGTTTCTGGTTCATTTTCTTTTAGCCAGTCTTTTTTATCTGTCTCCAGTGCTTTTCGTAGCCAGCCTATAATGTTTGACTAGAGAATCAAGAGAATGTTAAATCAAGAGAAATTTTTTTTTGTTAGTACTGAATTGATGCTAGAAATGAACCACCTGGAAGTGCCTCAGTCCGTATGAAGCACAATTCTAATTTCCCATATCTTCATTGATCTGGTCACCATTTTTACTTTCAGATAGTATTTACCTATTATTGAAAGCTATCCTGTTTAAAGCCCTAATCAAGCCCATTTTTCTGAGATTTCTTTTTTCTGTACAGCCCTAGCTGGAGCCAGTCCACTTTTCAATTTTGTATTTGACTTGCTGGCTTAATCTCAATCTACTCTTTTTCTGTCCATTTTTAGAGAAATATCATGCTGATAAACAGAAGACAAATTCTAATGGGCCTGAAGAAAAACAGGTTTATTTAAAAGGCAAGACAACAGAATAGGGAGCTATATTTCCTGAGCAGAGTTTCTAACTAGGACACTGCCCCCAAAGTCCTGCTCCTGGTCATTTGCAGTACAAGCCAATTTCATTGGACACATCATGAGCAAGTGCTCTAGAGCAGGGCTTTTCAACCTTTTCACCGATTGTACCACTTTTAAAATATGGCTATATTCGAGTACCACCAGTTGCCTAGCAAGGTGTCACAAACTTGATGACCAAAAAAATCCGGAAAAAAGTGATAAACTACAGGTAGTCCTTGATTTACAACAGTTCACTTAGTGACTGTTCAAAGTTACAACAGCACTGAAAAAGTGACTTATGAACATTTTTCACACTTATGACCATTGCAGCATCCCCAGGGTCATGTGATTTACATTCGGATGCTTGGCAACCAATTCATATTATGATGGTCACAGTGTCCCAGGGTCATGTGATCCCCTTTTGCAACCTTCTGACAAGCAAAGTCAATGGGGAAACCAGATTCACTTAACAACCGTTACTAATTTAACAACTGCAGTGATTCATTTAACAACTGCAAGAAAAGTCATAAAATGGGGCAAAACTCATTTAAATTTCTCCCTTTTATATCCTCTCTTCTCTCCTCTCCTCCCCTTTTATATCCCCTCTTCTCTACCCCTTTATCTTCTCTTCTCTCCCCTTTTATATCCTCTCCTCTCCCCCTTTTATATCTTCTTCTCTCCCCCTTTATATCCTTTTCCCCTTTATATCCTCTCCTCTCCTTTTATATCCCCTCTTCTTTACCCCTTTATATCTTACCTTCTCTCTACTTTATATCCTCTTTTCTCCCCTTTTATATCCTCTCTTCTCTCCCCCCTTTATATCCTCTCTTCTTTTCCCTTCTTTTATATTCTCTCCTCTCCCCTCCCTCCGTTCTGTTCTGTGCACCTCTAGCTGATTCCTCTTGCAGTCCCCTTCTCTTTCCCCCATTCTTTTTTCTCTCCCTCTCCTGCCAAAACCTCCTTTTATAACCACTCCTCTCCCCCCCTTCTTTTCTCTTCTGTGTGCACCAGAAGCACCGATTCTGGGGCTTCTGTCTTGCTTCTGCAACCCTGTATAAGTGCGCGCTGATACTAGGCTTCTGCCCAGCCCCCATAATCCTGAAGAAGAGCCTATCAGCTGTAGCTGCTCTTGGCGATCCTGGGCTTTGCTCAGCCCCAACAGCCCTCCTTCGAACTGGGGCATTTCCAACCAAGTTGCCTTTCCAACCAAGTTCCCTTCCTCCCTCCTTCCCTGATTCTTTCCTTCCTACTTCCCTCCCTCTGTCCCCTGCTTTTAAAAAAAAACTGCCAGAGGCTTGAGGCAGAGGTGGCAACAGGCAGGCAGTAGTGGGTAAAGGCTTCCCCTCCCCCCTGTCATTGCCTCTGCGTGGCAACAGCTCACCTCTCCCAGAACCGCACATGTGTTTGTGTGTGTACAAGCGCGCACATGGGGTGAATGTGTGTCTCTCACCCCTTGCAGCCCCACGCCCTCAACAAAGACTTTCTGCAATGGCAGACTGCAAAGTAATTTTTTTGGAATCCTTGCTTCTTTTTCTCAATGTTCCGCTGATCGCCCCTCAGCTCCCGCCAACAAGCCCCTTCCATCTCTGCTCCTCCCCTGGGGGATGCATGAAAAAGACAGTGAGTGCATGAGTGCTGGCATCCCGGGGGAAAGGGAAGCATTCTCCTACCTTTTTCCTTTCTCAGTGGTCAACAGGGATGGTCAGCAGCAATGTTGGGCGTTAGTCTCCTCTTTGTGCACTCAGGGTGGGGCAGGGCAGCCCCTCGCTGGCCGTTTCTCACCAAAGCCACCTCCTTTTATATCCTCTCCTCTCCCGGAAGTGCCGATCAGCTGGAGCCCAGAGCAGATCCTGGCACCTCTGCAGAGCCCTGACAGCCCTGCAGCTCCAGCTGTCTCTTCCTTGGGCTTCTGCGGCGCTGCCACCGCTTCATCTCATTCCTCTCCACCCTGCTACCACTTTGCGTACCACCTGCCTGGTGGCAAAGTACCGCTGGTGGTACACGTACCACCAGTTCAAAAGCCCTGCTCTAGAGCAGGGCTTTTCAACCTTTTGTACCACTTTTAGGACATGACAATATTCGAGTACCACCAGTGCTTAGCAAGATATCAAAAACCTGATGACCAAAAAAAAGGGGGGTGAGATTTTGGACTTTACTGGTTAGATTCATTTATTGTTATAGAATTGGCTAGTTTATAATATTATGGAAAAGTAAAAAGTTGAGGTTCAATGTTAATGCTTCCTTCTACTGCAACAGATCAAGTCAGAAGTCAATGCCTTTTCTTTTTTCCTTCTCCCCCTCACATTTCTCTTTTTCTCTCACCCTTTACTCGCAAAAGCCTCTTGGTCTCTCACTCACTTAGCTTGCAAAAGCCTCTCACTCGCTCATTCACACTTTGCTCATTTACCCTCTGCTTGAGAAAGCCTCGCTTACTCACTCACTCACTCAGCTCTCAAAAGCCTCTCACTCGCTCTCATTCACTGCTCGTAAAAGCCTCTTGCTTGCTCACTCACTCAGCTCGCAAAAGCCTCTCGCTCTCTCACTCATTCACACTTTACTCACAAAGGCCGTACGCTCCCACTCTCTCTCCTCACCACTTTGCTAACAAAACCCCCTTCTCTTCTCTCTCTTTCACCATGTGTTTTTTTCCCTCTTCCTCTCCCACCAAAACCTGCTCCTTTTATAGCTTCTCCTCTCTCCACCCTCCTCTTCCTCCTTTTCTCTTCCAGGTGCTCTGGAAGCTGCAATCAGCATGCAGCTGCTCGCGCAGATTCTGGGGTTTCTGCCAAGCCCTGCAGCTCCAGCTGATCTCTTCCAGGCCTGTGCAGCACCAGTTTAGCTCGTTCCCTTCCCCACTACACATGGCTAGGGTTTGTGTACCATCTACCATGTGCTAAAGTACCACCAGTGGTATGCATACAACCGGTTGAAAAGCCCTGCTCTAAACCTCATCAACACAAAACAATGATCACTCATGATTAGGAAGGATGTCAGAGTCACCCCCCAAAAGTCTTTTTTTTTGTCTAAACTCTAATGATGATCTGTCAGCTCAAAAGGAGCTTCCATCAACACTTGCAGAACCACTGTTAAGTCTGATAAGAAAAAATAATGGACTAGTAGCAGACCAGAATGCTTGGATCTTTTGAGGAATCCAAGTGTTACTAGCAAATGACTGGAGATATATTATCACTTACCAAAGCCAGAGCTTTCCCCCCTATGATTACTATGTAACATTACAATCTGTAATAAATCCTGCCTTCCAATGACAGACAAGAATTAACATATTTGTATTGGTTCACTCCTTTGTAGAATGAGAACAGTATTTAATTTTGGTTTGATGTGAAAAAATGTACTTAAATTTATCTTATACTGGGAAATATTAGTCTTCCAGTCAATTAGGATTTTTTTATTTGTATTTATATACACTGTTTCTCTTTTTGTCTGTAAGTTGCCCAATTGTCAAGATAGATAGCATTGAAATTAGATGAATAAATTACCGTAAGAGTTGACATATATGTGCTGAGAAGTTCATTCACCACATCCTGAGAAAGAAGAGGCTGCAGAAAATTCACCTCCAGTTCTGGTGCCAGTTCCAAATTTCCCATCATTTCTTCACTAAAATAAAGTGTACAGATAAATAACAAGTAAAATTCTAGGATCAATTTTTCTTTAGTTGCAAAAAATGCACCACACACACCACACATGCACAACCAGACAAATAATGGAATATTTTTTAAAAGATTAAAATAGTAAACTCTAAATATGGACAGTCTAACAAAGCAATTTAATAATAGTTTTTTAAGCTGAAGTGTTAAATAGGCAATTGATGCATATTTTAGTATTTGCATTTTTAATTCTGCAAAGTAAAAATAAGTTTTCCTGAACAATTATTTGTGTTTGTGTTTTATTCATGTACTTGGGAGTTAGCTAATTACATAACTAGAAATTCACAGTTAAGATCTCCTTAACTAGACTCCTAGATTTAAGAATTCAAAGCCCAGCTGTGTGCATATTTGCAATAAGATGCATGTTAAATTTGGAAGATTAATTATAATCTTCCAGATGTGGATTGCAAATAATTCATATATTTAGATGAAGGAAGGAATAGGAGATGAGTAGGGATTAAAAGGAGCTAGAAGGAGGTTTAGCGAAAAAGAAAAACAGGAATAGAAGAGACTCAATATAGTTTTATTTCTTTATGTTTATTCTGAAAGTTTGAGTTTTAAATTTTGAACCATAGAAAAAATACAAGAAGCCCAAATCTTTTTTATTTAAGAGATAATCACCAATTCTTTGAATTCTTGTAATATTCTATCCAATGGAAAGAAAAACTAAAGAGTACTTCATCCAGTTTTCAAGATGCTATGCTGCAGCATTTTTTAACATTCTCCAAACCAATATTGCTTCTTAACTCTTTAACACTTGAATAGTTTAAAAAAGTAAACTTCCATTTTTCCCCTTCTTACCAAAAATGTAAATTCCTTGGAAACAGAATAAACTTAACAGGTAATCTTCAACAGTTCATTTACTGAATGTTCAAAGTTACAATGGCACTGAAAAAGGTGACTTTTTACCATTTTTTACATGATCACATGATAGAAATTTGATTGCTTGGCAACTGGCTCATATTTATGACAGATGAAGTATCCTGGGGTTATGTGATCACCTTTTGTGACCTTCTGACAAATAAAGTCAATAGGGAAGTCAGATTCACTTAACAACTAGGTTGTTGTCGTTGTTAGTTGCGAAGTTGTGTCCGACCTATCGTGACCCCATGGACAACGTTCCTCCAGGCATTCCTGTCCTCTACCATCTTCTGCAGTCCGTTTAAGCTCACACCTACTGCTTCAGTGACTCCATCCAGCCACCTCATTCTCTGCCGTCCCTTTCTTCTATTGCCCTCAATCTTTCCCAGCATTAGGCTCTTCTCCAGTGAGTCCTTCTTTCTCATGGCCAAAGTATTTTGAGCAGCCAGGGTTGATCTCCTCTAGGACTGATAGGTTTGAACACCTTGCAGTTCAAGGGACTTGCAGGAGTCTTCTCCAGCACCATAGTTCAAAGGCCTCAATTACTTGGCGCTCAGCCTTTCTTATGGTCCAACTTTCACAGCCATACATTGCAACTGGGAAAACCATGGCCTTGACTATACGCACTTTTATTGGCAGGGTGATATCTCTGCTTTTTAGTATGCTGTCTAGATTTGCCATAGATTTCCTCCCCAGGAGCAAGCGTCTTTTAATTTCTTGGCTGCAGTCCCCATCTGCAGTGATCTTGGAGCCCAGGAAAATAAAATCTGTCACTACCTCCATTTCTTCCCCATCTATTTGCCAGGAGTTGAGAGGGCAAGATGCCATGATCTTGGTTTTTCTGGAACTCCCTAGCTTTCTCCATGATCCTGCGTATGTTGGCAATTTGATCTCTAGTTCTTCTGCCTCTTCAAAATCCTGCCTGTACGTCTGGTAGTTCTCGATCCACATACTGCTGGAGTCTAGCTTGTAGGATTTTAAGCATAACTTTACTAGCATGTGAAATGAGTGCAATGGTGCGATAGTTTGAATATTCTTTGGCACTGCCTTTCTTTGGAATTGGAATGTAAACTGACCTTTTCCAATCTTGTGGCCACTGTTGATTTTTCCAAATTTGCTGGCAAATTGATTGTAGCACTTTTACTGCATCGTCTTTTAAGATTTTGAATAGGTCAGCGGGAATACTGTCACCTCCACTAGCTTTGTTGTTGCTCAGATTTCCTAAGGCCCTTTTCACTTCACATTCTAGGATGTCTGGCTCGAGGTCAGTGACCACCCAATCGTGGTTATCTGGGACGTTAACCTTGGTCTTGTACAGTTCTGTGTAGTTTTGCCACCTCTTCTTAATCTGTTCTGCCTGTTAGGTCCCTGCAATTTTGGTCCTTTATCATGCTCATCTTTGCATGAAACATTCCCTTCATATCTCCAATTTTCCTGAAGAGATCTCTGGTCCTCCCTATTCTATTGTTTTCTTCAACTTCTTTGCACTGTTCATTTAAGAAGGCATTCTTATCTCTTCTAGCTATTCTCCGGAATCCTGCAATAAATTGGGTGTATCTTTCTTTTTCTCCCTTGCCTTTCGCTTCCCTCCTTTCCTCAGCTATTTGTAAAGCTTCCTCAGACAGCCATTTTGCTTTCTTGCACTTCTTTTTCTTTGGGATGGTTTTAGTTGCTACCTCTTGTACAACGTTGCAAACCTCCATCCATAATTCTTCAGGCACTCTGTCTATCAGATCTAATCCCTTAAATCTACTACTCACCTCTATCTTCAGGGATATGATTTAGTTCATATCTGAGTGGCCTAGTGCTTTCCCCTACTTTCTTCAATTTGAGCCTAAATTTTGCAACAAGAAACTCATGATCTGATCCACAGTCAGCTCCTGGTCTTGTTTTTACTGACTGTATAGAGCTTCTCCATCTTTGGGTGCAGAGCACATAGTCAATTTGATTTCTGTTTTGGCTGTCTGGTGATGTCCATGTGTGGAGCCGTCTCTTGGGCTGTTGGAACAGAGTGTTTGCTATGACCATTGTATTCTCTTGACAACATTCTATCAGCCTGTGCCCTGCTTCATTTTGTACTCCAAGGCCAAATTTGCCTGTTATTCCAGTTATCTTTTGGCTTCCTACTTTAGCATTCCAATCCCCCGTGATGATAAGGACATCATTTTTTGGTGTTAGTTCTATAAGGTGCTGTAGGGCTTCATAGAACTGGGCAATTTCATCCTCTTCAGCACTAGTGGTTGGGGCATAGACTTGGACTACTGTGATATTGAATGGTTTGCCTTGGATTTGCACTGACATCATTCTGTCATTTTGGGGACTGTATCCCAGTATTGCTTTTCCTACTCTTTTATTGACTATGAAGGCTACTCCATTTCTTCTGAGGGATTCTTGCCTGCAGTAGTATACCTGATGGTCATCTGAATTAAATTCATCCATTCATGTCCATTTTAGTTTGCTGATTCCTAAGATGTCGATGTTCAGTCTTGTCATCTCTTGTTTCACCACATCCAGCTTGCCTTGATTCATGGATCTTACATTCCAGGTTCCTATGGAGAAAAAATCTTTACAGTATTGGACTTTCCTTTCACCACTAGATACATCCTCAGCTGAGCATCCTTTCGGCTTTGGCCCAGTCGCTTCATTCTTTCTGGTGCTACTAGTACTAGTCCTCCGCTCTTCCCCAGTAGCATATTGGACACCTTCCGACCTGAGGGGCTCATCTTCCAGCGTCTTATATTTTTGCCTTTTGGTACTGTTCAAGGGGTTTTCATGGCAAAGATAATGAAGTGGGTTGCCATTTCCTTCTCCAGTGGATCACATTTTGTCAGAACTCTCTGCTATGACCTGTCTGTCTTGGGTGGCCCTGCACAGCATAGCTCATAGTTTCATTGAGGTACGCAAGCCCCTTTCCTGCGACAAGGCAGTAATCCATAAAGGAGACAACTAGGTTACTAATATAACAACTGCAGTGATTCACTTAACAGCTGTGGCAAAAAAGGTTATAAAATGGGTCCAAGTTCACTTAACAACTACCTTGATTAGCAACAGAAATTTTGGGTTCAATTGTGGTTGTCAGTTGAGGATTACCTGTATAATGTATAAATGTATGTTTATTCTTAATATTCCATAAACAGTAAGGGATAGCCAAATGATTTTCACTGCATGATTTTACGACTGAACTTAAACAAATCTATTTATTATAATTATTTTTCTCTTAAAATGGGTAAAAAAATACTGTTTTCATTTCATATTCATCTAAGATAGGCAAGAAGATTTGTACCTTACAAAGAATACCTTTCTATGGTATAGTGATTGCTTTACATGCCAAACTTCTTAAAATCCTTAACTACTGCTAAGCTTGTAAGCCGCCCTGAGTCTTCGGAGAAGGGCGGGATATAAATGGAATTAAAATAAAAATAAATAAATAAACTAGGCCAAGATGGTAGACAGGCAGCAAAGGCTGTAAATAGCTCCTCCAAAAGTAAAAGATTTATTTTATTTTACTTTATTTTTTTTAAACTTTTTAACCTCTTTTAATGTTGTATTTTTAACCTACCCCTTTTAAATTTATTTTAACCTTTTTAAACCTTTTAAACCTATTTTTTAACCCATTTTAACCTTTTTAAACCTAGTTTTAAACTTATTTTTAAACCTGTTTTAACAAACTTGAATGGGGAAAAGGAGGAAGAGACAGCACTCTGCAGCAGAGTTTATCCAAGCCATTGAAGCAGCAGAAAATGGAAGATTATATTGCAAACAGACCATCTGTTCCAGTAGGTAACACATTTGCAGGCACCTTATCAGATAAATTTAATTTATGTGACTCATTGGATTGGGACTTACAAACCGAACTGGAGAGCAAACAGCATGTAGAACTGTCCTCCTCCCTCTCGGAGAATGGCTCCCCTCCTTGGAACCCAGCAGCAGCCTTTTTTGGACAGGAGGGAGATGTAACAAATTTAAAGGGGGAAAATGTGACAGACTTCCTCTCCAGACAATGTTTGCTTACAGCTCAAACTGTAAACTCAATATATGATCTTTTGTCAATTGTCATAAATAAGGTCGAATGCCAGAAAGAATCTTTCACAAAGTTTATTAGGAGCCACCCAAATACTGTAGAAGGACTTGGGAGGACAACCATGGATAGACATGGGATGGCTAATTCAGAAAATGAAAGTAGACAAGGACCTTGTCTTCCTTCCAAAAATTTGAACACAGAAGATAAAACACTCAATCAGGTAAAGGCCTAAGAGATGATCAATATAACTACTGTTTGCAAACTAACCAGGTTACTTTGCAAATTTATGACAAGAGAGTAAATAGAGGGTATTGGAGTAATAGAGAAGCTGTTAGGCCCATGGTGGCGAACCTATGGCACACGTGCCACAGGTGGCACACACTCTCTGTGGGCACGCATGCTGTCGCCCCACTCCTAGGTCTTCAGCTACGTTTTATAAAACCTTTTTGCTTTAGGCCTTTGCCGCTGTGTGCAAAAAAGAGAGAAAAGGTTCAATCAATCAATTTTAACTTCTCGCAGGAAAGATCTCACAAAGTTGGAATTGATTGATTGAACTTTTTAGTCCCACCGAGTCTGCCATTACCTCCACAGCCATGCCCACTCAATGGGCCACACCCACCCAATGGGCCACACCCACCCGGCACCCAACGATATATAAGTGGGTTTTGGGTTGCAATTTGAGCACTCAGTCTCTAAAACGTTCGCCATCACTGTGTTAGGCTGTCCCTGAGCCAGCTGCTTCGCTGTGAATTCACTCTTGATAGATCTACTACATGCAGAGTGGCTGCCAGCAACAACACAATGTATGAGAATTCTCCTATCGTTCAAGCAGCCCACAATTCCCTCCTTGCTCTTCAGAATGAAGCCCTTTTTGAGCACCTTTTCAATATTTCCAATAAGGGTCTTTTGCTCAGACAAAGTGTGCCCACTCCTGAAACAGCGTCAAGAGGGAACAGTTGCTTTAAATCCAGGCTGCAACAGCCCTTACACTACTAAACCTGAGGCTGCTGCAACTGGACTGACCCTTAGAAGGCAAAGGAGCAATATACAAACCCACAGCTGCAAGAACTGCTGAGGATATGCCAGAAGAAATGCTGATTGACCTATTCAGTGCATTACCGGAACCTGAGCAACTTAATATCATTCAAAGATCAGATGACCTAAAAGAGGCACTAACAACAACTCAATCTACAGCAAAGCCTCTATTTAATTTGGCTCCACTAATCACACACCCTTGTGACAATATATTTAATCAACAATCTGCCTTTACCTCAATAGTAAAAAAAGGTACTGTCACACAGGCTAACAGTGGGGTAACTACACTGACTGACCCAGCCTCTGAGAAACAAGTGAAAGACAAAGGGCTTCATCACACAGTGCCCCCTAAGCTGACAAACACTAAGGATATAATCCAGCTTCCATCCTCATTTGATTTAGAAGTTCCCACAACATCTTTTCACAAGATGAATCCTCAGCTACGCCCCTCCAAAAATGGACATAAATCTACATTTATAGACTTAAGCTGGAGTACCTGCCCATTGGAAAAAAAATCATTCTTGGAACAAGAGCAGAGGCACCCTGGCAACCGAGATATAGGGAAGCAACAAGAAGTTCTGCAACCCACGAGGAGAAATATTGAACCTCACAACTGTATTTATATGGGAAACATAGATGATATCGACCTGGCTCCAATGTCAAGGTGACATCTGGCATTTTTACCATCTGGCCACTCAACCAAGCCAGACCACCTTGCCTCTGAGAACCCCATACAGTTGATGACCTGGAACGTAGCTGGGTGGAAAGGGATGGTTGATAGTGGACTAATGAGCTTTCTGTCTAGATTTGACATAATAGCCTTTCAAGAAACCTGGCTAACCGAAGTGGACAAACCAGTACAACTGCCAGGCTTTCAGGGATGGCCCTCCCCAGCCCAAAAAACAAAGGGAGACCCTCTGGTGGGCTATGCATTTTTATAAAGCAAGAGTTGCAATGGCAGGGTGAGGAATTATATAACAAAGATAAGTATCCGTACTTCCTAGCTGTCAAATTTGAATATGACCAGTTTGAGTTAATATTGGTAAATGTGTATATTCCTCCAAGCACCTCCCAGCACTATAATTCCTAATACTGGATGGGCTCAGAAGTTATCCTAGAAGATATATCTGTACTGTACCCTCAGTCCATAGTGGTATTACTAGGAGATCTGAGCGCTAGGCTGGGTCCCTCTCTTTATGAGCTTGCCTAGAAGAAGGGAATCCCAGGGGAGTTCTTTGCTAACCATCCTCAGTGGCTCTCGAGAGACGGTAAAAGTAATGCCGTTGGCCTGCTCCTAGTCTCCTTAATTTTTAAGGGTAATCTCCAAATTTTGGGAGGTAAGGATGAGAATTACACATACTCTTATACAGGATTTTTTCTAAAAAAAAAAAAGGTGCCGGAACTCTCATCTTGTTATTTATTTATATAATTTTATATATATTTATATATATATTTATTTATATAATTAAACAATTATATATTTAATTCTTAACATACATATAATTTATTGTATTTAAGGCAAATGTTCATAGATAATTCCAAACTTTTCTCCAATTCTCGTCTGGCAAATGTTCTCGACTCATTTCCTCGCTCTCAGTATCTATGGCCGAATGTCGTCCTCTGAGTAACCACAGATCAACGTACTTTGAAGGATTGAAAAGTCTTGGAGGTGGTCTGACAAGTTTGATGAACAAAAGTGCTGAAATTGTCTGAGTCTTTAATGAAGCTCTTGTTGAGGTGGTAATTAGATTCATCTGTGAAAATCCACGTTCACATTCACTTGAAGAAATAGGAATGGTATTCAGAGTCCATATCAAATGCAACAGTTTTTCTGGATATGTCTTTTCGAGAATGTATTCACGGAATCCATGAATCATTTCTCTTTCATTTAGTTGCAGTCTGATTGATAAGTTTCTAATTTCCACTTCTCCAAATGTCAGTTGAGTATTAACATCTTCAGGCCAATGTTTTTGATCAAGTACGCGAGACCAATATGCTAACTCATTGTCTTTGCTATCAAGTAATCTTTTTTCAATTGACTCTTTCAATTTTGTATAAAATATACTTGGGTCAATGGGAGGATCCTTTCTTGAATCTCTTTTGTGAAGTAAAACTCCATGAAAGCGAAGATCACTTACAGCAGCAACAGCACATTTATAATAGGGCCCAAAGTTCTGTCTTCTTTCTTCAAAAACTTGTACCAGTATTTTTATTTTCTTATTTGCCTTATACAAGTCGATGTTGTGGTCCTGTAGATCCAAACTTAAATCTGACAATTCTTGGAGAGCATCACACATCAATCCTAGGTCCAATAAAAATTCTGTAGATGTTATTTTTCTTTTCAAGCCATCATAAGTGCATTTATCATTTTTATCTCTTGTAGGATCATGCATTACTTGTTCAAAATGATACACAAGGGATTCAAAATTATTCCATACAGCCAAAACTGTACGCAAACTAGATGACACCCATCGGGTACTTAAAATTCTTCCAATTTTCAGCAGCTCAGTCCCCAGTAATTCCGCACATGAATTCAACTCTCTACTATTCTTTGGTGAAGCATGGTATATGACATACAGTTTATCAATGAATGATTGGAATCTATTTATTGCTGAAGTTTCCTTGGCAGCATCACCTACTGATAATTCTAGTCTGTGATTAGCACAATGCCAAACTATAATAGAAGGAAAACGTTCTGACAGCAATTTTTTCACTCCACTTTTACATCCCATTATCACAGCGGCGCCGTCGCATGCCAGAGAAAGCAAATATTTTTTCCAAATAATCTTCTGTCATCCCATAAGAGTAAAGACACTGGAGTAAGGAATCAAATATTCCTTCTGCTGTTACTTTTTCAAGTTCTAACAAGTCCAAAAATTTTTTTACTTGGTGCATTCATTCCCATACCTTTGATACAGCATCAAACAAATACTATGAGGGTAGTTTTTTTGCTTATTGTGGTTGATTCATCAATTATCAATGAAATTTTATTATTGGATCGAACAATTTCTTTAACCACAATTTTCCTCATTTCTCCACTTATATGATTAACATTTGTAGAATGAAGAATACGACCCAAATCAATTCCGTTCTGTTCTTGCAGATCAATTTCATTTTCAAAATGATGGAATGATTGATTTTCCTTTGCTACTTTATATCCAGTTCGAAATTTTTTTCCAGTTCTTATTTTTTCACAAGATAATGACGTTAAAAAAACATTCTCAATAGTCATTTTTTCGCTTTCAGCAACTATTTTTAATGCTGCTTTATGTGCAGCAGATTCTCTGTGATCAATTATTTTCCCCGAAGTGAGGTCAACTGTTGCTTCCTATCTGTGCCAGAATAGGTTATCTCATTGTTAATCCATTCTTTGGAAAGTTTCATACCCATTTTTGACTCAACACCAAGAGTTCCAACTTTTTTACAAGGCGTACAGCCAAGTTTCATGTTACAAGCATAGAGCCAGTCATTCTTCAAGCAAAAATCTTTTTTTTGCTCATAGGTCCAGCCATCTGGCCAGTCATTTGCGGTTTGGCTCTGCTTATCAAGATCAGATATATTAACAGGCATTGTCATTTCTGTGTGTTCTGTTATGCCTGTTAATATTCTGGCCTTTTTGTTAGCAGGACAGGTTGTTGAAAAGTAATTGGTGATTTTTTTCATGTTTTAATTTGGTGTCACACTTTTACACTAAAAATAAAAAAGTAAAAAAAAACTAGTTCTACAATTATAGTTTCTTTTAAAGTTTCCTAGTTTTTTAGTAGCGAACATTGAAGTTGAGGGAATGCATGGAAGTTGACATTCATTTCTTTTACACTTAACAAGTTATATTTCCAGTGCCTCTGCCAGGGGTTCCATTGTTTCTTTAAAAATATAATCTTAAAGGGCTTGCCATTGTAATAGAAGATTGCTACCACTGCTCCAGGGTTTGGCTAACTTAAATATGCATAGCATAATTAGATTTATTATTGCTGCTAAACTATGGATTACTGATTCACATTTGCCATGGATTGTCTTCTGTCCATGGGAGGAAAGCTTGGTAGATTCTAAATTTCATAATTTTAGTTATTCCTTTGTGGCAAGATATATATGAGAACAAGCTGCAAAGGTCTTTAAAAACATGTTTCTCACATATTTATATTTTTGAATCATAAATATTAAATCTTTTTTCTTTCCAATGATCCAAACCAATGTTTTAGAAATATAATTTCAAATTAGCTACAGTAAATAAGCAAATTACACTAAAGCTAAATTTAACGTTACTTGTTAAAGATATTTACTATATTTCAGAATTAGTATTCTTTCAGTCACAATCTTATTCCTGATTTGGCTGATTTTAAAATGTGATTTAAAATCATAAGCACATAAAAAGAAAGCAGAAACAGCTGCAAATTAACTCAACAGTTCTATGCTTAGCAACATTTCCATTTAATCAAAGTCCTTACTCTTTCCAAATCTATTTCAGGGTTTACTTTCTATATACACAAACAATGGGAAATGAGTTTCTGGGCTGGTTCAAATTTTTTACACATTCCAAAAATTTCAGGTAATGTATCTGTTCCATATATAAATATAAAAGCATGATAGGCTCTGTATTTGTACGATGGCCGATTATTTCAGTGTGCAGAAACGTGGATAACTACAAACAGAAGTTGCAACCCCTCTCCTTTTCACTGCATGGGAGTTCAGACCTGCGATGAACTGGGCTGATAGATCTAGAATCTCATATAATTATTTAGTGACAGCAGTCTATTTTATAACTCTGTAATAATATCAGACACAGGTATATGATATGCTGTCCAATTCAAAGATTAGTTGTGGATTCAAAGAAATAAGAAATACTGTCAGACTATCTATATGTATTCTTTACTGACCCAGATCTGTGTATTTGCATAGTGTGTTTTATCAGTAACTCTGATCACAAGGAAGGAGATACATGATTCTGCCTCCTGGCCAAGGATTTACTTTATGAAAAGTGAGCATCTGTAAACTCTAGTCTGGCTCTTAAGGCTCCACTCCATGTGGCTTGGATTTCTGTGTTAGATGGCTGCATTTCAGACACCATTCAATAATCTGATTGATACAGGCCATAAAATTAGAAACTGAACACTCCAGAAGGTAGAGGTCAACCAGTAATTTATTGTGATCTAATGTGCTGGGCAGCAGCTCTTTGTGGTCAAGTAACAGGCTGTGTGAGGAAAGGAAGGGTGGGACGATGGAAAGGGATCAACCTGCACTGCTGAGCAAGGCAAGAACTAGTTTGTTTTTCACTGTCTTCTTGACCTTGGAAAGTAGAAATTGGGACCCACATTCTGCGGCTCGCTTGCTGCCGGCTGCTCCAGCCAAGGGACCTCTAGAGGCTCTCTAGTTGCGCCCTCCCTGACCGGGGGGGGAAATGTTCGCGGGCTTCTACACCCTGGAGGTGCCCGCCAGCGGCTGAGCGGTGGGCCATTCCCGCCGCTGCCCTGGACAGCCCAGCCAGAGAAGGTGAAGCGGCCCATGGAACGCCATCATGTCTGGTTGTGCGCGCAGCGGTGGCGGATCGCGCAAGAGCAGCTCTGGCTGCACAACTCAGAGCTCTCCAAGCGGCTGAGCGCTGCTTGGCAGCGTCTCGTGCCGCCCAGAAGCAGCCCTTCATCGATGATACCAAGCAGCTCTGGGTGCACCACATGCTCAATTACCCGGACTACAAATAGCGGCCGGGGCAGAAGAGCTGGGGCAGCCGGGAGCCTGGCGGACACTCCTCTGCTTGCCTGCCAGGGCCATCGGTGCCTCTCGGTTGGATGCCCGCCTGCACTGGCTAGGCCAACACACTCCACGGTACCGCCGGCCAGCCAGGGCTGGCCCCGGGCAGTGGCTGCATGATGGGGGCTGCGGTGGCACCCTGCAGCAGCCTGGTCTACAGCAAGCCAAGCCCCCTGCCTTCCCCACCATGCGAAGGAAGCTGAACACCCGCTGGGGGACTTTCTGGACATTGTGGCTATTTATGGGCTGCAGGGCTGCAAGGTGTCTGACACAGACACCCCGGGCTGCCTCCCTGAGCCCCCTCCCCAGCCCCTGGGGTTCAGCTGCGCTGCCCATTTGGTCCCCCTTTAGCAACAATGCCAGCTGCAGCTCCGTGTCTGGGTTTCATCACACAAGGAAGCCACAGCCGGAAAGACCAACGTGGATATACCGTACTTTTCAGACCATAAGACGCACCCAGTTTTTAGAGCAGGAAAACAAGAAAAAATATTCTGAACCAAATAGTACCATACTAAAACAGGGCTTTTCAACCTTTTCATCCATTGTACCACTTTTAGGACAAGGCAATGTCCGAGTACCACGTTGCCCAGCAAGGTGTCAAAAACTCGACCCCCCCAAAAAAAGGGGAAAAAAATGATAAAGTACAGGTAGTCCTTGACTTACAATGATTCACTTAGTGACTGTTCAAAGTTACGACAGCACTGAAAAAAGTGACTTATGACCATTTTTAACACTTATGACTGTTGCATGTGCACAGGGTCATGTGATTTACATTCGGATACTTGGCAATCGATTCATATTTATGATGGTCACATTGTTCCAGGGTCATGTGATCGCCTTTTGCAACCTTCTGAGAAGCAAAGTTAGTGGGGAAACCAGATTCACTTAACAATTATGTTACTAATTTAATTTCTCTCTCTCATTCTCTTTCTCTCCCTCTCTCCCCCTCCCTCTTTCTCCTCTCTCTCCCTCTTTCTCTCTCTCTCCCTTTCTCTCCATCTCCCTTTCTCTCCCTATTTTTCTCTTTCCCTCTATTTCTCCCTTTCTCTCTCCCTCTATTTCCCTCCCTTTCTTTCTCCTTCTCTCTCCCTCTCTCCCTTTCTTTCTCTCCCTCTCTCTTTCCCTATCCCTCTTTCTCTCCCTCTATTTCTCTCCCTTTCTCCTTCTCTCCCTTTCTCTCCCTCCCTATTTCTTTCTTTCTCTCTCTCCCCCCCTCTCTCTTTCTCCCTCCCTCTCCCATTGTCCCTTCCTTCTTTCCTTCCTTCCTTCCTTCCCTCCCTCTTTGTCCTTCCCTCTCTGCATTAGAGCAATACCCGTGGAGGCGGCCCTGCGGCCTGGCTTTCTCTTGCAGAAAGCAAGCTGAAACGGAGCGAGGGAGATTGCCAGAAATGCGAATCGGCTGATCTCGCGCTCTTGCAATCTCCCTTGCTCGGTTTCAGCTTCCCTTGCTACAAGAGAAAGCAGGCTGAAAGCGAGCGAGGGAGATTGCAGCAGCACGAGCAAGATCGGCCGATTCTCATTTCTGGCAATCTCCCTTGCTCCATTTCAGCCTGCTTTCTCTTGTAGCAAGGGAAGCTGAAACCGAGCGAGGGAGATTGCAGGAGCGCAAGATCAGTGTTTCTCAGCATGTGCCGATTCGTGCTCCTGGCAATCTCCCTTGCTTTCCACTTGCAGAGGTTGGGGCTGGCCATATGGATCACCTTCGGACCATAAGACGCACCCTCGTTTTCCCCACCACTTTTGGGGAAAAGAAGTGCGTCTTATGGTCTGAAAAATACGGTAGTTCGGAGACACACGCTAACTACCCCCCAGGTCCAGCACCGGGTAGGCCACCAGCCTGGCTGACAGGTGAGCATAAGGAAGAAGTGCACATGCACTCTGCAAAACCCACCTCCCACTCCTTGCCCTTTCTTACTTACCCAGTTGAGATGGTGTAGTTGGACACCAGGGAAAGGTGCAAAGTTCCTGACAACTAGCCTTCGCTGCAGACAACTTCTTTGTGCAAAGTTTTCTGGCCGGGTTTTTTGGCGGTGTCAGCAGCAATTGGCTTTCAAAATCCAATAGAGCTCCCTCTATTGGATTTTGAAAGCCAATAGGAATTGCTACACAGCTTGTTGAAAAGGGTTTTTTTCCCCAAAAAAAGGTGCCGGAACGCCGTTCTGAGCATTCTATGAGAAAAAAAGCCCTGCTCTTATACATACCACTCGACCAATTCAAGTAGCGTACTAGATCTCTTTTGTGTGTCTAGAGCAGGGGTGTCAAACTCAATTTCATTGAGGGCCACATCAGCATTGCGGTTGCCCTCAGGGGGCCGGGTGGGTATGGCCTGAGTGGGTGTGGCCTACTGGGTGGGTGTGGCTAGAGTGTGTATGGCCTACTGGGTGGGCATGGCCAACTCTACATCGTTCGCATCAAGGGTACCTATGGGGGCCTGGGCAGGAGTGGGACAGATCTGAGGGTCTCTGGCAGAAGGAGGGTCTCTGGGCCAGGGCCAAGACAGTGGGGGCCGTTCCCTCACTGTTTCCAGGATGGCTTCATGGGCCACATGAAACCACTTTGCGGGATGGATCTAGCCCCCGGGCCTTGTGTTTGACATGTCTGGTCTACAGATAAGGCTGACCTCTTTTTGGAGGTCATAGTACATCTTAGCGACAATAGCGACCATCAGCCTGTAAGCGTGATATTGTGAGGCCGCTCAGATTTAAGACCAGATAACATGGCTGACAGTTGGCTCACCAAAAAGGTAGAGGTGACCCAAAATAAAAGGTTAATTTGGGCCAAAGTTGATACTAAGGCAATATTAGAATGCGTTAAAACAGAGAATGCCACTAAGTGGGCTAGAACAATCCAGTCATCTACTACTGACTGGATGTCCACCTTCAATGCATTCTCCAATCTCTGTAACATACTGAAGAAACACCTAACAGCTAAACCTGCTACAAAAAGAGCCTGAGTGGGTAGACCTCACTGGTTTGATCCTGATTGCCAGCGACTGAAAAAGAAATTGAAGGCAGCCATGAGGCTTGCCCAGAGGAATCCTACTGTCCATATACAAGCTAAGATGCTGCACACAAGAAGGGAATATAAAAAACTATAACATTAAAGAAAAAAGGTTTTGCCATTTCAATCTGGTCAGAACTCGAGTTGGCTGCCAGAAGTCATAACTCAGTATTATTTTGGCACTCTGTAGTAGGTATCCTGAAGGAACAGAGATTTGCGTTTAACATACCAATCTCTGCTGAGGACTGGGAGAATTATTATCAGTGCTTGTTTGCTCCCACCAAACTGGTAAAGAAACTATTTTTAGACAGTGATTTAGTAAACCCTAGAACTGCCCCCCCCCGGCCACCAGTCTCAGAAAAGGAGATACAGTCCATTATTAAAAGCTTAAAGAGCAATAAAGCCCCAGGTGAGGATTTTTTACCAGCAGAATTATTTAAGAAATTTCCCAATTGGTGGGGCCCTGTATTAGCAGGTCTTTTTACACACATAAATGACACCTGCCATATACCAGATGGGTGGAAGATGGCAATATTGTCCCCATATATAAAAAACGGAATGAAAAGGATCCTAGTAATTACAGGCCCATCAGCCTGATTGACATTGTAGCAAAAATAAACAGAACTGAAATCTGGGTAGAGGAAAACAACATCCTCACAGAAGAACAAGCAGGTTTTAGACAAAACAGATCTACTATTGATAACTGCTTTGTCTTGAACCATCTAATTGCCAAATATGCCTATAAGAAGAGACCCCTGTTTGCTGCTTTTATAGACCTTACAGCAGCATTTGATATGGTAAATAGAGACGTACTATGGAGTAAATTGACATCTCTTAAAATAGAACCCAGACTCCTGGCTTTGATTAAAGCCCTTTACACAAGTACCTGTTTGAGGGTGCGGTATGGGGTTAATGGGGCCCTAACAGGATTCACACAAATAAAGGTATAAGGCAAGGGTGTATCATGGCCCCATTATTATTTAATTTATACATCAATGACTTGCCAGGGTTAATGAAGGATACCATGGTACACATGCCGATGATCCTAAATACTTACTGTAACAGCTTGCTTTATGCTGATGATATGATTTTATTATCATACTCACAAGTAGGATTACGTAGGCTATTAAGAAGATTCAGCTCTTATTGCCAGGATAACTCCCTAATCATTAGGAAATCTAAATAAAAAATAATGGTGTTTGGAAGAAACCATCAGAGACATAAGTGGCAATTAGATGGTGAACCAATTGAACAGGTTAACACCTTTTTATATTTGGGCGTTAACTTTTTCCAAGACTGGATCTTGGGCCTGCCATCATCAACGGAGTACATTTAGAGCAAAAGCCCATTTGAATTTACTGCTCAAACTAAAGAACCATAGTTACCCAGCGTCCCTAGCCCCATTAATCAAGGTTTATAAGGCTAAGGTTACCACAATGCTCTTGTATGGAGCAGAAATTTGGGGTCTTTACTCAACCACAGTCCTAGAACAAACACAGTCCCAGCATTTGAGATATATTATGGGTGTAGATCCAAGAACATCTGTTGCAGTTGTTAGAGATGAATTGGGAATTCATACAATTCATGCATTATCTAAAATTAGAGCTTATAACTACTGGTGCAAAGTTAATGAAATGGAGACTGATAGACTCCCCAAGTTATGCCTACTAGAGCAAATAAAACTACAATCACAAATCTCATGGATCACCAAACTTTGTAAGAAGCTGTGGCCTTCCTGTCTCTTGCGTAACAGGAGAACAATCCAAAAAAAAAGAGTTGTCCAAAGAATTAAGGATATAGAAGCACAAACTGATATAGCTATCCTTAGTAAGGTGGGTAACTTGAAATGGCTGAGTAAATACAAGCATACATTTCAAGTAGACAGTTATTTGAAGTTACAACTCCCAAAACATCTTAGGGAGATATTTACACGAGCGAGATTCGAACAGCTTGACACAATGGTCAGATATGGGAGATTTCATGCTATACCCTACAATGAGTATCTCTGCATTTGCGGAGCAGCAGAGGTAGAAGACCTGGCTCACATCCTACTTGACTGTTGCCTGTATAAGAGGGTGAGAGACAGGTGTCTTGGTCTATATACCAAACGAATGACCCATTGGGATCCCCATATCAAAATAACTTACCTTATATCCGGCCAGAACTTGAAAATAACATTTAATGTAGCACAGTACTTAAACAAAATGGTTCGGTTGAGATATGCATACGTGGGACTGATTGGGGTAGATTGCAAGGGTGACTCTGAAATATAATTTTATCATATTTTATCTATATCTTAAATTATTGTACATTATTACAATTTCATTTTAGATTGTATTTTATTACCATTTCATTTTAAACCATATTTTATTCTAATTCCATTTTAAATTGTATTTTATCAAATTCCATTTTAAATTGCTTTTATCAAATTTTAGTAACAATTTGTTGCTGGAACTTTGCACTTTGATATGGCCCAAGGGCTAATCAATAAAGACTTTATTATTTTAAGGAACACCTTAACTAAAGAAATATTTATTTATTTATTAAATTTGTTTGCTACCCATCTAGCTTTAAAGCAACTCTGGGCAGCTCACAATATTAAAATAAAATTATAAAAGAGAACTATGTCTAAAAATAAAATTACAATCCAAATGCAGTTACAGTAAAAGATGGGAGAGATTGATCAGGATGCAAGGGTGGGGGGAGGTAGGATTTTCTCTTAATTCATCAAATTACCTCCAGTATAATAACTGCCCCAAGCCATCTGGTAGAGCCATGTTTTCAGACTCTTACAGAAAGCCATAGGGGGTAGGAACCAATTTCACCTGAGGAGGTAAGATGTTCCAAAGGGCAGGAGTCATGGGCAGAGAAAATTCTTCTCCTGGACCCCATCAGCCAAAATTAGTGCCCCACCTGAAGTGGTGCTGCCAAATGTGAAAATGCCAAAGGAGTACTGCTAGTGAAGTTCATGGAGCGTGATTTGACCATCAGTTAAGAAGTCTACTGTGAAACACTACGAAAACTCAGACAAGCCATCCGTAATAAGCGTTGGGGCATGCTGACTTCTGGTGTGGTGTTGGTTCACAATAATGCTCACCCGCACACCACTAGACATACCCAAGAAGCAGTTCTGTTGGGATGTTTTTGATCACCCCCCATAGCCCAGATTTGGCACTGAGCAACTACTACTACTACTACTACTACTACTACTACTACTGACAGTATTATGACAAGTGCCTCAAATTGAATGATTATATCAAAAAGTAATGTAATGTTGTAGTTTTTTAATGTGTATAATAAATGTTCTGTATCTGCGAGTGTCTATCACTGATAACCAAAGAGAGGTTTATTTCCAAATTGCCCTCATAATTCTCTTTTAATAAACTCAGTATAACCAAAGAACTTTCTTATTTTTTAGAAGATTCTATATTGACCTCAACCTATCATTAAAGACAGCTCTTTGAAAGGCTTGTCATTCTTGCTATCTTTGACCTTGCTGGATATATGGGACTTGACAAAATTTATTAAAATCACATAGTTCCTCCTACTACTAGCCATAAATAATAACATCCTTACCTTTTATAAGTATTTAAAACCCAAGTCAAAAGGCTAACAATTTCATTTGCCTCTAAATCTTCTGAAGCCAGGTCCTGCATACGTAAAGACAATGCCTGGTGATACATACACAGCAATCTCTTGAAAATTTCATAATGCGGAGGAAAACACTGATCCATAAGATTTTTAGCCACCAAAAGATCATCAAGAACATATTTTCGAATTATTTCCAGATGGCGAACAAGCCACATTTTGTCAGACTCTCGAGTGTCAGCTTGAGTCCCTTCAATCCTGGTAATAACAGTTCGATCCAGGACATTAAACATTTTTTCTTTCCACTTCTTAGGTCTCCCAGGGGGGATGAATCCAGTTTGCTTTTTCCGATCTAACATACGCCGATCTATCTTTTCTTCTCTCTCAATTATTCTCACAACTGAAACAAGCAAGGTTGGATCTCTGCGGACAGTGACTAGAGACCTTTGAATGACCATCCAGAGTTGCTTGGCCAGTTCTTCGGAAAGTTTCTGCATATGTCCAAAATAGCTATCAATTAGGTTCATATCATGGGTATTCTTGCTATCCATGCGATATTGTTCATACATAAGATCATCTCGGGAGCACTCCAAATCCATCAACTTTCGATGGGCTTGCAATAATTGTCCTTGCTCAATCAAGTCTTGAGTTTCCCGGACTATCTCTGGGACTGAGAAGAAAAAGAGAAACCATAGATTTAAGTCGTATTATTTCCCACAAACTTAGTTTCGGAACTGTAGCTGCATGACACAGCTGCATGACACAAACTTAGTTTCGGAATTGTAGCTGCATGACACAGCTGCATTACATTAAATTACATTACATTACATTAAATATTAACATATAAATTCATACTAATACTACACAACTCTTTGTACTGTCAGTATATGAGATATTTTAGAAGTCATACCTGAGAATATATTTTTGAGGTTTTCTACAGCAGCTGCCAGTTGACTATGTTGAACTACAGCATCTTTAACATCTTTGAGATTTTCTATGGTGTTGATACTCTGCCGCCAATCTTTATTGACATCAACTAAAGACTGCT
Source organism: Vipera ursinii (assembly GCF_947247035.1). Classification (NCBI taxonomy): domain Eukaryota; kingdom Metazoa; phylum Chordata; class Lepidosauria; order Squamata; family Viperidae; genus Vipera; species Vipera ursinii. Next base: position 56,041,722 of record NC_139517.1, read on the forward strand.
GTATGTTCTTGACATCATGCAATGCAGTGTGCAGCTGGCTTAAACCAGTTCGAACTCCATCAAGTTGTGACTGAATTGCAGCCTAAAAAGTCCAAGTTTGACAGTTAATTTACTCCATAATAGCAATAAATACCTAACATGCTCAAAATATTTATTCTTACATAAAAGACAATCTTATTAATAAAACATTGAAGCTTAATAAAATCGAGGTAGGTTCTATGTTTAAATGTAGAAACATGGGGTCCTTGGTACTCTATGAGCTTGATTTTTTGCTTGCAGACATTTTGTTACCCAACTAGATAGTATCCTCAATGCAGTTGAAGTTGGGTAACGAAATGTCTACAAGAAAACAACTAAGCCCAGAGAGCACCATGGATTTCACAGTTCAATCTGAGTTATGTATATATTTTTTCCACTGAAATATAAAATGTCTCAATGTACAACACAAATAGCTTAACCTTTTTAATGGAATATTATTAAAGGAGAAGTTGTTAGAACAATTCATTTGAATTTTCCTTTCTGGGGAAGGTTGTTGAGAAGATGGTTGAAAAGCAGCTCCAGAAGTTCCTAGATGAAATAGATTATCTTTCCAGGCAGAGCTCAGGCCTGGTTATGGAACAGAAACAGCATTAGTGGTGTTTTTTTGATGATCTCTGGCAGGAATGGGTTGGTGCATCCATCCTCACTCTACTTGACCTCTCAGCAGTCTTCAATAACATTGATAATGGTATCCTTCTGGAGACACTTTGGAGGTTGGGAGTGGGGCCTCTGGGTTGTCCTGAGTCACTTTCTTCCTCTATGGTTGCTTTCAGTTGGTGTTGATAGGAAGCGAGAGGTCTGGCTTTCATCCTGCTTTGTGGTATCCTGTGTTGCTCAGTACTTTTTCCACTTCTGTTTAACAGCTACATGAAGCTGCTGGGTGAAATCATCTGCCACCATGGGCTGAGATATCATTAATATACTGATGACACCTAGCTATATGTCTTGACCCATGGGAGTTACATGACACTATGACCTCTCTCTTGCAGTGCTTGGAGGCTAAGGGCTGGATGAGGAGCAACAGGCTGAAATGGAAACCTGGCAAGACGGAATGGCTCTAAATTTGGGTTCTTTGATCCATGGAGAATTGCCATCTCTGGTGTTGAATGGGGTGTAATCTGGGAATTCTCCTGGATTCAAGACTCCAGCTCAAAGCCTTTGCACAAGAACAGGTTGTGCACCAGTTATGCCCTTTCTTGGATCAACAATCCGTTCACTGTCATTCATGCCCTAGTTACCTCCCCTCTTAACTACTCCAATGCACTCTTCATAAGACTGCTCTTGAAAAGTATCTATAAGCTTCAATTGGTTCAAAATACAGTGGTCTTCATGGTTTTGTGCAGGCCTAGATGTGCACATGTGCTATCTCTCCTGCAGGAGCTACAGTGGCTACATTGCTTCCAGGTCCAATTCAAGATGCTGGTTGTCACCTTTAAAATCCTACATGGCTTGAAACTAGGTTATTTGAAGGACCATCTTGTCCTGGTCACATCTATCTGATCCACCAGAGCAGGGAGGCAGGGAATGTTACAGGTCCCCTCTCCTAAGGAGGTACTTCTAGCGAGACTAAAAATGGCCTTCCACATGGTGACTCCCTCCCTATAGAACATCAACCCTACAGAGATAAGATTTGTTATCACTTTGACCACCAGGCCTCTTTCACAAGGTCCCCAAAACCTGGTTTTGCAAATGGGTCTTGGAAACCCAGAGTGGAATAGAGACCATCAAGTATCTTATTTGTTTCACTTATTGTTATTGCCAGGGCCACCTTTTATTATTTTTATATTAGGTTTTTGTCTTTGTAAGCCTCCCGGAGTCACTGAGTTGCCAGCCATATAAATTTTCATTCATTCATTCATTCATTCATTCATTCATTCATTCATTCATTCATTCATTCATAAAATAAAATATCACTTATATTACTGATAGACTAGAATATTTATAGCTCAGGGTTAAACTGTGGCATTGTGGCATGATGGTGTACACGTTTTGTGATTTTCTTGCAGATGTTTCATTACCAAACTACATAGCATCAGTGCTAGAAGGAAGGGGGTTTGCTCTTATGTTTATTTAATAATAGCTTGCTCTGTCGGTATCGGTGGGAGTGCTTTTGATGGCTCCTTGATTCAGGTATTGTTTACTTCTTGATTATTGTTCTAACAATAATCACAATTGGTGATTATTAACAATAATAAGGTTGGTGTTAGCCTCTTCTCATCTGAGTGTTGATTGTTGGTGAAGAGATCTTTTGGTCTTTTTGCTTCCTTTTTTGGCTTTTTGGTTGTCTCTTTTTTTTATTAAAAAAAAGTTTTACAATACATTTTATCTTTAACAAACCAAAAAAAAGAAAGAAACCCCTCCCAACCCCCTCCCCTCCCACCCTCTTCCCCCTCCCCAACCCTCTCCAACCCCTCCCTCCCTTTCCCTTCCCCCCCACTTCCCAGAGCAAAATACAGGGTATAAAAATACAAACAATCATAATCTAACTTACGCAAACAATCCTAAACTATTTAAACTATCGAACTTTAACTCATATAGGTAAACTCCAAACATTATATATATATATATATATATATATATATATATATATATATATATATATATATATATATATATATATATATATATATATATATATATATATATATATATATATGGATCCTTGGTTTTTCGGGTTTTTCCCCGCGTAGAACTAAAGGTGTAGGCGCAACGTTTCGACGAAATCCCATCCGTCATCATCAGGCTAGTGGTTTCTGCTTCCTTCTTCTGGGAGAAGTATGTGGCTGTTTGTTTTTCTTTTTTAAACTGCCAGAGGGGGTGTGTTCTGTGAGTGGAAGTGTGCTGATTGGGTGGGGATTATGTGTGTTCTGATTGGGTGGGAGTGTGTTTTGAATGGTGGGGGTGTTCTGATTGGGTGGGGGTGTGTTTTGAGTGGATGGGCTGGTCTCAGCTGCCAGCCTTAGACCTGAGCTGGTGAGTTGTGCTGTTTTTGTTTGCCTTCGTGTTTGTGGTGGTGCCATGTTTTTATAGTGGGTGTCAGTTTGCTTATTATGTGGTTTGGAGGGGTTTAAAGTGGCTGATGTTGCAGCTGTAGTTAGGTTTCTGTTTTGTGGTTGTGCCTCTTTATCATTGTGGGTTCGGATTTGCTTTTTGAATAGTTGTGTGGTGGTGATGTCATGTGATGTTATCATGAGTTTGGGTCTGGTATCATTCTTGGTGGTTGGGACTCGTCTGTCAATCAAGGCGGGTTTCCAAATAGCTGGTAGGCGAGAGGTATCATCTCGTTTGTTCATGCTGTGGGGGCGTTTTTCTATCTCAATGGCTTCTCTGATTATTCTGTTGTTAAAATGTTCAATTTTGGCGATAGTTTTGGTTTTTTTAAAATCAATTTCATGTCCCGTGGCTTCAAAGTGTTGGACCAGGGATGAAGTTTGTTCTCCCTTTCTGAGTGAGTTTTTGTGCTCTTCAATGCGTGCACTTATTCTTCTGTTGGTCTGTCCGATGTATGTGGTGGGGCAGGTGGTGCATGGGATTTCGTATACTCCTTGGTTTTCTAACCCAATTATGTCCTTGGGGTTTCTTAGGATGGTGGATACTTTTCTGTCTGTGTAGAATGCTGTTTTGATGTTGTGTTTTTGGAGGACTTTGCTGATTCTGTCTGTGGTCCCTTTTAAGTATGGGAGGAGGGCTTTGCCTTTTTCTTGTTCTCTGTCTTGGGTTTTTGTGGGTGTCTCTCTTCGGATTAAGCTGGTAATCATGTTTCTTTGGAATCCATTGGCTGTTAGTACATTAGTGAGGTTGTGTAGTTCGGTTTTTAGGTGTTGTTTGTCAGCTAGTTGTTTTGTTCTGGAGATGAGTGTCTTGGCTACGGAGTTGATCTGTGCTGGGTGGTGGTGTGAGAGTGCATTCAGATAGTGGTTTGTGTGCGTTTTTTTATGGTAGATAGTGTGTCCTAGGGAGCCGTTGGATTTCTTGTAGACTAAAACATCAAGGAAGGGAAGTTGGTTGTTAGCTTCTGTTTCCATGGTGAATTGTATTTTGGGGTGTAGGCTATTGAGGTGTGTGAGGAAGTCATCCAGTTTTTCTTTGCCATGTGGCCAGATTACGAAGGTGTCATCTACGTATCTGAGCCAGAGTTTGGGTTTGTGGTTGGATTTTTCTAGAGCGAGGGTTTCAAAGTGTTCCATGTAGAGGTTTGCGATGACAGGTGAAAGGGGTGATCCCATGGGTGCTCCTTCCATTTGTTTGTATCTTTGTCCATTGTAGATGAAGTATGTGTTAGATAGGCAGTGGTTGGTCAGATCTAGGATGTGTTTTGGGGGGTTGTATTTATTTAGGATAGCTGTCAAGGCTTCTTTGATTGGCACTTGGGTGAAGAGGGATACGACATCGAAGCTCACAAGTAGGTCACAGGGCTGTAAGTTTAGTTTACTTATGATCTCTATGAATTGGAATGAATCTTGTACGTGTGAGGTGATGGAATTTGCGTAAGGCTGTAGTTGTTTGGCAAGAAATTTGGCTAGATTTTGTAGAGGTGAGCCTATGGAGCTGACTATGGGTCTGAGAGGGGTTCCTTCTTTGTGTATCTTGGGCAGACCATAGAGCTTGGGACATCTGGATGATTTTTCTCTGGGAATGATTGTTTTCTGGATCTCTTCACTGATGGGGGTGGCTTTTATTTTGGATTTTGTGGTTTTTTCCAGGTAGGTGGTGGGGTCTGTCTTGAGGAGTTTGTATGTGGAGTCTCGGAGTAGGTTGGATAATTTGGTATGGTAGTCAGATGAGTTCATTACCACCGTGGCGTTGCCTTTGTCTGCTGGCAGAATGATTATGCTGGTGTCTTTTTTTAGGTTAAGTAGTGCTGTCTGTTCCTCTTTGGGTAAGTTGCTTTTGGGTGGTTTGCTGGTGCAGAGGATGTTGGTAACTTCGAGTCTGATTTTGTTGGCGTCATCAGGGTTGATTTTGGTCAGGCTGGATTCGACTCCGCATATAATGGTTTCCGTGGGAATGTGTTTGGGAGCGACTGCAAAATTAAATCCTTTAGACAGGACGTTGGTTTCGGCTTTGGTGAGAATCCTATCTGAGATGTTGTGCACAGTTTGTTTCATGTGTTGCTGTGGGAGAGGAGGGGTACCATCCTAAGAAACCCCAAGGACATAATTGGGTTAGAAAACCAAGGAGTATACGAAATCCCATGCACCACCTGCCCCACCACATACATCGGACAGACCAACAGAAGAATAAGTGCACGCATTGAAGAGCACAAAAACTCACTCAGAAAGGGAGAACAAACTTCATCCCTGGTCCAACACTTTGAAGCCATGGGACATGAAATTGATTTTAAAAAATCCAAAACTATCGCCAAAACTGAACATTTTAACAACAGAATAATCAGAGAAGCCATTGAGATAGAAAAACGCCCCCACAGCATGAACAAACGAGATGATACCTCTCGCCTACCAGCTATTTGGAAACCCGCCTTGATTGACAGATGAGTCCCAACCACCAAGAATGATACCAGACCCAAACTCATGATAACATCACATGACATCACCACCACACAACTATTCAAAAAGCAAATCCGAACCCACAATGATAAAGAGGCACAACCACAAAACAGAAACCTAACTACAGCTGCAACATCAGCCACTTTAAACCCCTCCAAACCACATAATAAGCAAACTGACACCCACTATAAAAACATGGCACCACCACAAACACGAAGGCAAACAAAAACAGCACAACTCACCAGCTCAGGTCTAAGGCTGGCAGCTGAGACCAGCCCATCCACTCAAAACACACCCCCACCCAATCAGAACACCCCCACCATTCAAAACACACTCCCACCCAATCAGAACACACATAATCCCCACCCAATCAGCACACTTCCACTCACAGAACACACCCCCTCTGGCAGTTTAAAAAAGAAAAACAAACAGCCACATACTTCTCCCAGAAGAAGGAAGCAGAAACCACTAGCCTGATGATGACGGATGGGATTTCGTCGAAACGTTGCGCCTACACCTTTAGTTCTACGCGGGGAAAAACCCGAAAAACCAAGGATCCACATACAGGCACCCGCGAAAACCTCAGAAAACAAATATATATATATATATATATATATATATATATATATATATATATATATATATATATGTATATGTATATGTATATGTATATGTATATGTATATGTATATGTATATGTATATGTATATGTATATGTATATGTATATGTATATGTATATGTATATGTATATGTATATGTATATATATATGTATATATATATATATATATATATATATATATATATATATATATATATATATATATATATATATATATATATATATATATCATATCATATCATATCAATAATTATACAAAAACAAAATAATACTTTCCAACCTAACACCAAAACACAGGGTATAAAAAGTACAAACAATCATAATCTAACTTATGCAAACAATCCTAAACTATTTAAACTATCAAACTTTAACTCATACAGGTAAATTCCAAACATACATATATATATCACATCAGTGATTATTCAAATACAAAATAATACTTCAATCTAATACCCAATAAAAACAATCCCAAATAAACCCATTTTATGTCAATTGTCTAAAGTTATTCCTCATTCCAACTAAGCTTTAAATTCATATTATCCTAATGTATTATACAACTTAAAATACCATAGATTACTTTCCAAACTTAAATTTTTTATATATAATCACATCATTCTTATATTCTTATATCCTATTACCTATTCCAATATTACGCATAAAAATATTACAAGTTAGCTTCAATCACAAAGAAAACAATTTATATTCTTGTACCCAACTAAGCTTCAACATACTAAAACCAGGTTTATACAACCTTCCCTTCTCCTAATGTATTATACAACTTAAAATACCATACATTACCTTCCAAGCTTAAAATTTCCCATCCAAATAACAAATCATAACCTACAGAATATCAATAAACACTACTACAAATCTTCCCAATTAACTTTTCATAATCATCTTAAAACTAAAACAACACAAAATATTACATAATTATTTTATAAGGGTAAAAAATATATCCCCAAATATTTAGTCCTTCTAGCAATTCCAATTCCCATAATCCTTATTACATTGTTGTCTCTTACAATTATGTGACTAAGTCTTCAGTCTTGATTCATTCGTCCAGAAGCAGCACGCCTCTTCCCATTTCTGGCCTTCTCCAGTGGTAATAAAATTTGATCCACTCCTGCACCTTTCACATCTGTCTGCGTTAACCCTCCAGCAACTTGCAGGTTCTCTCTGGAACATTGAGACTCTCTCTCACCTTTTTTCTTTGTAGATTCCAAAGATGGTATGGGGACTGCTTTTAAAACATTACTGTAGAAATCACGTGCCTGAATCACCGTGGTAAAGCAATACCTCGTACCTTCATATGTCACCACCATACCCACTGGTATTTGCCATCTAAACTTGATATCACGTCGTCTCAATTCTTGTGTCAAAAAAGCAAATTCCTTCCTTTTTCTTAAAACTTTTGCAGGGATCTCTTTTAAAATCAGAACTTTTTGCTCAGCAATTACAAAATCAATATTGTAGGAGGCCTGGATAACTTCATTTCTAATCATTCTCTTTGTAAAGTAAACCACCACATCTCTGGGTAGTTTTCTTTGTCTTGCGATCCACGAATTAACACGGAAGATTTTATCTATATCTTGCATTATTTCATCTGCTGGTCGCTCCAACACCCCTTCCAAAGCCTCAGAAACCATTTTCTTCAAATTTTCCTTAGGATTTTCTTTCAGACCTCTAATTCTTAAAGCAAATTCCATCTGATAATACTGTGTCGAAATCAAATCATAATCCATTTTCTCTATCACATTTTCAGTTTCTGTTATTTTGGCTTCCAGTCTAATATCATTTTGAGCAAGATCTTCCACTCTGTTATCCAAAATCTCAATGCTTTTAACCATGCCTTGTATTGCAGATGTAATGTCTGCTCTCAATTGTGTTAATTTCTCTGTAAACTTCTCCTCCAACTTTTTCTCCATTATCTCAACAAATTGCTGCATTTGCATTCCCATAGTCTCTTGCAACAGATTCTGCAAATCTTTTGCTGTGAAGGCTGATACAGATTCAGATGCAGAGGACAATGAAGTTTTCACCAAAGACTGCTGCATCAAAGCAGGAACTTTAGAAGATATAGCCGCCATTTTCACCCACTATTGTTAGCTACGCACTTTCACTTACGGATTCAGCAAAGTCCATTGAGTTAAAGATCAACACCTCATCTTCACCAAAATCTCCTGCATCGCTCTGCCTGCGTCCTCGTTCTCAAAGGCTCTTCCTTGCTAGCAGGGATGGTTGCAAACGCCCTGTTCTGCTCCAAAAAACCCGTAGCAGAGATGCCTCGCAGTCCGGAGCATGCCCAGGCTTCGGGGGGGCTCAATCCTTCCGCCGCCAAAACTTTAAGTTCTGGCGGCCCCGGAGAGCTCTACCCCTACCTGGACACTCACCCCCTCCTCTTCTCCCGAGGTGGGGGCTTCCGAGCCGCCAAACAGCTGATCAGCGCTGTTTTCGGCGGCTCTACGGAGCCGCGAGGCTGACAGCCAAGAAATGGCTGCCTCCGGCGACGCATTGCCATCCGGAAGTCCTTTTTGGTTGTCTCTTATGAGACAATTTTTACTCTTATTTATATTTGTAGTGCTACCCCTGAAAGAGCCGCTGGAGTACAGGTTCTCCTGGCCATGTTGGTATCGCTGCCAGTCCACAGTGGTCCCCCACTTAGGTACCTCTGCTTGGCTGGAACACGTGATGAGATGGTGGTCAGTCTCTCTTGGAAGACTGGTCATGTGATTGGGTGGTGGTCAGTCTCTCCCAAGAGGGAAGTCATGGGATGGGGTGATGGTCAATCTCTCTTAGCAGGCAGGTCATGTGCAGGGAAAATATTCAGGTGGCTGGTCTGTTGTTGTTATTCTTCCTCCTCCTCCTCTTCCACCTCTCTCTCTCTCTCTCTCTCTCTCTCTCTCTCTCTCTCTCTTTCTCTCTCTCTCTCTCTCTCTCAGGCTTGCCCCATAGAAACCTCTCCTCTTCCATCTCCTTCTCTCCCTCAGGCTTGCCCTACAGAAGCCTCTTCTATCCTATCCCCTTCATTCCCTCAGGCTTGCCGCACAGAAGCCTCTCCTATCCTATCCCCTTCACTCCCTCAGGCTTGCCCCATAGAAGCCTCTCATATCCTATCCCCTTCTCTCCCTCAGGCTTACCTCATAAAAGGCTCTCCCATTTCTCCCTATTGTCTCCTCTCTCAGGCTTATCCCCCCAACCTGGGCCTCAGCAGAGCTTTCCACTCTTCTCTGCCCTCTTGCTGACTCCTCCCTCAGGCATCTCCCAGCACTGCTTCAGCTCACCCTACCTCTGCTACATTCCCCCCACCCAAAATTCTTTGGTCCCCCAAAGAGTGGGAAGTGCTCACCAAGAATCTGGGGTGTCAGGGGATGGGTCATATGTTAGTCTTCTATGGGATGTATTACCCATGTTGATCTTTGTACCTTGGGTTCAGTTGTAATGAATGAGTCGTCCTCCTGAGACTTCTTGCACCCAAAAGTCTCTGGGGCTGGAGGCCCATTCTCTGGTTCTAGCTGTTGTGAGGCATGTGGAAGGACTGAGATTTTCTCCACAGGTTCCTCCAGCCCAGGAGCCTGTGCCACTCTCTTCAGTTCTGGCAGCTGCTCAGACTGCTCGTCAGCCTTCCACTTGGGTTCTCTAAGAACTTCTTCCCATTCCCAAGCTTTAGTTACAAACTCAGGGACATCTGGCCTGAGCTGCTCAAGCCCCATCTCAGTGCCTGATGTGGGGGGAGTTGTTGCGAAGTTTTCCACTGACCACAACCAGTTCATACAGCCCTCTTCCTCTTCGCTGGAGCAGGTTGTGCTCGAGACACTGATCTCCTTGTCATGCAGGATTCAGTTGCTTTTGGAGCAGATGGCTGAGAGGCTCGTATTACCTCATTTAGAGGCAATAGATGATTTCGGTGCCATGCTTTCATAGGCCCTGTATTCCCTTCCTGTTGAATCCAATACACTGGCAATCCATTTAGCTTCTCACTGACAATGTATGGCTGAGAACTCCTTTGGTTTGCCAGTTTATGCTTCTCAGGAATGCCCAGATTTCTCAATAATACCCAGTCGCCAGGTTGCAAATCTTGAACTCTCACCTTCAGGTCATAATTCCTCCTGTTTCTCTGTTCTTGAAACTCTGAAGTGGCTAGAGCCTTCTCATATGCCATCTTCAGATTCCTCTTCAAACTGTCTACATAATTGTGGTGTGAATTGGCTAAAGTTTTGTCCATTGAGATGCCAAATGCTATATCTACCGGCAGTCGAGCCTCCCTGTCAAATATCAGTTGAAATGGAGAATACCCCGTAGCATAACGGTAGAAATGTGTTGTGTCCAATGTTGCTTCTTTTGTGCAGTCAGAGTCCCTAACCTGTCAAAGAGAGTACAATTGAACCTCTAAAGCTGTGGGTTTCCTTGTGAGTGATGGCCATTGAGCCATTGAGATAGAAAAACGCCCCCACAGCATGAACAAACGAGATGATACCTCTCGCCTACCAGCCATTTGGAAACCCGCCTTGATTGACAGACGAGTCCCAACCACCAAGAATGATACCAGACCCAAACTCATGATAACATCACATGACATCACCACCACACAACCATTCAAAAAGCAAATCCGAACCCACAATGATAACGACGCACAACCACAAAACAGAAACCTAACTACAGCTGCAACATCAGCCACTTTAAACCCCTCCAAACCACACAATAAGCAAACTGACACCCACTATAAAAACATGACACCACCACAAACACGAAGCCGAACAAAAGCAGCACAACTCACCAGCTTAGGTCTAAGGTTGGCAGCTGAGACCAGCCCATCCACTCAAAACACACCCCCACCCAATCAGAACACACCCACCATTCAAAACACACTCCCACCCAATCAGAACACACCTAATCCCCCACCCAATCAGAGCACACCTCCACCCACAGAACACACCCCCTCTGGCAGTTTAAAAAAGAGGAACAAACAGCCACTACCACATGCTTCTCCCAGAAGAAGGAAGCTGAAGCCACCAGCCTGAGGATGACGGATGGGATTCCGTCAAAACGTTGCTCCTACACCTTCAATTCTACGCGGGAAAAAACCCGAATGACCAAAGATCCACATACAAACACCAGCGAAAACCTCAGAAAACAAATATATATATGTTAACTATTTAGATTACCTTGCTAGGCCCCAAACATGGGGCAAATCTTTATTTCCTGTTTTCAGCCTTATTTCAAAGGCCATCGAACAGGCTGTAGTCACACCGGACAGTTCATATATTTGTGTAAATTACTAACAAAGAATTAAGGGAGAGTAAGATGCATTTCTGACTCTTTAGTCTTCATCAGTCAGTCATACCCTTCTGAGATTCGAACCTGGGCTGATTGATACTGAGCCTTGGTGGAGCCTGGGCTGATACTGATACTGAGCCTTGGTGGAGCAGTGGGCTAATGCCTCCTTAAGTAACACCAGCTGCCTGCAATTAGTGCAGGTTCGCATCCCACCAGGCTCAAGGTTGACTCAGCCTTCCATCCTTCCGAGGTAGGTAAAATGAGGACCCAGATTGTTGGGGGCAATAAGCTGACTTTGTAATAATGCAAGGTAATCTAAATAGTTAACATTTGACTCATATCTCCCCTTGCAGAAAGCTAACAGAGAGCGAGAGAGATCCTGTGGCTCAAGAGGTAAAAATACTGCCTAATATGCAATCAGCCCAGGTTCGAATCTCAGAAGGGTATGACTGACTGATGAAGACTAAAGAGTCAGAAATGCATCTTAGTCTCCCTTAATTCTTTGTTAGTAATTTACACACACACACACACACACATATATATATATGTATATGTATATGTATATGTATATGTATATGTATATGTATATGTATATATGTATATATGTATATGTATATATGTATATATGTATATATACTGTATCAATATCAGGCTTGCCCCACAAAGCCTCTCCTATCCTATCCCCTTCACTCCTTTAGGCTTGCCCCACAGAAGCCTCTCCTGTCCTATCCCCTTCACTCTCTTAGGCTTGCTCCACAGAAGCCTCTTCTAACCTGTCCCCATCACTCCCTCAGGCTTGCCCAATAGAAGCCTCTCATATCCTATCCCCTTCTCTCCCTCAAGCTTACCTCACAAAACACTCTCCCATTCCTCCCTATTGTCTCCTTTCTCAGGCTTGTTCCCCCCAACCTGGGCCTCAGCAGTCTTCCACTCCTCTCTGCCCTCTTGCTGACTCCTCCCCTAGGCATCTCCCAGCACTGCCTCTTCAGCTCACTGTACCCCTGCTACATATGTTTATATAGTTTAGTTTAGTTTAGTTTAGTTTTATTAAATTTTTATACCGCCCTTCGCCGTTCACTCAGGGCGGTGAACAGGGCATATGATAAAAATACAAAACTACAAAAGTTAAAATAGAATTAAATTAATGCCCACGATAAAACAATAAAATATAGCAATATTTAAAACCCAAATTAACTCCCCATCAGGCCAGGCCAGCTTGTTCAAATAGGTGGGTCTTTAACCCGCGCCGGAAGGAGCGGAGATCCGGTGCCATCCGGAGCTCCACCGGCAGCTGATTCCACAAAGCCGGGGCGCCCACAGAGAAGGCCCTCCCCCTGGGGGCCACCAGCCGGCATTCTCTGACCGGAGGCACCCTGAGGAGGCCCTCTCTGTGGGAACGCACTGGGCGGAGGGGAGTTGACGCCGGCAGCAGGTGATCCCCGAGGTATTCCGGACCCATGCCATGTAAGGACTTAAAAACCATCACTAAGACCTTGAACCTCACCCGGAAGACAACCGGTAACCAATGCAGCTCACGGAGCAAAGGTGTAACATGGGAGTACCGGGAAACTCCCAAGACAACTCTCGCGGCCGCATTCTGTACCAGTTGGAGCCTCCGAGTGGTCTTCAAGGGAAGCCCCATGTAGAGAGCATTACAGTAGTCAAGGCGAGAGGTAACGAGCGCATGAGTGACCGTACACAGGGCATCCCGGTCCAGATAGGGCCGCAACTGGCGTACCAGGCGAACCTGGGCGAAAGCCCCCCTAGTCACAGCTGCTACATGTTCTTCCAAGGTAAGTCGTGAATCTAGGAGGACTCCCAAGTTGCGAGCCCTATCCACGGGGGGTAACAGCTCACCCCCCATAGAAAGAGATGGAACATTTTGAATGTCCCGGGATGCCGGAATGCACAGCCACTCAGTCTTGTCAGGGTTGAGTTGAAGTCTGTTCCTCCCCATCCAGGCCCGAACCGCCTCCAGGCAACGGGACATCACAGCGAGGGCATCACTGGGGTGGTTTGGGGTCGAAAAGAAAAGTTGGGTATCATCAGCATATTGATGATACCCAACTCCAAAACCACGAATGATCTCACCCAGCGGTTTCATGTAGATGTTGAACAGGAGAGGCGAGAGAACCGACCCCTGAGGAACTCCACAAACGAGAGACCTAGGGGCCGATCTCTGCCCCCCTGCCAACACCGACTGCGAACGTCCCAGGAGATAGGAGGAGAACCACCGAAGAACTGTGCCTCCCACTCCCAATCCCCTGAGACGCCGCAGCAAGATACCATGGTCGATGGTATCGAAAGCCGCTGAGAGGTCTAATAGGACTAGGACAGAGGAACATCCCCTATCCCGAGCCCTCCAGAGATCATTCACCAGCGCGACCAATGCCGCCTCTGTGCTGTACCCGGGCCTGAAACCCGATTGGTACGGATCCAGATAATCCGCTTCATCCAGGACCAGAGGGAGCTGATGCGCCACCACACTCTCAACAACCTTCGCAAGAAAGCGAAGGTTGGAGACTGGACGAAAGTTGTTCAACACAGCTGGGTCCAAGGCAGGCTTCTTGAGGAGGGGTCTCACCACCGCCTCCTTCAAGACGGAGGGGAAATTACCCTCACTCAAGGAAGCAGATATCACCGCCTGGAACCAGCCTCGTGTCCTCTCCCTAGCTGCATAAACCAGCCAGGAAGGGCACGGGTCCAATAAACATGTGGTGGAGCTCAGCCTCCCCATAATCCTGTCCACTTCATCAGGGGTCACAGAATCAAACTCCTCCCAGATAACATTGACAAGACCGCCCGTGTCCTGATCGCCAGACTCTGCCCAGCTGGAGTCCAAACCGGTCCGAATCCGAGCGATTTTATCCGACAGATGCTGACCAAACTCCTCGGCACGACCCTGTAAGGGATCCCCCCTCACCTCCTGATTAAGAAGTGAGCGAGTCACCCTAAACAGGGCGGCCGGGCGATTATCTGCGGACGCGATGAGGGTGGAGAAGTAATTACACCTCGCCACCCTCATCGCAGCGAGATAAGACCTAATATAGGTTCTTAACCGCAACCGGTCGGATTCGGATCGGCTGGACCTCCAGCAGCTCTCTAGGCCCCGTTTCCGGCTCTTTTATAATTCTAATGATAGGCATACTATATTAATACCAAGAGAACGCTAGGAGTAAAAAAACCAATTGATTTCATTTTTAATTTAAGTTTAGAAGAACAGAAGTTTGGCATCTCATAATGAAATGTTTTTAGAACCAAAGTTGCTTTTCAAGACACTTTGAATATAGTATAGAAGTCTACTAATCATGAGAACTTGATTCTTTTTCAAGATGGTTGCTGTAAGAGCCTTTCTCTCTTACTGACAATCTGCTGTTTTTGCTGCCAAAGCTGATTCCCTGGGAATGCTGCTATCTTAATCTGAATGGGGACATTGGACTTCCGCTGGCGGCGCGGCGCCGAAGACAGCCTCCCCTGGCTGCCCGCGGCTCAGCTGTTTGTTTTTTCGCCCGAAACAGCGCCGATCAGCTGTTCGGGCGAAATTGAAGCCCCCTCCTCGGGAGAAGAGGAGGGGGTGAGGCCCCAGGTAGGGGTAGAGTTCTCCGAGGCCGCCTGAGCTTTGAGCTTGGGCGGCTGAAGGATCGAACTCCCCCGAAGCCTGGGTTGCTCCCAGCTGGCCGTCGTCTCTGCTCCGAACTTCCTGGAGCAGAGCCAGGCGTCTGCGAACCATCCCTGCCTGAAGAAAGGACTATGATTTAAAGGAGCAGGCAGAGCGGTACAAGAGGAAAAGGTGAAGAGATGAAGAGGATT
The DNA here is from genome assembly GCF_947247035.1 of Vipera ursinii. NCBI lineage: Eukaryota > Metazoa > Chordata > Lepidosauria > Squamata > Viperidae > Vipera > Vipera ursinii. The sequence continues at coordinate 56,056,972 of NC_139517.1, forward strand.
ATTTTATTTTACTCTCAAGCTTGATGGACTATGCTTAAAACTTAAAGTGAAAGTGCGTCACAATTGTAAGTAAAAGATGGCGGCTAAACCTCCCCCTAGAACTTTTCGGAGTGCTAGAAATTCTCCGGTGCAACAACAATCATTACTGCAGGCGTTGCATTCTCCTGATGTATTGACATCGAAGGATCTTGAAAAACATACCCAGTTAATTTTGGAGTCAATGGGTGTTAAATTTGCACAGATGGAGGAGAAATTGGAGAAATTGGAGCAGAGAATGGAAGAAAGGATGGAGCAGAAACTTAGAGAGATGAAGGTAGACATTTTGTCCTCAGTGCATAAAGTAGCTAAATGTGTGGAGGTGCTGGATGATCAAGTGGAAGACTTGACTCAAAAGAATGCTATATTAGAAGCAAAAGTATTGGAAATTGAAGATTTAAAAGACAAAATGGATAGCGAACAGAGTTTGGCTCAATTTTACCAGATGCAGTTTGCTGTTAGAATTAGAGGCCTAAAAGAGAATATTAAGGAAGATTTAAAGCAGCTGGTTTCTGAGGCTTTTGAGGGGGTATTGAACCATCCAGCATCTGAAATAAAACAAGGCATGGACAAAGTGTTTCGTGTGAATTCCTGGATTGCTAAGCAGAGAAAGTTGCCTAGAGATGTGGTGGTTTATTTTGTAAAAAGGGAAATTAGAGATGAAGTTATACAAGCTGCCTATGATACTAAAGTTGTGATTGCTGGTCAAGAAGTTTTGGTTCTAAAAGAAATTCCTCCAAAGATTTTAAAGAGAAGGAAGGACTTTATATTTCTTGTGCAAGAGCTCAAGCAAAGAGATATAAGGTTCAGATGGGAGATCCCAGCTGGGTTGAGCTTCATGTATGATGGCAAAAGGTACTGTTTGGGTACTGTGAAGCAAGCACATGATTTTTACAACAATGTTTTAAAAGCAACCCCATCAACACTTCTGGAAGCTGCAGAGGGATCTGGAGAAGGAGAACATCAAGAGGATGAAGATGGACAGATAGACGAGAAGGGTACAGGAGGAGATCAAGCTGCAACTCTTTTGGATGATCCTAGAGAACAGAGGGTGACGCGTGCTGCCTTAAAACGCTCAAAAAAGATTAAAAAATAAGACCAGTAGAAATCTATGGAACTTCCACAATATACTTATAGTCAAGTGGTAGTTGTGTTTTTAAGAGTTTTGGGATGATATGTATGGTAACAGAATGTTCAATTTGGAATTAATGGACAATTTACTACAGAGGAAGAGGAAGAAAGTTTTGTGGGTTAATGCGGGTTAATTTGTGTAAGAACTATCTATTATAGCCTATTTTGGCTAGAGAGGTTAATAGGGATAGGTGCTTGTGATGTGTAAGTGAGAATATGTCTAGGTAATAGTGAATTGTGGAAGAACATAGATGGGAATGATGCTAGTTTTCTTTTATTTTAGTTCTTTATACATATTTAGTATTGTTAAGGATTGGTTTACTCTATATAAGCTAGAGAGTGATGGATTTTAGAGTTTATAATTGTTAGTATATGATTGTTTATGATTGCTTTTTAGATATATACCTTGTATTTTGCTCTGGGAAGTCGGGGGGGGAGGGGGGGAGGAGGGGAAGTAGAGGGGTGGGAGGCAGGGGAGGGAGGAGGGAGAGGGGGAGGGGGGAGATAGGGGGGAGGTAGGGAGGGGAGGAGGGAGGGGGAAGGGGGGTTTTTCAAAGGAAAATTGTATTTTAAAACTTTTCAATTAAAAAAAAAAATCTGAATGGGGACATTCAGAAATGACCAAGATGACTTCTGGACAGCCGTGGACCCATTTGGGAAGGGGAATCTTGAAGATTCCAGTTCCTTCTGTAAGCAAGGAAAAGTCACTAGGCGAATCCATCTTTCTGTTAGGAGATTATTTTCCTTAAGTATTTCTATATTTGTAACTTTCACTTTTTGAATTTATTGTTTTTGTTCTTTGATCTTAAAAGTTAACCAGAATGTTGATTTATTTCTATCCCTTCCTGGATTCCAACTCTTTTTTCTTTTCCTTTGATATACATGTTGTTCTGAATAACCTTCGTTCTCTCTGTAAGGAAACACAGTGCCCTTCAGAATGGTGAAGTGCTTCCATTTGATTTACATTAATATTGGACTCTTGCCATGGGACTTTTGTACTTTTTGAATTTGTAAAATATTTGGAGTTTATCTCTTTTGAATTTTTTTAGGTTTAAATATACAGAAAATATATTTCATGTTTCCTTCTGCTTTAGTGTTCTTTGTTCCCAGTTTCAAAGAGTAATAATTTTTCAGATTATAGGCAAACAATGGTGGCTGAAATCTAAGAAAAGATGGTTGTGTAGTATGCAGCTTTTAGCTGAAAGGTTTTTTTTTTAAAAAAGTTTGATGAGATGATAATGGCTATAGAAAATATGCAGAGAAATGTGGTTTTGGATAAAAATTCACAAAAGAACTCTAATCTGAAAGGTGCACAACAAAGAGATATCCCCATAGCTGGAGAACTAACTGAATTGATCCCATGTGTCTCTTTCAAATTCAAACATGCATATCCTTATGATACTAGGAGTCTGACTGAATAGGGAAGAGACTATTTTTTCCTACAAAGACTGAGGGAGAATGATTTATTATATCTAATCAGAAACTATTTCTATTAGGATTTGTTGGGAAGATAAACCTATGTGGAGACTAAGATTGGATTAAGAAACAAATGTGGACATTTGATCCAGGATGAATTACTTTTAACTTTTAGGACTGTTTAGTATAGATAAGATGCCATGGCAAACTTTCTATGAGTGGATTACAATAACAGTTTGTTAACAGAGAAGTTTAAAATCTTAATCTTGTAATAATAATAATAATAATAATAATAATAATAATAATAATAATAATAATAATAATAATAAAGTTGGAAAGGATCTTGAAGGTCATCTAGTCCAACCTCGTGCTCAGACAGGAAACCCTATACCAGGGGTGTCAAACTCAATTTCATTGAGGGCTGCATCAACATTGCGGTTGCCCTGATGGGGCCGGATGGGTATGGCCTGGGTGGGCATGGCCTACTGGGTGGGCATGGCTAGAGTGCATATGGCCTACTGGGTGGGCATGGCCAGCTCTACATCGTTCGCATCAAGGGTGCCTATGGGGGCCTGGGCAGGAGTCGGACAGATCTGAGGGTCTCTGGCAGAAGGAGGGTCTCTGGGCCAGGGCCAAGGCAGTAGGGGCTGTTCCCTCGCTGTTTCCAGGATGGCTTCGCGGGCCACATGAAACCACTTTGCGGGCCGAATCCGGCCCCCGGGCCTTGTGTTTGACATGTCTGCCCTATACCATTTCAGACAAATGGCTGTCTAGTCTCTTCTTAAAAACTAGTGTCAGAGCATTCACAGCTTCTAGAGGCAGATTGTTCCACTGATTAATTGTTCTAACTTCAGGAAATTTCTCCTTAGTTCTAGGTTGCTTCTTTTTTTGGTTAGTTTCCATCTGTTGCTTCTTTTCCTGCCTTCTGGTACTTTGGAGAAAAGCTCTCTCTTCTTTGTGGCAGCCCCTGAGATTTTGGAACACTGCTATCATGTCACGTTCTTCTCTTCATTAAACTAGACATACCCAATTCCAGCAACCATTCCTTATGTATTTTAGCCTCCAGTCCCCTAATCATCTTTGTTGCTCTTCTCTGTACTCTTTTATCAATATCTTTTTTACATCGTGGTGACCACAACTGGATGCAGTATTCCAAGTGTGGCTTTACCAAGGCATTGTAAAGTGGTATTCACATGATCTTGATTCTATTCCTCTGTTAATGCAACCTAACACTGTGTTGGCTTTTTTGGGAACTGCAGCACACTGCTGGCTCATATTTAAGTGATTGTCAACTAGGACTCCAAGATCCCTCTCACAGTTGCTACTATTGAGCAAGGTACCACCTATACTATACCTGTACATTTGGTTTTTCTTGCCTAAATGTAGAACCTTACTTTTTTCACCATTGAATTTCATTTTGTTAGATAGCACCCAATGTTCAAGTCTGTCAAGATCCCTCTGCGTTTTTATTCCTCTTTCTGTTAGCTATTTTTTCATTAATATAATATATAGAAGACAGGTCAATAATTTCCAAATAGATTTACTAGTTTTAAAAAAAATGGGGGTGGGGCTGCTTCCCAAGGGGTGGGAACCAATATTGTAGCAATGTATTAATCAGTATTCAATTAGCAGAATATGTATATGGGTGTTGATGTTTTTTTCTTTTCTTTTTTTTGATTTACTTTTTTAACATCTTGATTGTTTTGTGTTTTCTTTTGCTTATTGTCCTTTTTTGGATTTTAACTTTCTTTTCAATAAAATAAAAAGAATGAAACAAAAGAAGTCTGCTAATCACTAACAAGAAGTCAATGGATATACACGAATAGGAGAAGCTCACTTAAATGGCATTATTTCATTTACTTTATCAAAATTATTTTTCTATATATTTCTTTATATTTAGTAAATATATTTTCAAAATATATTACAATGCTTTAAAAACCCTTTATAGACATTTTCCCATATAAATGTTACTTCACTATAGATTTATTAAATGTACATGCAAGATTTTCTAGCATTCTGCATATTAAATCTGCCACAGAAATTAAATGTAAATTTATATTTTTGTACATTTTGATTTGTATTTAATTTGCACTTCAGTTAATATCTGAATACTTTCCCCCCTAAAATGAAAAGATATATAAGCATAAGAAAGATCAGTGGGAATGCTATGTGATTAGAAAAGGACTTGAAGCAAGATACTATACGGGGAGAGAAGGAAGTGATTAAAGGAGTTTGAAGTTTAAACAAAATCAGCAAGTGCAAAGAGCCTGTTCCTCAATTGCAAAAAGAAATTGAATTTCTAAATAATAATTTATAAATAATATATAAATAATATATAAAATCTTAACTAATATATGGCTTACTGAACTAGAATCCATTCACATCCAGGTATATTTTAAAATTATAATCTTATTCTCATTGATCTAAGCAAAATCTCCTTTAATTTCAATTATTAGATTTTCCCCATGTTATTTATTTAAATAAATCAATTATTTATTAATTAATTAAACAGTTAATTTTACATGAATTTGCAATTTAATTATTTCTTTTATTTTTAATTAATTTTAATTATAACAATTTCTGTCTTAACTTTTGTAATTCTAACTGTGCAATTCTAATTTATTGTGATACATAACATAAAAGGATTATTATGAACGGTACTTTATAGATTAGTGCTGTGGTTAGACAACAGCTACAGCACTATATACACAGAAATTCAACACTATCAAAAATATGATTCTATACCTTCAGTCGTGCTTCTACTGATGCTTTCTTACGGCCTTCTCTTCTACGGTATTGTTCCACTTTATCTAACTGGTCTGGTCGCTGAAGCATCCCAGCTACCCTTTGTACAGCTGTTGCAACTGCTTCCCTGTCAGTCTCCTCCATCTTAAAGCAAAGCCTGAAAATACAGATGCATACATAACTTAAAAATAATGGTGAATGGATTCATAAAATCTTTATAAATTACCCATCAACATAGAGTTAGAATTATTGCATCTATTTACAGGACAAGCCACAATCTTAAAAATTAAAAAATACTACTATATCTACTTAATTATAGCAACAGAAACAATTACTATGCAACATAACAAAAATATCAGTGATAAAGTAAAGGTAATGAGATTTCAGAAGCAAGAATCATAATTTTATTGATTTGCTGGGTCTTAGATTATATTATGGTGCTTGTTTGATATGGTTAAAAGATTGGATAACTTTAAAAAAAATCAAGGCTATTAGACTTTGAAGGTTTTGATTTTAGATTTGGGTGGTACGCCTATTTGTGGTATGACAAAGTAATGTTAACCCTGGTTTTAAGATTCATGCTATTAGGCAATCAATTGCATGTGTATGGTGGAAGTATAAGAGAAGATTAGCTGATAAAGTGCCACTTTGGCTATCACCTCATGAAGCACTATATAAAACAGAGATGATTTCGGAATGTAAATGGATGACATATCGAGAGTTACTGATATTTGAAAAAGAAGGATTTAAGATAAATACAAAAGGGCAACTAGTAAGTTGAAGGATTTGCTTGTTTATTTATTACAGAATTTTTGAAAGATTTAAATTTAAATTTGATAAAAGTTTTGTTTTCACAGGAACTAAATTTGAATTGAATGTTAACTTATACTCTGACCACTTGATTTTTAAAGTGGTTACTTAAAATGTTATTTAAGATGAACCTAGAAGATGAATATGTTAAAGAGTGTATTGTAAAATGGGCAAAATATTTTAAGTATAATATGCTAGATAAAAGGGAGAATGTATGGACAAATGGACTAAAAATTCACATTAAATTATAGTTTGAAAGAAAACTTTCAAACTTTCATTGGTACTTGACCCCAGGTAGACTAGTGAAAATGTATAAAGAGATTGCTAAGTGCTGGAAATGTAATGAAAATCCAGGTTCATTTTATCATATGTGGTAGTCTTGCAAATATGTGAAAACATACTGGATAACAATTAAAATGCAAAAAAATTTTAAGATACAAATACTAATGAAACATGAAGCTTTTATTTTAGGTATAAGCCAATTGAAAAACAATTTGGGGTGCTACTCCTTCATGTGGTGACTGTTGGGAGGATTGTAAATGCCAAACACTGAAAAGAAAAAGAGTTGCCAAATGTTGAAGAATGGATTTTGAAATTGACTGAACTAGCAGAGATGATGAAATTAACTGCTTTGATTAGAGATAATAGACTAGACAGTTTTATAAGAGACTGGAAATCATTTGTAGACCTTCTACGTGCTTAATATAATGGATAGTTAACCATCTGTGATTATATATAGTAAATATACATATACACACATACACACACAAACATACAAAAGGGGAAGACAATTTACTGCTTTTTCTTTTCTTTTCGCACCCAGTCAGGGTGGAATCTACATGTTATATGTTAAATTTAATTGACCATTTTTTCTTCCTTTTTTGTACACTATTTCTTTGCTTTGTTTTGTTAAGATTAAATGTATGCTTTTGTTTTGTTTCATTTTGTTTGTTTTATTATTTTGTATTTTATTCTCTATGATAAAACAATAAATAAATATTTAAAAAATCTTGGCTGGATGTTATGATTTTCCTCAATAGCAATAAATTATAATCTGTTGTATATAATAAATTTTCACATGTACAGTACCTGAATGTTATCTTGCACTATCCTCATCCTAGTCTCTCCAGAGATCACCAACAAGTGCAACCAATAACCAGGCCTGAATCCTGACTGGAAGGAATCCAGATAATCTGTTTCATGCAGAACTCTCTGAAGTTGCCAAGCAACAGGGTGAACTAGAGGCAATAGTACACAAGGGTGGATATAACATGGTTGGCATTACAGAAACCTGGTGGGACAAAACCCATGACTGGAATGCACTGATGGATGGATACAAATTGTTCAAAAGAAATAGATATACAAAAGGAGGAGGAGGAGTTGCATTATATGTAAAAGAACACTACATATCTACAGAAATGCACATGATCAAAGATAAAATCCCTCCAGAATGTATATGGGTCAATATAAAAGGGAAAAAAGTGACATTACTATAGGTGTATATTACAGCCCACACAACCAATCAGAAGAAATAGATGAACTCTTTGCCAACCAATTAACAAACATATGTAGGAAGCATACCACAGTAGTAATGGGAGACTTCAACTATTTAAATATCAACTGGGAAACAAACTCTGTGAGTGGGAGATCAAACAGATTCTTAAACAACCCAGCCGACAACTTTAATCATCCAAAAGGTGGAGGAAGGAACTAGAAGTAAAGCTATACTGGACCTAATTCTTACTAATAGAGAAGAATTGATAGAGGGAGTTGAAGTTGCCGGAACCTTGGGTGAAAGTGACCACCTCAAACTGAAATTCAATATAATGCGAACACAAGCAGTAGAAAATAATTCAACTGGTGCCTTAAACTTCAAAACAGCTGATTTTAACAAACTCAGAGAGAACCTAGGAAAGATTCCATGGATGAAAATCCTAAATGGGAAAACAAGAAGCATGGGAAACTCTGAAAAATATGATCATAAAAGCCCAGTCCAGCACAATACTACTGAAAAAAAGAAGAAATTGAAGAAGAAACCTGCACAAAAGAAGAAACCTGCACAACAAGGCTGCACAAAAATCTCTCTGACAAACTGAAAGACAAAAAGGACAAGTACAAAAATGGAAAGAGAGACACATAAATAAGACTGATTATCAGTAGACAGCCAGAACATGCAAAGATGAAGTCAGGAAAGCAAAGGCTCAGAATGAACAAAGAGTTGCAACAGAAATCAAGGACAATAAAAAAAGTTTCTTTTAACATATTAATAACAAGAAAAAAGTCAAAGAAACTGTAGGTCCACTAAAGAGAATAGATGGCAAGGAAGTAGACAGGCAGTAGGGAGAAAGCAGAGCTGCTTAACTCATTCTTTGCATCAGTCTTCACACAAAAAGAAATTATAGCTCAACATACTAAAAAAACTACTGCAAAAGACAAACTAGAAACAAAAATTAAGCAAGAAAATGGTAAGAGAACACCTATCCAACCTTGATGAATATAAATCACTGGAACCTGACAGATTATGTCCCAGAGTTATGAAGAAGCTGGCAAATGTTATCTCAGAACCATTGCACCATATCTTTCAAAAATCCTGGAGCACCGGGGAAGTACCTGAGGATTGGAAAAGGGCTGATGTGGACTTCTGGTTTTGTGCTGTAGTATGCGGCCGCAGGATAATGAAGCTCTGCTCCCCATAGCCAGTTTCACCCTGCCAGAGGCACCTTAAATGAGTCTGAAGTTGCCATGAACAGGTGCCCATGAAGGAGGGTCACTCCGTTGATCACAAAATGATGGCAGTCATTTCGTTTGATCCAGGGGAAGCCCTCCAACCAGATAGGAGAAAGGATAGCTGTACATCAGCGTCTAGCCCAAGCTACTTGCAGCCAAAGTCCAAGAGCACGAACCAGAACATCAGTGAACAGTGTGCTTGGAACTGGTGAGAGTATCGATCTTCTCTCTTCTATCTTTTAACTGAATCCTTGGAAAAGACCCCCAAAGCAAGAAAACCTCTGAAAGCGAAGGGAGGGGACTATATCTCCACTCCCTCATAGATAGAAGCGGCAAATTAATACTAAGGGGGAAACAAATATATTGAAATGAAATTTAAAATACTACAGTCTGGACAAATCTAGAAACTAAAAAAATTGTTAAGACTATACCCTAAAGGGTTTTGATGAAATTATAAAAAATATATAACAATAATAACTTTTTGTCTGAAAAAACTGGAAAATAAACAACTACTGACACCTAGTGAAGAATCACAGCACAGAACACTAATAACAATGACTCAGAAATTGGCAGGACACCCAGAAACAAAGAATAATCTGTTCCCTTGAATTTTAAATAACCTTCAAGAATACAGCTGCAAACAAAGAAAGAGATGAATGAATAAATGAATGAATGAATGAACCTTTATTGTCAAAGTACAACCATGTATACATTGAGATTGGCTGAGCCTCCCTTCGTGCCCCCCCAACTCACAGTGACAACAAACCCTCCATCTTATTACACCATGTGAGCTAATTACACAACACACTGGCCTCACAAGTCAGTCATACATAAAATTATAAAATTATTTCCTGTTCAACAGCCTAACAGCCCATGGATAAAAGCTGTTCTTCAGCCTATTAGTATGGCTGGCTATACTCCTATATCTCCTACCCGATGGTAGGAGAGTAAAGAGTAAAGAGCCAGCCATAAGATTAAAAAGTGTCTGAAAGAAAAAATACTTGGACTATTGTCTAAATCTAAGAATTGTTTACAGAATAAGAAAAACTTTGGCTCTTGGTTAATTTTTTAGAGAAGAATTTACAGGAAGGACTTAAGTTGGCTAAACATATTGAATTGAAACTTTGACTGATTGCTAATTGACCCATGAATAAAAAAAACTGTTGATATTGTGTTCTTTCTCCCAGAAATGCTCTGTCTTTCATCAAAATCCTGTGCCTTCCACACTGAATCCAATCAATATCTTGTATTATTCCAATTGATTAGAATCCCTTCTGCCACCAGCCATCTAAAATTTACTCCTTTTTCAATCAGCTTGGTAGTCAAAAAATATTGTCTTCGAGTATCCCTTATTCTATTGGGAATCTGCTTCAACACTACTATTTCTTTACCTTTATCTTGTAATGGGTCATCTCTGACTCTTCTCAATATCTCTTCCCTTGTTTTCTTCATAAATATTACATGGACTTCTCTGGGCAATTTTTGAATTCATTCTAAATATTTCATTTACTTCTTGCTGAATCTCCAATCTTTCCATTTTTAGGGCCTCTGTTAATAGATTAATAATCACTTCTACTATATCTTCCTCTTTATCTTCAGGTATGTTCTGGAATCTTAAGTAGTGTACAGCTTTCTCCATTTCCAAGGCAGTAACCACTCCTTCTAAGTTCTGATTTGCTTGTTCTAATCTTTCATTCTCTGCCATTAGTACTTCAATTTTTTCCAGTATCTTCTGATTGGTCTTCCACCTTCTGAATTCTTTGTTCATTTTTAAGAATCAATTAAGAGGGTGGAAAATGCCAGAAACAGACAGAATAAACAATAGTAGAAACAACGACACAAGTGGAAGAAGAAAAAGAGAAGATGAATCAAGACAGTGAGGGAACAGTAAGACAGCAGAGGACTATGAGATCAACAAGACCTACATATTTAAATAAAAATTTAAATAAAAATGGAGAAGGAAAATGGAATCTTTTCAGTGAATATAAATGGAATGATCTCCCCATCAAAAAGAAAAAGAATTTTCAAACAACTACAGAAATTAAACATTGATATAATTTGTCTGCAAGAGACACACCTAAAAATACAACATTATACATTTTTGGAAAATTCAAAAATTGGAAAACTTTATTACATATCAGCTCAACAAAAAAAGAGGAGTAGCTATAAATGTTAAAGAGACAATAGATTTTAAAATGATTTATGCAGATGAAGAAGGATGAATACTAATGGTAAAAAATTTTAAATCAAAAACAGATACTTTTTATTGTAATATATGCACTAAGAAACAAGAGGAATTTTACCAAAACCACAGAAAAATAGTAGAAATGGAATATCAAAATATATGCCTAATTAGGGATTTCAATGCAATAGTAAATGGGACATTAGATTATAAAAGTAGTAAATCAGGGAAATAAACAAGAAAAAGATTACCTAAGACTTTTTTTCAACATGATAGAGGAAATTGATGTACAAGATATTTGGAGAGAAAAGAACCCAGGAAAATTACAATAAACATCTTATACTAATAGTCATAAATCTTGGTCTAGAATTGATATGATTTGGATGACGCCTGAACTAAGGGTTAATATGCAGGAAATTGAAATAAAAATAGGCACTTGGGTAGATCACAATCCTTTAAAAATGATGTGAAAAGGAATGCAGAAAAATTAAGATAGACTTTGAACCAATCTATATTAAAAGAGAAAGAATTTATAGATTAGCAATAAAAGAAATGGAATTTTTCTTCAAAAAATAAAATAAAAAAGAAGATACAACATTACAAAATGTATGGGATACAGCCAAAGCATATTTTTGAGGTGTAGTGATAACAGACATGGCAAAAAAAACCCAAAGAAAAGAGACAACAATGTCAGTTGTTAAGAATTTAAAAAATTAGAATTAGAACTACAAATAAACCCACAAAAGAAAATACCGGTACTGAAGACATATGGAAATAATAAAACATAAATTAAATTTAATAGAACCAGAAAAATTGGCACAGCAAATCAAAAGGGAAAAGCAAAACTTTTTTGAAAATCCAAATAAACCAGGAAGATGGTTAGCTTGTAAATTTAAAAAACAGAAGGAGAAAAAATTGATAAACAATTTAGTAGATGAAAAAGGCTGTTTAGAATTTAAAAATGAAGCAATAAAAAGATAATTAAAGAATACTATGAGAAACTGTATGTTAAAAAAGAAACTCCATGGGAGAAAATGACTCAATATATGGAAGAAAATAATTTACTAAAAATTCCAGAAAATTTCAAGACTATATTAAATGAAAAAATAACAATGATGGAATTGACAGAGGCAATACAAAGACAAAAACATGAAAAAACACTGGGACCAAATAGATTCCTGGCAGAGTTTTATAAATGCTTACAATCTACATTAAGTTTACCATTGAAAGATGTATGTTACAAACTTTTATTGGACGCAAAACTCCCAAATACATGGACAGAAGCAAATGTTACTTTGATACCAAAAGAGGACTCAGACTTGATGCACATTAAAAAACTACAGACCAATATTACTATTAAATGTGGACTACAAAATCAATAATAGCTGAGAGACTGAAAAGATTTTTGATTGAATTTATACACCCAGATCAAAATGGATCTTTGCCAAAGAGACAAATTAAAGGATTGAAAATAAAAGGTGAAACCTATAAATTGCAAGCATTTGCAAATGATTTGGTATTCATTTTAGAGGAATCTTTAGAGACTGTTCCTAAACTGTGGGAAAAGATAGAACAATTTGGAGAGACAGCAGAACTAAAGATAAATAGAAAAAAAACCAAAGTGATACTTAAAATTTTTACAGATAAACAAAAAAGCAACTATCAGAAAAAATAGAATTGCAAATAGTCAAAAAGGACAAATGGGAATATATCTGACAATAAGATGTTCAACAATAAAAGAAGATAACTATATTAAATTGTTAAATCAAATAAACTTGATTTGGAAAAATGGAAAAATCTGAAACTGTCAATATTAGGAAGAACTGCTATGGTGAAAATATACTACCAAAACTACTATTTTGTTCCAAACGATACCTATAAAACTGGAGAAAAAAATATTTGAAGATTTAAACTCTCTAATTCAAAAATTTATCTGGCAAGGAAAGAAAGCTAGAATTAAATTGAAAATGTTACAAGAAGCTAAGGGAAATGAAGGTTTTGGCTTGCCAGAATGGGTTTTATACTATCAAGCATCAGTGCTAACATGGGTAAAAGAATGGATAACTCTTAAAAATCAAAGATTGCTATACTTGGAGGGAGGGACATGACCTACAACTTGGTGGGCATGCTTTATTATGGTATGGAAAAAATAAAATACATAAATACTTCCAAAACCACTATATTAGAAATGCACTATTACTAACATGGGGAAAAATGTAAGATCTATTTGAAAATTCCAGGATGGCTCTCAACAATGGAAGCATTTGTATATCCAAATCTAGTCAGTCTCGATAAAATATGGACATATAAAGATATTCTAAATTCTGAAGGGAACTTAAAATATAGACAAGAGATGGAAAATCAGGGCATCGATTTAACATGATGGTCACATTTACAAATGCAAGTGAGATATGATAAAGATATTAAACAATATGGAGTTTACAAAGGGCAGACTATATTTGACCAGACATTACTAACTTCTGATGAAAAGTTAATTAAAAATGTACAATTTCTTATTAAATCTGAAAATGGAAGATGAACAGGTAAAAGAAACAATGATGGTATGGGCAAAGAATTTTGGATATAGTAGATTTAGAGAAGTGGCAAAGTCTGTGGGAAAGAAACTATAACTTGACAATGTCAGCCTCCTATAAAGAAAACCTATACAGAATGTTTTATAGATGGCACTTGCCACCAACAAGATTAGCAAAAATGTTTAAAAATATGTCAGAGAAATGTTGGAAATGTAAGCATAAGCCAGGTACTTATCATATGTGGTGGACATGTGTGAAAGCAAGGAGATATTGGATAAAAATTCAGACTTGGTTAGAAAAAATGTTAGAGAAACACAGATTATAAACCTGAATTTTTTTAATTAGGTATAATGCCAGAAAAACTTGATAAACAAAGCACATACTTGATTTTACATGTGATAACAGCAGCAAGAATTATATTTGCACAATACTGGAAGAACGAAGAAACAGCGCCAGAAGAAGAAATAATTTAAAAAATATTACACTGTGCGGAAAAGGACAGACTTACTTTAAGGTTGAAAGAAAAAGAAGAAACAGAATATTTTCAAACTTTGGGCCTATTTTATCAATGATTACAGAAAAGGTTTAGGGATTAAGAATTTAATTTGTATTAGTGAATAAGATATTCAGAGAACACATTTTGTTGAATGATTACTATTGAATTCTGTTTTTAAAAAATCAATAAAACTTTATTTAAAACTGTTGAAGAGGGGGAGACAACATGGATATTGTACACCTATCAAAAAATGACAGAACACCACATTCAATATTTACCTCTGAAGCATTTACTGTGGAACATCAAAGACCTCCAGAAGCAATATTTCAAGGCAAGATAAATATTTTTCAAGAGGAAATGTATGCAATGGTACAACAAATCAAATGACAATAGATTTAAACCATGAGGAAATCAAAAGCAACTTTGATGACATAAATAAGCACATTTCTAACTTAAATCTACAATCAAAAGACACCCAGAAAATGACGATGAATGAACAATCAAATCAGAGAACAGAACACAAATTAGAAGAACATGATCAAATCAATGAAGCTACAAATGAAAAGAACTACAATTTAATGCAAACAAGAAAATTTTTACAAGACTTTGATATAACAACAAAAATGGAATGGATTATAAAATTCCCAGGAGAATCATCAGTTTGGGACACAGAATGTATATATTTTACTTATTTTATCTTCTTTATTCCCAACAATACTTACAAAAACACATGAACAGCTGGGTAAGCGGAATATATCAACTTGGAAAACTACTCAGCAAAAGAAGGCTAGAGGTTTCAAGAGATTTGACTCACCCTACCAGATGGAGTATTACATGAGCAAACACTTGTTTGAATATGGTTAAAAGAACAGAGAACTTTGAACATAAAGGGACTCTATAACAAGAGGGATAAGAGATTTAAGTAATATAGTATGTTTTACAAAATATGAAATGAAAAAATATTGGGATGATGTAACTTTTATAAATATAAGTTAAATATAAGCTGATCAGAAATGATGTTATACGCAGATGCTATTTATTTTATTTATTTATTTTAATTCCATTTATATCCCGCCCTTCTCCGAAGACTCAGGGTGGCTTACAAACTTAGCAGTAGCCTTCATTCTATGTATATGCCTGCTTATTAGGGCTTTTGCCCCCCCCCAAGCGGCATTATTACAAAGTCAGCTTATTGCCCCCAACAATTTGGGTCCTCATTTTACCTACCTCGGAAGGATGGAAGGCTGAGTCAACCTTGAGCCTGGTGGGACTCGAACCTGCACTAATTGCAGACAGCTGGTGTTACTTAAGGAGGCATTAGCCCACTGCTCCACCAAGGCTCTGCTATAAGATAGATAAAAAGTACAGCATTTTTATAATGCATGAAATATGAAAAATATCGGGATAGTGTACTTAAATGAAAAAAATTGGATATTTAGATGACTAGCATTGAGAAAATCATGACTTATAAATGGATTGAATATAAGGGGGAAATTAAGCTTAAACAAAAATCATGAAAACAGGATGCATGGTGAACTAATGAGATGATTTTTGTAAGAATAATATAAGCTGATAAAAAATGTTATACATAGATGTTATCATTAACTGTACAAATATGAAAAAATGTATATTTAATCATTTATATATTGAAAATATTAAGTATTATATTTGTTTAAGGTTGAAGGAGGAGAATACAATTGGGTGAAGGGAAGATTAAAGAAATATATTAATATACTAATAATGGAATTATCAAAACCAATTATTATTGACTAATTAATTATTATTGATTTTTTAAAAATATATACATAAACCAAGACAACACACTACACCAGGCACTGGAGATTGTTATTGTAAAAAAAATCAATAAAATATTTTTTTTAAAAAGGAAATGGACTGATGTGGTTCCCATCTTCAAGAATGGGGGGGGAAACAGACCCAGGAAACTACAGACCAATCAGTCTAACATCAATATCTGGGAAGATCCTGTAAAAAATAATTAAAAAACAGATATGCGAGAAACTAGAAGCAAAGAAAATTATAACTAGTAACCAGCACAGGTTTGTTAAAAACAGATCATGCCAAACCAATCTTATATTAGTACACCAGCGAAACACTGTGGACATAGTATGCTTAGATTTCAGTAAGGCATTTGACAAAGTAGACTACAACCTGCTGCTTAGTAATCTGGAAAAAGGTGGAATAATAGGCAACATCACCACCAGATGGCTGACATCCACATGGAGAGAAGTAAGCAGTGGGGTACCACAAGGCTCCATCTTAGGTCTGGTACTCTTTAATATTTTCATTAATGACTTAGATGAGGGAATAGAAGGGGAACTCAAATTTGCAGATGACATTAAACTGGCAGGAATAGCCAACATCCCAGAAGACAAGCTCAGAATCTAAAAAGATTTTGACAAACTTGAACAATGGGCTCTATCCAACAAAATGAATTTTAATGTGGAAAAAAGCAAAGTTTTACATTTAGGCAGGAAAAATCAAAGGTATAAGTACAGATTAGGTGAGACCTGGCTCAAAAACAGTAACTGTGAGAGGGCTATTGGATCACTTGACTATGAGCCAGCAGTGTACAGCAGCAACCAAAAAAGCTAATACAATTCTGGGTTGTAATAAACAGGCATAGAATCAAGATCACGCGAAGTATTAGTACCACTTTATAAAACCCTAGTAAGACGACGCCTGGAATAATGCAACCAATTTTGGTCACCATACTACAAAAAAAACAGTTGAGACTTTGGAAAAAGTTCAGAGAAGAGCAACTAAGATGATCCAAGGCCTGGATTCTAAAACACATGAAGAATGGCTGCAGGACTTGGATTTGGCTAGTCTAAAAAAAAAAGAAACAGGGGTGACATGATAGCAGTATTCCAGTATTTGAGGGGTTGCCACAAAGAAGAGGGGGTCAAATTATTCTCCAAAGCACCAGAGGGCAGGACAAGAAACAATGGTTGGAAACTGACCAAAGAGAGAAGCAATCTGGAATTAAGGAAAAACTTCCTAACAGTGAGGACAATTAACCAGTGGAACAGCTTGCCTTCAGAAATCGTGGGCACTCCTTCAATGGAGGTTTTTAAGAAGAGACTAGACAGTCACTTGTCTGAAATGGTATAGGTTCTCCTGCTTGAGCAGGGGCCTGGACTCCAACGTCCCTTCCAGCTCAATTCTATTTCTATTTCTATTATTTCTAATCTACCTTTTCTATCATCTTCCCTAAAAAGGGAAGATGAAAAATTGGACAGAAATTGTCCAGGCAGGTGGGGTCAAATGATTTTTTTAAGGAGGGGGCAAACCAGGACCTCCTTAAAAGACCCCAGGAACATCATCTCCTACAGTGAAGAATTTATCACTGCCTAAACCTACCTGACAGTCATCATCAAGAAGGCTTTCACCAACCAGGAGGGACAAGGATCTAATTGATTGGTGGTTGCACTGATAGCAGTGAAGACCCTGACCAAAAGAATCAAATTATTTCCAGATAACTGAGCAAGACCTTTCTCCATGCATATCACACAGATCTGCACTATATATGGGTTCCAACTAGGAAAAATCTTAAGACTTTGTCTGTCAAATGCTATATTCCTAAGCATTCTCAAGCAATACAGTCATAAATGTACTACTGTGGTATTCTAAATAGAGGAATTAGCACACATGATATTGATAGAAAAGCCCCAGAACAAATATGTCAATGAAGACTCAGTCATCCAGGCCAAAGGGATCTAAATGTTGAATCATAGCAATAAGACCAAACTTTGGAAAGTCAGAGAGCTGACTTGATATAGCAAGAGTTGGTACATCCCAACGAATCTCTGACTCTCTGCTTAACTAATTTTGCTCTGACTGATGAAGTTGCTTGGATAAGCAGCAAAACATCTCAAATTAACAAAGTTTGTTCCAGTTGCCATGAGTCATTCTTTACATACCTTTGGCCTAGATCAGGGGTCAGCAACCTGAAACAGTGAAAGAGCCACTCGGAACTGGTTCCATCACAAAAGGAAAAACTGGGAGCCGCAAAAATTGTGTGCACATGCACGTACATGCGTGCATGTGCAGAACAGGGTTTGACTGAAGAGTGGAGACAAGGCAAGATATGCACCTACCCTGCATATTTGAATTGATTGGTTGAACTTTTTTAGTCCCACTTTTTTTGGGGGGGGGACTGCACATGGCAGAGGACTGGGAGCCGCAGAAGATGGTTGAAAGAGCCGCATGTGGCTCCAGAGCCACGGGTTGCAGACCTGTGGCCTAGATAATTGAATCTTTATTGACATATTGCCATGCATTCTGGGGAGAAACCCCTAAAGTTGGTGTGGTAAGAGTTGGTACATTGAAGCAACTCTCTGACTCTCTGCTTAACTAATTTTGCTCTGACTGATGAAGTTGCTTAGATGAGCAACAAAAGGTCTCAGATTAATATAGTTTGGACCAGTTGCCATGATTCAACCTTTACACACCAGAACAAATAAACAACTATACAGTATTTGAAAGAAATATATGGAAAAACAGGGTAACGAGAAAAAAAATCACTCAAGTATTCTCATAGTGAAGATTGATGAACCTAACTGGATTCCAGAAGCAACTTGGGAATGTCCCCAAAGATTTGCTGCATAGTTCTACCAACACCTTGGAATCGAAGAGTGGCCAAGGCTCTGGATAAGATTGTGCCTATGTGGCATCTCTTCATCCATCAACCCCAACACTCCCCATAGTTCATAGAGGAACTGTCGCTTCCTAACTGTCGGTAGGTATCAAGAGATACCTACAGTGCTGCTGGACAAAACTTAGGGCCGCTATTAAGGCCTAGTTCATTGTGATAAGAGCAGTGAAATTGCATTATTCCTCCTATTTAAGTAAAAGAACAGGGTCCTCAGTGCTATCAACTACCTGTCAGTTAGACTCTTGTCCCTCTAGCTCATAAAAGCCTCAGAACAATGGCCAGCAGGTGAGTTCAGGCAGTGATAAATTCCTAACTGCAAGAGAGAGCTTCCCAGAACATTTCAAGGAGGCCTGATTTGCACTCCTAAAAAAACTTTCACTCTATACCACTTGCCTGGACAATTTTCATTCAGTTTCCCCATCTCCCCTTTTAGGGGAAGTGATAGATAAGGTGGTTGCTTGGCAGCTTCGGAGGATGTAATTAGTTTCTTAGTCCTCTTTCAGTGAGGTTTTAGGCCAGGCTATGAGACAGAGGCCACAAACTAATGGATGATCTCTGGTGACAGCAGGTTGAAAATAGTGCAATGAACCTGACTCTCCTTGACCTCTCAGCAACCTTCAATACCGTTGACCATGGTATCCTTTTGGGCTGGTTATATATCCACATTTGAGTGACCCGAATGATGCTGTTGCTACCCTCTCACAGTGCCTGGATGATCTAGAGCAGGGGTGTCAAACTGCCAGCCCATGGGCTGGACGCATCAAAGGGAAACCACACCCACCCCATTGCTGGCAAAAAGCTCCGATACATCGCGCGACATCACGTGACATCACGAGTTTGACATGTCGGATCTAGAGGCTTGGATGGGGGACAATGGGCTATGACTAAATCCTGGTAAGACTGAGTGGCTTTGGGTGCTTGGAGCTTCAAAATATGGATATTTGACAATTTTACTTCTGTTGTACTCCCCCGTTCAGAATCAGTTTACAACTTGGGGGTTCTCCTGGACTTATTTCTGCTTGAAAATCAGGTTGCAGTCATGTCTTGGAGAGCCTTTGTATAGCTTTGTTTATCCACCAACTGTGGCCTTTCCTGGATCAGGACCCCTGCACTTGGTCACTCATACCCTACTCATCACTCATTTGGATTACTGCAATGTGCTTTATGTGGGACTACTTTGAAGTGCTTTAACTGGTACAAGGTGCAATAGCATGAGCAATCTTGGGGGCCTATAGAATGACACGTTACACCACTGCTTCATGAGCTGCACTGGCTACTTATGCAGTTTAAGCTATTGGTTATGAACTTTAAAGCCCTTCACGGCATAGGTCCAAACTACTGGATGAACCATCACTAAGACAAGTCTGCCCTCCTCATGCCAGCAAAGAAGCCTACTGAGGATCCTATTGGTCAAGGAATTCTGACTGAGCCTTCTCTATTGTAGCACCAGTCCTCTGCAATATCCTGCTCCACAGGGTGAAGTTTGCCCCCACCTTCCTGTCCTTCGATAAGGACATGAAGACCTGGCTCTGCTGTTTGGACAGGAGAGCCAATGGGGGATGGCATCACTAGAGGTGGCTGCCAGATTAACTAGCTGATCCCACCTTCCCCCTGAACTTTCTGCTTCCTCTCCACTTATTTTTTTAAATTTCATAATTGTACTTCCACTGTTTATTTATATTGTTTTAATTCTTTACTTTATATTTTATCTTTTTTTCCATTTTATTGTTGTAAGCTGCCCAGAGTATCCCCATGACAAGATGAGCAGCAAATAAATTTACCGAACAAAAAACAAACAATGGCAATCAACATAAAATAACATTTAGACATTTTATCAATTTGACATATAGTATTGTACAATATATAAGGGACACGGTGGCTCAGTGGGTTAGGACACTGAGCTTGTCGATCAGAAGTCGACAGTTTGGCGGGTCGAATCCCAAGTGCTGCGTAACAGAGTGAGCGCCTGTTACTCGTTCGAAAGCACGTAAAAATGCAAGTAGAAAAATAGGGACCACTATGGTGGGAAGGTAACAGCATTCAGTGCGCCTTTGGCGTCCAGTCATGCCGGCCACATGACCATGAAGATGTCCTCGGACAAGCACTGGCTCTTCTGCTTTGAAATGGAGATGAGCACCGGCCCCTAGAGTTGGAAACGACTTGCACGCATGTGCGGGGGAACCTTTACCTTACTGTACAATATATAGAGTATCAGCTTTAAAATATATTAAGTTGTAAACTGTAGTAACATGTATTATAAAGGGTGCTTTATTAACAAATTAAATCCTCTTCCTTCTGCAATAATTTTTCAATATTTTTCCTTATTTGGAAATAATAAAATATTACAAAATGAATTATAATAAATGTGAATGGAACAAGCACAAAACAGGCTCCATGTAGGAAAAAGCACTGATCAAATTTAAATTGTTCAGTAAGATGTACAGGAGCACAGAAAAGGAAATGTAATACCTAATAAATTACTGTGTTCCAACAGTATTTGATTACAACCATATATTTCCTGAAATGTTTATTTAATGTTAATTGGGTCCTACAAATAATCTAAATTTGATAATTCTAAATATCAAAACTTGTTGAGAGATCCAGAAAAATTAAAGATGCTGTAAATTTGATTATACTTGGATATTATTTATATTATATTATATTATTATTTTTTTCAAATACTGCACAGCCTATTATCTCGTGGCTTGCATAAATGCTAATGTTACTCAATCTAATTTTCTGGGTTTGCACATAATGAAAAATAAACTTACCATACTGGCAAAACTGCCATAGCATGCTAAGCTAAATGATGGTTGGCTTGTTTATGATTCCATTAACATAGCAACATCCTAAGACCAATAACAACAACAACAACAACAATAATAATAAATAAAATAAAATAATAAAAATCTCCTGTCAACTATACGTGGAATATGCATACAAGTAATTATTGTTTTTGCTGCTGATGGATTCTCCTCACCCATCTTCTAGCCACTGAGCCAACAAGAAAATTCGGGCCACATCCCACACATTTACTTACAACTATTAAAGCAGCAAAGAAACAGCATTGTAAATAAAATAATCGTTTTCTCCCACCTTTCTGTTTTAAAGAAATTTATTTTGTATGCAATAGGCTTCGGCTCTTATCATTGCAATCTGATATAACCTTGAGAAAGCTTCTCTATCAAGATCTCAAACAATCCAGGTTCAGAACTTTCAAAGGCCAAGAGCCATCTCCCTCTCGGTACTATGAGACGCACTTACCTTGTCAAATAAAGAGAGCGAGAATTAAATGAAAGCAACACCCGAAAGCTTGTCTTGGGCTCACGCTGACGACTATTAACACCCGGAACCCTCTGAAAGACAATTGAAGTGCGCTTGCGCCTCAATCCTTCAAAATACTTTTTAAAAAATCACCAACCAGAGGCTCATACGCATGCGTAGGCAAATAGGGAAGTTCAGTACTTAAATACGCCTGCGCAAAGTGTTCAGGCGCTGTCAAAATTTTATAATTCTTATTGGTATTACGGTGGTAATCTTCAGAGCGGACACCCCAATGATGGAAGCAGTGAATGAGTTGGGAGTGCATTGAGGTCGACTTTAGTGGTCACTGCTGAAAGTTTGCAACGGTGCCAAGCATTGTAAGGATGGTGGAAGCATACCTTGCGCGCGTGACTTCCTCTCGGATAGAAATTTACCAAAAGTCTCTTGCATGGCAAGAGATCTCCGGATATCATTCAAGAGAAATAAAATACAAAAGAGGAAGGGATATTTTTTTAGAAAATGAGTGCTTATGTTTTGCATCATTACCTGGAAGATATATAACCTCCCTCTTACATCGCTTTTACTAAGCACTGACATATATAGTACATAGCCCGGGTCCTATTTTCGGGTTGGGAGTGGGGGTGTGAGCAAATCGCAAAAACAGTAACAAATACTAACACAAATTACAAGGCATGAAATATGAAAGGGCAGTATGCCTAAAACTACTGTAGTTTTACTTGTTCATAATTTTTCATCTTTTCAAAAGATTTTTATCTCTTCTATAGGCTAATGCAGATTCCTACATTACCTTTTAAACATGTTTGAAATTTTCCACTGATCTCTTTTTTCAGAATTTCATGGGTCTCATGTAACAGTATGATTTTGAACATCCCACTTCACATCTTCACATGCTAGTTTTGCAATTTGATCCTCTTTCATCTTTGTATCACCTCAGGGTTTCTTATATTACTGATAATTAACTTTTGAACTTTATTCACCATTCATTATCTTTACTGCCTTTCTAGGAATATCCATTTTTAAAATCTGCATACAAAAGAGTTAAGTGATAATAATGAGCAAATATGGATTATAAAAACTTAAAATATTTATTAGTGATCTGCATACATGCATTCCGGTGACTTTGAATAGAGACTGAAAAAGCTAAACTTGGTTTAAAATCACACAACTCTGAATTCTGCTAACAAGGCTTGTTGATCAATCTCTCATTCCAATATTTAAGTGAGATTCCCTAGTTTACCTTCAAAAAACAAATGAGAATCCTTTTAGAAGGATGAATATTGATACTGGGACTGAGTAATGTGAATATTGTCAAGAAAATGACACAGGTTGTTTCTTGCTTTTTGTGCCATAGTTTAATTTGGTCTCCACCCATTTTTCATAATTCTACACTGTTCCAAACAACAACTGTGTCAGAAATAAAATTTATTTCTCTGCACCTTATACAACATATTGAAGGTAGAACCACAAAGCAGAGAGATGAAAGATATTGTATTTCATATACTTTCAGGATTTGGGAGTAGATAGTAGGTGATTTGGTGTATCCTGTGGGAGCTGTGTTCCTGTGTATTGTTAGTCCTTCCATGTGAAGTCAAAGAAATATTGTTAAGCAGTGTTGAAAGAAAAATCTTCAGGTTCCAGTCCAAGTGGGAATAAACAAAAGGAAGACTGCTTTAGAAAGAAGGTTGTAGTTTATTGAAGAGCAGAGCCAGACAGAAATGTGGCTCTGGGAAAGCTGACCACATATAGCTAGGAGTGGTGGGGTTTTATACCTTCTTGGGCTTTTGAGGTTGTTTCCTGTTCCTGCTTGAGGTTTTGTATTTCCTGTGTCATGTGTAAGGACCTGCTTCAAAACTTCATCGCAAGAAAGCAGGACTCTTGCAATATTTCCATTCCAAAAGGAACTTTTACCAGGAGAAGCTCACAGCAGGCATAGAAGACAGGATCTGAGGGTTTCCTGCTCAGATCAATAGGTTAAAAGAACATCAAGCAAACCCCACCCCAACAGTCCATCTGGTCAGTTCAAATGAGCCAATCCCTAGGTGTGGGAATGGAGCTGATAACGGACTCCGTTCCCATACTTGTGAAGATGTTGTTGGAACTTTGCACCTTTCTCTTCTGCAGTGAGAGATAAGCCAGATGGCTGGAGGCACATTCCTTTCTCACCCCAGGTTGACATCAAGGGGAAACAGTTCAAAGAGCAAACGGACAGGACAGGCAGAGAAGATACATTGTAGCTAAGGAAAAAGGAAAAAAAAACAGATGCATTCTCTGGAGCCTCCCCCCAGGAGAATGACAGAATCCACAGAAAGAAAACCAAAAGGAACAGAACCACCAACCCCAACAAAGAAATTGGTTCTGAAACTGAATCTTAGTGTGTCCTTTTGGTATTGATGGGTTAATCCTATTATGTCCCCAAAGATCATGTCTTTTAGAGTTTGGGTACGATATGTAGATTTTAGGGGTCTTTGTCTTCCTAATCTCATTAGTTTCTAGCTTCCTGGCTCCAACCTTCCTGAAAGAATTATCACATCTGCATTTCTAAAAGCTGGTTTCTGCTGAGTTTTCTGGCTGGGGGGATCTTTTTTAAGATCTTCTCCATTATTCCTTTGGAGAAATATATTCTGCCTTTTTAATATTCCCCAAAATCTTTCTTTTCTGGATTCTTTCCACAGAGGAAGGCGGCAGCTCTGCAAGTAGGCCACAGCAGCTTTCCAAACGGGCGGCACCACCGCACATTCCGAGAGGTGCGCGCACACCTCTGCCCGAACGGGTGGCAGTGCCATCCGTTTGCAAACCTGCCGCCACCAGTTTGGAAAGCTGCTGTGGCCCGTTTGCAGACCTGCCACCTTCAGAGGAAGGCAGCAGCTCTGCAAATGGCCGCAGCAGCTTTCCAAACAGGCAGCACCACCGCCCATTCCGAGAGATGCACGCACACCTCTGTCCGAATGGGCGGCGGCGCCACCCATTTACAAATCTGCCGCCACCGGTTTGGAAAGCTGCTGCAGCTAGTTTGCAGAGCTACTGCCTTCGGAGGAAGGTGGCAGCTCTACAAACGGGCCGCAGCAGCCTGGCAGGTATGCAAAGGGGTGGCGCCACCACTTGTTCGGGTGGAGGTGCGCACACACCTCTCCAAAAGTTTGGAGAGCTGTGCGCGCACCTCTCCAAACGTTTGGAGAGTTGCACGTGCACCTCTCGGAACGGGCGGTGGCACCGCCCTTTTGGAAAGCTGCCACGGCCCGTTCCGAGAGGTGCGCATGCACCTCCGCCCATTCCAAGAGGTGCACACGCACCTCTCCAAACGGGCGGCACCACTCTCCATTTGGAGAGCTGCGCGTGCACCTCTCAGAACGGGCAGTGGCGCCGCCCTTTCAGAAAGCTGCTGCGGCCTGTTGCTTTGTAAACGGGCCGCGGCAGCTTTCTAAACGGGCGGTGCCACTGCCCATTCCGAGAGGTGTGCATGCATCTCCGCCCGTTCAGTGGTGGCGCCACTGTTTGGAAAGGTGCACGCTCACCTCCACCTGTTCGGAGACGTGCGCGCGCACCTCTCCCAACGGGCGGCATTACTCTCCGTTTGGAGAGGTGCGTGCGCACCACTGCCCATTTGGAGAGGTGTGCGTGCACCGGGCAACTGGGAGCCGCAGGAGACAGCTTAAAGAGCCGCCGCGGGTTGCCGACCTGTGGCCTAGCTCCATCCCAGAGCCTTAGAAGGACTCAGTATGTGAAGAGATTAGCCAGGCAGAGAAGGCCCCGCTGGAGGGAAATGAGATGGGGCTCAACTTTCAATGTCTGGGTTGCACTTCTCGAGGGAAAGTGGCGGAGAAATTGTAATCATCTAGATGTTTTGCAGGATGTACCACCTGGCATGGCAGATTCTTCAGACATGAACTGGCATCACTCTGTCTCCTCCCAGGTTCCTATGAGAACAATGAAGATGACATGAAAGAAGGAGGGGACTGTTCTGGGGAAGGAAACACCCAACCAGGCAGGGGGGAGGCCTCAAGTATGGAATTAGCTCTGTCAACTTGTGCAGCCAACAAATCCAGAACTGACCTCCTCAAGCTTTCTGTTCCCTGGCTAAGGTTGACAGTCTGGAAAAAAAATCCTATATAATAGGTTTATTCAATTCAATTTCTATACCGCCCTTCTCCCGAGGGACTCGGCAGAATATAATAAAAATAGGGAGCTTAAACCTTACATGCATAGGTCTGGTTACTTATACCTGACAACATTCAAAAACTCTGTCTGTTAACTCTACAATTGAGCATGGCTACAGCCATTTTTCTTCTCATTCTAGGTTGCCACAAAGAATGGAGGGAGAGAGGTTGTCCAGATGTTTTGTTAATCAAAATAATCTTTTGTCCCATGCGAACCAGTCATCACCTGCTCCTGAGACTAGGGACTGGGCGTTGCATAAAAAGCCCACCAAATAATCATATTGGGGAACGTAGTTGCTTGCATAGTTTTAGGGGTGAGACATTTAACTTTGTATTAGGAAATTGTTACTTGTATATTCAGACTTGGTTTCACTCTTGACCGTGCTGATACTTTGTAACTAATAAACGTGGATTTCTGCTTTATCCGTCTCTGTCGGAACGATGACAATAAACCAAGTCTCATAAAACTTTTTTTTCTCAGGGTGCTGGGCTCTGACCACCTACCCGCTTACTTTTGGGAGAGCGGTAAAGACTCAGTGAAGATTTGAAATGGAGAAGAGTGAAGCTGCTGCTAGCCGTAATGGAACTCTGGCTGTCAGAGTGCAAGCTGGCACTCCAACCACTGAGGAGGCATCACTGACAGGGACTTGGCCGAACGCCAGATTAATCCAACCTGGGACGCTGGTACTGCAGGAAGGAGCTACAATCCTGGTGGACCTCTATCAAGTTGAGGCTGCCCCTCAGTGCAGGAGCACTCCTGTAACCACTGGAGAGGAGCTCTTATTGCTGCCGTCCCAGGGTTCTTAGTCTGCAGATTGCAAGAAAGGAAAGGGGTTGATGGGATGGGATGACTGTGGAGAATGGAGGTTCCAGTCTGCAATCCACAGTCCCTCACTCAAACAGCTGAAGGAGAAGTTTGGCAAGCTGGAGATAAAGGATACAATTCCAGTTCCCCACCTCTTCCGCCCCCTTGCTGGAGTCCCAGCCTAAACATTGGAGCCTGTGCCATTTCACCCATTCCCCAGCCAGCTGTGATGTTGAGCCCTGTATCCAGCTTTGTTAGTCAAAATAATTGTCCCGTGGGAACCAAGGTCATCGGCTGCTCCTGAGACTGGGAACTGCATACAAAGTCCACCAAATAATCATATTGGGGTACATAGTTGATTGCATAGTTTTAGGGGTCAGACATTTAATTTTGTATTGGGAAATGGTTAATTGTGTATTCAGACTTGGTTTCACTCTTGACCATGCTGATACTTTGTAGCTAATAGATATGTTCTTTGAAGAATTTGCAAGTCTCAGACTTCTGTTTTATTCATCTCTGTCTGTCAGAACCACACAAAGGAAAAGGCTCTCTATTTGGCAGGTTCTGATAACTGTCTAGAGATCTGACTGGAAGGCAGTGTTGTTTTTCCACATTATTGAACTGGACAGTGAGAAGAGGGTATGGGTAAGGACGTATTTTGTCTATCCTCAGGCCCAGACAAGCTTGGATTTCTGAAGGAGAGATGCCATTATTTTTTCCATGATTCTTCTGTTCCAATCACTTGATTCTTGGCAAGTGGGAGGGGCACTGAGTTGGCTATGCAATCAAGGCATAGTAATGTGAGTATCAGATTTGAGAACTGTGGTGACTGGATTGGAGAGTTCTGCTCAACACCACCAATATGGAAGGTGAGGTAGTTTGAATTTTGTCCTAAATCTTTTGATTACATTATAATTGAAAGTACTTTTAATAAAATTGTACTACTAGCCTTGTCTCTTGAGTTTTGTCCACTCCCTACACAACTATCATGCTTTTCTTCATTTCTGCTTGGGCAGCAGTTTTCCATTGTCCCAGGCAAAGAGGAAACTAGAGAAACAAGGAATTTCCCATTGACTCTACCTGACATGCATTTCCAAACTGTTTGGGGTATTATGCACACCTGGGATAACTCCCTAGCAGAGGAATTTATATTCAGCCCACCTACAATTTTCAAAAGTCCAGCACCCAGGGTGGGGAGGAACTCTCTCAGTATAGTATGGGCATTCCCTTCCTTTCCACATACCAATTTTTAAGTGTCAGGCACTTGGGAGGACTCTCTAACAGTCAGAAACTAGGCTGGCAACTGCCCAGATAGCACATTTCCTTTCTCAACGTGCTTGAGCCTACAGGTATCTGTAAAACTCCTTTGCTTTCCAATATCTCTGGGTCACGGCCTGACACAAGCTTGCAAAGGTTTGGGTGCAACTGAGAATGAGCTGGGATGCAGGTTCCGGGCAATAGTGGGAAAAACACAAGGGAGATATGCACACACATAATAATTAAGCACAAGTCATGAATTTTGTGAGGTATTTACCAACTAGGAGCCTCTGGCTTAAGCAGATGTTTGGTTCAAAGCCAAAACTCCCTTTGTTATCTGTATCGGGGCAGGCAAAGCCCTGGGTAGACTTTCCAGAGAAACAGTCTGGCGCCAGTTAGATGTTTACTCATGCTAGGTCTGCTTGCCAGGTTACTGTCAGAATTCCTTTGTGGTCTCCAAATTGTAAGAAGAAAAATTTTAGTCATTCCAACCTGGGTCATAAATGGGCATGTAGGACAACTGCTTCAAATGGAGGATAGGTTTATTTGACAGCATAACACTGACATACAGTAATCAAAGGTAAACACAATTTGAAATGCCAAAAGCAGTAATATTTACAGGGAAAATGGTTCTTTGTTTAGTGAAATATGTGAAAGTGTCAGCTAGTGTGTCTGCATTAGGGAATGTGCAAAGTCCAAAGGAAGGAAATGTCATTTTTTTACCTTGCAGAATGTGGCAAAGTTTGTCCATCTAGCTGAATTTTGGGTGAAGGGTTGGGTGTTGGGGAATTATATTGTGTGACTAAGAGATTTCCATGTCTTGAGAGGATTTGCTTTAGTTATGATTAAGTTGCTGGTATTTACCAATTTCCTAAGGGGAAGGTACACTTTGCCAGAATACATCAGCTCAGCTGGCTTTCATGGCTAGGGTCATGAATTCATGAATGAATTCATGAATCCATGGTCTCCTGCTTTCTAATGTCATGCCTTCTAATACTGTAGCATTTATATCTATAAAGGAATATAGAGATTACCTTGGAAGAAAGAACTGTTAAAAGCGATTTACTGGTAACCTCTTTTTTCAGGACCCTATGAACACAAGGCTTATATGGCAAAGCATCCAGGCCATTACAGACTATAATGTGGCTCCATCAGGTTGTAAGGGAGACAGACTTTTTAAATGAACTGAACACATTTTTTTGAAAGATTTGAGGCACCAAATAGCACCCCTGTGAGGAAAGCTGTGCCCCATAGACAAGCAAATACTTAGCTTTGATGTTATCTTTTTCCAGAGGACACTGCAGAAAGTTAGCATTCGGAAAGCAGCAGCCCCGGATAATATCCCCTGATGTTATTCTTAGGGAATGTGCAGACAAGTTGGCTTGTGTTCTTATATTTTCAATCTTTCATTGCAGCAGGCAGAAGTCTCACTGTGTTTTAAGACTGCCATTAGTTGTCCAGTGTCCAAAAAGTCTACAGTTATGGATCTTAATGATTACAGTCTGGTTGCACTTACATCCATTATTATAAAATGTTTTGAAAGGCTAATAAAGGATATTGTTGTATCCAGCCTCCCTCTAGAACAGTGATGGCGAACCTTTTAGAGACCGAGTGCCCAAACTGCAACCCAAAACCCACTTATGTATCGTCAAGAGCCAGGTGGGTGTGGCCCATTGTCTGGGTGTGGCCCATTGGGTGGGCGTGGCTGCAGTGGTAATGGCAGACTGGGTGGGACTAAAAGGTTCAATCAGGCAATTCCAACTTTGCGAGATCTTTTTTTTACCCACAAGAAGTTGAAATTGATTGATTGAACCTTTTTTTTTTGCACATGGTGGCAGAGGCCTAAAGCGAAAAGGTTTTATAAAACCCAGCTGAAGGCCTAGGACTAGAGCAACAGTGCGCGTGTCAGAATCCATTTATGTCCCAAGCTGTTCGATGAACAAGTGAAGGACCCTATGTTGACTTGGGCTAAAAATCTGGGACATGGCATTGACCTTGATACATGGCAAACGGTCTGGGACAGAAATAAAAGAATAACACTGGCTTCATCTTACAAAGAAAACCTATTCAAAATGTTCTACCAATGGCATCTTCCTCCAGCACGTTTAGCCAAAATGTATAAGACAGTATCTCCCAAATGTTGGAGATGCTCCGAAGAATTAGGTACATATTCTCATATGTGGTGGTCCTGTAGCAAGTCACAAAGATTTTGGCAAATGATTTGGACATGGCTAAAAGAAATATTAAGACAAGAAGTTGAGTTTAGTCCAGAATTTTTCCTATTGGGCATAACAAAAGAGAAATACCCCAAAGACGAGTTGTATCTGATGATTCATATTATTACAGCAGCAAGAATGTCATTTACCCAGAATTGGAAAAGGAGTGAAATTCCAGTAGAAAACGAGGTAATAAGGAAAATTTGGGAATGCACAGAAATGGATAAATTAACTTTGGAAATTAAAAATAAAGACCAATCAGGTTACTACAAAATTTGGAATAAATTTTATCTTTGGCGGGAACAAAAGGAAGGTCTCTATTAGAATTTATAGATTGGTTGATTGTTCTAAGTATTGTATTATATATAATCGATATGTATCTTAAGTGTATTTTATCTGTACATATACATATATGAATATTGTAGACAAGAAGGTATGTCAGTCCGTTTGTACCGTGTCCAATGTTTTAAATAATAAATTTAATAAAGTTAAAAAAAGAATCCATTTATATCCCATTCATATATCCTTATCTGTATATTCTAAAATCTTACATCCCTCACTGGATTCTGCCATTCCTAAGGAGGAGAAGAGAAGATGTTAATTGGCTATCCTCATCCATTTGTTGCAAGGGTGTTTATTTCAACATGCCTGGAGGCTGTCATTAGACCAGGGGAAGAACCTTTGAACTGAGAAGAACAAAGAAAGGGAGGAGGGAGAGATCTGGTTTGTATCTCTGATAATCATCATCATCATCATCATCATCATCATCATCATCATCATCATCATCATCATCATCTCCGATTAGAATCTGAAAGGGAGGAAGGAAATGTCGTAAAGGCATGGAAGATCCCATTTCCCTTAGAAGGTTTTGACACCTGAACCTTAATTGATCCAGGACTGGTCAAATGGACTGAGGGGAGGGGGGTTTCACTCGGAGACACTTTAAAAGTACCAACCTTTAACACAGTTTTCAGATCCTGTCTTGTATTTCCACTAACAATCATGTTTTAGTAAAGGCTCCTGCTTGGACAATCCTGGCTCCAAGAGTTCTTTCTTTCCTAAGACGTTTTCCTAACCCAAGTCCTCAGCTATATGGAAGAATACGGATGGGACATCCCCAGTGACAAAGCCCACATCCGTATTGTGCAATCCACCCTGGATGGACCGGCTGAAGACTGAGTGGTGAACCTGCATGACTCCAATGCCCCAGAACTCAACAACTTCAACCGATTCATGTCATCCTTGAGGCGGCAGTTCGAGGATCCCTTGGCTGATCATAAGGCCTGGGAGAGAATCAAAATGGTAAGGCAGGGCAGACGGGTGGTGGCCGAATATACCCAAGAATTCCAAGCCATTGCCAGCAAGCTGAACTGGCCAGAAGATATCTTCCTTAGCCATTTCAAAGATGGGCTAAACTATGACTTGTATGATGCTTGCCTGCCTCGAGGAGACCCACACCATCTCGACGACTGGTATGTCCTGGCAGAGGGAGCGGAAATAGACCTAGTAAGGAGGCACTGCCGAGGAAAACCATGGGCCCACCCACCACCCAAGCAAACATGCGAAGGGTAAAAATCACTGTCCACAGCTAAAAAATCAACAGGCTGTTTCAAATGCGGGAGAGAGGGCCACCACGCTGCAGAATGCCGCTCAAAAGCCCCTAGCATAAAACAGAGGTATCACCCTCCAAGAAGCTAGGGAAGTCCCAAAGCAACCCAAAAGGGGACAGAGGCTGTAGAGTCCACAACCCCTGCCAAGAACTGGGATTGGATTCCGGCCTACACCGCAGGGGCGGTGGATACCTCAGGAGACATCTTGGAGGGAGAACCATTGGTAAGTGGATCCATTCCACCCATCCTTAAGACAGTGACTATATTAGCTTCCTCTATGCCTGAAGCCGTTGAAGTAAAAGCCCTAATAGACTCTGGTTGTGCCCGCTGCCTCATCAGCCCGACACTGGTGGGGAGATTGAGCATCCCAGTGAGGAGACTAAAACAACCAATCTCCTTTAGCCAATTAGATGGGTCAATAGCAGAGGGGGGCCAGCTACCCTAGCCACTTTACCAATTCACCTATCCCTGGGATCTCATGAGGAAGACATAATGTTTTTAGTGGCCCCAGGCATGGAATGCCCAATGATTTTAGGACTGGAATGGTGAAGAAATGGAACCCCAGGATAAATTGGAGGACAGCAGAACTCAACTTCCCAGAGGGGGAGCCTAGGAGCTTAAAACCCCAAAGCACCCCCTCAACCCAAAGAGAGGAGTCAGCATCGGTGGGGGAAGAGAAGGGGTTACCAGAAATACCGGAGGAATACAGGGACCTTGCTGAATACAGGGACCTTGAGGAATGGGCAGATGAGCTTTCCCCCTACCGCCCCACAGACTGTGCTACAGAATTCAAACCTGGGGCAAAACTCACAAACCCCAGGATGTATGCCATGAGCCCAAGGGAAATGGCAGAGATGGAAAGATTCATAAAGAAAAACTTAGAAAGGGGATTTATTGAGCCTGCCAAACCCAAAGTGGCCGCCCTGGTTCTGTTCAGGGAAAAAAAGGATGGTTCTTTTCGCTTGTGTGGGGATTATAGAAATTTGAACACAATTAGTGAATGTAATCTGTACCCCCTACCCCTAATGAAGGATATGCTATCCCACCTATCGAAAGGAAGGATTTTTACTAAACTAGACCTGAGGGTAGCATATTACCACATTAGGATTAAGGAAGGAGATGAATGGAAGACTGCATTCAACTGCCCAATGGGTTGCTACCAGTTCAAAGTACCGCCATTTGGACTGCAAGGGGCCCCCGCAGTCTTTATGCAATTAATTAATGACGTACTAAGAGAACACCTATATAAGGGGGTACTGGTTTACCTAGATGACATCCTTATCATCACTGAGACCAAAGAGGAACATATCAACCTAATCAGAGCAGTCCTGAAAAAGTTGTGGGCTGCCCACCTATATGCTAAATTATCGAAGTGTGAATTCCACCAGGAAAGAATAGACTTATCTGGGATATCGCATATCCCCAGAGGGCATCGAAATGGACCCTGAGAAAGTCAGGGCAGTATTAGAATGGGCACCCCCCTGCACACGGAAGGAATTGCAAAGCTTCCTGTGGTTTGCAAATTTCTACTGCCAAGTCATCCCTTCATTTGCCCAAATAGCCATGCCCCTCACAAACTTGTTGAAAATGAAGGGGGGGGTCCCCCGTGAAACCCAGCCAGCCTCTGAAGTGGACAATGGAATGTCAAGCAGCATTTGAGAGGCTAAAGAGACTTTTTTCTGCTGAACCTGTCCTGAGACACCCAGATCCCGTCGCCACTGGATCGCGCTCGTCCCCGCCGCGAGTTTGGGAATGGAGGGAGGCTGGGATCCAGCAGTGACACCCCCGGTCGGGCCCCGGTGGTGGAGGAGGCAATGGCGGTGGCGGAGGCGGCCGCAGCACTGGCAGCCTTCCTAGCAGCGGTGGCGACAGAGACAGAAGCGGTGGCGGAGGAGGAGGCAGCGGCTGCAGAGGCAGCTTCCTGGCAGTCTTCTTCCTCTTGGCTTCCTGCCTCTCCGCCTGCAGTGTGAGCTCGGACGTTACAGGGCTGGCTGGCCCAGACTGAGTTGGGCGAGTCGATCACCTCCTCCTCCTCCTTCTCCCGCTCCCTCTCCTCTCCAGGGTGACCCTCCTGAATGTCTTTCCCGACAGCCTGCTTCACCCCGCTTGGTTTTGCAACTTGAAAAAGGGTGCCTTGCTTGGGGAGGGAAGGAGGCAAAGGCTCCGGCCGGGCGGTGCAGAAACGCCTCCTGAGCTGTGCCGGAGACCGCCGAGAAGGCTTGAAAGCTCACCGGAATCCCATTGCCCTCTCCCGGGGAATCACCCCGAATCCGAGGCGGGGATAGGGAAAACGCGGGAGCGGGGAAGGCGAGGCGGAGGGGAGGAAGGCAGGAAGGAGGGCAGGCGGGGGGCAGGGCAGGGGAGAGAAGCGGAAAGCAACCAGCCAAGAGAGCAGGCGGCGGCCGTAGGAGCAGCGGCTGCGGTGGCAGCAGCCAAGCGGGAGGAGTCCTGATCCCTTGCTTCTGCTTTTCCCCCCCAGCCCGGGAAGCCTCATTCTCCCCCACCCCATCCCTCCCCCCCAGCCCGGACCCCCTCCTCTCCTGGCCTTTTCCCCGGCGCGCACTTCCCCAAACCTCCCCAAACGTCGGCAGGTCTCCGGACGGCGGCGGCTTGGGAGAGGTGCGCGCACACTCTCCAAACCGCCACCATCCCGTTTGCACAGCTGCCGTGAACGCAGCAGGTCTCCGGACGGGACGGCGGCGGCTTGGAGAGGTGCGCGCACACCTCCACACTTCGGAAAGGTGCGCGCGCACCTCTCGGAATGGGCGGTGCAACTCTCCATTTGGAGAGGTGCGCACGCACCACTGCCCGTTCGAAGAGGTGCATGCGCACCGGGCGGCTGGGAGCCGCAGGTTGCCGACCCGTGGGCTATCCTCATCCATTTGTTGCAAGGGTGTTTATTTCAGCATGCTTGGAGGCCGTCATTAGACCAGGAGAAGAACCTTTGAACTGAGAAGAACAAAGAAAGGGAGAGGGGGAGAGATCTGGTTTGTATCTCTGATTAAAATCCGAAAGGGAGGAAGGAAATGTCATAAGGCATGGAAGATCCCTTTTCCCTTGGAAGGTTTTGACACCTGAACCTTAATTGATCTGGGACTGGCCAAATGGACTGAGGGGAGGGGGGTTTCACTCGGGGACACTTTAAAAGTACCAACCTGTAATACAGTTTTCAGATCCTGTCTAGTATTTCCACTAACAATCGTGTTTTAGTAAAAGCTCCTGCTTGGACAATCCTGGCTCCAAGAGTTCTTTCTTTCCTAAGATGTGGATTGGGGTGGGTCTTGACAGCATGTGCCCACAGAGAGGGCTCTGTGTGCCACTTGTGGCACGCGTGTTATAGGTTTGCTACCACAGCTCTAGTATTTGACTCATTTCAGTTTGTTTACCATCCAAATCGCTCTACAGAGTATGCTATTTCTTCTGTCCTCTATCTGAGCTTAGCACACTTAGAGGTAAGAAATGTGCGAATGCTCTTTTTCGATTTCAATTCTACATTTAATACAATCATTTCTCAGCATTTAGTAGATGAACTGGGCCTTTTAGGCTTTAACATTTTGTTGTGCAACTGGATTCTTGATTTTCTTACTGACAGGCCCCAGTATGTGTGAGTTGGGACTAATATTTCTAACACCAATTTCTTGAGCGCAGGTTCTCCTCAGGGCTGTGTTCTAAGTCTGCAATTGTTCACCCTATTGACTCATGACTGTTGTGCAAGATTTGCTACCAACCATATTGTGAACTATGCGGTTTACACAATAGTAATGGGCCTTAATCAGGATGATAATGAGGGCACTTATCACAAGGAAGTAGAGGGTTTGATGAACTGGTGTAATAAAACAGTCTCATTTTAAACATAGGAAAAACAAGAGATCGTTGTCGATTTCAAAAAGGCAGGTACAACCACACTCTTCTGTTTTTTAATGGTTCAACTGTGGAAGTGGTTAGTAGCTTTCAAGTTTCTGAGTGTGCAGCTAATGAGCAGGTTAGCTTGGTCACTCAACAGTGAGACACCAGTGAAGTGGGCACAGCAGTGCCTGAATTTTCTGTGTTGCATGAGAAGAGTACATCTTCCTTCCCCTGTCCTTACCACTTTCTATAGAAGAGTGATCGAGAGCGTCCTGTCATATTGCATTACTGTCTGGTTTGGAAGCATTACTGTTTTGGACAGGAAGGCGATGCAGAGAGTGGTAAGGACAGCAAAAAAGATTATTGGAAGTTCACATTCTTTTTTCAGGATATAGTATATAAGCACTGCTTGATCAGGGTCCAACTATTGTCAGGGATGCTACACATCTCCTCCATGATCAGTTTTCCTTGTTACCTTCTGGAAGGAGACTTCATGGTATCTGAAGCATAACATCTAGATTCAGTCATAGCTTTATTCCAGGGGTGTCAAACTCAATTTCATTGAGGGCCGCATCAGCATCGCAGTTGCCCTTAGGGGGGCGGGTGGGTATGGCCTGGGTGGGAGTGGCCTACTGGGTGGGCGTGGCCAGCTCTACATTGTTCGCATCAAGGGTGCCTTTGGGGGCCTGGGCAGGAGTGGGACAGATCTGAGGGTCTCTGGGCCAGGGCCAAGGCAGTGGGGGCCATTCCCTCACTGTTTCCAGGATGGCTTCGCGGGCCACATGAAACCACTTCGCGGGCCGGATCTGGCCCCCGGGCCTTGTGTTTGACATGTCTGCTTTATTCCATATAGTATCGAGCTTGTGAACTCTCAGATTCACACATACACATACACACACACACACATACATACACAGACACACAGACGTATGTATATCTATACACATACACTGGTTTCACCATAGACACGAGGTAAGGGGGGGAGCTGCCAGTGCCTGTGTGATGAGGTGAAGCCAATGGGGGAGGAGGGATCTGACCGTATGTCACCAGCCATGTCTGTTTGCCATCTCGTGCCCAATGCCGCTGCGATGAGGCCTGGCAGACCAAGTACCAGCATGGGCAGGTGGGAACATGCCTTTCCTGTGCCAGGCCAGTGCCTGCAGCCTTGGGGGGCCATGCTGGGCTGCGGCAGGAAGGGCACTGAGGTGGGGCTGGCCAGGCTGATGCTCCTCTGGCCAGAGCGGGGAGCCTTTGACACAGGGATCTGGGGAGGCCGCCTTACTGTCCTAGCCAGGCCTACCTGAGAGGTGAGTGGGGAGGTGGCAGCCCAGGACCAAAGTGGCGGGTGGAGCGCTGGAGCCTTGGGGAGGGAGGGTGCTGAAGTGAGCGAATGTCCTGCTGTCAGCATCCATGCTGGTTGCCCCTTCCCCACGGAGGTGGAGAGCTTGCCATACCACTACCCAGATGCACTTGCTTCCCCCAAGAGTTCCATGTCTTTGCTAACCTGACTTCCAGCCTCATCCCATTTCTCTTTCACAACCCTCCACTGCCATATGCAGGGAAACAAAAGAAGTTTGGGGGGGGAAGGTCAATCAATCAATTCTAACTTCGCAAGATCTTTTTTTTTCTGCAAAAAGTTGGAATTGATTGACCGGGGCTGCAGGGGCTGGCCTGGCACAGGAAAGGCATGCGCCCAGCCCACCCACATAGGTACTTGGTCCACCACCATGCTCTTGTCACCGCATTGTGTCTCCACCCCATGTACAGGCACCACCCTCGCACACTTGCGGCCTGCTGGTAGTGGCAAAACGTAAGCCCTACCTGAAAATAAGTCCTAGTGCTTACTTCAGAGCTCAAAAGAAAGTAAGACCGGGTCTTACGTTCAGGGAAACACAGTAGATATCTCTCCTCTCCTCTCCTCTTGTTATGCTATGCTATGTTATGCTACACTATCTTATCCTATCTATCATGGTGGAGCAGTGGTTAGAATACGGTACTGCAGGCTAATTCTGCTGACAGCCAGGTGACTGCCAGCAGTTCAATCCTTACTGGCTCTAAGTTGACTCAACCTTCCATCTTTCCAAGGTCAGTAAAATAAGGACCCAGATTGTTGGGGGCAATATGCTTATTCTGTAAACTGCTTAAAGCACTGTGAAGCAGTATATAAGTGCTGTTGCTATCTTATTTTATCTTATCAAAAGAGTTCTATGACTGTAGAAAGCTTGAGACAAGAACTCAAAAAAATCCTGTCTTGGATCTGAGAGAGAAATTTTGATATATTTTCTAGACCTGTTATTATATTACATAACAATAAAGCAGCATTCCTGGAATCCTGGTAGTCTCTTTCCAATCAAGTCAGCCTTGAAAGACTCAGAGTTCCTAAAGAAAAGTTATTTTATACAAGCTCAGGACCTATTATGTAGGAAAATATATAGAATTCACTTATATTTCTTACAAAAAAACTTATACTATTTTATGTATCATGGATGGTTCTCACTGAAATTAAACATGTCACTAATAAAAAGAGGTTTTCTAAAAGGCAAATCAAACAATCTATCAAAAGCTGTTACATGTATTTTATTAACTGCATGCCAAACTTTAAAATCTGAATATGCTAGTTTTTAAAAAATCCACAGGCTGAAAAAACTACAGCTACTTTAAGAGTTATATTGATTTTAATTAGTTGACTTCTCCAAATGTTTGTGTGTATTTTCAAGGTCATGCCAGATGATTTAAAAAAGAGGCTGCTTTAATTAATATTAGCCCAAGAAGAAAAAAGAAACAAAGAATGTACATTTACTAACCTGAAAATCCTGCATGTTGCAGTAATGCTCTCTTCTATTTTTCCTTTGAAGATTCTGTTCTCATAAGCAACTATTTTTTTCTTGCATAATTTTGTGGCCTGGCCTGTCTGACTGGCAAATTCAGAAACTTCTTTAGAACATTTGCAATTAAAATTCTTTTCATCTGTTTTGATGTATTATATGCATATTTCAGAACCAGAAAAACAATTGTACTCTGGTCTAGTTTCTAGCTACCAACTAGAAACCAGGAGACTGTGAATTCTAGTTCCGCCTTAGCCGTGAAAGCCAGCTGAGTGACCTTGTGCCAGTCAATCTCTTTCAGTCCAACTCACCTCACAGGTTACTGTTGTGGGCAAAACAGGAGGAATGGGTGTTGGATATGTTCTATTCAGAGTTATCGTATTATTAAAAATGTAATAAGAAATAAGAAATAAATATGTTTGCTACCTTGAGTTATTTGAAAAACCATAAAAGTTAGACTCAAACAAAATTTAAATTCAGATTTCTATCTTTGATCAGATCTCCGCTATTACCTCAAAATCTCTGTAGGTAGATATCAAGAGTGAAAGTTTTGCAGCTATGTGCCTCTTCTGAAGGGAGAAGTTAACCTGTCAGGGGGGCCTCGCCCGAAGCAGAATGCTGGAGTGGTGGAGCCAACTTGAACTGCTGGAGGAGGAAGAGGTACAAAGGTTCCTTGGGCAGCACCATGAACTACATGGATGAGTGACATCAGGAAGGCAGGCAAGGCTGAGTTTCCTCTGTCTCTATTTGAACCTTGGCCAATGAAGGCATATAAGAGGGTGGCAGAATGGGGAGAGCCAATGGATTAGAAACTCCTTACGCCAACTTGCAGCTCTACTGTGGAACAATTGAGAGAGAAGTTCAGGGGACTGGAGGTTTGAGAAGCTGCCCTGCTGAAATGGTCAGTCATGGGTTCTGCTTACTACTCTATTGTCCCATCTCCATGTTGGAGACAGCCAGAAGCTTCACTCCAGACAGGGACAGGAGTCGTCACCCAGCGGGGGGAGCATAGGGACTGTATTCCAGCCACTGCCAAGTCTCCTAAAGTATGGACCCAACCAGACCGTCAGTTAACTGATCAGAGAGAGGCTCAGGCAGCATTACTGGCAGCAGGTTTGCAACCCGGTTATGTACTGGTGAGGGAAGATCTCCACCTTCCTTCTTTTAAAGTCATATTTGATAGTCAACCAGAAAACCTGGCTTATTTCCTGACCCAGGTGTGGAATTATGTAGAAAGGTATGGAGACAGATACCCCAATGATGGATCACAGGTGAATGTTATTTTAGTGAATCTGGAAGGGGAAGTAGCAGAGTGGCTGGTGTCCCTCTATGATGAGGCAGCCCCAGAACTCCACAATGTGGATGATTTTATGCAAGAGCTATGGAATCGGTTTGAAGATCCCACTAAAGCT
Source organism: Vipera ursinii (assembly GCF_947247035.1). Lineage (NCBI taxonomy): Eukaryota > Metazoa > Chordata > Lepidosauria > Squamata > Viperidae > Vipera > Vipera ursinii. The sequence continues at coordinate 56,097,134 of NC_139517.1, forward strand.
AGAAAAGCTGACGTGAGAGCCTGGAGGATCAAGCAAGGGAAGAGACCAGTGGCTGAATATATTTGGGAATTTGGTCGCTCATGTTAGAGATTCGCCAGAGCCATGTTAGTCTACCAATTTTGAGATGGATTAAACAAGAAGCTGTATTACAACTGTCTACCCAGTGGGGGTGCCCCATCTTCTCCGTGATTGGTACCAGTTAACAATGGAAGTGGTGTTAGACATGATTGATTACATAATGGTCAAGATCTTTGCCATTGTCCTGCAGGTGAGAGACGGACGGATGTGAGGAAGTAAGAATAATATTGCCGAAACCAGGAGAGAAAGACCCCTTCAGGGGATGGGAGCATATTTCTGATGAAGTAAGGAGGGACAAAGAACCATGGAGGGTCCTGCCCATATCCAATGGCAGTCCATCGCCCTCCTAACAAATCGAGGCCAAAGAAGCTGGAACCAAAACCCAAGGAAAGAACCAAAGTGGCTCAACAGGCCCAACCTCTGAGAAACCTGGACTGGTTTTCTATGAAATAGTGAAGTGGTAAGTGGTCCTATTTCTCCAATGACTACCAAAGCAGAACTGTTTGTACCTTCTTTAGGAGTAAAGGAGATCCTTACTAACATGTTCGACTTAGGTTGCATTAGGTGTGTGATCATCTTGCCACACACACACAAAAAATAAAAATTGGACTGTGGCTTAGAAAATTGCAGCATGCCATGGGGTTTGAACACTACATGAGTCTTTCACAAGGGGAGAACCTGCTAATTATCTCACCAAGCCAGTGGCTATAGTTGGGCAACTATACTGAAATCATTCATTTTATTGTAGACCCTGGAATGACTGAAAGGATGATTTTAGAGTTAGCCTGGCTAAAGAAAAAAAATCCCCTTATAATTGGAATTGCAACAAATGGCAATGAGGAACAGAGCAATCAACAAAAGCGACAAGAGGTGATGACTAGATGCTGCTTGCTGATGGTTAAGAAATTGAAAGTGGAGGAAGGGAATACACAAAAAGCAACCCAGCAGTTAAAGCACAGAGTGCCTGCTAAATACAGAGATTTAATTGAAATATTTAGTGAAAAGGAATTGGATAATCTTCCACCTTGGAGGATTATCGGCCATTGGACTGAGCCATTGGAATAATTCCAGGGGCCAAATTTCCTAAAATGTATCTTATGACACCAAATGAAATGGAAGAGCTCAGAGTATTTTCAGATAAAAAATGGGCTCGAGGATTCATTCAACCTGCAAAATCAGAAATGGCTGGCCCCATTTTATTCAGGGAGAAGAAGAATGGGGGTCTTAGAATGTGTGTTGATTATAAAAATCTCAACTCTATATCAGTGGAAAATATGTGGTCCCTTCCACTTATGAAAGATATGTTAGTGTCGGAATCTATTTATATTTCATTTCTAACTATCTCCTCTGTGCAAAACCTAAATCTCATTTTCCCCTTGATTCTGCCATTCCCAAGGGGGAGAGGGGACAGGCGTGTGGGCTTTATTGTCTTCACTTCCTCCATAAATGTACCCTTTTGTTTATTCCGCCTGTCAGCTATCCATTACAGCTCGGCTTTCAACACCCTTTTGCAGAGCACTCTCATTGAAAAGCTGACTGACTTGAAATTTTCCCCCTCCATCTGCGATTGGATTCAAGACTTTCTCAGGGACCGGTTACAAACAGTGAGAGTTGGGTCTGTTTTATCCACCCCCCTGAAACTTTGCACTGGCTTGCCACAGGGTTGCGTGCTTCGCCCCTACCTGTACTCATTGTACACATATGATTGTGTATCATCTGACCCATCTACTGCGATAATTAAGTTTGCAGATGATACCACTGTAGTGGGTCTTATTACAGGTGGAGATGAGATGGCATTCAGGGGAGAGGTACTAAAACTATCCATATGGTGTTTCAAGAACAACTTGCATCTGAACATTGGCATGACGAAAGAGATGGTGCTAGACCAGGGCTTTTCAACCTTTTCACCCATTGTACCACTTTTAGGATATGGCAACATCCGAGTACCACCAGTCGCCTAGCAAGGTGTCAAAAACTTGATGACCAAAAAAAAAAGGAAAAAAGTGATGAAGTACAGGTAGTCCTTGACTTACAACAGTTCGCTTAGTGACTGTTTGAAGTTACAATTGCACTGAAAAAAGTGGCCCCCCCAAGCCACATCTGAGCAAGACACCTGCCTGCCTGGCCTGCGGTGCTCTTCCTCCTGTTCGAGGTTTTCACTGTTGTGAGCATTTCTGTTGAGGATTGGCAGTGTGTGTGTGGGAGATGTTTTGGTTTTTATTCCCCCGATCTGTTGGGTGGTTTTGGTCACTTCACATGACCCTGGGACACTGTGACCATCATAAATATGAATAAGTTGCCAAGCATCTGAATGTAAATCACAAGACCCTGGAGATGCTGCAACATTCTAGCTGATCAGTGCTTCTTCTGGAATCAGAAATGCCAGGATCAGTGCTGAGCTCCAGCTGGAGTCTGACACTGATCCTGGCACATCCACTGAGCCCTGACAGCCCCCAAGAAGTGCTGATCCTGGCGCTTCCACTGAGGCCTGACAGCCCTCCAGCCCCAGCCATCTCTCGCTCAGGCTTGTGCAGTGCTGCCAGCGGTTCAGCTCATTCCCCTCCCCTGCTACTACTTTTCTAGGATGGTCGCGCCTCACCTGCCAGGTGCCAATGTACCACAGGTGGTACCTGTACCACTGGTTGAAAACCCCTGTGCTAGACTTCCGAAGGAAAAAAGAGGAAACTGTCCCACTTTACATTGGGGGGGGAGGTTGTGTGGAGTTTCCTCCTTTAAATTTCTAGGAGTCTACCTCTGTGAAGATCTTACCTGGAAAGTTAATACAACCCCGGTGGCCAGAAAGGCCCAACAGAGACTCCACTTCCTCAGGGTCTTGTGGAAGAGCAGGGTAGAACAATGGCTAACGACCCTCTACCAGTCTACTATAGAGAGCATCCTCTCGTACTGTATTGTGGTTGGTATGCTGGTCTGACAGTCAGGAAAGCATTACAGAGGGTGGTGAGCACAGCACAAGACATTGTGGGCTGTCCCCTGACACCACTGGATGACATTGCCAGGGCTCGCTGCCTTGGAAGAGTGAGGAAAATTCTCAGGGATGACTCACACCCTGGTCGGTATCTCTTTATTTTCCTACCATTGGGTAGGAGATATAGGAGTATAGCCAGCCGTACCAACAGGCTGAAGAACAGCTTTTATCCATGGGCTGTTAGGCTCTTGAATGGGAAATAATTTTATAAATTTTTTTTATTGAAAAGTTTTAACATACATTTTATCTTTAACAGTCCCCCCTCCCCCTCCCCTACCCCTCCCTCCCTGCCCCTCTCCCCCTCCCCCCCAACTTCCCAGAGCTAAGTACAAGGTATAAAAACAAAAAAAAATCATAAACATCCATATGCTAACAACCATAAACTCTAAAATCTATCACTCTCTAGCTCATATAGGATAACTACAAACACTATTAATATTAAATATATAAGAAAAAAAAAAGAAAAAAGAAAGGAAGACTTATTCAAATGCTACATGAAACTTTTTAGTCCCATATTTGTTCTGGATATACTCAATCCATTTTCTCCACTCCATAATATAACGTTCTTGCGAGTGATCTTTCAAATAAGCCGAAATCTTTGCCATCTCTGCCAGGTCAGAAACCTTTAAAGTCCATTCTTCTATAGTCGGCAGTTCCTCCTTCTTCCAATACTGACCTATTAAGAGTCTTGCTGCCGTAATTAAATTCAACATCAGCTTAGTGTCCACAACCATAGCATCTGTAATTATACCCAACAAAAAAAGTTGCGGACAAAACTTTATCCTTTGCTTGAAAATCTTCTGCATGTTCCACCAGATTTTTATCCAAAAGACCTTAACCTTTTTACAAGTCCACCATATGTGAAAATATGTTGCATCTTCATCGCCACACCTCCAGCATTTGGGCTGATAATTCGGATACATACTTGCAAGCTTTTTAGGATCTAGATGCCATCTATAAAACATTTTATAAAAGTTCTCTCTTAAGTTTTGAGCTTGTGTAAATTTTACGTTCCTCACCCAAATCTTTTCCCACGTGTCCATTGTAATAACTTCTTGAATGTTTTGGGCCCATTTTATCATACAATCTTTAACAAGTTCTGTTTCTGAGTCAATTTCTATCAATGCAAGATATATCCATTTAATATGTGCTGGACCCTGATTTCTAATTTGCTTTATCAAATTTTCATCAGTCATTGTAAAACCAGTTTTCTGATCTTCTTTCCACCTGGCCCGTAACTGAATATATTGAAACCAAGTTTGAACAATCTTCTCATCTCGCAAGAGGCTGTATGGTTTCAGACACCAGACATTTCTTTCCAAACTTAAAATCTCCTTATACGTAGTCACATCATGTTTAAAACCAACATTTATATTTTCTATTGCGTGTTTTGGGATTGCCCACAATGGTATCTTACAGTCTAACTTATGTCTATACTTCTTCCAAACTCTCAACAATGCCTGTCTTAAAATATGCACTCTAAACACATTATCTACCTTCTTATCATACAACAAATATGCATGCCAGCCAAACAACAAGTCGTGGCCCTCAAGATTTAATAATCTCTCTTGTGTCAAATTAATCCAATCACTTATTCCTGCTAACGCAGCAGCTTCATAATATAATTTAAGATTGGGCATTTTAAGACCACCTCTTTCACGAGTATCCTGCATAATCTTAAGTTTAACTCGTGGCCTTTTCCCTGCCCAAACAAATTTATTGATACCTCGCTGCCATTCCTCCAGATTAGAATCTTTCTTAAGAACTGGTATCATTTGAAATAAGAATAAAAATTTAGGCAGGACATTCATTTTCACTGCTGCGATTCACCCCAACAAAGACAATTGCAATTTTTCCCAGCTCTTCATTTGAATTTTTCCCCATAATTTTTCATAATTATTTTTATATAACTTTGTGTTAGAGGGCGACAGAAGCACCCCCAAATATTTGACCCTTTTAACAATCTCAAATCCAGTTAATCCTTCTAAAAGAGCCTTTTGTGATACTGTCATATTTTTGGCCAGAATTTTAGTTTTTTGTGCATTAACTTTAAATCCAGAAACCTTCCCATATTGCATTATTATCTCCATCAGGTCCACAACAGAGTTCTCCGGCTGGGTCACTGTAACAACCAGATCGTCTGCGAACGCTCTCAATCTATAATCCTGATCTCTAATTTGTATACCCTTAATTCTTTCCGAGTTCCGTATTTTTACCAATAATATCTCCAATGTTAACACAAATAACAAAGGCGATAACGGACACCCTTGCCTTGTGCCCTTCTCAATATTACATGCTTCTGTCAAGCTATTGTTAACTATTATTCGGGCAGTTTGTTTTTGATATAATGCCCTAATTGGTTGCAAAAATTTATCCCCAAAATTCATTTTATCTAAAACTTTCATCAAAAATTGCCAGTTCAATCAAAGGCTTTTTCAGCATCTAAAAAAATTAGCGCCGCAGGGATCTGGTTGTTCCTTTCCAAAAACTCTAACACATCAACTATATGCCTCACATTATTTTTCATTTGCCTACCACTAATAAACCCAGTTTGATCCCCATGAATCACCTGTTGCAGAACCCTCATCAATCTATTAGCCAACACCTTAGCAAATATCTTGTAATCTGTATTTAAAAGTGATATCGGTCTATAGTTTTTTACTTGAGTAGCATCTTGATCTTCCTTCGGAATCAAAGAGATAAAAGCAGTTCTCCAAGACGGAGGCACCTTTCCCCCTCTCTGAATTGTCTGGAACAGTTCCTTTAACGGTTTCATCAACTCTAATTGTAAATTTTTGTAGTAAGCCGCAGTCAAACCATCCGTACCTGGCGCTTTATCCACCTTCAATTCCTTAATTGCTGTAAAAATTTCTTCTTCTGTTATCAATAATTTTATAAATTTTATGTATGATTGACTTGCGAGGCCGGTGTGTTGTGCAATATGTATGGCTCATATATTTAACTCATCCAAAACTGTCCCCTTCCATTGCAGAACAAGAAAGGGGGCTTCAGGAACCAAAATGAACCAAACTGCCAGGGCCAGGAGGCAGGGCAGGCGGAGGCCAGGGCACGACGAGAGCTTGGGTCATTGTGGCTGCAAACAAGGAGACGGTTGGATGGAGAGGATGGGGCTGGCAGTAGCAGTGCTCCCACTCGTTGGCCCCTGCACTCTGCGCCTCCTATATGTGACAAAAATAAGACATCCCCTGAAAATAAAACCCAGTGTCTCTTTTGGAGGCCAAAAAATATAAGACCGGCTCTTATTTTTGGGGAAACATGGTAAATGGGTGCTGGTTTAGTTGGATGATATCTTGATTTATACTGAAGCTATGGAAAAACATGTAGTCAACAAGTGAACTGTTAACTAAATTATTAGACAACCAACTGTATGCCAACTTATCAAAATGCGATTTTCACAAAACCACTTTAGATTACATGGGATTTCTATAGAGATTCTCATTTATCCAGCTCATAGTTATCCCAAAGATGCTTTTTCATGAGGCAACTGGACTTTTTTGTTTTTCTTTGAAGACGTTTCACTTCTCATCCAAGAAGCTTCTTCAGCTCTGACTGGAAGGTGGGGAATGGAAAGATTTATACTCCTGCAGACAGCTGTTCATTTGCATTCTTTTAGCAAGTTGTTAAAGCTATCTGCAGGCTTATCTTGTGTCTTCAGGGTTACCTGAGTAGTGCAAATGAGTATAGAGCCTTGGAACTGTTGAAAGGACTGTGTTGAGACTGGAGATAGATGATGTCAGATCCCTCCCCCTCTGTTGAGAGAGGGCTGTTCAATTTTGACATAAATGGCCTCTTTGACCCTTCTTTCAAATCAGTGATTTGGAAATATAGGAATATCAGAAAAGCTCTTCAACCAACACAACATAACGTGCACACTTCAAACCTAAGAATACACTAAGGCAGAAGCTTGTCCACCCTAAGGATAAAATTCCCAGACAGAAAATTGAGCAACATGGTATATGCAGTACATTGCAGTGAGTCATGTGTAGATCTATACATTGGGGAAACAACAACTTCATAAATGTATGGCACAACATAGAACAAACCCATCAGGACAAGAGTCAGCAGTCCATCTGCATTTAAAAAGCAAAGGCCACTCTTTTGAAGACAGCAAATTCCACATTTTGGACAGAGAGGACCGCTGGTTTGAAAGACAGATCAAAGAGGCCATCTATGAAAAAACTGAATTGCTCCATTCTGTAGTAGTTTAATTTAGTAATAATCCAATTTAAGTGTTGTTCTTCATCTTATAATACAGTTTCTTCTGGTTCTTTCAGTGTCCAATCTTCAAAATCATATCTTTTTTTAAGAATTCAAAACAAAAGCATTTTCCAATAGGAAGAATTCTTATAATGAATACAAAAATCTTATTTCAAATCCATCTGAACCCTTAGTCACTTTGTAACTTTCCAAAATCAATGATCTAATCATTTTGCTGTTTATTGCCTTCTCCCCCACCCTTCCAATATTTTTAAGACTTTAAACTTGTATTTAAATCTTATTTTGCTAAGGATTAAAGGAAACTTTCTTGATACCATAAAACTTGTTGATCCAAAAGTCCCTAATAGCTGAAAAGAAGTTAACAATTCCAAAAATCATTGGAAAAGGAAATATATAAATGTAGTGCTATTTTAAAGGTTTGAACAAGATGGCTATCTCTCATCAGGGCTCTAATCCAGATGACACTGCTGTCTTGCAAGTCTCCTCACAAGAAGTAACTTAATTCCTCTCCTTGTCTAAAAAGTACTTGCCAGCTCTTCATTCTGCTGCACTCATTGCCATTCATATAAAAAACATTATGGAGGCAATATCAGATGCATCACTACATATTGGACATTTCATTTGTATTGAAATACAGCTTATTTTTCTTAAATATTAGTTTAACATCAACAGACTACCATTATTAAAAGCTAGAAGCTCAGATAAAATATGTGCATTTATTAACTTTACACAGAATTAAATAATAAACTGGTTGAGAGATTTGCAAAAGACATTATGAGCAATTTTAAAGGGGCTACTGCCTCTGAGGGCCTTTTATAGCAGTGTAATAACCCCAAAATACCATCACGTTTGTTTGTAAAATTATTTTGAAACAAAGCCTGTGGCTATATAATGACAAGGCTTGATCTTGTTTAGATTAGAGGACTCTGAATTTATATTAATCCCTCATAAAAAGAAAAATCCCCCCCCCAAACTTTCATTACAATACTTCACTACAGTCCAGGGAAATTTAAAACTGCCCACTTATTTTAAGGGATTTAGCATTTAGGGAAGGAATGGGTTTCTTTTTCAGAAACACACTCGAGGACAGGAATTGACTTTTCGGATTCTTGATTATGTAAGCAAAATCCTCTGACAGAGGCAGATATGTGATCTATGTTTGTTCGCAAGCGCGCTTTTGCCTGTCGAAAATGTGGGGCGCCGCCGCTTGCCTTTCTCACTCGATCCTGTCGTCATTCTTCGTTTGCTGTATTCGCTCCGAGCTCCACGTCCCCAACCTTCGTCTAAATTTTCCATATTATAGCACATGAGAACCTGCCCTTTGCATGAGCCAAAGAGCTATCTGAAGCGAACTTTGGACTACACTACAGTATTGTCGGCAACCATTTTACTACAACTTGTATTATTCCCAATACTTAGTTTTTCTAACAGGTGCTACAGCTCAGTTCTCCATTTCAGATCAAAATTATGAATGTCGGTTCGGTTTTATTGAACAGCTGTCTTTAGAAAAGAATCCTTACCCAGCGGAATGAAAAAAAGTATGTTGCACTACTGCAGCCTAAGGGCTATCGTACAAACTGTATCTCTAATCATTTTAAAGAAATTTGGTCGATACTTACATACATATATTCTGATGCTTTAATAATAAGCACCTGCTCCCGATACGCTAATTTGTGTAGACAACGCAACTGGTTCGTTTGGCCTCCGAAAGAAAATACCTGCCTATAAATATTGCATAGCTTCCCTCTCTGCCTGCCTGACAAACGCAACAACTCTCTCTCTCTCTCGGCCTCGGGGACGGAAGTTGCCTTTCTAATTGCTCCCTGGATGGCAGGCGAGAGCCAGCAATAACTTTCCACTCCGCACTTACCCTCTTTTTAGACGCCCCTTGCTCACACGCATGAGAAGGCAGGAACCTCGGAATTCAGCTGTAGTGGGAGTCCGGCGTGAATGAAAGACCGCGCCTTATCTAATCGGCCCAGCAGACGCCAGCCATCTGCCCCACAGCCATCTGCAATTTGATTGAGCTGAGCAGTTTCATTCAAGTCAGCGCAAGAGCCTGTTTTTAAATTATCTATGGAGACCGGGGCTACTCAGTTCGGGGACTACAAACCCGCCAGCAGGTAAGGATACTCGAGGGAGCATTTTAGACATAATTTTAAATGAGAGAAAAGCTGGAGATATGGGAAAGAGCAACGGCGAGAGGCTTGTACTGGTTTTTATTCCTCCGGCTGCAAGTTGTTCAGAGCAGGGTAGAACAAGCAGAGTGTGTCGGAGACATTTCGCAGTCGGCGTTTTGACGGAGAAAAGCTGCCTTCGCGTCTTGCATTTTCAACAGGCGTACTATTTTAAATCTTAGCAGATTTAGGTTCATAGTTACCCTGTTCTTAATGATCCTCCCCAAAACCCCGTGCGTTGGCACGCGTGCCTTTCCTGATCACAGTACTTCCAACCTGTACTGGGATGTATTTTCTAAGCTAACTAGATGGTTAACAAAAACGAAGGCGCCAGCGCTTCTCGGCACAGTCAAATCTGGACTCGGAAGGTCTTTCCTGGCTTCTCTTCTGCGTTTCTTCACCCCGCCTCTTCAGCTGTTAACAGTTGAGGGTGGAGTTGGAGCCTTGTCGGCAACTGGAAGGGAACAAGTGGGAGGCGAGCCGTTTGTTTAGTTAAGGTGGCAGGAGACAGTGAAGGGTACTGCTAGGATTAGGACCCGGCAAGCGGTTGGGCTTCGCGTGCCGGCAAGCAGAAGGAACTGTTTGGCACAGAAGCCGTCGAGCCTCATTCCTGTGTTGCACAGACAAACCAGTGATTGGGGAATTATTCCAAGTTTAGTGTTATCATGACACCATAATAAGGATTCCAGCAGCTGCAGTGCAATGTAGCATATTGGTTATTGGTGGACTAGGATGAAGGGAGACTCATGTTTAAATTCATTCTTAACCATGGAAACTCACTGGTGATTCTGGATTAGTTTTTGCCTAATTAACTTTACAGGGTTGTTTTGGTGGGATAACACTTTAGAAATTTCCATGCCAACCTACCTTGACCTCTAAATATAAAAAATACTGTAGTGTAGTTGTGCTGGATGGGGCTGATATAGACAACTGGAGAAGAGTATTTTATTCCTCTGGTGTTTAATAGTTGGAAACATTCTTAAAACTATTAACTGTTTAACTACAAAAAATAGACATGCTCCATATATTTGGTTTAGTTCTATTAAAAGGAACTCTAATAAGCTATACAACTATGAGAAACAGTTGACTCATATTGTTTTATGAAAATAGGATAACTAAAAATACCTGATTTGATATTGTACAGATGTTAACTTGTTTAAATTGATAGATGAGAGCATAAATTTATCATAGAAAATTTTAAAAAGTATGCACTAAATATTTTTAATAAACAAAAAATTTATCCAACTGAAAGCTCTTTTCCTTTACCCTATACAAGTAGTCCTCGACTTACAACCACAATTGAGCCCAAAATTTCTGTTCCTAAGTGAAGCATTTGTTGAGTTTTCTCCTATTTTACGACCTTCCTTGCCACAGTTGTTAAGTGAATCACTGCAGTTGTTAGTAACATGGTTGCTAAGTGAATCTCCATTGACTTAGCTTGTCAGAAGGTTACAAGGGGATTACATGACCTTGGGACACAGCAGCGGTCATAAGTATGGAACGGTTGCCAAGGATCTAAATTTTGATCACATGATCATGGGGATGGTTCAAAGGTTGTAACTGAAAAACTGTCATCTGTCATTTTTTTCAGTGCTGTGTTATAGTGTATACCTTTTTTTAATGAAAATTATCAGCACTTTTGATCAGTGACGTCATCAAAGTAAACAAACCCACTTTACATCAGGGAGGACTGTCTAGAGAGAGTTTCCTCCTTTAAATTTCTGGGAGTCTACCTCTGTGAAGATCTGACCTGGAAAGTTAACACAACCCAGGTGGCTAGAAAGGCCCAACAGAGGCTTCACTTTCTTAAGGTCTTGCGGAAGAACAGGGTAGAACAACAGCTAATGACCCTCTTTTACCGGTCTACTATAGAGAGCGTCCTCTCGTATGGTATTGTGGTTTGGTATGCTGGTCTGACAGCCGCAGACAGGAAAGTATTACAGAGGGTAGTGAGCACAGCACAAGACATTGTGGGCTGTTCCCTGACACCACTGGATGACATCGCCAGGGCTCGTTGCCTTGGAAGAGTGAGGAAGATTCTCAGGGATGACTCACACCCTGGACGGTATCTCTTTACTCTCCTACCATCGAGTAGGAGATATAGGAATATAGCCAGCCGTACCAACAGGCTGAAAAATAGCTTTTATCCGTGGGCTGTTAGGCTCTTAAATGGGACATAATCTTATGTAGAATTGACTTGGGAGGCTGGTGTGTGGTGTAGTTGGTTCACATGGTGTGGTAGGATGGAGGGTTTGTTGTCACTGTGTGTTGGGGGGAGAGAGCACGGGGGGGGGAGGCTCAGCTAATCTCAATGTACACATGTTGTACTTTGACAATAAAGGTTTATTATTTATTATTTATTATTATGTCAGCAGATCATGGCCCTATGCGGAAGTAACTGCCCTATTTTCAGATAAGGCAAGGGGAAGTGACGTGTTGGCCTAAGCCCATCAGGAGAAGCAAGAGTAACCCTAGCAACCCTATTTTCAGATAAGACGTCTTGAACCTAACCCCATCAATAAGTCAAGGCAGTCAAGCCTCTGGGCACATGATTAGCTTAACCCTAGACCACAGGTTTGCAACCCGCGGCTCCGGAGCTGCAAGCGGCTCTTTCAGCCGTCTCCTGCGGCTCCCAGTCCTCTGCCATGTGCAGTCCCCCCCAAAAAAAGTGGAACTAAAAAAGTTCAACCAATCAATTCAAATATGCAGGGTAGGTGCATATCTCGCCTTGGCTCCACTCTTCAGTCAAACCCTGTTCTGCACATGTGCGCATGTATGCTCATGTGCACACATTTTTTGCGGCTCCCAGTTTTTCCTTTTGTGAGGGAACTGGTTCCGAGTGGCTCTTTCACTGGTTCAGGTTGCTGACCCCTGCCCTAGACTAATTCTATGGATATTCAAAACAAACAGAATAAGCTAAATAAAGTAAATAATTAACAGAGGCCTGTGCTTTTGGGAAACAAGCCCTACTTTGGGGAGCTCTGAAATGATAATAATAAATGCTTTTTATTTCTAACCATTCTAGCCTAATGATGCTTTTAATTTGGTGGAGTTTTAAAAACCAGCGCCTCAAAATCAGGGAAAAAAGGAGACTCTAAACGGCGGCCAGGGCTTGCATTTAACCCCTTTTTTTCTAAAAGGTATTTATTCCTAGGAGGTTTTAAAATCATTTTCTCGAATGCAGGGTGGGGAAAAAAACACCATTTAAAACCCGCAGCTGGTTTTTACCTTTGTAAAAACACTGAGCTTGTCGATCAGATGGTTGGCAGTTTGGCGGCTTGAATCCTGAGTGCCGCGTAACATAGTGAGCGCCTGTTACTCGTCCCAGCTTCTGCCAACCTAGCAGTTCGAAAGCACGTAAAAATGTAAGTAGAAAAATAGGGACCACTCTGGTAGGAAGGTAACAGCGTTCCATGTGCCTTTGGCGTCCAGTCATGCCTGCCACATGACCACGAAGATGTCCTCAGACAAGCGCTGGCTCTTCTGTTTTGAAACGGAGATGAGCACCGGCCCCTAGACTCGCACGCATGTGCGGGGAAACCTTTACCTTTACCTTTTAAAAAATCTAAAGTCACATATTTTGTCAATTGAGCCCTCAAATCCACATGTACATGTAACCGTACGAAGCACAGCCAGGTGGGAAGTAGACTTGTTCGGGCATGTTAGGACTGCGGATCCAGGCATGCATGTTTGTGCCTGATAGTAAAAAAGGGGGTTAGGCTTTGTTTGGGACATGCCTGGGCATGTCATACCCTGTGATTCTGGACACACGCAAGGCTCAAGGACGTGTCATAGCATGCACGGGAGAGATTGTACAGGCAGGTCTGAACAGCTAGCAATTTAATTCCAGCAGTCTTTTGAAGATGATAACCTCTGGCTCCAAAGCTGATTTTAAAACAACTGCAAAAGCGAGCGTCACACGGGCTGACACAAGGCCCCAGCTGGAAGAATGTGACGAAATCTGTTGCAGGGGTTATGATAAAGAATTTTTTTTATTCAGGCCCGATTTGCCTGGCTGTAGCATGATGTGTTGTAACTTTAACGATGAGGTGCAGAGTACTTACCATACAGCCTGTGAAATGATGAATGATGCTACATTATCTCCCTGCAATGGTAAATAAAATATGTTTTTATTTATGTTAATGTAAATGCTGCTGGCACCGATATCACACTAGCAGGATGTGCTTTATATTTTGCAGATTCCGAATTAATAACGCCTAGACAGCAAACACTTCAAGACACCCCGATTTTATATTCCTATGGTAATCGCAGCAGTCACAAAGCTTCTGCAGATTTTTCTGATCTAGACTATAACTGGGGTTCTGAGCTATCCCAGAGATCACGCTACCAACCCTGTGAGTTAAAGAGGTGCAATTTGTGTAAAGACTGGCTTGCTTGCGACTGCGGACATGCATTGGGGGCTACAGGCGGGTTACCGTATTGTGTTATGGGGGTTTATCTTCTAATTTTGATAGTGGTGATGATGGGTATTTTTCTGATGGTGGAGCCATGCCACCCCTCTGAACTCTGTATAACCAATAAAAGACTGTGTTAATGTCAATGCTTGACCATTTGTCAGTTTTCTTTCAGTATAATAATGCATGAAAAGTTTCTAAGCCGTATTTATTATACACCAGGATGTGTAGGTATTTATGGAGGTGTGAATAGCCTTTTTCAGGAAGCTAGAAAACATGATAAAAACCTGACCATGAAACAAATCAGGATGTGGCTGTCAGGCCAAGATGCTTATATGCTTCATAAGCCTGCAAGAATTAATTTTCCTAAAAATAAAACAGTAGTGTCTGCCTTAGATCATCAATGGCAGGCTGACCTCATAGATGTCTCCAAGTTTTCTAAGGAGAACCATAGAAAAAAGTACATCTTAACAGTTATCGATGTGTTATCTAAATATGCCTGGGCCTCCCCTTTATCTGATAAAACAGGGAGGGAAGTTACAGCTGCCTTCCAGAATATCTTTGAAATAGGACGTGCACCCCGAAAAATACAGACAGATGCAGGTAAAGAGTTCTTGAATATCCCACTGAAGAAACTTTTAGCACGTTATGACATTCATCATTTTGTCACTCATAGTGAAACTAATGCAGCCGTTATAGAGAGGTTTAATAGAACCCTAAAAAACAAACTCTGGAGATATTTCACAGATAGAAATACGCATCGGTATGTAGACATTTTGGCAGATACTTTTGGCAGATACTCTTCAGGGGTACAATAGCACTTACTGTCGTAGCATCGGGACTGCTCCTAATACCGTAAATTTGTCTAATGAAAGGGATGTGTGGATAAGGCTTTATGGGGTAGCTTTAAAAAGTAAAAGAAAGAAAAAATGTCTTAAGGTGGGGGATCATGTCAGAGTATTCAGACTGGGGTAAATTTGAAAAGGGCTATCAGCAAACCTATACAGATGAGATATTCATCATCAAAGAACTGGAGACAAGGGGGGAAAGAGTTGTATATAGATTAAATGATTACACGGGTGACCCTGTAAAGGGGGCTTTTTACTTTGAGGAGCTCCAAAAGGTTCCTGCTGACCAACAGCGCATATACAGAATAGAGAAAATTATCCAAAAAAGAGGGTGGGGGAGACACAGAGAGTTTCTAGTTAAATGGACTGGCTGGACAGAGAGGTTCAACAGTTGGGTTAAGGAGACTGAAGTACAACATCTTTGATATGGAGTTTTACATCACCCTACCCAGCAATGCATCAGCAGCAATTTCCCCCCAAAACAAAAATTTACTATTCAATTAGCAAGATAGTTGGATCTTCCAGGATCATGGGAAGTAGGGCTAGCAGAGATACAGTATCCGCATAGTTGGCACACATTAACTTCACCTGGATATTTTGAAATAGCTAACGAGAGAAAGAGATGGCATTTTTCTTTGAGAAGCGGGTACTATAACAGCATCCAACATTGGTTAGAAAATATGAACAAGCTTATATCAAACGTTAAGGATGGACCTAAGACAACCCTACATTATGATTCAGTGGGTCAAAAAATCTTAAAGGAGATGAACTGCACACCATTCTAGTTAGCGGAGAACTTGGACATCTGTTAGGTATGTTCCCTGGATTCAGCACCTTATATGTTTTCACAGACATTGTAGAGCTCCAGATAGTGGGCGACTTCTATGTGCCATTACTGCACTGTGTGCCTGTGCGAGGTTAAGACAGTGATTTCGTCACAATGACCTATGACCATCCACATTATGTACCGGTCAACAAACATCACATCGATACCATTACCATAGAAATCAAAACCGATCAGGACAAAAACGTGCATTTTTATCACAGGAAGGTGGCTCAGTGGGTTAGGACGCTGAGTTTGTCGATCAGAAGGTCGGCAGTTTGGCGGGTCGAATCCTGAGTGCTGCGTAACAGAGTGAGCGCCTGTATACTCATCCCAGCTTCTGCCAACCTAGCAGTTCGAAAGCACGTAAAAATGCAAGTAGAAAAATAGGGACCACTACAGTGGGAAGGTAACAGCGTTCCGTGCGCCTTTGGCGTCTAGTCATGCTGGCCACATGACCACGGAGTCGTCCTCGGACAAACGCTGGCTCTTTGGATTTGAAACGGAGATGAGCACCGGCCCCTAGAGTCGGAAACGACTAGCACACATGTGCGGGGGAACCTTTACCTTTACCTTTAAGGTGATTGTCAAGCTTCATTTTAGGCCTCGGAAAAGTGAAGGATGGTTGTGATCAAGGAGCACGGGAACCCTCAAGACTACGTGGCTTACTACAGGGCACAAGCTGGTGGCAGCCTTCCAGGCTTCCGAGGAGCCCCCATTATGTACGGGACAGGTTTAGGGGGTCTGTTCCATGGGCTTTTTCGAAAACCAATGCCTTTTTTGAGGCAAGGATTAGAAATCATTAAGCCGCATGTTAAATCTGCTGCCAAAAACATTGCCAGAGATGTTGCGGGGCATCTTGTATCCTGAGTTGTTGAGAGGGGGCAGGATCAATCAGGGATGATCATAGCCAGGAAGAATTATGCATTGGGCCTGCCTATTCCATTTAAAAAGAGAAGACTTATGAAAAAGACCTGCCATACCAAGAGGAGACGTGCACAGAAGAGGAAGCCCTGTGACAAGGAAGACATATTCTAATACAATATGGCATTTATTCATTCTGCTTCAGAGGAATGTGTTAAATCAGAACTGGATCTTTTTCAACTGGCGCCTACACAGACCAGTATTGAAAACAGTACCTATGTCGAAATCCCATCTTTATCAGCGCTGACACCCAATGCTCCCCTGGAATTTTTTATCATGGGGCATGGTGAGCATTACACAGATTTAAACAACTGTATGTGAGTTGCAAGATTGTAAAGGCTGACGGATTGGATATTGATGTCGGGGCTAGGGTGTTGTTGTTGTTAGTTGCAAAGTTGTATCCGACCCATCACAACCCTATGGACAATGTTCCTCCAGGCCTTCCTGTCCTCTACCATCTTCTGGAGTCCATTTAAGCTCACACCTACTGCTTCAGTGACTCCATCCAACCACCTCATTCTCTGTCGTCCCTTTCTTCTATTGCCCTCAATCTTTCCCAGCATTAGGCTCTTCTCCAGTGAGTCCTTCCTTCTCATTAGGTGGCCAAAGTATTTGAGTTTTAGCTTCAGGATCTGGCCTTCTAAAGAGCAGTCAGGGTTGATCTCCTCTAGGACTGACCGGTTTGATCGCCTTGCAGTCCAAGGGACTCGCAGGAGTCTTCTCCAGCACCATAGTTCAAAGGCTTCAATTCTTTGGCGCTCAGCCTTTCTTATGGTCCAGCTTTCACTGCCATACATTGCAACTGGGAAGACCATAGCCTTGACTATACGCACTTTTGTTGACAGGGTGATGTCTCTGCTTTTTAGTGTGCTGTCTAGATTTGCCATGGCTTTCCTCCCAAGGAGCAAGCCCTGACCAACTACCCCATAGCATCACTGTTTAATCAGCTGGATGTTACCTTGGGAGATCGGCTCATTACACAGAACCATCATTGCTATTCTTACCGTGCCATGATTGAACTGATTCTGAACTTTGGTGGTGATGCGCTGGGTACCCAATTTACATCTGGTGGTTTTTACAAAGATGACTCGGACCTCATGGAGAGTACTCTACTGACAGCCACTGGGAACTCTGGTTTCAAAGTGGGAGCAAGACACACGGCCGGTAGTCGTAAATGGGACCTGCTAGGGCCTCTGCAAAGCAATCTGTTTTTTCAACACACTGCTAATTAATGGTATTGATGTGAAAGTCAAATTCACGAGAAACAGAAATGAATTTTGCTTGATGAAGGATGGCAATGAGAATTACAAAGTGCAACTCTTGGCGGCTTCTCTCTTTGTAAAACGTGTAACAGTAGCCCCAGGAGTGTGTCTTGGTCATGCAGAAGCTTTGCTCTCCTCCAATGCCAAATGGATTACTGCCTTGTCGTGGCGAAGGGGCTTGCATAATTCAATGAAGCTATGAGCTATACCGTGCAGGGCCACCCAGGACGGTCATAGCGGAGAGTTCTGAGAAAACATGATCCACTGGAGAAGGAAATGGCAAACCACTCCAGTATCTTTGCCATGAAAACCCTATGGTTCGATGCTGTAAAGATTCTTTCTCCATAGGAACCTGGAATGTAAGATCCATGAATCAAGGAAAGCTGGACGTGGTCAAACAAGAGATGACAAGACTAAACATTGACATCTTAGGTATCAGCGAACTAAAATGGACAGGAATGGGTGAATTTAATTCAGATGACCATCAGGTATACTACTGTGGGCAAGAATCCATCAGAAGAAATGGAGTAGCCTTCATAGTCAATAAAAAAATAGGAAAAGCAATACTGGGATACAATCCTCAAAATGACAGAATGATCTCAGTTCGAATCCAAGGCAAACCATTCAATATCACAGTAGTCCAAGTCTATGCCCCAACCACCGGTGCTGAAGAGGATGAAATTGACCGGTTCTATGAAGCCCTACAGCACCTTATAGAACTAACACCGAAAAATGATGTCCTTATCATCATGGGGGATTGGAATGCTAAAGTAGGAAGCCAAAAGATAACTGGAATAACGGGCAAGTTTGGCCTTGGAGTACAAAATGAAGCAGGGCACAGGCTGATAGAATTTTGTCAAGAGAATACGATGGTCATAGCAAACACTCTTTTCCAACAACCCAAGAGACAGCTTTACACATGGACATCACCAGACGGTCAACACAGAAATCAGATTGACTATATGCTCTGCAGCCAAAGATGGAGAAGCTCTATACAGTCAGTAAAAACAAGACCAGGAGCTGACTGTGGCTCAGACCATGAGCTTCTTGTTGCAAAGTTTAGGCTTAAATTAAAGAAAGTAGGGAAAAGCGCTAGGCCAGTCAGGTATGAATTAAATCATATCCCTGTTGAATATACAGTAGAGGTGACAAATAGATTTAAGGAATTAGATCTGATAGACAGAGTGCCTGAAGAACTATGGACAGAGGTTCGCAACATTGTACAACAGGTAGCAACCAAAACCATCCCAAAGAAAAAGAAATGCAAGAAAGCAAAATGGCTGTCTGAGGAAGCTTTGCAAATAGCTGAGGAAAGAAGGGAAGCGAAAGGCAAGGGAGAAAAAGAAAGATATGCCCAATTAAATGCAGAATTCCAAAGAATAGCTAGAAGAGATAAGAATGCCTTCTTAAATGAACAATGCAAAGAAATAGAAGAAAACAATAGAATAGGGAGGACCAGAGATCTTTTCAAGAAAATTGGAGAGATGAAAGGAACGTTTCATGCAAAAATGGGCATGATAAAGGACCAAAATGGCAGGGACCTAACAGAGGCAGAAGAGATTAAGAAGAGGTGGCAAAATTACACAGAAGAACTATACAAGAATGAGCTTAACATCCCTGATAATCACAATGAGGTGGTCACTGACCTTGAGTCAGACATCCTAGAATGTGAAGTGAAGTGGGCCTTAGAAAAGCTGAGCAACAACAAAGCTAGTGGAGGTGACAGTATTCCAGCTGAGCTATTCAAAATCTTAAAAGACGATGCAGTAAAAGTGCTACACTCAATTTGCCAGCAAATTTGGAAAACTCAACAGTGGCCACAGGATTGGAAAAGATCAGTTTACATTCCAATTCCAAAGAAAGGCAGTGCTAAAGAATGTTCAAACTATCGCACCATTGCACTCATTTCTCATGCTAGTAAAGTTATGCTTAAAATTCTACAAGCTAGACTCCAGCAGTATGTGGATCGAGAACTACCAGAAGTACAGGCAGGATTTCGAAGAGGCAGAGGAACTAGAGATCAAATTGCTAACATACGCTGGATCATGGAGAAAGCTAGAGAGTTCCAGAAAAACATCTACTTCTGCTTCATTGACTATGCTAAAGCCTTTGATTGTGTGGATCATAACAAACTCTGGCAAGTCTTTAAAGAGATGGGCATACCAGACCATCTTATTTCTCTTTTGAGAAATCTATATGCGGGCCAAGAAGCAACAGTGAGAACTGGACACGGAACCACTGATTGGTTCAAAATTGGGAAAGGAGTCCGGCAAGGCTGTATACTGTCGCCTTGCCTATTTAACTTATATGCAGAGCACATCATGAGAAAGGCAGGGCTAGATGAATCAAAAGTTGGAATTAAGATTGCCGGAAGAAATATCAACAACCTAAGATATGCAGATGATACCACTCTAATGGCAGAAAGTGAAGAAGAACTAAAGATCCTCTTGTTGCAGGTGAAGAAGGAGAGTGCAAAACTTGGGTTGAAACTAAACATTAAGAAAACCAAGATCATGGCATCTGGCCCTCTCAATTCCTGGCAAATAGATGGGGAAGAAATGGAGGTAGTGACAGATTTTATTTTCCTGGGCTCCAAGATTACTGCAGATGGGGACTCTAGCCAAGAAATTAAAAGACGCTTGCTCCTTGGGAGGAAAGCCATGGCAAATCTAGACAGCACAGTAAAAAGCAGAGACATCACCCTGTCAACAAAAGTGCGTATAGTCAAGTCTATGGTCTTCCCAGTTGCAATGTATGGCAGTGAAAGCTGGACCATAAGAAAGGCTGAGCGCCAAAGAATTGAAGCCTTTGAACTCTGGTGCTGGAGAAGACTCCTGCGAGTTCCTTGGACTGCAAGGCGATCAAACCGGTCAGTCCTAGAGGAGATCAACCCTGACTGCTCTTTAGAAGGCCAGATCCTGAAGCTAAAACTCAAATACTTTGGCCACCTAATGAGAAGGAAGGACTCACTGGAGAAGAGCCTAATGCTGGGAAAGATTGAGGGCAATAGAAGAAGGGGACGACAGAGAATGAGGTGGCTGGATGGAGTCACTGAAGCAGTAGGTGTGAGCTTAAATGGACTCCAGAAGATGGTAGAGGACAGGAAGGCCTGGAGGAACATTGTCCATAGGGTCGCGATGGGTCGGACACGACTTCGCAACTAACAACAACAACAACAACAAATACTAATGGTTTTGTAGTTGGGTAAAATGCTAGATATTATACCTCCTAACAGCATTCGTGCTACGTAGCTTGTGGAAGGCTTTTGGCTATCACCTCAGACTCCTTGGCACTCTGTTGGAATTGTGAAATCCACAAATGGTTGGTTGTCCTCCCATTCTGAAGGAAAAGAAAAAACCCCAACATTCAGAATTGCTGCAGAAATGTTTATAAGAATCTAAATGTATGAAAGTATGAAAGACAAATACCTTCATATACCCTCAAACATTCTGAATCTGTCAATTCATTCTAGTGAAAGAAAACAAGCAATCAGACAAACAAGCAAGCAGACAAGAATGTTACAAACTCCATTTTGCATCTAAGTGTTTCAAAAATTAGGCATAAACTACTTTCATTAGTAGGATTCATTCTGAAAAGGTTCTTCTTAGCAGATCAAATGGCTCTGAAGGTATGGGTATGACAGAAGCCAGCAGATGTGACTTTCCCAGTAAGGGACATGCTTTTATACAGGCTGTTGATGTCACAAATTAATCCCATCAGAGTTAGTGAGTTCTTCTCATTTTTTGCAAAACTGCCCCCCTGCCTCATCAGGAAAACCTGATTGGATAATATCACATGAGCTTTGATTAAATTGTATCTCTGTGTTTAACACCTAACAAGGTTAAACAGAGGGCCACCAAAAGAAAAAACATAATACATCTTTCATGTGATTTGTAAAGCACATTTTATTATAAATTTCATAGCATTAACAGTTTTTTGTAATCAATTTCTGTCACATTCTGACATATAAACCTCTTCAGAGACAATGGCAATTCAGCTTCATTAATGACAGTGGTTTTTTCATAAGCGCTATATGATGTATGAATTTCTTGAGCTCACCAAGGGAATCCCTGGTGAAATATAAGTTATTCACTTTGTCAGAAATACTGATGATGACTCAGAGAATATGAGGCATAGAAAGTCTAAAGCATAAGCTGCTAATAAGCTCTGTTTCACTGGTACCATCCGCATGGTCTTCATCTGATTGTAGACACCCCATTAAACAATGGTGTAATATTTTAATATTTTAATGATACACGCTTTCAGAATCTGAGGCATGCTGACATTTTGAGATTCCACCGTTTCTAAAACAGGAAATAAGGTAGGATTAGTCTAGCTGTTTCAACTATTCAAATACTGTTTTCTTAATTTTTATATTTACTTACCATTTGATGAATCTGCAACAACAAGGCTTTATAAGTTTGTTGTCTTCAATGAAGCCATATAGCTCAGATCCTTTTCTTATTCTGTGCCCACGCTTGGGAGGTTTGGGGGTCAAATTTACATCAAACAAATCTCCATCAGTATTTGCCATCTTTAAAACACTGCTGGAATTAAATTGCTAGCTGTTCAGACCTGCCTGTACAATCTCCCCCGTGCATGCTATGACACGTCCTTGAGCCTTGTACCTGTCCAGAATCATGGGGTATGACATGCCCAGGCATGTCCCGAACAAGGCCTAACCCCCTTTTTTTACTATCAGGCACAAACACGCATGCCCGGATCCACAGCCCTAACATGCCCGAACAAGCCTACTTCCTACCTGGCTGGTTGCCCTTTGTGAGCATTTTAATTCCTGTTAATATTCCTTGTCTTTTTGCTGTAGGGGGTGCAGAATATATTTTATTAAGGCCGTGCTTCGTATGGTTACATGTAAATGTGGATTTGAGGGCTCAATTGACAAAATATGTGACTTTAGATTTTTAGAAAGGTAAAAACCAGCTGCGGGTTTTAAATGGTTTCCCCCCCCCCCCTGTATTCGAGAAAATGATTTTAAAACCTCCTAGAAATAAATACCTTTTAGAAAAAAGGGGGTTAAATGCAAGCCCTGGCCGCGTTTAGGGCCTTTTTCCCCTGCTTTTGAGGTGCTGATTTTTAAAACTCCACAAAATTAAAAGCATCATTAGGCTAGAATGATTAGAAATAAAAAGCATTTATTATTATTATTTCACAGCTCCCCAAAGTAGGGCTTGTTTCCCAAAAGCACAGGCCTCTGTTAATTCTTTACTTTATTTAGCTTATTCTGTTTGTTTTGAATGTCCATAGAACTAGTCTAGGGTTAAGCTAATCATGTACCCAGAGGCTTGACTGCCTTGACTTATTGATGGGGTTAGGTTCAAGACGTCTTATCTGAAAATAGGGTTGCTAGGGTTACTCTTCCTTCTCCTGATGGGCTCGCCTTATCTGAAAATAGGGCGGTTACTTCCGCATAGGGCCATGATCTGCTGACGTAATCAACACCACGTGGGTTTGTTTACTTTGATGACGTCACTAATCAAAAGTGTTGATAATTTTCATTAAAAAAAGGTATACACTATAACTACTGCCGTAACTTTGAACAGTTACTAAATGAATTTTTGTAAGTTGAGGACTACTTCTATTTAGTCAATGAAAAAGTATCATCCATCTACTGTTCCAAATCAAAATATTCATGATTTAAAGAAGACATGCCTTTTAATAACCAGTCTTAAATGTTAATATTTATTCCCTTCAGTGTTTCTGTTTTTGTATTAATAAATACTGTTGCTGATCAGGTAAAAGCATATAAGTATTATGTGACAATGTGAGAACAGCTTTGGAATGACTATAGTACTGGCTTATTTTTAAAACCATAGACAAAAGTACTTAGACTAACACTCATTTTTTAACAAGGTATAGGCTTCCAATCTTTCTGATTTGACTGATTATAAATTCTAATTCTAATTCACAGTTTCTAATTCATAGCGAAATAAATTATTTCCCCGTCTCAGTCTGGTTTACATACTGTAAAGGAAACTCAAGAAGAAACACTAATTTATTACAATGTATGTAAATTTTAAACATTTTGGAGACAATTATGAGACTCATCTTCTAAGTTAGCTTGATTAACTGTGTTTCTGAAATGATCACAATGCCTGATTCATACATATATTAGGCCATGAGCCACAGTTTGCAAAATATTTTGATAAGGTTTACAAACCACATTATTACCTACTGTGTCATGTCCTAGGCTTCTTATTCTATTGCTATGGTTGAATGTTCTAGCTCAATTCTTTATATATCACTCCATATTTAGAAGTGTATTCAAAGATCTATGTGTACACAACTGCAGAACAAATAGTTAATTCAGAATGAAAGAAAAGAGATAGTTTTTTTAAAGGTGAAAATTTAAATAGAATAAGATGATCTGTAGCATTAAGCCAAGATCTGCACTGCTGGGCCAGACCCTTAAAGTTTTTTATTAGAAATCAGTAGAGCCTGAGGGTTTGTTTGTTTTTGTGATTCAAACCTCTGGCTTGTATGTTTATAGCAGTGGTGTCAAACTGCTGGCCCATGGGCCAGACACATCTCGTGGAAGCCGTGCCCACCCCATTGCCGGCAATGGCAAAACAGTCCCAATACGTTGCATGATGTCACGTGACATTGTGAGTTTGATAAGTCTGGTTTAGAGTGTCACTCAACAAGATATTTGCAATGTTTTAGACCTAGGGCCTGATCTTTATCCAACACTCATTGTGAAATCTATAACACAGTTGTGGATTGTGGAAGTTAAATTGTATGTAAGATAAATATAGTTGTTTATTAATGTTTGTACAGGAAAATGCTGAGTTTGTTTCATGGATCTGTTAAAGATTTATGATAGCTAAAACTATGAGGTTTAAAACTATGAGCAATGCTACTATTTTTCTTTCCTGATGATAAATAATCTCATCCAGTTTTGTCTCTGCATTATAAAATGTTCTGAAATTAGATGTGTAATTTGAAAACAGTTGCACTCTAGTGACCAAGGGATGCATTTTTAGAAACAGAAGTTATGTGTGTTATTGGTGTTAAATATCATTTTAGAATGTTGTTTATATGCAGAATGTACTTAAATTTAGCTTTGTTCTCCTACAGTTTTTCTTGTGGTATTTATCAGATTGTTAGGGCTCTGCAAATTTTTAGATGTTTCATAAGATGTATTTTGTAAATGAATGCACTTCTGAATTTTTAAAGCAGTTGCATCTTCTGCAGAGCTCAGATGGCTGTCCCAGTTCATGCAACATTTCTGCCAGTACCAGTAGAAAACCAGCTATTCGTGTACATAGATATGTAGTACAGGTACTCCTTGACTTACAACAGTTCATTTAGTATATGACAAGGGAGAAAACCAAGAATTAGATACAAATTACTGCAAGATGCTAAGGAAAGAGGAGGTTTGGGTTTACCAGACTTGAAATTGTATTTTGATACTTGCTGTTTGAATTGGCTAAAAGAATTAATAAGAGGTTACTCAACTTAGAGAGCTATGAATTAAGATTTGGATGGCACAGCTATTTATGGTATGGCAAGGTTAAAGTAAATGTTGATTTTAATAACCATTTTGCTAGATGTGCCATACTAAGAATTTGGAATAAATATAAAACAAGTTTTTTTGTAAAGATTTCCCTTTGAGAGTCCCCCCCCCCTGAAAACTTTTTTCAGAAAGGAAATGATGGTGAAGCCAGATTGGTTGACTTATGGTCAAATAATATTTTTAAATTTTGATGATCCTATCCTCAGACCCAAAGAGGAGTTAGAATCAGAAGAAACTATCTGGTATTGGTTTACATATTTACAATTGAAAGAAAGATTCAAAGTAGCCAAAAAGAGTTACTGGTTTGAATTTGTGAAAAATGAAATGGAAATCCTAGTATGTGTTAGTGATGAACATATTGTTATTGAATTTGAATTTGGAAAATGAATATATAAAGCATTGTATGATTCTGTGGGCAAGATACTTTGGATACAATGCAATGCTGGAATAATGGGAGACTATATGGATGAAAGATCTAAAATTTACACTAAATTATAATTTAATTCCCCTTCATGGATTACTGCCTTGTCGTGGCGAAGGGGCTTGCGTAATTCAATGAAGCTATGAGCTATGCCGTGCAGGGCCACCCAAGACGGAAAGGTCATAGCAGAGAGTTCTGACAAAACGTGATCCACTGGAGAAGGAAATGGCAAACCACTCCAGTATCTTTGCCATGAAAACCCTATGGACAGTACCAAAAGGCAAAATGATATGACGCTGGAAGATGAGCCCCTCAGGTCGGAAGGCGTCCAATATGCTACTGGGGAAGAGCAGAGGGCTAGTACTAGTAGCGCCAGAAAGAATGAAGCGACTGGGCCAAAGCCGAAAGGACGCTCAGCTGTGGATATGTCTGGTGGTGAAAGGAAAGTCCGATGCTGTAAAGATTCTTTCTCCATAGGAACCTGGAATGTAAGATCCATGAATCAAGGAAAGCTGGACGTGGTCAAACGAGATGAAAAGACTAAACATTGACATCTTAGGTATCAGCGAACTAAAATGGACAGGAATGGGTGAATTTAATTCAGATGACCATCAGGTATACTACTGTGGGCAAGAATTCCTCAGAAGAAATGGAGTAGCCTTCATAGTCAATAAAAGAGTAGGAAAAGCAATACTAGGATACAATCCTCAAAATGACAGAATGATCTCAGTTCGAATCCAAGGCAAACCATTCAATATCACAGTAGTCCAAGTCTATGCCCCAACCACCGGTGCTGAAGAGGATGAAATTGACCGGTTCTATGAAGCCCTACAGCACCTTATAGAACTAACACCCAAAAATGATGTCCTTATTATCATGGGGGATTGGAATGCTAAAGTAGGAAGCCAAAAGATAACTGGAATAACAGACAAGTTTGGCCTTGGAGTACAAAATGAAGCAGGGCACAGGCTGATAGAATTTTGTCAAGAGAATACGATGGTCATAGCAAACACTCTTTTCCAACAACACAAGAGATGGCTTTACACATGGACATCACCAGACGGTCAACACAGAAATCAGATTGACTATATGCTCTGCAGCCAAAGATGGAGAAGCTCTATACAGTCAGTAAAAACAAGACCAGGAGCTGACTGTGGCTCAGACCATGAGCTTCTTGTTGCAAAGTTTAGGCTTAAATTAAAGAAAGTAGGGAAAAGCGCTAGGCCAGTCAGGTATGAATTAAATCATATCCCTGTTGAATATACAGTAGAGGTGACAAATAGATTTAAGGAATTAGATCTGATAGACAGAGTGCCTGAAGAACTATGGACAGAGGTTCGCAACATTGTACAACAGGTAGCAACCAAAACCATCCCAAAGAAAAAGAAATGCAAGAAACCAAAATGGCTGTCTGAGGAAGCTTTGCAAATAGCTGAGGAAAGGAGGGAAGCGAAAGGCAAGGGAGAAAAAGAAAGATATGCCCAATTAAATGCAGAATTCCAAAGAATAGCTATAAGAGATAAGAATGCCTTCTTAAATGAACAATGCAAAGAAATAGAAGAAAACAATAGAATAGGGAGGACCAGAGATCTTTTCAAGAAAATTGGAGAGATGAAAGGAACGTTTCATGCAAAAATGGGCATGATAAAGGACCAAAATGGCAGGGACCTAACAGAGGCAGAAGAGATTAAGAAGAGGTGGCAAAATTACACAGAAGAACTATACAAGAATGAGCTTAATATCCCTGATAATCACAATGAGGTGGTCAATGACCTCGAGCCAGACATCCTAGAATGTGAAGTGAAGTGGGCCTTAGAAAAGCTGAGCAACAACAAAGCTAGTGGAGGTGACAGTATTCCAGCTGAGCTATTCAAAATCTTAAAAGACGATGCAGTAAAAGTGCTACACTCAATTTGCCAGCAAATTTGGAAAACTCAACAGTGGCCACAGGATTGGAAAATATCAGTTTACATTCCAATTCCAAAGAAAGGCAGTGCCAAAGAATGTTCAAACTATCACACCATTGCACTCATTTCTCATGCTAGTAAAGTTATGCTTAAAATCCTACAAGCTAGACTCCAGCAGTATGCCGGAAGAAACATCAACAACCTAAGATATGCAGATGATACCACTCTAATGGCAGAAAGTGAAGAGGAACTAAAGAGCCTCTTGTTGCGAGTAGAGAAGGAGAGTGCAAAAGTTGGGTTTAAACTAAACATTAAGAAAACCAAGATCATGGCATCCGGCCCTCTCAATTCCTGGCAAATAGATGGGGAAGAAATGGAGGTAGTGACAGATTTTATTTTCCTGGGCTCCAAGATCACTGCAGATGGGGACTGTAGCCAAGAAATTCAAAGACGCTTGCTCCTTGGGAGGAAAGCCATGACAAATCTAGACAGCACAGTAAAAAGCAGAGACATCACCCTGTCAACAAAAGTGCGTATAGTCAAGCCTATGGTCTTCCCAGTTGCAATGTATGGCAGTGAAAGCTGGACCATAAGAAAGGCTGAGCGCCAAAGAATTGAAGCCTTTGAACTGTGGTGCTGGAGAAGACTCCTGCGAGTTCCTTGGACTGCAAGGCGATCAAACCGGTCAGTCCTAGAGGAGATCAACCTTGACTGCTCTTTAGAAGGCCAGATCCTGAAGCTAAAACTCAAATACTTTGGCCACCTAATGAGAAGGAAGGACTCACTGGAGAAGAGCCTAATGCTGGGAAAGATTGAGGGCAATAGAAGAAGGGGACGACAGAGAATGAGGTGGCTGGATGGAGTCACTGAAGCAGTAGGCGTGAGCTTAAATGGACTCCAGAAGATGGTAGAGGACAGGAAGGCCTGGAGGAACGTTGTCCATAGGGTCACGATGGGTCGGACAGGACTTCGCAACTAACAACAAATAATTTAATTGATGATGCATCATTGGTATTTAACACCAGATAAGTTGTCAAGAATGTATAAGGGATTTGACTTCCGGGTGGCAAGGCTCCATCGAAGACGGTCATTTCTGATTGTCAGCCCCGTTGCTCCATTTAAATCGTGAAAATAGTGACAATCAGCTGTTTTGTGGTTTGGGAACCCCCCGCTCGGGAGAAGAGGGGGGGTGAGCATTCAGGTAGAGGTAGAGCTCGCCTAGATCTCCAGAATTATCACTCTGGGAGTCGAAGGGTGAGAGCTCCCGAGAGCCTGAATTAGCTCCGGACTCAGGGACTCCTCTGTTTCAAGGTTTTGAAACACAGCAGGATGCTGCAACCATCCCTGCTCCCAATATTGTACTTTGGATTACTTGGACGCAGGCAGAGCTGAGCAGGAGAATATTGAAATAGCAAGTATATGATCTTTAACTCTGGTTTAACTTAAAAGAATGGGAGGAAGATGGTGCTGGAATAAATCTTTAAAGAAAGTGGGAAGAACAAAGAATAACGAAAATAAAATAAAAGAAGAAGGAAGATATATTGTAAAGTGGATTTTTAAAGTTGTAAAAGACTCTGTTAAAAACATTTCAAGTTGGCTTAAAAGTGATTTAAAAGACTTGGATATTTAACACTGAAGCAACAAAGTTGCAATTTGGGCGGAAAAGTGAAAGTGAGAAATGAAAGTTAATTGGGTGTTAAAATGGCTTCTAAAAAACCTAGATTCCCTGCTTCTAAAAGTGAGGGGGCTTCACCAGTTCAACAATCTGGTCTTCAAACATTGATGCCACCCCCCGCAGCACCTACACCCACATTAACACTACAAGATTTAAAAGATGCTTTAAAACTTCAATCTGAGCAAATATCTGAGCAAATGGCAGAGCTTATTAATGAGAAAAATAAGGAAATATGAGAGGATATTTTGCTGGCATTTCAGGGACTGAAAGTTTGTATTGAGAGTCTGGATGAACGTGTGGAAGAAGTTAATCAAAATAATTTGATATTGGAAGCTAAAATCAGTGAAGCTGAGAATAAAATGGATAAAATTGATGATGAGGTGGTGATGATACAATATACGGACATGGAGTTTGCCTTGAGGATCAGAGGTCTGAAAGAAAATCCACAAGAAAACTTGAAAGAGATATTGGCAAAAGCTGTGGTGCCTATTTTGGGTTGGTGAGCTGAAGATTTTATATTGGAAATAGACAAAATATTTCATGTCAATTTCTGGATTGCAAGGCAAAGAAAACTACCAAGAGATGTGGTTGTTTACTTCTCAAAGAGGAAGATCAGAAACATGATCATACAAGCCTTTTATAACAACAGATTTAAAGTGGCTGATCAAGAGGTTTTAATTTTGAAAGAAATACCACCAAGAATTTTAAGAAATAGGAAAGAATTTGTTTTTCTGGCAGATGAATTAAAAAAACAACAGATTCAGTTTAGATGGGAGATACCAACTGGGATAGTAGTGAATTATGTTGGTACAAGATATCGTCTTAATACAGTTCTGAAGGGATGAGATTTTTATTGTAACATATTGAAGGCAGACTCACCAACATCCCCAGAAATTAAAAGAAAGAAAAAGAAGTGCGACAGACACAATTGGAAGATACACAGCGAGATGAAGAAATTATCTTGCTGATTTCAAAAGAAGCACAGCAAACTTTGGATATTACGCAGCCCTTGGCTCCATTAGAAGAATCAAGGGCTCAAAGAGTGACACGGGCTGCAACCAGACAAAAGGAACAACAACAACAACAATAGAAACAATATACTACAATTACAACTCAAGAATCTACTTATACTGAAGCAGTGGGAGGAGCGAGACCAAAGAAGCAGATGCTTGTGGATCTTCAAGATACGCTCTGAAAGCTTCAAGTCACAAAAAATGGCGACAAAGTTTCTAATATGGAATGTTAATGGTTTAAATTCACCGCAAAAGAGAAAGAAAATATTTCAGTACTTGAAACAATTTAAAAATGATGTCATATGCTTGCAGGAAATGCATATCCATGTATCTGATCAAAAATATTTGATAAACTCTAGATTGGGTATGCAGTTTATTGCATCTGCTCCAGAAAAGAAAAATGGTGTAGTTATTTATGTGAAGAAGAATTTAACAGCTAACTTAATTGAAGCAGATAAACAAGAATGTATAAGGGATTTCAAATTAATATTGGATATATAAATGTAAAGAAGGGGCCTTTTATCACTTATGGTGGACATGTGATAATGCAAATAAATATTGGAGTAGGTTTGACATCTTAATACAGAAGATTCTCAAAGTGAATGTAAAGATAAAACCTGAAACTTTTCTTTTGGGTTTAATGGAAAAAGACTTGGAAAATGTTTTGGAACTTTGATGTTTATATATGTTGACAGCAGCAAGATTACTTTACACACAAAAATGGAAAGACACTTCCTACAATGGATGAATGGTTTCAAAAGCTGATGGAGTTAGCAGAAATGGCCAAATTGACTGCAATTGACTTTTGTTTCTACATGGAAACCACTTCTGGACTTTTTGCTTGAAGTGGAAAAAAATGGCATCTGAGGATTAATCCTGTTATGTCCTGTCCTAGAGTTTGGGTGGAGTATGTAGGTTTTAGGTTTCTTTGTCTTCCTAAGCTTCTAGCTGGAGGGCTCCAACCTTCCTGAATGGATTACTACATCTGCATTTCTACAGAGCTGGTTTCTGCTTGGGTGAGGGAGACTTGGGGCTATTAAGAAAAACTAGGCATGCTTTTTGGCCTCTTTAAGATCCTTTGAGGAAATATAATATTCTGCCCTTTTAATATTTCCTTTTCTGGGGTGTGTGTGACTTCCCATATTTTGTTGTTATAGAATTGGCTAGTTTATATTATTATGTAAAAATAAAAAAATGAGTTTTGACGTTTGATGTTATTCTACTACAGCAAAGGGAGTTGGAAATCAACGCCTTTTCTTTCTTTTTTCCCATTGTCCCATACTTTTCCCCTCCCTTTTTCCTCCCCTATTTTCTTCCTATTTTTTGTATTTTTATATAACAACAACAACAACAACTGCAAGAGAAAGATGGATTGACTACAAAAAGGCATTCAATTCTCTGTTACATGACTGGATAATTAAGTGCCTAGAAATAACAGGAGTCAGTAGAAACATTAGAAACTTTGCACAAAGATTGATGGCACAGTGGAAAACACAGCTGCAGGTCAATGGTGAGAGACTGGGAGAGATTAATATCAAGAGAGGAATATTTCAAGGAGATTTGCTATCATCACTACTATTTGTTATTGCAATGTTTCCTCTGTCAACAATACTGAATAACTCAGGCCATGGCTATCATACATTAAAAACATCTGCCAGACTATCCCATCTCCTTTACATGGACAATTGGAAGCTGTATGGAAGAACACTATCTGACATAGAATCGCTGTTCAACACTATCCATAGATATGGCCAAGATATTGCAAGTGTCAGAATCCATTTATATCACATTCATAAATGTATGTTTAAAACATTATCCCCCCATACAGATTCTGCCATCTCCCGAGGTGGGAGGAGTATATGTGGATTCAGCCTGCCTTAGATTATTTCAAAGACCAAGGAAACCTTTTGAATTAGGGGGATCAAAAGGGAGGGGGAGAGGAAGAAGGCAATAACCATAAAGATTCAAAGTTCCTTTTTCCCCCCTCACGAAAGGGTTGACACGAAGTAGAAGGATGGGGGCTGACCAAATGGGGTTGAGGGAAGGGGGGTTGAACTGGGTACCCTTTATAAAATTTCAATTTGTAAAACAATACTAAGTCCTGTCTTGTATTCCCACAACCAAGCATGTCCTAATAAAGATTCCTTTTGGACTAGAACTGACTCCAAGAGTTTTTGTCTTCCTAAGACATGGTTTGGGGTGGGTCCTGACAGTAGACAGGACTTGCACTGGAAGTCAACCTGGAAGGGAGAACCGTTACCGGGGGGACTTTGCAACAAATACAATGTCTGGCGATGAAGCAAGAGAGGGAAGCCCTATGGAGAGGGAGTCTTCCCCCTGAATGGAATCCCAGAGACGATGGGAAGCTGAAGCAGCATATTTCCCCGGGGAAGAAGTGGTGGAGCAGCACGACCGAAAACCCCAGTGGTCGATGGGCGTTGGAAGGAAAAGTGAGTGGGAAAAGGCTTCAGGAGAAGTGACCCTGAGGCAGAGCGACCACCAACCGGAATGGAGGCAAGAGGTGGAGAGCTCCCTGCACGCCAGTGAGGAGGAGCGGATCCTGGAAAAAGCCATTGATCTGATAAAAGCAACCCTGAGCTAACTAAGGGAGGAGAGGGCTGAAAACCGCAACCAAGGCAGTGCCTGGGGCCGAAACTGGAAAGGTAACGGAGGGTATCCAGCACCTGACTCCTGTCCAACGGAACAGGAGTCGCTGCCTCAGCAGTACCCCCCCCCAGAATCCCAGACGGGGAGCAAGATGAGGAGAAAGACCGTCCGTGGCGCAGACAACGCTCCAGTCAAAGACTCCTGCCCCTGGAAACAAAATTCAAGGGGGAGCCATAACGATTGGGGTTTTTCTTAACCCAAGTCCTTAGCTATATGGAAGAATACGGACGGGACATCCCCAGTGACAAAACCCGCATCCGAATTGTGCAATCCGCCCTGGATGGACTGGCTGCAGACTGGGTGGTGGACCTACATGACTCCAACGCCCCAGAACTCAATGATTTCAACCAGTTCATGGCATCCTTGAGGCAGCATTTCGAAGATCCCTTGGCTGATCGTAAAGCCCGGGAGAGAATCAAAACACTCAGGCAGGGCAGACGGCCGGTGGCTGAATACACCCAAGAATTCCGAGCCATTGCCAGCAAGCTGAACTGGCCAGAAGACATCCTCCTTAGCCATTTCAAAGATGGGCTAAACTATGACCTGTATGATGCTTGCCTGCCTCGAGGAGACCCACACCATCTCGATGACTGGTATGTCCTGGCAGAGGAGGGGGAGATAGACTTACTGAAGAGACGCCATTGGGGGAAACCATGGGGCCGCCTGCCAACCGAGCCAACACACGAGAGGGAGAACCCATCGCCCACAGCTAAAAAATCAACAGGCTGTTTCAAATGCAGGAGAGAGGTTCATCGTGCCACAGACTGCTGCTCAAAACCCCCCCAGCATAAAACAGAGTCATCACCCCCCAAGAAACTAGGGAAACCCCAAAGCAACCAAAAAGAATCTTCCATGAAGGGGACAGAGGCTGTAGAGTCCACAATTGCTGCCAGGAACTGGGATTGGACTCCGGCCTACACCGCAGGGACGGTGGACACCTCGGAAAACAGCTCAGAGGGAGAACCATTGCTAAGTGGACCCCTTCCACCTATACTTAAGACAGTGACTATATTAGCTTCCTCTATGCTTAAAGCCTTCGAAATAAAAGCTCTGATAGACTCTGGCTGCATCTGCTGCCTCATCAGCCCAATGCTGGTGGAGAGATTGAGCATCCCAGTGAGGAGGCTAAAACAACCAATCTCCTTTAGTCAATTAGATGGATCAATAGCAGGGGGGGACCAGCTACCCTAGCCACTTTACTGATCCACCTGTCCCTGGGGTCTCATGAGGAAGACATAATGTCTATATTGGCCCCAGGCATGGAATGCTCAACGATTTTAGGACTGGAATGGCTGAAGAAATGGAACCCAGAGATAAACTGGAGGACAGCAGAACTCAACTTCCCAAAAGGGGAGCAGGAAAACATAACCCCCCAAAGCATCCCCCCAACCCGAAGGGAGGAGAAAGCAGCAGTGGGGAAAGAGAAGGGGTTACCAGAGATACCGGAGGAATACAGGGACCTTGCTGAGGTTTTCAGTGAGGAGTGGGCAGATGAGCTTCCCTCCCACCACCCCACAGACTGCGCCATAGAATTCAAACCCGGGGCAAAACTCCCAAAACCCAGGATGTATGCCATGAGCCCAAGGGAAATGGCAGAAATGGAAAGATTCATAAAGAAAAACTTAGAAAGAGGGTTCATCGAGCCTGCGAAACCCAAAGTGGCCAACCCAGTCCTGTTCAGGGAGAAGAAAGATGGTTCTTTTCTCTTGTGTGTTGATTATCGAAATCTGAACACAATTAGCGAATATAATCTGTACCCTCTACCCCTAATGAAGGATATGCTATCCCACCTATCGAAAGGAAGAATTTTTACTAAACTAGACCTGAGGTTAGCATATTACCACATTAGGATTAAGGAAGGAGATGAATGGAAGACTGCATTCAACTGCCCAATGGGGTGCTACCAATTCAAAGTATTGCCATTCGGACTGCAAGGGGCCCCCGCAGTCTTTATGCAATTAATTAATGATGTACTAAGAGAGCACCTATATAAGGGGGTCCTGGTTTACCTGATGACATTCTTATCTTCACGGAGACCAAAGAGGAACATATCAAACTAGTCAGAGCAGTCCTGAAAAAGTTATGAGCTGCCCACTTATATGCTAAATTATCGAAGTGTGAATTCCATCAGGAAAAACTCGACTACCTGGGATATCGCATATCTCCAGAGGGCATCGAAATGGACCCTGAGAAGGTCAGGGCAGTATTAGAGTGGGCACCCCCCCGCACACGGAAGCAATTGCAAAGTTTCCTGGGGTTCGCAAATTTCTACCACCAATTCATCCCCGCATTTGGCCAAATAGCCATGCCCCTGACAAACTTGTTAAAAACGAAGGGGGGACCCCCTGTGAAATCCAGGCAGCCTCTAAAATGGACAATGGAATGTCAAGCAGCATTTGAGAGGCTAAAGATCCTTTTTTCTGCTGAACCTGTACTAAAACACCCAGATCCCAACAAACCTTTTGTAATACAGGCAGATGCAAGCAATGTAGCAGTTGGGGCTTTATTATTACAGGAAAATGATGAGGGGACGTTGCAACCTTGCGCATATACATCCAGAAAACTCACGGAAACAGAACAACGATGGCTAATATGAGAGAAGGAAGCGTTCTCATTAAGGTGGTCATTATTAACATGGCGACAATTTTTGGAAGGGAATAAAATACCTTTCCAGGTCTGGACAGACCACAAAAACTTAAAAGCACTAAAGACGCCCAGGAAACTCACTCCTAAGCAAGCCCGCTGGTCCCAACACTTTCACTGATTCAATTTCACTCTCAAACACTTGCTGGGGGTGGGGGAAGAACTTCCTGGCAGACACATTATCTTGCATGCCCCAATATAACAGCACACAAGTAACTGATTTTAAACCACTTGTACCAGAACAACAACTGGCAGCACCAGTTACCACCAGGGCACAAGTAAAAATGAAGCCGGAAGTAAATAGCCAAACCAAAATAAAATTCCGAAAGTCCTTGGAAAGCGACGAATGGTTCCAGAAAAATAGACATGTGTGCACAATTCAAGATGGGTTACCTTGAGTGGGTGAGAAGTTATACATACCTACCACCCAGAGGATCAATTTCTTGCAACTGTGCCATGATACAAAATCAGCAGGACATTTTGGATTTGTAAAAACATTACACTTAACTAAAAGGCAATTTTGGTGGCCATCTATGAAAAAAGACATAGAAAGCTATGTGAGCAGTTGTCAAATTTGCGCAATGGCTAAGAGGTTGCAAGGGAAATCGCCAGGACTGTTACAACCAGTGGCGAATCCCTCAGCCCCATGGAAAGAAATAGCCATGGACTTTATCGTAGAACTACCAGAAAGCAACAGAAACACCATTGTCTGGACTGTAACAGATCTGTTCTCTAAGCAAGTTCATTTCATACTTTGCCAAAAAAATTCCAACCGTAAAAGCATTAGCAAAACTTTTCATACAGCATATTTACAGATTGCACGGGGCACCACTATGCATCATATCTGACAGAGGGGTGCAATTTACCTCGGCATTTTGGAGGGAATTCTTATCCTTGTTAGGAACTACCCAAGGATTGACATCTAGTCATCTTCCTCAAGGTAATGGGCAATGTGAGAGATCTAACGCAGTACTTGAGCAATATTTAAGATGTTATGTACATTTTCAGCAGAACAATTGGACAGACCTGCTGCCTTTCGCAGAAGTGGCATATAATAATGCAGTCCACTCTAGCACAGGTTACACTCCTTTTCAAGTAGCTACAGGCCAAAGCTTCAACCCCATACCTGAACTAACCCCAAAAGAACCGGTAATTCCAGAACTAAAGGAATGGATTGCTCAATTACAATACACCTGACCTATTGTCAGAAAAGCGTTAACAGATGCTAGACTAGCATACAAAACACAGGCAGACAGGAAAAGAGCCGATCCCACACCGTTCAAAGTGGGAGAGATGGTATATCTGTCCACAAAATACCTTAAATCACTCCAACCCTGCAAAAAACTAGGACCAAAATATATTGGACCTTTTCCAATTAAAAGAATCATAAACCCAGTAACAGTTGAATTAGGACTACCTAAAAATCTTAGACAAATACACCCAATCTTTCACTGCAGCCTAATAAAGAGAAAACAATAATCTCCCCTACGAACAAAAATCCAACCACCACCACCTCCCATCATGGTGGAAGAGGAACAACATTTTGAGATGAAAGAAATTTTGGATTCCAGGAAACATCATGGAACGACCCAATATTTAGTGGCTTGGAAACACCTCCCCTCCTCAGAAAACGAATGGGTCAGCAAATGCCATGTTAAAGCACCAAAGCTGCTTAAGAGATTTCATACAGAATATCCAAACAAACCGAGTTAACATTTATATATATTTTTCTTTTTTCTTCTTTCTTTCTTTCTTTCTTTCTTTCTTTCTTTCTTTCTTTCTTTCTTTCTTTCTTTCTTTCTTTCTTTCTTTCTTTCTTTCTTTCCCTACAGATGGACATATCTTTCTTTTAAGGAGAGCAGGATGTCAGAATCCATTTATATCACATTCATAAATGTATGTTTAAAACATTATCCCCCCCCATACAGATTCTGCCATCTCCCAAGGAGGGAGGAGCATATGTGGATTCAGCCTGCCTTAGATTATTTCAAAGACCAAGGAAACCTTTTGAACTAGGGGGATCAAAAGGGAGGGGGAGGGGAAGAAGGCAATAACCATAAAGATTCAAAGTTCCTTTCCCCCCCCTCATGAAAGGGTTGACACGAAGTAGAAGGATGGGGGCTGACCAAATGGGGTTGAGGGAAGGGGGTTGAACTGGGTACCCTTTTTAAAATTTCAATTTGTAAAACAATACTAAGTCCTGTCTTGTATTCCCACAACCAAGCATGTCCTAGTAAAGATTCCTTTTGGACTAGAACTGACTCCAAGAGTTTTTGTCTTCCTAAGACGTGGTTTGGGGTGGTCCTGACAGCAAGGGAGTTTGGATTGGACAAATGTGCCACACTCATATCAAACAAAGGTAAATAGTGAAAACTGAAGAAATCAAGATGCCCCACGAAAAGAACATTAAGAGTCTGGAAGAGGATGATTACTGCAAATATCTGGGTATCCTTCAAGCTGACAACATCAAGCACACTGAAGTCAAGAAAAAGGTGAATACATCAAGAGAATGAAGAAGATCTTAAAAGTCCAAACTCAGTGGAGGAAATACCATCAAGGCAATCAACACCTGGTAGCTGGAATACCGGACTAGACTCAAACAGAACTAAAAGCAATAGATAGGAAGACCAGAAAAATAATGACAATGAATCATGCCCTTCATCCATGCGGCAACATTGACAGACTCTACCTACCAAGGCAAACTGGTGGGTGTGGATTGTTGCAAGTATATCAGATGATTGAAGAAGAAAAATGGGCTTTGGAAGAATGTCTGAAGGACAATGGAGAAGATGCACTGAAGTTAGTATGCTAGAAAGGCTTATTGATTACTGGAGAGACCAAACTGGCCTACAAGATGCAGAACAGAATGGAGGTATGGGAAGACAAAGCACTACATGGCCAGTACATTAAAAAAAATAGGGAAAGCAGATAATTACAATACCTGGCAATGGCTAAGAGCAGGAAATTTGAAGAAACAGACTGACTGCACAAGAACAAGCCTTAAAGACAAATGTATACAGAGAAGACAGAAACAGACAGTAAGTGCCGCCTATGCAAAGAAGCTAAAGAGACAGTAGACCACCTGGTAAGCTGCTGCAAGCAGCAGCATGACATTGTTCTGAACCAGCCAACTACCGGCCTTGTAATAAGGCAAACCCCTATTCAAACAGTAGAGACTGGAGAGCGTCCAAGGCTGAAAAGCGTCTGCCAAGATTTATTAGTCAATTAACAGAACAAGAAACAAAAACACTGGAACTTGAATCCTCAAGCGGAAGGGTTGCTTTCAGCAACCAGCCCTTCCCCAAACACTCCTTTTATTTAGAGTTCAGGGCGTGGCCTCCCTCTGCCTCCTCCCGAGGAGACCCGCAGCCTTTCTCTGCTTGGTCCTGCTCGACTGCCTCCTGCGTCGGGCGTCCTTGAACAGGGCCAGCTGTGGGTCATCATCCTCCGCACTATCGGGCTCACGCAGCTGAGAAGAGGGCCCCAGCTGGGAGCTCTGCCAAGCCTGCAAGCCATCATCAGCCGGTGCGTCTCCCACACACTCCTCCTCCCCCTCATCTGAGTCATCCGATACATCTGAGCTGGCAGCCGGGCCCACAGGCTGGCCCTGAGTCACAACACTATCCCGCACCGCAGGGCCCTTCCCCCGGGTCTGCCGATCCGGATGCGGTCGGGATGGGAACTGTTCGTGAAAAGCAGTCACCAACGCAGGGGCATGAATGGCGGTCGCGTCTTCCCATGTGAAGTCCTCCGGCCCGTACCCTTTCCACTCGATCAGGTACTGGAAGCGACCTTTCAGCCAGCGGGAATCCCTGATGCTGGCAACCTCGTACTCGGGGGTGCTGCCGCCATCACGAGGTCCTGATGGGGGAGGTTCCGCTTGGCGAAGTGGACAAGCCGGTTGTTCGGGGACCAACAAGGACCGATGGAAGACGGGGTGCACGCGCAGGGAACGTGGCAGAGTTAAACGATAGGCGACCGGGTTGATGACGGCCTCGACTGGGAACGGTCCAAGGTAACGGTGGTCCAGCTTCCTCGCCGGCCGAGTGGATGGTAGGTTCCTGGTGGACAGCCAGACCCGATCCCCCACCGATAGTGGAGGCGTATCCCTTCTCGACCGATCGGCGAACCTCTTGTAGTCGGCCTTGGCCTTCTCCAGCTGCCGTCGCACCAACCGATGGATTGCCTGTAACTCCGCCATGAATTCGTTCGCTGCCGGCTCCGGTGAGTCCACGGGAGAAAGGGGGAAAAACCGGGGGTGATAACCCACGTTGGCCAAGAACGGTGTCATCTGCGTGGAGGTGTGCTGCGAGTTGTTAAAGGCAAACTCGGCTATGGCCAAATAGTCCACCCAATTGTCCTGCTGCAGGTTAACGTAGCAGCGCAGATACTGCTCTAAGATGCCGATGACCTTCTCGGTACCCCCGTCGGTCTGAGGATGATGCGCGGACGAGAGGCAAACCTTAATGTCCAACGCCCGCATCAACTCCTGCCAGAAGCGGGCTGTAAACTGGGCCCCCCTATCGGAGACGGCTCTATCAGGAAGGCCATGCAGCCGGAACACCTGTTGGATGAACATGCGACTAGTGGCGCGAGCTGACGGTAAGCCGCGACAGGGGATGAAGTGCGCCATCTTGGTCAGCATGTCCACCACCACAAACACTGTCGTGAAGCCGGAGGATGGGGGTAGATCCGTCAGAAAGTCCATGGACACAGCCCCCCAGGGTCTCTTGGGTGTTGGCAACGGCTGCAGTAAACCAGGCGGGGCCCCTGTCGCTGACTTGGCCTGCCTGCATGGGATGCAGGAGGTGACATAAGACTGGACGTCGTGTCGGACTCGGGGCCACCAGAAGGTACGGGAGACCAGGTTCAGAGTCTTGAACAGGCCAAAATGCCCCGCAGCCGGGTTATCATGACACTGGCTGAGGACAAGTCCCCTGAGTGGCCCTCCCGGAACATAGAGCCGGTCACGATAATACAGGAGTCCATCCGTGACCGACCAAGGCGAATCTGGCCCCACCTCTTCCTTCCGCTGAGCCACCGGATCTGGCGTTGGTTCAAATTCCGAGCGGTCTGCAGGCTTTCCAGATTTTTGTGGTCCGTCCGGACCTCGATTTGATGCCGCGCCCCCTCCAGATGATGCCTCCAAGCCTCGAATGCCGCCTTGATGGCCAGCAGCTCCTTCTCCCAGATGGTATAGTTGCGCTCAGTTTCCGGGAGTGATACGCGCAAGGGAAAAGGGTACCGCTGGGCGTCGTTGCCTGGAGTAACACGGCCCCAATGGCAATGTCGGAGGCGTCCGCCTCCACGACAAACGGCCGTTGCGGGTCAGGATGCTTCAAGATGGGCTCCTTCATGAAGGCGTCCTTCAAAGCCTGGAACGCCTGTTGTTCGGGGGCGTTCCACTGGAACCGAGTCTTCTTCTGCAGGAGCCGGGTGAGGGGGGCTGTCAAGGCAGCAAAGCCAGGGATGAATGTTCGATAGTAGTTGGCGAATCCAAGAAGTCGCTGAACATCCTTCACGCGACGCAGGGGTTGCCAACTCTGCAACGACTCAACTTTACTCGGTTCCATGGCGATGCCCTCAGGAGAAATGCGGTGACCCAGGAAATCGATGGTCACCTGGTAGAACTGGCACTTCTCCAACTTGGCAAACAGCCGATGTTTCCGGAGGCGCTGCAGGACCTGACGGAGATGCTGATGATGCGCTTCACGCGACGGGGAGTAAATCAGGATGTCGTCCAGGTAAATCACGACAAACTGGTCCAACAGATCCCGAAAGATGTCGTTCATAAAATGCTGAAACACAGCGGGGGTGTTGGTCAGGCCAAACGGCATCACCGTGTACTCGAAATGTCCATAGCGAGTACCAAACGCCGTCTTCCACTCGTCACCCGGCCGAACCCTGACGAGGTTGTAAGCTCCACGCAGGTCCAGTTTCGTGAAGATCTTAGCCTCCCGGAGTCGGTCCAAGAGCTCGGGGATGAGGGGCAGCGGGTAGCGGTTACGCACCGTGATGGCGTTGAGTTTCCGGTAGTCACAGCAAAGCCGTAACTCGCCCGACTTCTTTTTAACGAAGAGCACGGGCGCAGACACTGGCGAGGACGAGGGCCGGATGAAACCACGAGCCAAATTCTTTGTCAGGAAGTCCCGCAATGCAGCCAACTCAGGCTCCGACATGGAGTACAAACGCCCCACTGGGAGAGGCGCATCAGGGACTAGATCAATGGAGCAGTCGTAGGGCCTATGCGGGGGTAATTGGTCCGCCTCTGACTCGCTGAACACATCAGCAAAGTCGGACAGTTCGGGAGGCAAGGAAACCCCTGAGGAACCCTCCACCTGGCCGGCACAGATATGGCGGGTGTGGTCCACGCACTGCAAACTTGGGAAGGTGACCAAGTTCTGAGACCAATAGATCTGTGGATCATGCGCCCGGAGCCACGCCAGTCCCAAGACCACGGGGAAGTGCAGATCCGAAGTGATGTAGAACTGGATGGCCTCCACATGGGAACTGATGGCCATACACACTGGTTGCGTGGCGGCCGTAATAGGCCCGGACAGGAGCACTCGACCATCGATGGTCTCCACTAGCATGGGCGGATCCACCGGACACTGGGGAACAGCCCATTTGGCCACAAAGGCCGAGTCCATAAAGTTAGTGGTAGCCCCAGAGTCAATTAAGGCATGGACCGGAATCCCCTCTGGCTTGCCAGGAAGGATCAGACGTGCCTCCAATATCAAATGCCGTGGAGGTTCACAGGCACCGTCGGAACGCCGTCGCTCGACGTGGTCGTTGTGAGTCGCCCGATCTATCACACCGTCTAGATCGGGCTCGGGCCGTTTCCCGACAGCAAAGTAGAGGACTTTCTCGGGGCAGGCTTGGTCACTGACGCCCGCTGACGCTTCTTCGGGCAAGAAGCAGCCAAATGTCCAGGGTCCCCACAGTAAAAA
Organism: Vipera ursinii; assembly: GCF_947247035.1. Classification (NCBI taxonomy): domain Eukaryota; kingdom Metazoa; phylum Chordata; class Lepidosauria; order Squamata; family Viperidae; genus Vipera; species Vipera ursinii. The sequence continues at coordinate 56,139,696 of NC_139517.1, forward strand.
CACAACCCCCCCGATCGTTGTCTGTCCATTTCCGTCACCGAGAGACGGGACCTGGCGGCACCCAGCTCCATTGGCTCCTCCCTCTGGACTGGGGGCTCACGCACAACAGGGGCGGCAGGGGTCTGTGGGGTGGCACGGCGACTCTTTCGCTGCTGCAGCCGGGCATCGATCCGCAGACAAAGATGGATCAGCCCATTCAGGTCTGAGGGAATGTCCACGCGGGCCAGCTCATCCAACATCTCCTCCGACAAGCCATCCTGGAAGGCATCCACGAGCGCAGCCTCATTCCAGGCGGAATCCTGGCTAAGCAGCCGGAAATCGCTGATATAGGCCTGCAGGGGGCGCTGACCCTGCCTCAAAGCTTTCAGGCGTCGGGTGGCGGTCTGCGCCTTAATTGGGTCCTCGTACATGAGGCGCATATGGTCACAAAACCCCCCAAAGTTATCCAACAAAGGGCTAGGCTGTGCCAGCAGAGGCGTGCCCCAACGAGCTGCATCCCCCGACAGAAGGCTCAACACGAATCCCACCTTATCTCGGTCAGTGGGGAAATCAGCTGCTCTCACGCTGATAAAAAGCTGGCATTGTCCCAGGAAGGCAGGAAACAGTTCCGGATTGCCAGCAAATTTATCCGGCATAGCTATCTGACATTTCCTCCTGGGTGGGGGTGCAGCATGTACCTGAGCTTGCAGTTGAGCCACCTGAGCTGCCAACAAAGTGAGTTGCTGGGTGAGCTGAGCATTCTCGGCACGAAGCTGCTCCATCGTAGTAGTAAGGGGTGGGAGGCTGAAAGCAAACTGTTCTGAACCAGCCAACTACCGGCCTTATAATAAGGCAAACCCCTATTTAAACAGTAGAGACTGGAGAGCGTCCAAGGCTGAAAAGCGTCTGCCAAGATTTATTAGTCAATTAACAGAACAAGAAACAAAAACACTGGAACTTGAATCCTCAAGCGGAAGGGTTGCTTTCAGCAACCAGCCCTTCCCCAAACACTCCTTTTATTTAGAGTTCAGGGCGTGGCCTCCCTCTGCCTCCTCCTGAGGAGACCCGCAGCCTTTCTCTGCTTGGTCCTGCTCGACTGCCTCCTGCGTCGGGCGTCCTTGAACAGGGCCAGCTGTGGGTCATCATCCTCCGCACTATCGGGCTCACGCAGCTGAGAAGAGGACCCCGGCTGGGAGCTCTGCCAAGCCTGCAAGCCATCATCAGCCGGTTCGTCTCCCACACACTCCTCCTCCCCCTCATCTGAGTCATCCGATACATCTGAGCCGGCAGCCGGGCCCACAGGCTGGCCCTGAGTCACAACAGACATAGCAGCAATAATGGTGCATTACAATATCTGCAAGAAATATCAGTTTGTGGGACCATAAAATAAAGTAATAGAAAATGAAGAAGTTAAATTGCTACGGGACTTTAGGATGCAAACAGATCAGCACCTGCCACATAACACCCCAGACTTAACAATTGTTGATAAGAAATACAAAAAAGTCTGGATAGTGGACAGGGCAGTGCCTGGAGATGACAGAACTGAAGAGAAAGAACTGGAGAAAAATTTCAGGACCCCAAAGAAATATATTTTAAACCTATCCCTATTTTTCCCTTTCTGCAGCCTTTCTTTGTGACCAGCCATTCTGTTTAGGAGTGGGGAGCTTTTGGGACTGCTTCGCACTGTCTGCATCTCATCTCATCTTTATTTATTGATTAGCCCTTGGGCCATATCAAATTGCCAAGTTCCAAAAACAAAATATCACTAAAACTTGACAAAAACAATTCAAATGAAACTGGATAAAATACAATTTAAAATGAAACTGAAACAAAATACAATCGAAGTAAAATCAGGATAGAATACAATGATTTAAGATACAGGTTAAATATGCTTAAAATTATATTACAATATCACCCCTGCGTCTACCCCAAACAGTCTTAAAACTACTTTTAAAATCACATTTTTAAATCAAGTATCTTTCCCACAATCTACCACACTCTGCTGCACCAACTTGGTTTTTATTTCCATCAACTTTACAGCATGTTTGGCAATCCATTTCACCAACTGCAAATTAGAGCCTAACAAACAATGATGCAAGAAGCACTCTTTAGACACAGGGGTACTAGTATAAAAGATCCTGCCCAACTGATGTTCCCTCAAATCTGAATACAGGGGGCAATCAAAAATTACATGGGACATTGTTTCAACTTCCCCCGTCCCACATAAACAGACTCTTTCACTTACAGGAATCCCCCTAAATCTGTCCCAAAGCATATTTGATTGAAGTTGGTCCAATCTTAATTTAGTAAAAAATCTCCTTATGATGTGAGATAAAGGCAAAGTTAAATATTTTTCTATTTTAAAAATTTGTTTATTAGCCAATAGCCAGGGGCAAACTTTTGCTACTGTCACCTATGCGATGTCCGATTGTGCACTTATGTACTTAAATCTCTGTGCGATCCAAGATCGAATCTGCCTATGATCATACAGCTGCCAGTTTAATGGAATACCAAAGCTAGATACCCACTTCAAAACTCTTGATAAGCAATTATTTTTGTTACTTGAAACAATCTGATCCATTAGCGCTAGCTTAGGTAACCTCCCTTCCTCCATCTTGGATATTCTTAGTCAATAATAAATGGTCTTCAGCATGGCCCTAGTGCTGATTGCATGGACTCCCGTTTCTGCCCTAACTATGCATGCTGGGGTTCCAGGGGACACTGCCAAAATTCTCCTCAGGAACTTATTTTGAGGAATTTCCTGCCCAGGCAGCTTAACTGATCCCCATATTTCTGCCCCATAGGTAAGTATTGGTTCAATTTTCGCTTGAAAGACCTTTAACACTGGGGTTAATGAAGATGGAGTTTTCTCAAAAATAAGTTTGTTTAATTGGGCCATCCGAGCCACAGCCTTCTGAGCTCTGGCTTTTACATGCTTATTCCATTTACCATTTGTCTGGAATACTAGCCCTAAATAGGTACATGACTGAACTTGTTCTATTCTTCTGCCATTTAAAACCCATCTCCTCATCTTTTGTTGCCTGCTAAATATAATTACCTTTGATTTCTCTATGTTAATTGTCAAACTTTTTTTATACAATATGCTGCCAACCTTCCTAGTGACCTTCGTAGCCCCACCTGTGAGGCCGACAGCAAAATTATATCATCGGCATATAACAAGCAATTTACCTGTCTTGTTCCTATACTAGGCCCATGAAGTGATAAGTCTTCCAGACATTTTGGAAAATCGTTTAAATATAAATTGAAAAGTGTTGGGGCTAAAATGCAACCTTGTCTTACGCCCTTCTTAATTGGAATTGCATTTGTTACCGATCCTGTTTTGTTCACTCAAACTCTTACCTGGGTTTCCATGTATAACAATCTAATTAAATATAGCAGTTTCTTTTCTATTCCCATGGCCTGTTGTTCACCCATAGTAATTGAACATATATGCGCTAGGGATTCCATACGTGATGAATTCATAAATTCTGTCACTGCTTTCCCATCAACCATCTTCCATGTTAGCCTTCTCTCCTGGGCTATATCCAAGTTGAGGCCTATTTGTTGAATTATTTGTTTCCTTTTCCTTAAATCAGAGGGGAGTGCCAGGGACATCTCAATCGGAAGATGATCACTTTCTGGCCTTGGTGACGTCCAGACCTAAGTAGCCCCTGCCACTAAACTGTGAGAAACACAGAAGTAATCAATAGAGCTACATGCCTTGGGACCAAAAAAGGTTATGGGGTACCTTTTAACCTCTGTGTACTGGCCTACTATTTGAAGGTTACAGTTGTATACCATTGTTAGAAATTTTCCCCCATCTTTATTCTTTTTCCTATCTTGGGAGTCCCATAATTGTTGGTTATATAAATAACCATCTGGAATTGTACCATTTTCAACAAAAGGCTCCAACGAAGGACCCACATGGGCATTAAAGTCTCCTGCCAAAATTAAAGGTGTTTTTATCATTTTTTACGTATATCTAATATCTTTACTTCTAGTGCCTCCCACAGATCACCCATTGCTGGATTGACATACACATTTATAAATACTATTGACTTCCCTCCATATGCCAAATGGATTGGTTGAAAAAAATAAAGGGCCAGCACACGAGCATATCTCGTTTCCCTTCCAACCTAATTCGGCTTTTACCAAAATGCACAACCCTCCTGAAGCTCTTCCCTTTATAGCTACCCTCTTTGCTGGCAGCTGCCAAATATTAAACCCAGGGAGCTCAATTGGGGCCTCATCACCACTAATCCAGGTCTCCTGCAAGGCAATTACATGATACCTGTTAAAAAATTTAATACAATCATCTGTGCACCAACTCCCTCTCCATCCTGCCACATTCCATGAGAGGAAGTGGACTCTTAAAGAAGGTGATTGCTTGCTATTTCATAGTCAGGCTTCTTGAATAATCTCTTCCACCCGTCCTCCCCCCGTTTACGCTCACACACCCATTTAATTGCCTGAGCTCCATAGAAGACTGTTTAGGCATCATTTCTTTGCCTGTTGCTTTTAGGCTTGCAGATCCATAAGTTCTGTTAATTTGTGCCTCCACAATAAATGATTTTACTTGAGGCTCCACGCTTATGTCGTTTCTTGGTATCATTTTTGCCACTGAGGAGGACTGGGAGATTCCTTCCTGGGTACCTTCCATCTCTGGTGTTCATCCACAGCACTTTGCACTGTCAGGTCAGCTGTCTCTGGCACTTTATGCTGTATAGACGCAGGTATCTGGCTTCCCAAACTTATAGGCTGCTGACTCCAGAATTGCGTTATGACTTAATGGGGACAGAACTATCGGCACCAAAGGGGTGGCAGAGGAAATGGTCTGCTTCAGCAGCTTCCTCGTCTCTTTAAGTTTTTAAAGTACTTCTTGCTGCTACGTTAATGAAAGTAAAGAAAAGGTTTCTAAGCAGGCAGAATCAAATATCTCATCTTGCATTAAGCCAATTGAAGGAAATTTCACAATAGCTGGAACCAAAGTCTCAGCCAATGTTTCCTTTGTGATGCTAGATCTCCTCCCTATTTCAGTTAACTTACTTGCCCTATTTCATTTATTTTTCAAGTCAGCTGTCCCATGCGCTGCACCCCTCTCCCTAGGAGCTCTCTGGATCAACGGGCTGACTTCGCTACTAGAAAAAAACTCGGGTTGGTAAAATTTGGTAAAAAGCCAAGAATCCTCTCATTCGCATGAGCAGACTTGGAAAGAGCTGTTGTTTGAACGTAAGAAGAATTCTGGAATAATTATCACATTGTGGAAGATATTCATATGCTACCAGATCTATTGCCCCCTTGTCACTCCGAGTAAGCTGTGACCAAGAGGTCACTATCCATCTTTTTGAAGTCCATCTACCCTCGTTTGTTTCAGAATTATATATGTTCAATACAATCTGCTCCTTCAGAAATCGCTTGCTTCCCCCCACGCACATGTGACATGGGATTTCAGGCCCATCCAGCTCACCATCTTTTTTCCCGCCATTACAGCCAATATGCTGTCTACTTACTCCTTCCCTCATTCGCACCATTTATGATATCTGACCAGGTCGTTCTGTCTGGCAACCAGTCGAAATTTCCTGCAGCTTTTCCATCTGTACCGCAGCAACAAGATTGATCACAGAGTCCAACTTTAAACGCACCTCTGCAAACCAGGCTCAAGGTTGACTCAGCCTTCCATCCTTCCGAGGTAGGTAAAATGAGGACCCAGATTGTTGGGGGAAATTAAGCTGATTTTGTAATAATGCCGCTTGGGGTGTGTGTGAAAGCCCTAATAAGCAGGCATATACATAGAATGAAGGCTACTGCTAAGCTTGTAAGCTGCCCTGAGTCTTCGGAGAAGGGCGGGATATAAATGGAATAAAAATAAAAATAAAATAAAATAAACTGGTCAAAAATGGCCCAGACTGTCTGAGAAGTGAGCATGCTGTGCCGGCTGATGAAATCCTTTATGCTGTCACTTAGCTGGTTTTCAAGCCCTAAAGCTGATCCACTGTGATTGTCAAACTCCAACTCTAGTCCCTTATCCTGGCTTGGAGCTGACTCACTTAAAACTGCTGAGTCATTTATTTATTTATTTTCGACTTATATACTGCCCTATTCCCGTAAGACGCAGGGCAGTTTACAGGGCAATTAAAATCGTACCATACAAAAGTTAAAAAATTTTAGAACAATTAATTAAATTTAAAGCCCAAAGTTTAAAAATTAAAACATTTAAAACCCAATTAAAACCCCTCAGTCTAGGTCCGACAGCTCAAAGAGCCAAGTTTTCAGGTCCCGGCGGAATGAGCGGAGGTCGGAGGCAGTCCTAAGTTCCATCAGAAGTTGGTTCCAAAGGGCAGGTGCACCCACAGAGAAGGCCCTCTCTTTGGGGGTCACCCGCCGGCAATCCTTCACCCGTGGTACCCTAAGAAGGCCCTCCCTGTGGGAGCGCACAGGACGATGGGAAGTGAATGCTGGCAACAGATGCTCCCTCAGATAATCTGGACCCAAGCCATTTAGGGCTTTATAGGTCATCACCAGCACCTTGAATCTCACTCGGAGGGCAACCGGAAGCCAATGCAGCTCGCGGAGAAGAAGAGTTACATGGGAGTATCGGGAAACTCCCACCACAACTCGCACGGCTGCATTCTGCACCAGTTGAAGCCTCCGAGTGGTCCTCAAGGGCAGCCCCATGTAGAGAGCATTGCAGTAGTCTAGTCGGGAGGTCACGAGCGCATGGGTGACTGTGCGTAGGGCATCTCGGTCCAGATAGAGCTGCAGCTGGCGCACTAGGCGAACGTGGGCAAAGGCCCCCCTGGTCACGGCATGATCTTCAAAGCTGAGCCATGAATCCAGGAGGACGCCTAGGTTGCGAGCCCTATCAACGGGGGGTAACACCTCACCCCCCATCATTAATGATGGAACAAACTGGTTAACCCGAGATGCCGGTATGCACAGCCACTCAGTCTTGGCAGGGTTGAGACGAAGCCTGTTTCTCCCCATCCAGACCCGGACCACCTCCAGGCAATGGGACATCATGTCGAGGGCATCACTGGGTTGGTTCGGGGTGGAAAGAAAAAGTTGGGTATCATCAGCATACTGATGATACCCCACCCCGAAACCACAAATGTGCTCGCCCAGCGGCTTCATATAGATGTTGAACAGGAGGGGAGAGAGGACCGACCCCTGAGCTACTCCACAAATGAGAGACCTCGGGGCGGACCTCTGCCCTCCCGTCAACACCGACTGAGAGCAGCCCAAGAGATAGGAGAACCACTGTAAAACAGTGCCTCCCACTCCCAACCCCCTGAGACGCCGCAGTAGGATACCATGGTCGATGGTATCAAAAGCCGCTGAGAGGTCTAACAGGACTAGAACAGAGGAACATCCCCTGTCACAAGCCCGCCAGAGATCATTCACCACCGTGACCAATGCCGTCTCCATGCTGTACCCGGGCCTGAAGCCCAATTGGTATGGGTCAAGTTAATCAGTTTCCTCCAGGAACAGAGGAAGCTGATGCACCACCACACTCTCAACAACCTTCACCAAAAAGCGAAGGTTGGAGACCAGATGATAGTTATTTAAAACAGCTGGGTCCAGGGCAGGCTTCTTGAGGAGGGGTCTCACCACCGCCTCCTTCAAGGCGGTGGGGAAGATACCCTCCTTCAAGGAAGAAGTTATTACTGCCTGGAACCAGCCTCGTGTCTCCTCCCGGGCTGCATATACCAGCCAGGAGGGGCACGGATCCAATAAACAAGTGGTGGAGCTCAGTCTTCTCATGGTCCTGTCCACGTCATCGGGGGACACAGGATCGAACTCAGTCCAGATAACATGCTCAAGACCGCTCGATTACTCCATGTCAGACTCTGCCCAGTCAGAGTGCAATTACGCGGAGGGATTAGTGAGCCTCTTAGCTGGCTTCTCAACTGACTCTCCTCAGCCTGCGCCCGCAGATCCTACTCTAGGGAAGAATCCCCAAACAATGCCAAAGCCTCGCAGCAATCCGGCAGGAGAAAGGGGGAAGATGCATGACCCACAGATGGTATGGGCCACAGGTTGGCAACCTGCAGCTCCCGAGCCGCATGCGGCTCTTTAAGCAGTCTCCTGCAGCTCCCAGCCCTCCTCCGCCATGTGCAGTTTTGAAAAAAAAAAGTGGGAGTAAAAAAGTTCAATCAATCAATTTAAAATGCTCACAAAAAAACCTCCCAAAGTTTGAATTGATTGGTTGAACTTCTCAAGCCGTTTGTGGGACTGCCCACAAACCTCTTTGCTTCTTCAGACTGCAAAGGGTGGCAGCGGAGGAAGCGGAGGAAGAGATTGGGAGGACTGGAAAGGTGAGTGGGCCCTTTTTCTACCTGCTGCGTGGTTGGGGGCAGCCAGTCTCGGGGTGTCCCGGGCCTGCCCGGCAGGTCTCCCCTTACTCTGCTCTGCTGCCACCTCTGCTAGCCTGGGGGGTTCCCACTGGGGGTCTCAGAAGCTTCCCCTGTTGGCCCCTGCCTTTTGGCCATCTCCTTCTCTCAGCTGGCTTGCCCGAACGAAGCAGCAGCTCTGCAAGCTTCCGCCGCCCCATTCTGAATGAAGGGGGTGGCAGAGGCTTGCAGAGCTACTGCTTCATTCGGGCCAGGCAGCTGAGAGAATAGGACGGCAGAGGCTGGATGCCCCGAAAGAAAAGCAGCCGAAGGCAGCAGCTCTGCAAGCCTCCGCCGAGAGAATGGGGCGCCGGAGGCTTGCCACCCATTCTCTCGGCGGAGACTTGCAGAACTGCTGCCTTCGGCTGCTTTTCTTTCGGGGCATCCAGCCTCTCTCGCCCCCTTCTCTCAGCTGATAAGGGGGTGGCAGATATATATATATATGTGTGTGTGTGTGTGTGTGTGTGTGTGTGTAAATTTTAGATTGCTAACAAAGAATAAAAGGGAGACTGATATGCATTTCAAACTTATTTGTTTTCATCAGTCAGCCATACCCTTCTGAGATTCGAACCTGGGCTGATTGCACATTAGGCAGTTGTTTTAACCTCTAGGCCACAAGCTCTATCTCACTTTGTTAGCTGAGAAGCAAGGGAGATATGTGTTAAATGCTTGTTAACTATTTAGATTACCTTGCTAGGCCCCAAACATGGGACAAATCTTTATTTCCTGTTTCAGCCTAACCGAAGGCCATCGACAGGCAGTAGTCACAACAGTGACAGCTCATATTTGTGTAAATTTTATATATATATATAAAATGTATATTTCTTCCAATTCAGAATACATCCATTCCTTCAATTTCCACTCTTCTCAACCTATACTGAAAATATATTTAATCTATTTGAGCTTTAAACATTCCCTTCAATATTTTTAGTCATCTAGTACTCTAAAGCTCATTTAAAACATATCTTTTATGTTTCATTCCTATTTAGATCATTCCAATTTGGAAGAATAAAATAAAATAGCAAAAGAAAAAGGGAAGAAAGAAGAAATGTTTCTTTTTTCTCTGAAAATAATATATTTCAAAATTTTCCCATTATTTAGCCAAATTCAAATAGATGGTTCTTCTTTCCCCTATACTCCAAATTGTTTAGAAATATTAAAATATTTCCCATTTGAATTAAATCATACTTTTTTGTTTTGTATAGTTCCATCCTCCAATCTCTTTTCTCAAAGTTGCATTTAATCATCTCTGGTATCTTTTCCTGAAAGAATTCTTGAAGTGAAGTTGAATTGCAAATAAGTTGGTTCATACTCTCAGGGTTCTTCTGTATTATCTTGTAGTTTAAAATCATTATCCTTTGGGAGTTTTGCTGCTTAATGTATGATTCCTTCTGTAGAGCTAGTATTTCCATTTTTTATTCTATATTTTCAGAGATTTCTTGAAGTGAAATTACGTTGAGAATAAGTTGATTCATCCTTTCAAAATTATTCTGCATCTCTATGTAATTTAAAATCATTGTCCTTTGAAAGTATTGTTGCTCATTGCATGTTTCTTTTTGTAGCATATTCATTGTTTCAGCCATGTTATTGTTTACACAGGTGCAGTCCAAGAGCTTAAAAGTTCAAAAACAAAGGAAAAGAAAAAGAGATCCTCATCCGCCAGGAGGTGTCAGCATTTACTCATTTATCATGTCTTTCTACTTGTTTTCCTTCCCCGGACCATGACAGGGACGCCACCCAAACAAAAGAGAAAGAACAAATCTTCCTCCCCCTCTTCTCTTCAGAGATTTTATCTTGGGGGTTTCTTCTTCAGGAAGAGTAGATAGGATAGAGAAAATCAATATTCTTACCTGGATTCAAGCATGCTGTTTATTATTCGCTTGTTTGATCGCTTTTGACTTCTCTTGGTATTCAGCTGTGACTGGACATGACGTTAGCCAGCCTTTTCTTCTGCTGGTTTTTTGGGAGGGTTCTCCTGGGCTATTTGGAGAGATTGCCATCTCTCCTAGGTCTCTGGAATTTCCTTCCTTCAGTCCACCCCTCCAGGGTGGATTCTGGCCCCTTAGGGTCCCCAACAAAGAAATTTCAGCCAGAGGATCAAGTCCTCTGGCTGTCTCTCACTGAAACCGGAACAGGAAGTCAATCTCCCCTCGATTTCCACTTGTGAAGTTCAGGGCTGGCCTTATGGAGTCACCAGAACTCCCGTCAGCCCGGGAGGATGTATACACAGGGCCACTGATCAGCTGACGACTCTGTTCCACCGGCCCAGACCTCCGCCGACGGGCTCCAGTCGGCGGAGGTCAGGGCCAGCTGTTCAGAGTCACCAACAGTGGAGAGGAGTGGAGCGCAGGCCTGGAGCACCTCCATATCTTGGCAAGTGCACTAGCTGCCTGAAAAGCAGCCGCTGCTGCCACCACTGCCAACCTTTGTTTTTTCTGCCTGGCAGGCAGGCGTTGCTACTCCTGCCACCAAAGACGCTCCAGTCCGAACAGCAGCAGCTGCCGGTGGAGCGATTGCCTGCTCCTTGGGGCTCGCTGCTGCCATAGGGGCTGGCATGGGGATTTGTTTCTGTGGGGGAGATGGAGGCTGATGGAGATGCAGCAGAACTCCAGCGTCGCTGCTGCCTCCACCGCTACTGTCATTGACTTCTGCTATGGCCGAACCCGGGCAGCCTCCTCCACCCCCAGCAGTGGCATCCGGGGATTCTCAGGTTAAATCGGAACCAAGCAGCAAGTGAAAAAGTTAGCAGCAGTAGCGGGAGTGGTTTTAATTGCCAAGCGTACCCATGGAAGTCAATGGAGGTGCTGCGGCTGGCCTTTTGAGTTGGTGAGTGAATGAGAGCGAGAGAGAAACATTTTTTGAGCAGTGTGAGTGAATGAGAGCGTGAAAGAGGCTTTTTAGAGCAAAAGTGAGGGAATGAGAGAGAAGCTTTTGCAAACAATGAGAGAGAGAGAGCTTTTCCAAGCAAAGGTGAGTGAATGAGAGTGGAGGGGGCAGGGCAGCTGCATGTCTCCCCTTAGGCTCCACTATTCTGTCAAGCCTCTTATTCTGTGCATGCGCACGCATGCGTGTCCTTCTTTGTGGCTCCCATTTTTTTCTTTTGTGAGGGAACCGGTTCCGAGTGGCTCTTTCACTGTTTCAGGTTGCCGACCCCTGCTTTAGCCCTTTAAAAGTTAAGCGTTCTAACATACATTTCTCTTAATGATACAACATTAAACCTATAAATGCTAAATATCTAACACAGTTCTTAATTCCTAAACTATTTATAAAATGGAGCAGCTGAATATATACTGGTCCAGCACACTCCCCACTTGGAAATATACAATTTCCACTATTAACTAACTAGAATAAGCAAAAAACATAGCATCAAGCATGCATAACTATAAGGTAAATACAAAACATGCATAACTATAGTTGAGATAAACAAAGCATAACATCAAACAATGCAAACAGTATGCATAGTTGAATGTTCAATCTTCAAGTTCGGTCTTCTTAAGCAACAGGACCAGTTCGGTGATCGGTCTGGTGTAAAGCTGTTTAACGCGAGTATGTGAGTCATGACCCAACTGTTGTGACTTCACAATCTAGACTTTGACTTGGCGAACTAGTCCATCAGAGCTGGGTAGGACCTGATGCACAAGTCCCATGGGTCAAGAGTTCTGATGGGTGTCCTTGTCTTTCAGCAAGACAAGGACTCTTTCTTGTAGGTTGGGCTCTTCGGTCTTCCACTTGCGGCGATCTTGAAGGGTAGAGAAGTATTCTTGCTTCCAGCAGGTGTTGGCTAGTAGTTGAACTTGTTTCCATTGCTGTTTGTACATGTCCTTGGGAACAAAGTTCCCTGATGGTGCTGCCAGTCGCCTGTCTTCTGGGTCAGCAAGGTGGCTGGAGTAAGGATAGTTGGGTTTTCAGGATCCGAAGAAACTGGAACCAAAGGTCGAGCATTGATGATAGCTGCAACTTCTGTCATGAGGGTAGCAAGGATCTCATGCGTCAGCCTGAGTATCTTTGTCAACATAGAGTCCAGGATTTTGTGGGCTACACCAATCATGCATTCCCACACTCCTCCCATATGAGACGCATGGGGAGGATTGAATGTCCAAACACAATTTTGGGCCTTTAGGTACTTGTCAATTTCTGAGTCGGGATGAATGCCTTCATCAATCTGCAGTTCCTTGCAGGCCCCTACAAAGTTTGTTCTACAGTCGGATCTAGATGCCTTAATGGCCTCTGTAGGCTTGGAACCTTCTTAGAGCATTGATAAAAGAGGAAGCATCCATAGATTCGATAACTTCAATGCGGACTGCTTGAATGCTGAGACATGTGAAAAGTACTGCCCAACGTTTGCTGTTGGCTTGACCACCTCTGCTCCAATGAGCAGACGTGGCCTAAGGCCCAAATACTGTACATCTAGGCCAGGGGTCAGCAACCGAAAAAAGGAAAGGAGCCACTCAGAACCGGTTCCGTCGCACAAACAAAAAAGTGGAAGCTGCAAAAAGTGCGCACGCGTGCGTCCACTCACGCGCATGCGCAAAAAACATTTTACGCATGCGCAAAATGGGAGGCACCTGCGCGGCGACGGGTCTCCCCTTTGTAGAGGTGCGCGCCGTCCCGTCCGGAGACCTGCCGCGTTCGTCAAACGGGGCCAGGCCGGCACGTGCAGGGGGAGGCGGCGACGGGGGCTTTTCTCCTAAGAACAACGGCTTTTAAAAGTGGGAGGGTCGGAGCGCCGCGGGCAGGTCCGGAGAGGCGGGGGACGAAGGCCCGCTTGCCTGGAGGGGGGCCAGAGAAGCAAGTTGCTGCAGCCCACCTTGGGCAGCTCCCGCCCTTTGTTCAGGCGCCAGCATCCCAAGGAAGCCCAGCCAGGAAGCCCGCCCCCCGCCCGCTTTTCCGGAGGGGGGCAGAAGGAGGGAGCACGTCCCTCCCTTCTTTGTCTGCTCCGTGGCTGCCCTGCGGGAGGGGAACAACGCCTCGCGTGCCCAGCCTGGCCCCGGCGCAGGGGGCGAGAGAGGCGGCGTTTGGGCCAGGCCAGAGGACGAAGCCAGACCGTGCGAGCTGCGCTCCCCCCTCCCTCCGAACAGAAACCCGCGCACCTGAGTCTCAGAGCACGCCTGAAGGGGAAGTGAGAATCCAGGCGACGGGGAGGCCGAGTGTGTGTGTGTGTTCATTTTCCCCATTTTTCACAACCAGGTCGCAAGGGGTTTTGCCCTCGTTGCCTGTGGACGCGCAGGACAAGTCCTCCGTCCCAGCCACACTCACAAAAAAAGTTCCTCCTTAGCTGAGCGCCTCGGGAAACAGCATTTTAAAGGAAATATAAGCTTGTCATCAACATCTTCCCCTCACAAATCTTCCCTTCCCTTCCAAGCGGGAGCCCCACAGCAAACAACCAACGTCGCCATCCCCAAACAATGCAGTTCCTTGGAGCGATGCGGACAAGTGGGAAAGGAAGCCCGGCGGCCGGACCGTGCTCCCACCCTGCCTCCCCACGCGGTTGCCGCCCCTCGCGAGGCCGCTGGCTGGCTGGTGCTGGCTCCGTCTCTCTCTCTTCCTTCCTCCCTCCGTCCCTCCCTCCCTCGGTCTCCCCGACCCCCTTTTCTGGCTTAGCCCCACGTCACCAGGAGACCAAACAGGGACATCATAGCAGAGCGGAGGAGACACAGGAAGCGGATCCAGGTACTGGGCTGGCTTATCTCCTCCCTCTTTTCGCAACCGCTCTGCGGGATGAGTTTCCCTTTTCCTTCTGGCTGACCCCCCCTCCCCCGATCACCCTTCCCTCCCTCCCTCCCCCCCTCTGCCTCTTCCGAGGCCGCCGCCAGTCAGCATCTCTCCTGCCATTTCTGCGGCTTTTCCGTCGCCCCCGCCGCCGCTCCCCCTTCCCCGCGGGGCCAACCGCATCCGGCGCCTTCTTCCTCTGGAGGGGAAATCGTGGCTTCTCTGGGCAGTTCCTGCTTCTCTGGGCAGAGCGCCGCCTTGAAGGTTTGGAGAGTTGCGCGCGCACCTCCACCCGTTCGGAGAGGTGCGTGCGCACCAGGCGACTGGGAGCCGCATGAGACGGCTCAAAGAGCCGCATGCGGCTCCGGAGCCGCGGGTTGCCGACCCGTGATCTAGGCCTATGGTGGACTTGGAATGAGGTGCTTGGGTGGCAGGTCAGCCATCAATTGGTATTGTGTAGCACCTCGTTTATGGTAATGCAGGCATCTGTACAAGACGGTGGTGATGCATCTTTTGGCTCCCACAATTCAGCTGCTCTGATGGCACCTTCCGTGAAGTGCCTGCCTTGATGGCGGATAGTCTCATGGTAGTGTTGGACCAACAGGTGTGAGATATGTTGATGGGCAGGAAGGATGATAGGGTGCTTGATGTCTGACGCTATTTCAGCCTTATCTAGATACCCTCCTACTCAGATTAAGTTATGGCTATCTAAAAATGGGTTCAATTTCAGCAATGCACTAGACTTCTTCCGCCGGATATTGAAAGATATATTAGTGCTGCATACGGGGTGTAATTAGGCGGAAGTGGTGTATTGCTTCTGAGAGTGGGGGCATGTGCCAGGGCTGGCTGGTGATGTTCTTCGGTATGTTTTCTGCGGAGGGTAACTTGCCATATGAGGGGCCTTGAGGGTTTGGCCTGAATTCCTCTGCCTTTACATTAAGCTGAGGAGGCCTGACTTCTTGTGTGATTACTTGTTGGGGCGGAATCTCATCATTCAGATGGTGTGTTGTTGGCTCCCTGGCCAGTTGGCACATCTAGTGGCCAAGATTCTCCTCTGTGGTTGGGCATGAAGGTGGCACCTCGTGATGCTGTTTCCCACTGATGCAGTAGAGACTCTAGCTTGGCCTGAGTCCTGGCAAACTCATCCTGTAGCAGCTGCTCTTCCTGCTGTGGAGTTGTCACCATTGCAGATGGACCTGCTTGGTTACCATCTGTGGCTTGGTTTGTTGGAGTCAGTTGTGTAGCTCTGGAGGGAAGGTCTCATGATCCAGATGGTGCGATGTCGGCTTTCTGGCTGATTGGCACATCTGGTCGTGGAGATTCTCCATCCTGTGCACTTGGTCTTGGGGGACTTGTGGATAACCGTGGTGCTCCTGCCTGCTCCTGTCGTCTCGCACTCTGGTCCTCAATGTAGGCCTGCACAAGTTCATGTGGGTTTACAACTTCTAGCTTTTCCAAATTGCGTGCGAAGGCAGTGTTTTCAGCCTCCACCTGTTGGGCCGCAACTCTTGCCACGTTTTTTGCTGCCTCCCATTCTCGTTGTAGAAACTCAAGCCTGGCCTTAGCCCTGGGCAATTCTTCTCTTTGTTTGGCCTTCAGTTTGGCTATCTTTTCCTTCTGACTGGCCTGATCCATGGCCATTCTTGCCATCTCTTTTGTTTGGCCTCCAGTTTGGCCCTGTCTTCCTTTATTAGTTGCTCTTCCCTTGCAATGCATAGAACTGCGTCTGTCTCTGCGGCATCGATTTGAGCTTGCACAAGTTGAGCAGCTAGGCTTTCTGTCCTGGAGACTTGGGAAGGATGACTACGCTGAGAAGATGCCTTGGAGTGATGGGATGCGCCTGAGACGGAAGGTTGTCGTGACACGCTGGAATATGCCTGAGATCATGGCGAATTATAATGAAGGGGTGATGCCCTTTTAGAGGTGTGAGAGGGAGCCGTGTGTGATTGCTAGGATGATGTATATGAATGATGGGATGCTTCAGAAGCGGCCTTCTTGATTGGTGTCTCATGTGTAATTCAACCTCAGGGAGGCATTTTTTACTTTCTAAAAAACACTCACATTCCTTGTTGTCTAGCCTGAGTTGCTGCATTTTCTTTTCAAGTGTTGGATCCCTTAGCTGTGACTGGACCTTTTTGAGAAAACACCCGTAGTCTTTCCATTTGGAGTAAAACTCTTTCAATGAAAGAGTGCGTTTGGGAGAAAGCTCCTCTTAGGGGTTTAGCAGAGTTCCTGTAATTTCTCCCAGTTTCTTTAGTGGCACTTATGGTATGCATCCCATTTCTCCATCAGGTTCGACCGCATGACTTCTGTAGGCTTTCTTTGTTGCCTCAGGTCATAGGGTTTCTGGGATGTCTTTGGCCTCACTGAAGCTTGGACGTCAGCTTCTTGGTACAAATCATGGTTGGCTGGTTGCAGTTCTCCATGGCTGGCTGGCTGCAATAGCTCTCCAAGGTTGATTGGTTGAAGCAGTTCTTCTGAATCAATGGGACACTCCGTCATGGCTAGGACAGGTTCAGAAAGTTTCCTAGCTATTTTGAACTAATTTGGTGAACTTTGCTCTTTGACCACCAGGGGACACCGTCTGCATGGTTAGAGACTTCAGGGAAGTTCACCCTTTGGCCACTAGGAGGCACTGTTTACGTGAGTAGCGACTTCAGCAAAGTTTACTCATTGACCACTAGTGGACATTGTTTACGTGAGTAGCGACTTCTGCAAAGTTTACTCATTGACCACGAGGGGGCACTTTTTACGTGAGTAGCAACTTCAGCAAAGTTTACTCATTGACCAAAAGGGGGCACTGTTTATGTGAGTAGTGACTTTTGCGAAGTTTACTCATTGACCACTAGGTGGCACTGCTTATGTGAGTAGCGTCTTCAGCAAAGTTTACTCGTTGGCCACTAGGGGTCGCTGTTTGCGTGTTTGAAGTCAAGCCTTTTATTTGCAGAGCAGCTGCCGGGGTGCTGTCTGTAGGTAAAGACAAGCCTGTTATTTGCAGAACAGCCCTTGGGGGTGCACTGTTTTGCATGAGCGAATGCAAGCCTGTTATTGTAAGTTGCTACCACTAAGTGCTACCCCTAGCCTTCACTTGGACACAAGGTTAGCCAAATTTTCTTCTTAGGGCCACAAGTTGTAAGCTGGTCTGGAACTTCTAAAGATCTGCCTGTCCAAAGTTAAAATTCCAACCATAGGCTGTGAAACTGCCGTTTTAATGAAGGTTAATTTGCCCCTTGTTTCCCTTGTTTTGAACTAGTGGGGACTGGGTAGCTTTGCAGAAGCAATTTGGTTTAGACCTCATTTGCAAGTAACAGAAATGTAGGCTTGTTGTTTGCAGGTTGCCACCAGAAGTCGCCACATATGGGCTTCCTATGAAGCTTTCTTCACAAGCAGTTTGATGTTAAATGCTTGCATTACGGACAGTATAAATGTTGCAGGTTTGCCACCAGAGGGTGCTGCTGCTGTCGCGGAACAATTAACAGTCCGACCAGAGGTGGATGGACCGTGGTTCATTTGCATGGTCAATATCAAAGAAAAGAAATCCAAGGCATATTCTATAGTAAAACTTTTAATGAGAAAACAAAAGACCTAGACTGACCACATTCTCTCATCAGGCAGAAAGAGAAAGTGAAACAGAAACTGTGAGAACTTTTTTAGGCCTGCGCACAAAACAGTTTAAAACCAAAACATTGGCTGGACATAGCTGGAGTCACTATGGTTACATGATAAGATAATAGCACAGTTGCAGAGCAGAAAGAGATGTACAAATAGAAATGAGCGAAGCTGGCAAAACTAAAAAAACACGCAGTGACATCCCCTTCTTTTGTCAGCGAAGCAGAAAATCAGATAAGGCACATCTTCTTGCGCAGATACTCGTGTTGGGCTGTAGGAAGTGGTTTGTTCAGCATATCAGCAATTTGGTCATGTGTAGGCACATACTGCAATTTGACAAAACCTTGTTTAACTGCTTGTCTTATATTTTGGTAACGGATGTCAATGTGTCTAGACCTGGAACCTGTAAAGCGATTCTCAGATATATAAACCACAGATTCGTTGTCCTCCATCACAGTGATTGGTCGAATCGGAGGTGTCCAGATATCTGTGACTAAGGCATCAAACCACATTAGAGAATTATATGCATCTGAAACACAAGCATACTCAGCTTCTGTAGAAGAACAAGAAACAAAATTCTGTTTACACACATGCCAGTTTACAAGACATCCATTCAAAAACATCATATAACCTGAAGTGCTTTTACGTGATTTCTTATCACTTGCCCAATCAGAATCTGCATAACAACATAACTCTGCATAGTCAGTATGTGTGGGTTCTAACAACAACTTCATATCTTTTGTGTGTTTTAGATATCTCAATAATTTCTTAACACATGTCCAATGAAACTGTTTTGCCTTTCCTACATGTCGTGATAGGAGATTAACACTAAGTGCAATGTCAGGTCTAGTCCAACTACTAATATATAGCAGCGACCCAATGACTGAGCGATAAAGTGTTTGATCCTCAAACTCAGGACTCAGTTCATGTGTCAAGTTGTGAAAATCAGTTTGCATGGGTATACTCACAGGTTTAGCATTCTTCATGTTGCAGTGATGCAATAGTTGTTCAATCTTATCTTCCTGTGTAAGACTGAACCCCTTCTGAGTTTTGGTAACTTGAACACCTAAATAAGTGTTAATATGTCCTAAAGACCTCAATGTGAAAAACTGTTGTAAAGCATTAGCAAAACATTCACTCATCTGCTTATTTGGACCAATATAAACAATATCATCAACATAAACAAGAATTATCTCATACCTATTATCAGATCTTTTTGTAAACACGCATTCATCTGTTTCGGACTTAATAAAGCCCATTGAATTTAGTTTGTCAGAAAGACATAAGTACCACATTAAACCAGACTGTTTCAGACCATAAAGACTTTTGTGTAGAAACCAAGTATCCCCTTCTTGCTGTTAGAAACCTGGAGGACCTTTGACATAAATTTCTACATCAAGATCAGCGTGTAGATAAGCTGTTTCAACGTCAAACTGGAAAACTTCTAGACCAAGAATAGTTGCAGTGGCTAAGGCGATTTTCACACTCTCAGTCCGCACTGTGGGTAAATAGGTATTTGTATAGTCCTCAGGATAACGTTGAGCGAAACCCTGGGCTACAAGTCTGGCCTTGTACAACGACTCACCATTCGGCTTCTTTTTAATTCTGTAGACCCACCGAGTGCCAATAACTTTCTTGTTTGCTGGAGGGCTTGCAGGCGTAAACACCTGAAGTTTCTTTAGATTGTCCATTTCAGCCTGCATTACCTCAAACCATTTATCTTGCTCTGCTTCAGGAAGATGTTTGATTTGTGTGAACGTCTCAGGAGGAAGTGTAACATTACAAATCAAAGATAAAGGTGCTTTTGTTACTTGCCACGAATACCGTTTTGGTGGAATTCCCTTTGTGGTCCTCTTGGAATGTCTCGGAACAACTGTCCATTCTTCTTCCGTTTTGTTCTCATCTTCATCGCCAGCGGCATTGGCGGCTTGCGGAGACGGAACAGTAGGTTGAGAAGAACTCGTGGAAGGAACATTCGCCTGTGCATCTTAACCATCGTCTGCTACCAAATGTCGCGGAACAATTAACAGTCCGACCAGAGGTGGATGGACCGTGGTTCATTTGCATGGTCAATATCAAAGAAAAGAAATCCAAGGCATATTCTATAGTAAAACTTTTAATGAGAAAACAAAAGACCTAGACTGACCACATTCTCTCATCAGGCAGAAAGAGAAAGTGAAACAGAAACTGTGAGAACTTTTTTAGGCCTGCGCACAAAACAGTTTAAAACCAAAACATTGGCTGGACATAGTTGGAGTCACTATGGTTACAAGATAAGATAATACACAGTTGCAGAGCAGAAAGAGATGTACAATTAGAAATGAGCGAAGCTGGCAAAACTAAAAAACACGCAGTGACAGCTGCATTGCCTATGCTTGGGATAGGTTTGGTGAATAATCTCTCTTCTGGAGTTATGACTCCTTCTAGAATTTTAAACATATACTTTTAGGGACTGTTTGCTAAATCAAGTATCTTATTTCCAGAGAAGGTGGTCTTATGCCTTGTCACAAGTCTGAATCAATGCCTCTGTCTCTGCCTATATGGGCTTATTGTTTGCAGATGACCACCAGAGGTTGCTGCTGGTTTTGAGACAAATGCTTTCTTGTCCCACTGCATTCCATTAATTCCAAAGGGTGGGGTTGAGGGCTGTTAGACTGTGCTGTCTGCTCTGAGTGGTCTTTTATTTATTTATTTATTTTTGGGACTTATATGCCGCCCTATCTCCCGAAGGACTCAGGGCGGCTAACAACAATAAAAACAACAATACAAAAGTTAAAAACAAAGGAATATTTTGCAAATGAACAAACTTCTCTCCTTTTGAGTAAAATACAGCTTTAGTCAGGCAGAAAAGATTTAAAAGTCTCTCTTGCTTTAAAATGCTGTATCATGAATCAGCTTCAAAACACAAATTGAGTTTGCAACAGAGGGTGATATATCTCTGTTCTCCCCAGCCAGTGTCACCATTTGCATTCCAATCAAATGGGAGGGGGGGAGAAAGGCAGTCTCTCTTTGGAGAAGGCAGGCAGGGAGATTTGAACTCTAAGAGTTAATCTTATCTCCTGTGCACTAAGATCTTTCATAAAGAAACGGACATGCTCTCATTCTACTTTGAACAATGAGTTATGCAGGCTGAAAGATCTTTAGTCAAAGGCAACAGAGATCTCTGAAAAGTGAAACTTTTGCAGTCAGCTCAAAACATATCCATAGTCTCTCTGGGCAAGCAGAAAACTCATTTCCATTTCAAATGCGCCAGTTTTCATACAGAGGAAAGAATGGCAAGGGCGCTTTGAACCCACACGCAGGCTTTGGAACGCTGGGTTTCTTAGAAAATCATTTAACTCTTTATCATTTCTCTCAAAGCAGATTGAGTTTGTGAAACCTGGGTAGGAGACTCAGTGGCAAGCAGAAAGTTTGTAGGAACAAGCGAAGAATTAGTAGCACATTTCCGAACAGGAAGACAAGAAGAGAGAGCAGTTCATAGAGATACAAATTTAGACTGAAGACAGGAAGAAACTGCAATTCATAGAGCTACGAATTTGCTTCTCTTCAGAGATGTAAAAGTAAATCATTTTCTCTTACTGTGGCCAGCTGGAGAGTGGATAAAATTACATCTCTTTTTCTTTTACTGTTCTGATTTCCAGAACCTAAAATGCATCTTTAGCTCCAGAAATCATAAAGTATAACTCAACAAAATGGGTTTACAGAAAGATTATTTCCACGTAATCCAGGCAGACTTACTTTGCTGTAGACTGGTCCGGACACAACTATATCTGTCCATTTTCGTAGGTAAAAGAAAAAGAGTAATTTGTCCATGTCAAATATTCTTGATTACATCTCCAGTCATGCACATAGCACAGTGTTAGAACAAAGGGCTTACAAGCCTGGCACACAGCCATGAAATTCTGTAATAAACTATGAAGCTCCACCCACTTAACTAGAAAGCATAGGATCTACTAAACAGACTGCATTACCCAGGTCATCTCTTTAAGGAAATAGCTTTAACCCTTTAAATGCTAAGTGTTCTAACATACATTTCTCTTAATGATACAACATTAATCCTATAAATACTAAATACTCTAACACAGATATAAAATGGAGCAGCTGAACATATACTGGTCCAGCACATAATGTCTTTGACCGCTTCATTATTCCATGATTTCCATCAAGCCTTGGTGGTGGTGTAACATTTATATCTACCTGTCCTTAATACAAAGGCTGCTAATATATTTTGCTAGCACTGTTGGTGTAATCTTTCTTGGTCTTGAACTTTCAGGTGTTGGCTATAATTTCTTGGACTTAAGAGTAGTTCTGAGAGGTTCCGGATGGGAAGGCGTCGCCGGAGGCAGCCTTTCTTAGGCCGTAGAGCCACCAAAAACAGCACCGATCAGCTGTTTCGGTGGCTCGGAAGCCCCCTCCTCGGGAGAAGAGGAGGGGGTGAGCGCCCAGGTAGGGGTAGAGCTCTCCGGGGCCTCCAGAACTTAAAGTTTTGGCGGCTGAAGGATTGAGGCCCCCCCCCGAAGCCTGGGTATGCTCCGGACTGCGAGGCGCTTCTGCTCCGGGCTTTTTGGAGCAGAACAGGGTGTCTGCAACCATCCCTGCTAGCAAGAAAGAACTTTGGAGAACTAGGATGCAGGCAGAGCGATACAGGAGATTCAGGTGAAAGTGGACTTTTGATCTTTAACTCAATGGATTTTGCTGAGCTTGAAAGTGAAAGTGCGTAGCAGACAATAGTGGGTGAAAATGGTGGCTACATCTTTTAAAGTTTCTAGAAGTGCCGGGGCTTCTCCGGTGCAGCAGTCTTCATTGCAAGCTTTATTGCCCACTGCACCCGTATGTGCACCAGCCCTTACAGTTAAAGATTTGCAGAATGTGATGCAAGAGATTATGGAAAAGCAATTGCAACAATTAGTTGAGATAATGGATGAAAAGCTGGATGAGAAGTTAACAGAAAAACTAGCTGAGGTTATGGATGAAAAGATCACAGAGAAACTAACAGAAATAAGGGCAGACATCTTATCTGCATTTCAAGGCATGGCTATATGTATTGAGCGTTTGGACGAAAGAGTGGAAGATCTCAGTCAAAATAATACTAGATTAGAAGAAAAAATGACAGAAACCGAAAATGTGGTGGAGAAAATTGATTGTGATTTGACCTTGGTACAGTATCATCAGATGGAGTTTGCCGTGAGAATCAGAGGCTTAAAAGAAGATCCTAAAGAAAATTTGAAGAAAATAGTTTCTGAGGCTCTGGAAGGGGTGCTGGGGCGATCAGCAGATGAAATAATGGAAGATATAGATAAAATTTTCCGTGTTAATTCGTGGATTGCAAGACAAAGGAAATTACCCAAAGATGTGGTGGTTTATTTTACAAAGAGAGTGATTAGAAATGAGGTTATTCAAGCCTCCTACAATACTGAATTTGCAATTGCTGAGCAAGAAGTCTTGATTTTAAAAGAGATCCCTCCAAGAATTTTAAGTAGAAGGAAGGAATTTGCTTTTCTGGCACAAAAATTAAGACGACGTGATATCAAGTTCAGATGGGAGATACCAGTGGGTATGGTGGTGACCTATGAAGGTATGAGGCATCGTCTTACTACAGTGATTCAGGCACGTGATTTTTATAGTAATGTTTTAAAAGCAGCCCCCATACCACTTTTGGAATCTACAAAGAAGAAAGGTGAGGGAGAGTCTCAACGACACAGAGTGAATTTACAAGGTGCTGAAGGAACAATGCAGACAGATGAGAAAGTTACAGGAGTGGATCAAATTTCAGTATCATTGGAGGAGGCCAGAAATTGGAGGAGGCGTGCTGCTTCTAGATGAATGAGACGAGCCTGAAGATTTAGTTGTAGAACTGAAGGAGATAATAATGTAATAAGGATCATAAAAGGCGGTTTTAGAAGAGTAAACAGGAATTGAAATTGTTAAAAGGGTTAAATATTTGGGGATATATTTTTCACCCTTAAATGTAGAGTTATATAAAATAATTATGTTTTGTAATATTTTATGTTGTTTTAATTTTAAAATAATTATGAAAACTTAATTGGGAAGAATTGTAGTAGTGCTTACTGAAATTTTGAAGGTCATGGTTTGTTATTTGGTTGGTATGTATATCTATTGTGTGATAAGAAGGTGGATAATGTGTTTAAGGTATATATTTTAAGACATGCTCTGTTGCGAGTTTGGGAAAAGTATAGATGCAAGTTAATTTGTAAGCTACTTTTATGGGCAATAATGAAACACGTAATAGAAAATATAAAAATACTGTGATTACATATAAGACAATTTTAAGTTTGGAAAGGAATGTATGGTACTTGAAGCTGTATAATATCTTAAGAGAAGGAAAGATTGTATAAACTTGGTTTTAGTGTGGAAAATTACAGACCAGGTGGAAAGAAGATTAGAAAATTGGTTTTTTAATGATTGATGTAAATTTGTTTTGTCTGTAATTGTTCTTATTGGGTATTTTTATTGACACTACTGTTATGGATATCAAGCGGATGTTGAATTTAATTATGGCAATAAGACTTTTAGTAGGGCAATATTGGAAGAAGGAAGAACTGCCGATTATAGAAGAATGGACTGTAAAAGTTCCCAACTTGGAGGATATGGCAAAGATTTTAGTGTATTTGAAAGACTATTTGCAACAGAGAAATACTGTGGAGTAAATATGGGATTAAAAAGTATTATCCAGCATTTGAATAATTATTGATGTGATATTTATACTGTTTGGAGTTAATTTATAAGAGTTAAAGTGTGATAGTTTTAATAGTTTATGATTGTTTGCATAAGGTAGATTATGTTTGTATTCTTCTACCCTGTACTTAGCTCTGGGAAGTTGGGGAGGGGGGAGGGGGAAGGGAGGGAGGGGTGGGGGAGGGTTGGGGAATGGGAAGGGGGTGGGGTGGGGTTGTGTTTTGTTTGTTAAAAATAAAATGTAAAACTTTTTAATAAAAAAAGAGTAGTTCTGAGAGGTCTCTAAAGAACAAGATCGTATTTCTTTGATCTATTGATAAGATTATTATGCCAAGCAGCTTCTAAGTTCCTTTTCCTATGATTCTTGATCTGGAAAGAAGAGCAGCTTCAGCAATTATGGAATAACAAAAATTATTAATCAGATACTGTAGCACCTTTGCCATAGTCACTTTTGCTGTATATTTACAGTCTGTAAAGACACAAACGCCATGAGGTAAAAAAGGCGCGGCAGCCGTTTGACAGTTGACAGCTGTCAAAAGGCTGCCGCCTACCCAGGACGCACGCCCGGCGGCCGGCTGACAGTGACAGCTGTCAAAAGGCCGCTGCTAGCTGGCCGCGCAGGTGCAGCTCATGACAGCTGCCAAGGCTGCCTGTGGCCGCGCATGCATACTTAGCCGGAGCTGTCAAAAGGCTCGCCGCCAGCTGAAGAAGAGGCGCAGTGGTTGTTGACAGCTCCTGGCTGTCAGAGCTCGCCAACAGCGGATTGGCTGAATCCATGCGGCGGGAGAACTCTTTACTGTTATTGGTTGGTTACCTGTCAAAGTTGTGTATAAATAGAGGGAACCCCCGGCTGTGTTTTCGCCGGGTGCCCTTCGCAAATAAAGCTTTCAGAATCCAGCCTGGTGTCTCTAGTGGTCCTTGCTGCCTGATAAACCAACTTTACTTCCATTTCTGCTAACAGTTGAGGAGCAAAAGGTCAAGCCTCAGTTCCTGTATGCCAGACATGTCAAACACAAGGCCCGGGGGCCAGATCCGGCCCGCGAAGTGGTTTCATGTGGCCCGTGAAGCCATCCTGGAAACAGTGAGGGAACGGCCCCCACTTCCTTGGCCCTGGCCCAGAGACCCTCCTTCTGTCAGAGACCCTCAGATCTGTCCCACTCCTGCCCAGGCTCCCATAGACACCCTTGATGCGAACGATGTAGAGCTGGCCATGCCCACCCAGTAGGCCATACACACTCTAGCCATGCCCAGCAACTAGGCCACACCCACCCAGGCCATACCCACCCGGCCCCTTAAGGGCTACCACAATGCTGATGCAGCCCTCAATGAAATTGAGTTTGATACCCCTGATGTATGCTATATGTAGCTTGATGGCTAGAAAATCTCTTTTATTCTTTTTCTTTGCCTGTTTACATATTTTCTTTGAAATGTTTAAAATATATATTTAAAAATAAAACTAAAGTTAAATAATTACAAGAGAATTATTAAAGAATATTACTTGGAACACCATATTACTCGACATTCTGACACATACCAATTTTGGTCACCATATTACAAAAAAGATGATACCTTGGACAAAGTTCAGAGAAGAGCAATTAAGATGATCAAAGGCCTGGAGACTAAAACATGAAGAACTTCTGGGTTTGGCTAGTCTAAAGAAAAGAAGAAATAGGGGTGACATTGTCAGGGCCCACTTCACAACCTCATCCTAAGAAAGCAGAACTCATGGAAGCAGTTTCTTCCAAAAGGAACTTTTATTAGGAGAAGCTGTCAGCAGGCATAATAGACAGGATCTGAGGGTTTCCTGCTCAGATCAATAGGTTAAAAGTGTCCCAAACAAACCCCACCCCATAGTTCATCTGGTCAGTTCAAATGGGACAATCCCCAGGTGTTAAGTCAGTTGTGGGAAAGAGTAGCTAACACCAGACTGTCTCAGGGTTGCAGCTATGTTTTGTTGGCTCTTCACACCTTCCCTTCTGAATGCGGAGATAAACCAGTTGCCGGAGGCACATTCCTTTCTCCTCCCCGCTTTTCTAGCTGACATCAAGGGGAGAGATAGGTCACAGAGGAAGTATGCAGAAGCAGCAAAGTGTAGTGACAGAGGAAAATAAAGCAATAACCCACAGTCCTTTCTCCTCTCCCCTCCAGGAGCATGGCAGAACCCACAAGTACAGAGTAGGGCTTTTCAACCTTTTCACAGATTGTACCACTTTTAGGACATGACAATATTTGAGTAGTACCAGTGCTTAGCAAGGTGTCAAAAACTTGATGACTAAAAAAAGGGAGGGATTTTGGTTTTTTTAATTACATTTATATCCCGCCCTTCTCCGAAGACTCAGGGCGGCTTGCAAGCTTAGCAGTATTTTATTGATTAGATTCATTTGTTGTTATAGAAATGGCTAGTTCATAATATGGAAAAGTAAAAAGTTGAGGTTCAATGTTAATGCTTCCTTCTACTGCAACAGAGGAACTTCTCACCTTCACTTTTCCTCCCTTTTTCCTCCCCACTGTGTCATACTATTTGCTTTTGTGTTTTTGTATTTTATTCTATAATCTAATAAACTATTACAAACTGTAGAAAAAAAGTAAAAAAGTACCAGTTTTAATTTCTTAGGTGGCTGTTCCTTTGCTGAATCACTTTCCCTTTGTACTGACAAATGTATGATGAATTTATCCATGTTTATTAATATGCACCACTACAAACTAATTCAGGGGTCTTCAAACTTGGCACTTTTAAGACTTGTGGACTTCAACTCCCACAGTGTACTAAGAATGCACACACCAATCCCTTCCCTGTAACCTTAAAGACACAGTAATCAAGCGCAAAGCAAGAAAATAAACAAAAACTCCATTTTTTCTCTCTTTAAGCTGCCTCAGGCATGTCAGGTGTCACAATATTGCAATTCCAGACAGAAAGGCTCCGGTAATTGCAAAAAGCTTTAGGTTTAAATTAAGGCAGTTTACCTTCTAAGAAAACTTTCTAAAAGCCACAGACTCAATTAAAGGGGTAAAACTAATTACATTTGTTTAAAGGGATTAAACCTTTCCTGTTGTCTTTTTTCCCCTTCCCCAACCCAAACCACGTTCTTTTATAGCCTCTCCTCTCTTGCCTCCCCCTTTTTCTTCAGTTCACCTCCAACTCCAAGCTGCTTCTGGAAGCGCCAATCAGCTAGAGCCAATCAGCTGGAGTCCTGCCAGCTCCTGGGGCTTCTGCTGAGCCCAGACTGTCTTGCAGCTGCAGCTGCCTCTCTCTCTCTCCCTCCCCCTCAGGCTTGGCTCACTTAGGTTCATTCCTGTTCTCTGCTACACTTGGCTAGCAATCACATACCGCCTGCCATGTGGCAAAGTACCACAAGTGGTATGCGTACTACTGGTTGAAAAGCCCTGGTATAGAGAGAACAGAGTTTGAGTCAAAGAAAGAAAAGAGTCCTCTTAGAATATGGATTCTGACAGACATAATAGCAGTATTCCAGTATTTGAGGGGCTGCCACAAAGAAGAGGGCATCAAACTATTCTCCAAAACACTAGAGGGCAGGACAAGAAACAATGTTTGGAAACTGATCAAACTGACCATTCCACTTAGTAACAGAAATTTTGGAATGTCTAATCACTGTTGTTACGGGAATTACTGTGGGTTAGTAAGCAGGATGTCGTATAATCACCATTTGTAACCTCCTACCAACACTCCCATTAACTTTGCTTGTATGAATTCAGCAAAGATTATTGTGAATTGTAAGCACATCACTGTAAGACATTATGATATTGTAAGTACAAGGACTAGTCATAATTACCACTCCTTTGTAAATTTCAATGGTTACCGAATGATTGGTTTAACAGGTTTAACAACCATCTGTAAAAGCTTTTCTTCCCAACAGCAACTGTCATTTTCATAAACAACATATAGGAACTTTATAACAGAGTTCTCAAAACTGTTGCTTTATTAAAATTGCTGAAACAATTATCTAAACATTGTATATGTATGTACACATATGCACACGATTTAATATATACTCTTTTTGTAGGTGTCGCCTTACAAACCAGTACTTAAATCTTTGGAAGCTGGGATGAGGATACTGAGATATAAAAAAGACTTCTCATTAGTAATAGTTCTGGCCACCAAAGTTTATTTCCAAGTAGCCATGCCAGAATAGGTGACCTTTTCACTTGAGTAAAGGGGGCAATGTCTTAGGAACATAAATAAGGCAAATCTGGTTACTATTGTCTTTTTTTTTCTAGGCAAAAAATTAACGGTCATGCTCCCCAACCACCAAAACAACCTCCCATTGTCCATGATATTAATAATGAACATAAAGTTATCCCAGCCCTAGGAATGCTGTCAGATCAGAATATCTTAATCATGAAGGGAAATCTGATTAAAACCACAGTGGACATTGTGGCAGTTTTTCCAAATGGAGAAGAACAGAAAAATACTGTTCATGGAAGGTAAGGCTTTCCAATATCTGAAACAAATAATACTGTCCATGATTTTTAAAAATACCATGATAAAGACATCTGTAATTTTCTTCTAATTTATTGAATAAAACATGGCTTGATAAATGTCTTTAGTTGCATACAATTCTGTGAGATAAAACTAAATGAATAATTCTTTATATATATTAGGATGCATGATTAGTAATTATAGCTATTGTGTAGGATACATAGTGTTTCAAATAATGGTCTTATACCAGTGATGGCGAACCTTTTAGAGATTGAGTGCCCAAATTGCAACCCAAAACCCATTTATTTATCGCCGGGTGCTGGGTGGGTGTGGCCAACTGGGTGGGTGTGACCACGGC
The DNA here is from genome assembly GCF_947247035.1 of Vipera ursinii. Classification (NCBI taxonomy): domain Eukaryota; kingdom Metazoa; phylum Chordata; class Lepidosauria; order Squamata; family Viperidae; genus Vipera; species Vipera ursinii. The sequence goes on from NC_139517.1 coordinate 56,168,875, forward strand.
TGACTGGGTGGGCATGGCCATGATGGTTGTGGCCACCTTAATGATGCTTGTGGGGAGGGATGCCTATGGGGGCCGGGCAGGGTTGGGGAAGATCCAGGGGGTCTCTGGTGGGTGGGGCGGTGGGCTGTAGGCTCGTCCTGCAGGGTGAGGCAAGGCAAGACAGGGTGGGTGTGCCAATTGCCATGGGGCAAGGCTAGGTGAGGCAGGGGCCGGAGCAGCTACTGCCTGACACCAATGCCCCCTCCCAGAGGCCAGCTAGCGCATGGGGGCCAATGGTGTCCGTCAGCAGCCACAGCCTGCTGACTGTCCTGCATCATGGCAGCCCCATTGGTGTGGGTGGAGATGGCCCTGGGAAGGCCAGAAAGGAGCCCTCACCTGGTGCGGGCCCTGTCTACATGGTGGTGCTGATGGGGGCAGCAGCTGCTGCTCCTGCTGCTGCTCCCAGCCCCTTGACCAGCCAACCACACAGGGAAGCAGGAGGTGGTGGCAGTGATCCCTGCATCACCAAGCCCAGCTGGCAGCAGAGCTGGAAGCAAAGCTGTGCCACCCATATTCACGCTGGTGGAGGCAGCAGTGGGGGAAGGTGAGCTGTGGTGCACACCTAGTCCTCCCTGCTGCCACCCCACATCATCCTGCATACATGCCCCAGAGGCACACACGGCACAATGTGGGGCAGCAGTGGTGAAGGGTGGGCGCATGCCAGATCCCACCTTTCCCACTGCTGGTCAGCATAGCTTTGCTTTTGGAACTACTGCCTGATACCATTGGCCCCTGCAAACAGAGGTGAGTGAGCCCATGGGGGCAAACGGTGCCCATCAGCAGTCACAGCATGCTGGCTGTCCTCCATAATGGTGAACTGGCCATGGACCCCCATCGGCATGGGCGGAATCGGCCACGGGACGACCAAAAGGAAGCCCTTGCCCGGCCTGGGCCCATCCATTCCATGGCTCTATACTCAAGCATTATATATTTTAAAAAAAGAATAAAGAACCCATTTTCAAACCAATTTATAATCACAAATCAATGCATTGCAAGTTTCTTTAAATTACATGTATGAACAGAAAATCCATCCTAAGTCCAATTAACTTAATACATTTAAGTCACTCTCTCCAACTTGTCTTCAAAAATAAAATCTTTTTGCTCTTTGGAATGCAGAATGTAGAATATATTTAAAACAAATATGTCAATATTGTCAATTTCCATTTTGATTTTGAAATAGAGACTCTAAGCATTTTCTCTTAAAGATTGTTGATTTATATGAAACTCTTTTTTCAGTCACACTAGAAGACTTGTAATTAAACTATCTTCACACTATTATCATCAAATTTATATTCCAAAATTATGGTTAATGTAGGAAATGATCAGACTGAGCCAGAGGGCGGGGTCAAATGTGTCATTAGTTTGGAGTCACTCCATTCTCACAAGTGACATAAGTCCACCCCCACCTCCTGAATTCTGTTAACTCTTGTCTAGCACCAATTTGCCTTGACAATTAGTAAATCAGATTCTAGTGTATAGGTAGCATAGAATAAACTTGTACTATTTTTGAACTCTATCATGGGTCCTTATTTCTTGTAGTGTCAGTTAAATCCTTAGTGCTATAGAATACTTGTACAGTAATCCCAGTGGTTTGATTAATTTCTGAACTTAGTTGTGTCATCTTTCTTTCAGTTACTTGATTATTGTTCCTCTTGTTTCTTCTTTGTGACATCCTTAGAACATAGTTGATCCATAATGTGAATTGTTTTGTTTAAATACTTTTCCAAAATAATTTATGTAGTCCCTATTTGGCTTAAGTACCTTCTTTGTTGCTTTATCTTTTCTTCTTTAGGTCCCTCTTACAGTCAAAGAATATTTTTTTTAAATAAAAAGTTTTTTATAAATCAGCTGATATCTCCTGGTCAATCAGAATCCAATCTCCCACAATAAACAAATCAAAAAATGCAAATTATAAATTCAAATAGCAAACAAAGGTGGCAAATTCATAAAAATGATGGAATAAAACAAATGAAAAATAATGTGACGCATATAGTTGATGTGTTAGAGTTTTTGGAAAGGAACAACCAGATCCCTGCGGCGCTAATTTTTTTAGATGCTGAAAAAGCTTTTGATCAATTGAATTGGCAATTTTTGATGAAAGTTTTAGATAAAATGAATTTTGGGGATAATTTTTTGCAACCGATTAGGGCATTATATCAAAAACAAACTGCCCGAATAATAGTTAATAATAGCCTGACAGAAGCATGTAATATTGAGAAAGGCACAAGGCAAGGGTGTCCGTTATCGCCCTTGTTATTTGTGTTAACATTGGAGATATTATTGGTTAAAATACGGAATTCGGAAAAAATTAAGGGTATACAAATTAGAGATCAGGATTATAGATTGAGAGCGTTCGCAGACGATCTGGTTGTTACAGTGACCCAGCCGGAGAACTCTGTTGTGGACCTGATGGAGATAATAATACAATATGGGAAGGTTTCTGGATTTAAAGTTAATACACAAAAAACTAAAATCCTGGCCAAAAATATGACAGCTTCCCAAAAGGCTCTCTTAGAAGGATTAACTGGATTTGAGATTGTTAAAAGGGTCAAATATTTGGGGGTGCTTCTGTCGCCCTCTAATACAAAGTTATATAAAAATAACTATGAAAAATTATGGGGGAAAATTCAAAAAGAAATGGAGAGTTGGGAAAAATTGCAATTGTCTTTGTTGGGGCGAATCGCAGCAGTGAAAATGAATGTCCTGCCTAAATTCTTATTTTTATTTCAAATGATACCGGTTCTTAAGAAAGATTCTAATTTGGAGGAATGGCAGCGAGGTATCAATAAATTTGTTTGGGCAGGGAAAAGGCCGCGAGTTAAACTTAAGATTATGCAGGATACTCGTGAAAGAGGTGGTCTTAAAATGCCTAATTTTAAATTATATTATGAAGCTGCTGCGTTAGCAGGAATAAGTGACTGGATCAATTTGACACAAGAGAGATTATTAAATCTTGAGGGCCACGACTTGTTGTTTGGCTGGCATGCATATTTGTTGTATGATAAGAAGGTAGATAATGTGTTTAGAGTGCATATTTTAAGACAGGCATTGCTGAGAGTTTGGAAGAAGTATAGACATAAGCTAGATTGTAAGATACCATTATGGGCAATCCCAAAACACGCAATAGAAAATATAAATGTTGGTTTTAAACATGATGTGACTACGTACAAGGAGATTTTAAGCTTGGAAAGAAATGTCTGGTGTTTGAAACCATATAGCCTCTTGCGAGATGAGAAGACTGTTCAAACTTGGTTTCAATATACTCAGCTACGGGCCAGGTGGAAAGAAGATCAGAAAAATGCTTTTACAATGACTGATGAAAATTTGATAAAGCAAATTAGAAATCAGGGTCCAGCACATATTAAACGGATATATCTTGCATTGATAGAAATTGACTCAGAAACAGAACTTGTTAAAGATTGTATGATAAAATGGGCCCAAAACATTCAAGAAGTTATTACAATGGACACGTGGGAAAAGATTTGGGTGAGGAACGTAAAATTTACACAAGCTCAAAATTTAAGAGAGAACTTTTATAAAATGTTTTATAGATGGCATCTAGATCCTAAAAAACTTGCAAGTATGTATCCGAATTATCAGCCTAAATGCTGGAGGTGTAGCGATGAAGATGCAACATATTTTCACATATGGTGGACCTGTAAAAAGGTTAAGGCTTTTTGGATAAAAATATGGTGGAATATGCAGAAGATTTTCAAGCAAAGGATAAAGTTTTGTCCGCAACTTTTTTTGTTGGGTATAATTACAGATGCTACGGTTGTGGACACTAAGCTGATGTTGAATTTAATTACGGCAGCAAGACTCTTAGTAGGTCAATATTGGAAGAAGGAGGAACTGCCGACTATAGAAGAATGGACTTTAAAGGTTTCTGACCTGGCAGAGATGGCAAAGATCTCGGCTTATTTGAAAGATCACTCGCAAGAACGTTATGTTATGGAGTGGAGAAAATGGATTGAGTATATCCAGAGCAAATATGGGACTAAGAAGTTTCATGTAGCATTTGAATAAGTCTTCCTTTCTTTTTTCTTTTTTTCCCTTTTTTCTTTTTATATTTAATATTAATAGTGTTTGTAGTTATCCTATATGAGCTAGAGAGTGATAGATTTTAGAGTTTATGGTTGTTAGCATATGGATGTTTATGATTGTTTTTTTTTGTTTTTTATACCTTGTACTTAGTTCTGGGAAGTCAGGGGGGAGGGGTAGGGAGGGAGGGGTAGGGGAGGGGGAGGGGGGACTGTTAAAGATAAAATGTATGATAAAACTTTTCAATAAAAAAATGATGGAATAAAACCACAACTTTTTAAATCCTTATGTTTCTTCCTCAAAATAAGAAAGAAAATGTACCCCACACTTTTTATTTTAGCTCACCTCTGGCAACCCTCCTCCTCCTCATTCAACAATAATGATGTCCCCAAAATGGTGCAGTTCTTCAAAAATGAGTAATTGGCTATGACTGGGGAAAAAAACCCCTGTTTTGGCTTAGTGAAAATAAATAAAGTGTTTGAGAAGTAAAAGGTACAACTTATTATCCATTTGAAATATAAGATTTCAAAAACAGAGTGATTGCAATTTTCACCTAAGCTAAAAGACTCACATGGCTATTTTGAAGTGTTGTTCCAGAGTCTATCTTGCAGATTCTGGGACTCTCCCTAACCCAGGAGAGTCATATAAACTTTTAACAATTTTTAAACTTTTTCAATTTTCAATTTATTTTTTCAATTGATTAAAAATTCTTTTTTCAATTTTTAAAATTGTTTTATTTTTTCATTTTCTTTTTTCAATTAAAATTGAAAAATGGTTTACCTATTTTAATTCTTTAGGAATTTTTAAATTCTTAATCTAAGAGAAAAAAAATAAAATCACAGCAAAACAGACAGACACTTCAAAACAGGGCAGATAGTGACAAATTTTCAAGGCAGAGAATAGAAGGCTAAGAACTTCTATAAACTATTGTAAATTCACATTTCACAACAGGGAAAATATTTCATTTTTACAAGTTTTTAATCTTTTAGCAAACTAAAAAAAGTCATGGAAACACAGACTGACGTTATAGTGATTTGCAACATATGTCATATGTTTGAGCTTGTGCTGAAGAGCCAAACTATGAATGTATCAGATGTAAATACTCCCATATTACACCCCTCCTGCGTGAGCTGCATTGGCTACCGGTTGCCCTCCGGGTGAGATTTAAGGTGCTGGTACTTACCTTTAAAGCCCTACATGGCTTAGGCCCGGGATACTTGCAGGACCATCTGCTGCCGGGAACAAATTCCCATCGCCCAGTACGCTCACACAGAGAAGGCCTCCTCAGGGTACCGTCAGCTAGGCAATGTCGTCTGGCGACCCCCAGGGGGAGGGCCTTCTCTGTGGGAGCGCCAGCCCTATGGAATCAGCTCCCCCCTGAGCTTCGGATGGCCCAAAATCTCCAATCCTTTTGCCGCGGCCTCAAAACACTCCTTTTCCACCAGGCTGACCTGGACTAACAGGCATTTTAATTAATTATATTTAGAATTTTTAATTTATTTTTAGTTTTTAATTTTATTTTTATCTTGATTTCTGTACTTATTATATGTTTTGTTATTAGCCGCCCTGAGTCCTTCGGGAGATAGGGCGGGATATAAATCCCATCAATAAATAAATAAATAAATTATATGAATTACTGGAGGAAAAAGTAAAGGGTTTAGAGGCAATTCTAGCCACTCTAAAACTCAATGAACAAAATGAGAAACCCCAACCTAAGCAAGAAGACTGAACCAAAATTAAACACAATACTGAGCAAACTGCTTTCAAAAAAATAACCTATATATACGAATCTTAAGAAGAAAACTGATACACCCACACTGAACACAGTAGGGAACAGCTTCCATAAAAATGGCTCTATATATGAACCTAAAGTGGAAGAACAATAGAAATATAACTTTTTTTTAAAAAAAAGAGTAAAACCCCTATTATCTACCTAGCCCATTCCAGTGAAGCCCTTCTTTAACTGAACACTCATTTTCATAGCCTCCCCCTGGAAGAAAATATGCAGACACTTACAAAAGAGCAGTTATCAATATTTTGTAGAAAAAGAAAAAAAGAGGCATAACTTAGCATTCCTTTGACAGGAAGAAAAGTATCTCTGACTTCCCTAGGGAAAAAAAGGTGATTGCTATAAACTCCCCCACAGTTAAATGTTTTAAAAGTTTTCTAAGGCAGAAGAAACCTCCCTGGAGAAAAGGGAAGTTCTGGAAATTAACCCTTTTGCTACCCTGGACAGCTGGGTGCTCTCAGAAAGCTTCTGGAAGAAGAAGAAGAAGAAGCTATCTGGGAGCTGAGCAACAAGATACAAATTTACTGGGGAGGAGTCAGCTGTTTTAATATGGACAAAAAAATATGTCTCCACTTCTTAGACACTAGTTTCTGCATATTTACCTCTTCTGCTTAAAAGAGGCTTCCTCTGGCTGCAGCCTGCCTTTTCCTTTTTGTGGAATCATCATTTCTGTAGATTTGAGATTTCAATATGGCAAGGGGATGTTCTTGAATATCTGAGCTAAACTAAAGAAGCTGGTGAACATGGTGGATTTTATTTTGAAACCTTTGTGAGATTTAAAAACCCAAAATTTGATGCTCACAACTCAAAGACAAGTCTGGTTAACAAAAACAAAGATTTATTGAAAAGAAATTGAAAATAATAAAGAAAATAATAAAGAAAGAAAGCGTTTGCAAACGCGGCCTCTTAGACCCTTTCCAAGTTGGATTGGGTTCAAAGAGCGCGCTGAGCAAGTTTCAAAGTAGGCAATTTATACTCTTTCAGGATACATGCCATTCCTAAGAAGCTTAAGTCATTCTTTGAAGTTGTTTCCTATTTCTAAAGGGGTCCTTCTGACCATTACCATCTATCCCTTATGATCTTATCTAGATCTTATCTCGTTTACTTGTAATTTCCACCTTGGTTGTAATTTCCACCTTGGTCCGATGTTCCTGTCTCTCGGAAGCTTTTTAACATTTCAAAAGAATTTGTTGATTACCATTTGTGAGTTCTCTGTCTGAGCAGAAAATAGATAGCCCCACATCTTAGTGTTACATTTGATACAATTCATTGGTGTTACATTTTATACAATTTATAAAAGAATAACCTTTATTTATTTTCCTTTAATTCCACCCTTTTTCTCTTCTACCTGAATTATTCTTTTATACTTTTAGGAATTCATCATTCCCTAATTTTTCTTCAAATTCCTGTGGAAGCAAGTTATTATATTCTGAATCTTCTTTCCTCAACCCTTATTTTCCTACCTTCATTATTAACATTGTTTCTTTCTTCCCACTCTTTTGTTGTTATTAAAGTCATGTTCTTTTCATATAAGCAATCATCTGTACCTAAAGCATGAAACATTTACTTTTATATAACTAATTTCCCAATATAAAGCACCTACAAAGTTGCTTGCACATAAACAAAGATACATATACATGATTACAAGCTTTCACATTTCTGTCAGTGGCTTCTTTGACATATTCCTTATATGTAATATCGGACTGGGGTCTAATAATACATTTTAGGGCCACAATGACAAAATAGAGAACCCATTTGGTTGGACAGTCCTTTTCTTTTTAAGTCAAATTAAAATAAGAAGTGATGTTCTCTCAAACTTCACATTTGAAAATGAAACAATTGTTTGGGCCAGATCAGTAAAAAATGTCTTTGATACTGAAGGAATCTCAAATGTGGTTTCCAGTTCAGGAAGATCAACTTGAACCCATATTTGTATCTGGTTCAATTGATAGCAAGTTCAAATGATACTGAAAAATCCATTGGTTATCTTGAAGCACACCAGGTTGCAGGAATCCTTTGATTATGCCAGGTTGGGTAGGATGTGCAAACATATTTGGCATTTAATGAGTACGCCTGTCTCCACACTTAGTCCATTTAGCTTGATTACAGTCAATAGCTTTACATGCATCAAAAAAAAGTTTCTGGCACTTTTCCATAAGTCTGGTGTTATTCTTCCCCAAAAGGTAATGTTTGTATGTTCCTCCATATGTCCAGATTTAAAGCTGCACTATATTGACAGGAGCATAACAAGTGACCCTGTTGCCCCTTTGCAAGTGGAATACGTAGCCTTGTTATAAACACAACTCCATTTTGCCCATGGTCCTTCCTTCTACCAAAGAAGGTACGAGGGAAACAACAGTAGCAGAAGAAAAATATTGCAATACACAGTCCAGGTTCCAGGAACATGATTTTCAGGGTAGTCCAATCCATTGAGGTTTTTCTCATACTTGGATGGAAACAGTTCAACAGGCGAGGCAGGTTGAAATTTCATTTGCAGGCCGTCCAGCTGCAGAGCTTGTCACTGGAGAGGGAATGATGGGACTTTCCATGGACTCACGCCGTGATTCCTTAAATCAGGACTTGTCATGGTTGAGACCACTCAGGACTGGTATTTCTAGGTGACATTTTTTTTCACCTGAACCCACTCTCCAGGAACAACAATGGCCAGAGACAGGTGGTAGGGCAGCCTGGGCCTGTACTGAGATAGAAGAGAAAACCTACGCCAGATTAAATATTGAGTAATTTTCTACTCTTCCTCATTGACATTCTTGAAAGTAACAAAAGTCTCCCATACATCATTTGAAAGGGACAAAGACAGTTTTCCGATTGAGGCCTATATTGAAATGGCCTCAACGCCAAACTTTGTAAAGCTTTTTATTTACTTCTATTTATCACAGATTTGTTTAACTAAAATATAACAAAAACAAAGATTTAATAGTTGCTTCACAGTTTCTATTATAGGAATGAGAGAACTTGTGAACGAAGAATGGAATGACAAACATCATACAGATATCTCCACTTTTTCAACACAATTTGAAATTAACATTCTTTATGGCAAAAATCTCAGAAGTTTCTGATAAAGCAAACCAGTCTTTCATTTATTACACATCCTATGAGGAGTGTTCATTGTGTAGTATCACCAGCATTTATCTCTTTTTTTGCTGCTTCTGTGTTCTAGCTATCTTTTTTTTCCTGTCTTTTCAACATCCGTCTCCCATCATGCAACATCCACCTCTCACTTTCTTCTACTTTCCATATTTCTATAGTACATTCTTGTTCCTTCAGCATTCTAAGGCTTGTGTTAAGGCATACAATTCACATGTTTAGGATGACCCCGTTAGTGGCAATCCCCTTGTTTCCAACAATTTTAATGCATGCAATTCACAAATCTGTGCAAACCAACTTAAAAACAACTTTTCTGTTTCTCCCTTCTATTATCCATTCATTCACTGCCCTTCTGCCACTCTGGCCTAATTTCTGTCTTTTCTGCTTCCACAGCTTCTATCAACTTTTGCATGAGCCAACTGTTTCCCTTAGCTATTAATCAATCCTCTACATTTCTCTTCTCCAAAAGTATTGAAGATTCCATAATCATGTTTGGAGTCAGTGTATATGTTCCCCTTTTCCTTTATTAACAATCTCAGAGCCTGTTGTAAGGCATAAAATCCACAGGTTAGTGCTGATTAAGGGAGGGAAATTCTCCCAGCTTCCACTTACATTTTCTTTCCATTTACTATCCCACCTTCATTGTGTCTTTTTTTCTTTTTTCTTTTTTCCCAACTATTTTGCTATGAGCAAGTGGATACCTCCTTTCGGCTTTCTGATTTAAAATCACCCACACTTAACAAGAAATGCTAACCACCAAGACTTCCCCAAATGTCAATTATAGACAAAAATGCCACTGGCTGCCTCTTTTCCCCCACTTCTGGGTCAAAACCTCCCCCAAGCCATTTCTTTGCCTATATTTACAAACAAATTACCTAGTGAAGAGCCAACAAAGGAGCGCTCACCAAACTGTTAGAGCTTGTTATCATTTGGCTCCTTTTCTAACAGTTTTCAATACAAATCTTTAATCAAAACAGCATAGCTCATATATAATCCCCAAAATTTTCTCAACTCCTTTGTTTTAAACAAGGGTTGAATTACAATTCCTTCAATGCTCTTAGGTATTATTTTCCAATTTAATCCTATTCCAATCAGATGGAAACAAATTTCCATCAGGTAGGTTAAAACTTACATATCTAAGCAAAACAATTCAAAGTAATTTCTTTTGGTTGATGAATATATATATATATAGGTCTAATTAAAACACAATTTCCAAAAATGATGGTCTAACAATTAATCTCTCCTCTTTCAAGTAAAATAATTGCAAGCTGAAACTGCAAGAGTGGGCATTAAATTTCACATCCACCCCCCTTACTCAGACCAGAATTCTAAGCAGAAAAAAATGGTTAAAATGACCAGCCCCCCTTCTCTCTCTCTCTCTCTCTCTCTCTCTCTCTCTCTCTCTCTCTCTCTCTCTCTCTCTCTCTCTCTCCAGGGGAGGGGGGAAGAGAAAGAGACAGGAGTAAAAGACATTTTACAAAAATCTCACCACTTAATTTTTTTGCTGTCCTTCACATGCATTTTCCATAAATTCTCTCACACATTGTCCATGAAACTTGTCTCATTGTTGTTTTTTATTTACTTTTACAACAATAAAACCTGCAATTTACTATTCCTTTCACAGCCTGGGACTGGTGGGGGTGAGTGATGTTTGAAGGCTAACACACATTTACATATCAGCAAATTAACTCATTCACTTCCATTCTGACTGCTTGCATAAACAATTTCACATACAAAAATTTCATTTCATACTTTCTCCAGACAAACCATACATTGTTAAATAAGGCCTTTTTGTTTGGTGTTATCAGAGAGGATTTTGACCCTCTTCCAAGTCTTGGAAATAACACAGAACAACACAGACAGACATACATACACAGATACTATTAAAACAACATTTATTTAGACATATGGCTTGTCTTACAAGACGTGAGAAAAATCATGAGGTGATTCCAACCGAACATGGTTTCTATAGGGCCCTTTAACCATCTCCTATTTTTCTCACCATTCCAAGTCCAAGCTTAATGTTCCAAATGTCCAAATATATATATATATATAACAAAACAAAACACACATATCAATTTGGGGTTTTAGGCCAAAACAGGTCTCCCCTTTTAATTAAAAAAGGGGGAAAAACATTTATGGTTACCTCCAATTTTTCCCACCAACTTCAAAAGACAGTGGGGAAAGACTAAAAGGAATTTTGAACCTGGGGTCTTTTGCAAGTGTAAAGGGGGAGGGGAAAAGTAGCACCCTCCTCACCTCACCTTTGACAAAGGGAACTGAATAGTCCAAAGAGCTAGATTAAAAGAAAAAGATAGAAGAAAAACTTGCTTTTATTTCTTTGAATTTTCTTTTCTTTAGGTTTACAACAACAACTACAACAATTGCCCATCTTCTTTGAGAGTTTCCCTGATTATGGTTCCCTGAGGTTCTCGATCTTATGGCCACTCAAAATTTTCAACACCAGTTTGTTTCCCTTTAGGCTGTCCTTTCCCTTCGTGGGTTAAGGAAATGCAACCTTTCAGGTCCGCACTCGCTCTGGACTTACCAGTGTTTCCATAACACAGCCCATCACACTCACAACAGCCATTATCGCAGAAACCTCCCACAATTGCTCTCCTGACCACCCAGGTACAATTGCATGCTTCCCTCCTTCGGGGCAAAAGTTTCTTACCTGGGCCAGTGCACTGGGTTACCTGGTCCTGGGCCTCAGTTGTTGACTCTCTTCCTTTTTCCTATTCTTTGATTTTGTAGACTAGAATTGTTAATTTAGTTTGGCTCGGAGCCTGCAATGGGAAGCTAGATCTCAGACAACTCCAGGCAGTTGAAATCATCAGGCGCGCCCCTGGACTTTACTGAGAACAGCTCCTCCCTAGAGGCTCTTTCAAGCCCCACGTTTGGTCGCCAAGATTGTGAGATTTAAAAACCCAAAATTTGATACTCACAACTCAAAGACAAGTCTGGTTAACAAAAACAAAGATTTATTGAAAAGAAATTGAACATAATAAAGAAAATAATAAAGAAAGAAAGCGTTTGCAAACGCAGCCTCTTAGACCCTTCCCAAGTTGGATTGGGTTCAAAGAGCGCGCTGAACAAGATTCAAAGTAGGCAATTTATACTCTTTCAGGATATATGCCATTCCTAAGAAGCTTAAGTCATTCTTTGAAGTTGTTTCCTATTTCTAAAGGGGACCTTCTGACCATTACCATCTATCCCTTATGATCTTGTCTAGATCTTATCTCGTTTACTTGTAATTTCCACCTTGGTTGTAATTTCCACCTTGGTCCGATGTTCCTGTCTCTCAGAAGCTTTTTAACATTTCAAAAGAATTTGTTGATTACCATTTGAGAGTTCTTTGTCTGAGCAGGAAATAGATAGCCCCACATCTTAGTGTTACATTTGATACAATTCATTGGTGTTACATTTTATACAATTTATAAAAGAATAACCTTTATTTATTTTCCTTTACCTTGGATTTAAAAAACTCTTGGAGAACTACTTATCTAACAGACTCTACTGAACTATTTCTTATCTTTAAATCAAAGCTTCCTTGAATGGCATTTTGTTTTGGCTGGAAGGAGGGGGAGAAATAGTTTTGATTTCATTTCTCACAGCTGTTTGCTCTAAGGTAAAGGTAATGGTTCCCCCGCACATGCGTGCTAGTCGTTTCCGACTCTAGGGGCCGGTGCTCATCTCCGTTTCAAAGCCAAAGAGCCAGCGCTTGTCCAAGGACGTCTCTGTGGTCATGTAGCCAGCATGACTAGACGCCAAAGGCGCACGGAACACTGTTACCTTCCCACCGTAGTCGTCCCTATTTTTCTACTTGCATTTTTACATGCTTTTGAACTGCTAGGTTGGCAGAAGCTGGGGCGAGTAACAGGCGCTCACTCTGTTTCTCACAGCTGTTTGCTCTAGTAGAAGCCAAAGAGAAAATGTTCTTATTATAGTGGCACTGTTTGACCACATGATGGAGCCATAGACAGTAGAATTGTGATTTCACTTTTAAAACACCCTTGGTGGCATTATTTAGAATTAAACCTAAATTAATTATAGTTTGAAGAGATGGCTACCTGCAAAAGAACAGAGAAGATACTGGGAGATGTAGAATCTTTTAGATCTTTTCTGGATGAATATATAGCCAAAACACATGAAGCTATACAGGCAATTGGATCTAAGTTTGAATTAACAATTGATATGTTGGTAAAGGAACTTTGTGATGAGATACAAGGTTTGAGAGGAGATATTGAAAGTCAGGGTTGAATTTTTAGAACACAAAGTTAGTAAACAAGATAGTCTTCTAGAAACTGAAGTAAATGAGAGAATTCTCTTGGAAAGAATTTCAATTATGATTCAGAGCAAGGATGATTAAAGCTTTAGCTGCGTTGATTGTGAGGAAAAAAAGGCTCAACCTGGATATAGACAAGGCATATCGATTGAATTCAAGATTTGCTGCTATGAGAAAATTGCCAAGGATGCTTTGGTTCACTTTGTAAGAAAAACAAAGCAAAATTATGAATGGAAAATGTAGATATAATTATTTTGAAGGAAATTCCCATAAGAATTTTGTGAAAAAGGAAAGCTTATTCTTTCCTTACAGGTATTCTGAAGATGAGAAAAATTCCCTTTCATTGGGATAAGCTTGAGGGGGTGACACTTAAATACCATGAACAAAGATTTCGACTGAACTCCATAGATGAAGCCAAGGAGCAGACATAAATTAAGTGATGAAATGGAGATGGATAAGTCTTCAGAAGCAGGCCAGCTTCGAAAAATGGACAATGAAGAAGAGATGACTGAGGTGTCTATATAGGAATCTGATGTTTCATTTAAAGATAGAAAGTAAATTCATTACATGGAATATCAATGGGGCTAATGAGCCATCTATGTATAAAAAAGTACTTAATCATTTGAGAAAACTTAATGCTGATATAATCAGTCTTCAAGAATTAAATATTAAAAAACAAGATGACAAATACCTAATAAATAAAAAACTAGGGGAACAATTTTTATCTGCTGAGATAAAAAAAGATATAAAAGGAGTATTTTTATATATAAAACCCCAATTTAAACCTAGGCTACTTTTGTCAGATGAATATGGTAGATTTGTAATAGTGGAAATTGGATTTAATGGAATAAAATCAATAGTGATTGGTCTATATGTACCAAGTGAAGGAAAAAGCAATATCTTATGGACCAACTCTTGCCTTTTTCATATGAAAATTGACTTATGTGGGGGATTGGAATGGAGTCACTCTGCCACTTTGGGATAGAACATCTATTAAAGGGATCAAACCATCCCAGGGCAAACTACCAAAGTCATTTTTTAAAATTATGGACAATTTAATGCTAATAGACACATGGAGGTATTAAAATGGCTCTGCAAGAGAATATACCTATTTTTCAGAAAAGCACAAATCTTTCTCAAGGATTGATATGATATGGACCTCTAAAAACTTAGTAAATAGAATTTTGAAAGTTGACATCCTTTCTAAACATTTTTGTGACCATAACCCAGTTGTTTTGGTTCTTAGAAAAAAGAGTTTAAGTTATAGATGGAGATTGAATGAATCTATTTTGCAAAAAAAGACAACTGTAAAGAACTGTAAAAAAGAAATTACATGAATATTTTGATAACAATTTGGAATCAGCGATATAAAGGCTGTTTTCCATGATGGAGGCACTTCTCCTCCCAATTGAATTGTTCTAAATAATTCTCTTAAAGTTTCCACCATTTCTAACTGTAAATCTTTATAATAGATGGCAGTCAAGCCATCTGTTCCTGGTGCTTTCCCCACCTTTAATTGTTTAATTGCTAAAATAATTTCTTCATCATTTATCAATTGATTCATCTCTTCCCTTTGCTCTTGTGTAAGAACAGGGATATTAACTTCTCGTAAATATCTATCTATATCTACATCTTGAATCTTATCCCTAACGTACAACATAGAATAAAACTCAACAAAAGCCTTTTTAATAAGATTCTGTTGAAACACCTCTTTACCCTTGTAGTCTATTCTATCTATATTACATGACCTTTTGTTTCTTCCTTAACAAGTAAGCTAACCACCTACCCAGCTTATTAGCATTACAAAAAGTGTTGTGTTTAACATACCGTAAATTGGTTGCCACTTGATCTGCCATCAACATATTAAACTGACCTCTTGGTAAAGCAATTACTTCCTTAATCTTCCTATCAGATGGATTCAAAATTAGAGCCTTCTGTTTCCTCTTAATTTCCTCCTCTAATTCTTTTAGCTTATATTCCAGTTTACGTCTATGCTTATTGTTTAAATATATTAATACTCCTCTCATATAAGCTTTGCTTGCATCCCAAACCATTTCAATAGAAGTACCCTTGTACATATTCATATTAAAAAATTCTTTCATCTGTTTTTTACACTCTTCCACATTTTCTTGATATCTAAACAAATTTTCATTCAGTCTCCAAGACCGCCTGTCTCCACTCTCTTTTTCTAGTTCCAACCATACTGGACTATGATCTGATAGAGTTCTTGGACATATCTTAATCTTCTTAATCCTAGAAAAAAATCATTAGTAGTTAATACAAAATCAATCCTAGAAAAAGATTGATGTCTATCGGAAAAAAGGTAAAATCTTTTTCTTGCTAGTTTCTTTCTCTCCAAACATCTCTCAATTCCAGGTCATCTTTCATCTCAAAAAAAGATTTAGGCAATCTAGCATGATTTGGTATACTTCTAAAAGACCTTTTTTATCCTTTTGTGCACCATTCCAATCTCCCATCAAGATACACAATTTATAATCCCATTGAGTTATCTTGCTATGTAATAGTTTATAAAATTCTCCTTGCTGTTAATTAGGAGCATATAATCCAACCAAAAGTATTTTCTTGCCTTCTATTAATAGTTTAATTATAGCATATCTTCCTTGTTTACCTATTTCAATTAAATTAGCTGTTAAATTCTTCTTAATGTAAATAACTACTCTATTTTTCTTATCTGGAGCGGACGCAATAAACTGTGTACCCAATCTAAAGTTTATCAAATATTTTTGATCAGCTGCTCGAATATGCATTTCCTGTAGACAAATAACATCATTTCTAAATTGTTTTAAATACTGAAATACTTTCTTTCTCTTGTGCGGGGAATTTAATCCATTAACATTCCAAGTTAGAAACTTTGTCGCCATCTTTTGCGACCTGAAGCTTTCGGAGCGCCTCTTGCAAAACCACCTGCACTCTCTTCAGTTTCGCTCCTCCCACTGCTTCACTGTAAGTAGGTTTTTGAGATATAGTTGTAGCTTTCTGTTGTTCTTGTCTCATTCATCTAATTGCAGCCCATGTCATTCTTTGTTCTCTAACCTCTTCTGATGGCACCTGGGACTGGTCCACTTCTGAAATTTGCTGGGATTCTTTATCCTTCTGCAAAGTAACTCCTTCAGCTCCTTGTATACTCTCCATTCAAGACTGACGCTCTCCTTCGTCATTCCTTCCTTTAAATTCTGAAGATGGCGGAGAACCTGCCTTCAAAATATTAGAATAAAGACTTCCGGTAGTGCTGCCGCTCCGAATGGCGGCGTTTCAGAAGCCGCCCGACCTTGGGAAGCGTTAAGCGCTAGGAGAAAGCGAAAATCAGCTGTTCTGTGGCGCCAAAGTCTCTCCCTTGGGAGAAGAGGAAGAGACAAGCCTGTCTGGGTTGAGGTAGAGCTCCCCTGTCAATTCCTCACCTGGACTGGGGGTTGATAGGGTGAGTTCCCTCGGAGCCCAGGCTCTCCCCGCTCCCAGGATGCTTTCACTTCCTTATGGGAGTGGAACCAGACGCGACAACTACATCTGCTGCTTAGATGGGACTGTGAGTATTTTTTCTTTGAGAAGCAGGCAGAGCGAAACAGGAGGATTTGAATTTTCAAGTTGGATTTTAACTTTAACTCAGATTCATTATCTTCTTCAAGTTTTAAGCTGATTGAAACAGAGCAAAAATGGTGCTGGAATGTTGCTTTCTTGTATGAAGGACAGTTTTGGAAAGTTGCTACATTTTGCAACATAGCATGAGATACAATTTGCAACTGATTCTAACCAGTACCGGATTTTGTGTATTTGAGAGTTTGCCCTTTTTTATTATTGAAGGCTAAGGAATTTGGGAGAAAAACTTTTATTCTTTCTCCCTCTTCCTTTTTTCCCCCTGACCTTTGATTCCGCTAGAAGAAAGAGGAAATTGAAACTTAAGAGATGGCTGCAAGGCGTGGGGGAGGTCCTCCAATTTCTAAAAGTGCCATTTCTTCACCTTTATCACAAGCTGCAGGGCAAGCTACAATGAAACCTACAGTACAACCACCTTCCCCCCCACCATCTAGATTTACATTGGCAGACATTCAGCAAGTTGTGATGCAGTCAACACAAGTATTACAGCAAGAAATAAAGGAAACAAAGGAAGAATTTGTTAATCAAAACAAGCAGATGAAGGAGGATATAGTGCTTGCACTTCAGGGTTTGGCTGCACACATTGAATGCCTGGATGTTTGTGTGGATTCAGTTATGGAATATGTTGAGAATTTGGAAAATAAAATTATCAGTGCTGAACAGAAACTGGACAGGGCAGAGATTAAAATTGACAGAACAGAAGAAATTATTTTTTTCTCAATATAGAGACATGGAGTTTGCATTGCATATAAGGGGTTTGAGAGAGAACCCTAAAGAAGATTTGGAATGGGAAGTGGCACAGGCAGTGGCTCCTGTCTTGAAATGTGAACCTGAAGAATTAGTTAAAGAGATGGATAAAACATTTAGGGTTAATTCCTGGATTGCTAAACAGTAAAATTTACCTAGAGATGTAGTGATTTACTTCTCCAGGAGATCAACTAGAAATGCAATTATCCAAGCTTTTTACCGGGAAAGATTCCAAATTGCAGGCCAAGATATTATAATTTTAAAGGATATACCCCCAAAAATTCTTAGAAAAAGGAAAGACTTTGCCTTTTTTCTGATGAGCTTAAGAAGCGACAAATTCAGTTTAGATGGGAAATACCCATTGGAATTGTGGTAAATTATGCAGGTACGAGGTATAGGTTGAACACAATTTCAAAAGCAAAAGATTTTTATACTAAGGTCCTTAAAGCAGGTTCACCACCGTCTCCTTGAGTTAAAAGAACAGAAGATAAACAGTTGAGTGAAGGGGCAATGTCACTGCCTCTAGAGGAGATGCAGCAGGCTGAGACTATGGAGCAGAATTTGGTGTTAAAGGAGGACCCGAGAGAACAGAGGATGACTAGGGCTGCATACAAGCGTAAGGAAAAAGAGCAAAAACAGAAGCTTGTATCTGGTTTAACTATGCAAGATGTGGCTGTTTCAGAGCCTGTGGGAGGAGCACGCCCGAAGAGAGCAACAGGTGATCTTCAGGTCATGTTCCAAAGGCTCCTGGTCACCAGAGATGGTGAAGTTCCTGACATGGAATGTTAATTGTTTAAACTCACCACAGAAAAGAAAGAAAGTATTTTACTATTTGAAACAACATAAAAATGATATTGTTTGCTTACAAGAGACTCATATTGAATTAAAGGACCAAAGGTTTTGGTTAATTCCCGGCTGGGAACACATTTTGCAGCCTGTGCTCTGGACAAGAAGGCTGGAGTGGTCATTTATCTAAGAAAAGATTTTTTTGGCTAGTTTAATTGAATCGGATAAACAAGGGAGATATGTTAGTATTGAACTGATGTTACAAGGAAAGAAAGTTCTTCTTATTGGATTATATGCTCCAATTCAAAAACAGCAAAAGTTTTGTAAATTTTTACATCAAAGACTAATTGAATTGGATTACAAATCTGTTATTATGATGGGGGATTTGGAGCTAAGAGATGTATGGCGGGAAAGGAATATGAAGGACAGAGATTTCACTTTTTTTCCAGATAGACATAAATCTTTCTCTAGGATTGATTTTATTTTAATTACTACTGATCTTCTCTCTAGGGTTAAGAATGTTAAGTTTTTTCCTAGGACATTGTCGGATCATAGTCCTGTTTGGTTGGAGTTCTTTGCTGAAGATGATAATAGAAGATCCTGGAGATTGAATGAAAATCTATTTACAAATGAGGTGTTTTTGCAGAAATGTAGGGAACATCTGAAAGAATTTTTTGTTATAAATATGCATAAAGGTACATCAATGGGAATGGTTTGGGATGCTAGTAAAGCGTACATGAGAGGGGTCTTGATTCATATGAATAATGCTTATAGGTGTAAGCAAATGCAAAAACATAAAGATCTTGAGGAAGAGATTAAATCTAAGGAGAAAGATTTTATTTTGAATCCATTGGATAATAATTTAAGGACCTCGATACATTTATTGAAAGAACAATTTAGTATGTTAATGGCTGACCAAGTAGCAACTAATTTGCGTTATGCTAAGCATAATGCCTTTTGTAACGCTAATAAGCCTGGTAGGTGGTTGGCTTATCAATTAAGGAAGAAACAGAAATTACGTACTATAGATAAAATAGAATATAAAGGAAAAGAAGTCTATCAACAAAAATTGATTAAGAGGAGTTTCTTAGATTTTTACTCGAAATTATATTCTAGAGAAAACATACAAGCTTTAGATATAGATAAATATTTACAGGAAGCACATTTTCCTAGACTTTCAAAAGAACAACAACTTGAGATGAACCGCTTAATAACATCAGAGGAAATCTCTTTAGCTATTAAACAGTTGAAAGTGGGCAGGGCCCAGGGAACAGATGGATTAACAGCAATTTATTATAAAACGTTGTTGGTTGAAATGATTGAACCTTTAAAGATGTTGTTTAATGAAATTCAGATCAATATTGGGAAGAATCGCAGCTGTTAAAACAAATGTTCTGCCGAAGTTTCTTTTTTTGTTTCAAATGATACCTATATTGAAAAAGGATGCCAATCTTGATCAATGGCAGAAGGGTATTAATAAATTTATCTGGGCGGGGAAGAAACCAAGAGTTAAATTTAAGATTCTGCAAGATGCTAGGGAAAGAGGGGGACTCAAGGTGCCTAACTTGAAATTGTATTATGATGCAGTGGTCATGACATGGGTTAGCGATTGGCTTAATTTAACTAATAAAAGAATACTTCACCTTGAGGGTTGGGATTTGGTATATGGATGGCATGCATATTTGCTTTATGATAAAAAGGTAGACAGGGCTTTGAAATCTCATATTCTTAGAAGTGCTTTGCTGCGTGTCTGGAAAAAGTATTATTATAAGTTAAATTATATAATACCAATTTGGGGAATTCCCGGACATGCGATAGAAGGTGTATCTATGGGAGTGAGTTTGGATATGTTTTCCTATAAGGAATTACTTAGATTGGAAGGGAATAATTGGCAACTTAAATCATTAGATGAATTAAAACAAGAAAACATAAATTACTCTTGGTTCCAATACACCCAACTGAAAGCTAGGTGGAAGCTGGATCAGAAGGTTGGCATTACAATTACAGATGAAAACTTAGTAAAACAAATTAGAGATTTAAATCGTGCACATATAAAGAGGATATATAATGTTTTAATTGAATTGGACTCAGAAATGGAATTAGTTAAAGATTGTATGGTAAAGTGGGTACAAAACATACAGGAACCAATTCCGTTGGATACTTGGGAGGTAATCTGGGTCAGAAATGTTAAATTTACTCAGGATCAAAATTTAAGAGAAAATTTTTATAAAATGTTTTATAGATGGCATTTGGATCCCAAAAAGTTGTCTAACATGTATCCTAACCTACAGTATAAATGCTGGAGATGCAGTAGTTTAGATGCTACTTATTTTCATATGTGGTGGACTTGCAGAAATATAAAAACTTTTTGGATTACAATTTGGTGGAACATTCAAAAGATTTTTAAGAGAAAGATAAAGTTTTCTCCACAATTGTGGGGATATGTTTTGTAAAAATCTTTTTGTAAAACTCTTTAATAAAAAAAAATTAGAATAAAAATCTCGTGCCTGCAAAACTGTATTAAGACGATATCTCGTGCCTGCATACATCACCGCCATGCCTACTGGAATCTCCCATTTAAACTGAAGTTGCCGTTTCTTTAATTCATCTGCCAAAAAAGCAAATTCTTTTCTTTTCCTTAAAATTCTTGGAGGAATCTCTTTCAAAATTAAAACTTCTTGCTCAGCAACTTTAAATCTATTGTTGTAAAAGGCTTGAATGACCACATTCCTAATTGATCTCTTTGTAAAGTAAACCACCACATCTCTAGGTAGATTTCTTTTTCTTGCAATCCAAGAATTAACACAAAATATTTTGTCTATATCCACCATAATATCTTCTGCTTGATGCCCCAAAACTGGTTCAAGGGCTTGTGCCAATAATTCTTTCAAATTTTCCTTTGTTGTTGTTGTTAGCTGCGAAGTCATGTCCGACCCATCGCGACCCTATGGACAACATTCCTCCAGGCCTTCCTGTCTTCTACCATCTTCTGGAGTCCATTTAAGCTCACACCTACTGCTTCAGTGACTCCATCCAGCCACCTCATTCTCTGTCGTCCCCTTCTTCTATTGCCCTCGATCTTTCCCAGCATTAGGCTCTTCTCCAGTGAGTCCTTCCTTCTCATTAGGTGGCCAAAGTATTTGAGTTTTAGCTTCAGGATCTGGCCTTCTAAAGAGCAGTCAGGATTGATCTCCTCTAGGACTGACCGGTTTGATCGCCTTGCAGTCCAAGGGACTCGCAGGAGTCTTCTCCAGCACCATAGTTCAAAGGCCTCAATTCTTTGGCGCTCAGCCTTTCTTATGGTCCAACTTTCACTGCCATACATTGCAACTGGGAAGACCATAGCCTTGACTATACGCACTTTTGTTGACAGGGTGATGTCTCTGCTTTTTAGTGTGCTGTCTAGATTTGCCATGGCTTTCCTCCCCAGGAGCAAGCGTCTTTTAATTTCTTGGCTACAGTCCCCATCTGCAGTGATCTTGGAGCCCAGGAAAATAAAATCTGTCACTACCTCCATTTCTTCCCCATCTATTTGCCAAGAATTGAGAGGGCCAGATGCCATGATCTTGGTTTTCTTAATGTTAAGTTTCAACCCAAGTTTTGCACTCTCCTTCTTCACCCGCAACAAGAGGCTCTTTAGTTCTTCTTCACTTTCTGCCATTAGAGTGGTATCATCTGCGTATCTTAGGTTGTTGATATTTCTTCCGGCAATCTTAATTCCAACTTTTGATTCATCTAGCCCTGCCTTTCTCATGATGTGCTCTGCATATAAGTTAAATAGGCAGGGCGACAGTATACAGCCTTGCCGGACTCCTTTCCCAATTTTGAACCAATCAGTGGTTCCATGTCCAGTTCTCACTGTTGCTTCTTGACCCGCATATAGGTTTCTCAAGAGACAAATAAGATGGTCTGGTACTCCCATCTCTTTAAGAACTTGCCACAGTTTGTTATGATCCACACAATCAAAGGCTTTAGCATAGTCAATGAAGCAGAAGTAGATGTTTTTCTGGAACTCCCTAGCTTTCTCCATGATCCAGCGTATGTTGGCAATTTGATCTCTAGTTCCTCTGCCTCTTCGAAATCCTGCCTGTACTTCTGGTAGTTCTCGATCCACATACTGCTGAAGTCTAGCTTGTAGGATTTTAAGCATGACTTTACTAGCATGAGAAATGAGTGCAATGGTGCGATAGTTTGAACATTCTTTGGCACTGCCTTTCTTTGGAATTGGAATGTAAACTGATCTTTTCCAATCCTGTGGCCACTGTTGAGTTTTCCAAATTTGCTGGCAAATTGAGTGT
The DNA here is from genome assembly GCF_947247035.1 of Vipera ursinii. NCBI lineage: Eukaryota > Metazoa > Chordata > Lepidosauria > Squamata > Viperidae > Vipera > Vipera ursinii. The sequence continues at coordinate 56,191,577 of NC_139517.1, forward strand.
AGCACTTTTACTGCACTGTCTTTTAAGATTTTGAATAGCTCAGCTGGAATACTGTCACCTCCACTAGCTTTGTTGTTGCTCAGCTTTTCTAAGGCCCACTTCACCTCACATTCTAGGATGTCTGGCTCGAGGTCAGTGACCACCTCATTGTGATTATCTGGGACATTAAGCTCATTCTTGTATAGTTCTTCTGTGTAATTTTGCCACCTCTTAATCTCTTCTGCTTCTGTTAGGTCCCTGCCATTTTGGTCCTTTATCATGCCCATTTTTGCATGAAACGTTCCTTTCATCTCTCCAATTTTCTTGAAAAGATCTCTGGTCCTCCCTATTCTATTGTTTTCTTCTATTTCTTTGCATTGTTCATTTAAGAAGGCATTCTTATCTCTTCTAGCTATTCTCTGGAATTCTGCATTCAATTGGGCATATCTATGTTTTTCTCCCTTGCCTTTCGCTTCCCTCCTTTCCTCAGCTATTTGCAGAGCTTCCCCTTCATGGATTACTGCCTTGTCGTGGCGAAGGGGCTTGCGTAATTCAATGAAGCTATGAGCTATGCCGTGCAGGGCCACCCAAGACGGACAGGTCATAGCTGAGAGTTCTGACAAAACGTGATCCACTGGAGAAGGAAATGGCAACCCACTCCAGTATCTTTGCCATGAAAACCCTATGGACAGTACCAAATTTTCCTTAGGGTCTTCTTTCATTCCTCTAATCCTCATAGCAAACTCCATATATCTATATTGTAACATAACTACATCATCATCAATCTTCTCCATTACATTTCCAGCATCCAACATTTTAGCATCTAATCTCATATTGTTTTGACTGAGCTCTTCCATGCGATCATCCAGACGCTCAATACAAACTGCAAGCCCTTGAAATGCAACTAAAATGTCTGCTCTTATTTCAGTATTCTTCTCCTCAATAAGTTCAGCTATTTGCTGAGATTGTATTTTTAAGGCATCTTGTAAATCTTTTATAGTTAATGCAGGTGCGGAAGCAGGTGCCGCAGGAGGAGGCATCAAAGCCTGTAATGAAGAATGCTGAACTGGTGAGGCACCAGCACTTCTAGGAGCTTTAGTTGGTTTAGAAGCCATTTTAATGCCCAATTAATTTCTGCTGCGCACTTTCACTTTCCACACCGCTTGCAACTTTTTCTCTCAAAGTAATCAGAGTTAAAGTTCAAATACGTGCTATTTCAATATTCTCCTGCACAGCTCTGCCTGCATCCAGGTGATCCAAACTTAATTATTGATTGCAGGGATGGTTGCAGCATCTGCTCTGCTCCAAAGCCTTGGAACAGAGGAGTCCCGGAGTCTGGAGCTAATTCAGGCTTCGGGGGGCTCTCAACCTTCAACCACCAGAATTTAAGCTCTGGTGGTCTAGGGGAGCTCTACCCCTACCTAAACACTCACCGCCCCCTCTTCTCCTGAGGAGAGGGTTTCCGAGCTGCCAAACAGCTGATGGCAGAAACGGCCGCCATCGACAGAGCCTTGCCACCCCCGCCTCCCCACCTCCTGCGCCCGCCAAGATGAGAGTTCTGGCACCTTTTTTTTTTTTTTAAGAAAAAAAGCACTGGGTGAGAGTACTGATCTTCTTTCTTCTATCTACTATTTAAATCCTTGAAAACATTTTCAAAGCAAGAAAACCTCCAGAAGTGAAGGGAGGGGACCATATCCCCATTCCCTTACAGACGGTAGCAGTGAATTATCATAAAAGGTTGAAAGAGATATACTAAAATTTGATTTAAAATATTTAAGTCTGGACAGATCTAGGAACTAAAAAACTGTCAAGATTATACCTTAAAAATGTCTGATGGAATTATTAAAATATATAACAAAAATAAATTTTGGATTGAAAGAAAAACTGAAAAAAGAAATAACTGCTGATACCTAGTGAAGACTTGAAGAATAGAACACTAACAGTAAGGATATTTGTTCTTTTGAATTGCAAATAATCTTGAAGACAGCTGGGAACAAAGGAAGAGCCAGCTATAAGATTAAAAAGTGTTTGAAAGAAAAACTGGACTGTTGCTTAAACCTAAGAACTGTTTATGGAAAAGAAACATCTTTGGCTTTTGGCTAATCTTTTAGAGGAGAATTTGTGGTAAGGATTTAAAGTAGCTTAATATACTGAATGTGTAATTTTGACTGACTGATAAATTGACTTTTGAATTAAAACATTGATGAAAGATTATTTGAAGGGGGGGAGACAACATGGATATCACATACTTATCAAAAAATGACAGGATGCCACATTCAATATTTTCTCCTGAAGGATGTAGCCTGGAAAATCAAGGGCCTCCAGAAGCAATACTTCAAGGCAAGATAAATACTTTCCAGGAGGAAATATATGTAATGTTAGGACAAATACAAATGACAATAGACTTAAACCATGAGGAAATCTGAAACAACTTTGATGATTTAAATAAGCGTATTTCCAATCTAAATTTACAATTAAAATAACCCAGGAAATAACAACAAAGGCACAATAAATCAAACAGCAGACTACAAATTAGAAGAGTATGATCAAATTGATGAAACAACAAAGGAAAAGAATTACAATTTGACACAAACAGGAAAAAATCTTCAAGGTTCTGATACAAGAAAAATGCAATTATCAGGAGAACCATCAAAGTTTGGGAGACAGAAAGTATCTTTCTTACTTACTTCATCTTTGTATTCCCAACAACATTTGTAAAAATACAGGAACTTCTGGATAAGCGGATAACATCAACTTGGAAAATTACTCAGCAAAAGAAGAAGACCAGAGAAAGATAAAAGAGATTTGACTCGCTCTACAGGATGGACTATTACGTGAATAAACATTTGTTTGAATTTGGCTAAAAGAACAGAGAATTTTGAACACAAAGAAGGATAAGAGATTTAAGTAATATAGTATGTTTAAATATATAAAATGTTAAAATAGTAGGTTGATGTAACTTTTATTAATATATAAATAAAATATAAACTGATTAAAAAGAGTGTTATATCTAGATACTATAAGATAGATAAAAAGTATAGTATTTTTATAATGCATGACATAAAATATTGGGATGATGTACCTAAATGGGAAAATTTAGTCAGTGAGATGACTAATATGAAGAAATACTGATAAGAATTGGATTGAATATAAGGGAATCTAAGCAAACAAAAATGATAAAAATAGGAGATATGCTGAACTAATGAGATGATGGTTATGAAAATAATATAAGCTGAAAAATGTTATATAGAGTGATTATTATTATTTATATTTATATAAATATAAAAAATGCCTATACCTAATCATTCTGTACCAGTTGGAGCCTGGAGGCTCCAACTGGTACAGAATGCAGCCGCGAGAGTTGTGTTGGGAGTCTCCCGATACTCCCACGTTACACCTCTGCTCCGTGAGCTGCATTGGTTGCCAGTTGTCTTCCGGGTGAGATTCAAGGTACTAGTAATGGTGTTTAAAGCCCTACATGGCAGGGGTCCAGAGTACCTTAGGGAACACCTGCTGCCAGCATCAACTTCCCTCCGCCCTGTGCGTTCCCACAGAGAGGGCCTCCTCAGGGTGCCACCGGTCAGAGAATGTAGATTGGTGGCCCCCGGGGGGAGATCGTTCTCTGTGGGCGCCCCAGAATTATGGAACCAGCTACCAGTTGAGCTCCGGACGGCGCCCGATCTCAGCTCCTTCCGCTGCAACCTAAAAACATACTTGTTCGAACAAGCCGGCCTGGCCTGAGGGGGGATTGGGGGGGTTTATTATTATTTTATTGGGGTTATTTATTATGTATTAATTGTTCTTTTAACGGGCATGTATTTAATTACTTTTAACTTTTGTAATTTTGTATTTTATTCTTGCCCTGTACACCGCCCTGAGTCCTTCGGGAGAAGGGCGGTATAGAAATATTAATAAATTAAATTAAATTAAATTTATATATTGAATATATTAAGAATTATATTTTGGCTAAGGTTGAAGAAGGAAAATACAAATGGGAGAAGGGAAGACCAAAGAAATGTATTATTAATTAATACATTAATTATGGAATTATCAAATTTATTTATTATTGAGTATTAATTAATTATTACTGTCCTTTTTTCTTATTAAAATATAAACCAAGACAACACGTTGTACACCAGGCATTGGAGATTGTTATAGTTAAAAACCAATAAAATATCTATAAAAAAATAAAAATAAAAAAAGTTTTACAGGTATATATTCCAGATGACCAAACTGGCTTTCTGTCAAAAAGACAGCTAAGGAATAATGTGAGAATGGTTTTGAATATTATTGAATACTTATAATACCAGAACAAACAACAGGCAGCTTTAATATTCCTAGTTGCTGAGAAGGCCTTTGACAACTTAAATTGGGTCTTTATGTTTAAAGTTCTGCAAGAAATGGACTTTGGGGGGAATTTTATTCAAGGGGTCAACAAGCAAAACAAGCAAAAATTGTTATTAATGACAATCTAACTCATGTGAAATTTGAAAGGGTACAAGACAAGGATGTGTGGTTGTCTCCACTTTTGTTTATCTTGGTGCTAGAAGTCCTGAACAGAGATATCAGACAAGATGAGAAAATAAAAGGTATAAATATTAAAAAGGAAGTTTATAAATTGAAGGCCTTTGCTGGTGATTTGGTGATATTTCTGCAAGACCCAAAAAATAATATAGAGCACTTGATAAGGAAAGTAAGTGAGTTTGCGTCCTTGGCTGGTTTTAAAATTAATAAGCAGAAAACATCAATGTTGATTAAGAATATGACTGCACAGGATCGTGATATATTGACTAAAACGTCTGGTTTTAGGGTTGAGAAAAAGGTGAAATATTTGGGGGTTACTTTATAAAACTCAACTACAAATTTGTTCAAAAATAACTATGTGCCACTCTGGAATGGTGTCAAAAAAAGGTTTATTAAGATGAGACAAATTGCATTTATCATTACTGGGTAGAATTTCTGTGATTAAGATGAAGCTTTTACCAAAGATGCACTTCCTGTTCCAAACATTACCAATATTTGCAACTGATACTCCATTTAAACAATTGCAGAGGGATATCTCTAAGTTTATATGGCAGGGGGAAAAACCAAGAATTAGATATAAATTATTGCAAGATGCTAGGAAAGAGGAGGTTTAGGTTTACCTGATTTGAAACGGTATTTTGATGTTTGTTGTTTGGTATGGCTAAAAGAATGGTTGAACCTTCAGAATAAGAGGTTACTGGCTCTAGAAAGCCATGAATTAAGGTTTGGTCGGCATGGCTATCTGTGGCATGACAAAGTTAAAGTAAATGTTGATTTTAATAATCATTTTACCGGGTGTACCATTTTAAGAGTCAGTGTCAAGCCCCGCCGGTCCGCCGCCCGCTCGGGCCTCGACACTGCCACCGGCAAGTCCCGAAACCGGCTGTGATGGGCGTGGCTTCGCCCGAACACCGCGGAGCGCGCCGCGGCTCCGCCGAACAGCTGGCCGGCGCCCAGCTGACCGGCGCGCTCCCTCCGGATCGCCGGCAGTCTCCCTGTCAAGCCCCAGACCCTACCGAGATGGGCGTGGCGTCGCCTGAATGCCGTGAGGCGCGCCAAGGCTCCGCCGACCAGCTGGACGCCGGTAGGATGGGCGTGGTGTCGCCCGAACACCGCGGAGCGCGCCGCGGCTCCGCCGAACAGCTGGCCGGCGCCCGGTTGATCGGCGCACCCCCTCTGGACCGTCAGCTCCGTCGGGCCCCGGGCGTTCGGTCGATGGGCGTGGCCTCGCCCGAATCCTGCAGGACGCGTCGCAGCCCTGCCGCACAGCTGGCCGGCGCCCAGCTGATTGGCGCCTCTGTCTCACCTCGGCGGCAGGACTCTGGGCCGCAGGGGGTGTCCGGGCAGGAACAGACTGGAGGCAACGCGGGACCGAACAGACAGACAGGGCCGCCCCAGCAAAACGTGGAGGGGTGTGTGGCTATGCCCGTGTTGCCACCCTCACTCCCTGAGCGCCTAGAAGGACTGGGGGGGGAGCTCGCAGCCGCAATGCCGGCACGGACTGGGGCGCACGAGGGAGGCTTACCGGGGAGGGGGCTTGGCGGATCGCAGCGGTGCACACGGTGGGTGGTGGTTATGCAAGGTGATGGGTGGGGCATTTATGGGGAGGCGGGCGGATGCCGGTTTGCTTTGAAGGGGTGGGGTCAGGGCGTGGTAACCTGATAAAAGAGCGTTGAGGCTGGATGCCTCAACGCTGACTTTACCGCGGTTTGCTTTGGAGAAGAAATAAACCTGGTCACCCGTTCCTTTTGGAGTGCTTTTGTTTCCTGGCAGAGGACGTCGTGACAGTCAGGAATAAATATAAAACAAGATTCTCTATGAAGGTGTCACTTTGGGTTTCCCCGCAAGAAGCCTTTTTAAGAAAATAGATGGTGATGAGGCCAAATTGGTGGACCTATGGTAAAATAATATCTTTTAATCTGGGTGAGCCTACCCTCAAATTCAAGGAGGAACTAGAATCAGAAGGTCATATTTGTCAATGGTTTAAAGGTAAAGGTTCCCCCGCACATGCGTGCTAGTCATTTCCAACTCTAGGGGCCGGTGCTCATGTCCGTTTCAAAGCCAAAGAGCCAGTGCTTGTCCGAGGACGTCTCCGTGGTCATGTGGCCGGCATGACTAGATGCCAAAGGCGCATGGAACGCTGTTACCTTCCCACCGTAGTGGTCCCTATTTTTTTACTTGCATTTTTACGTGCTTTCGAACTGCTAGGTTGGCAGAAGCTGGGACGAGTAACAGGCGCTCACTTTGTTACGTGGAACTGGGGATTCGACCCGCCAAACTGCCGACCAAACAGTTAAGTTAGATAAAAAGAATTATGGGTTTAATATTGTTAAAAATTAATTTGAAAGCCTACTGTGTGGTAGTGATGAACATAGTACTGCTAAAGTTTATACAATATTAATGAATTTAAATCTGGAAAATGAACAAGTAAAACGTGGGCAAGGAAATTTGGATATAATGTAATGCTTGAACAATGGGAAAATATGTGGAATAAAGGATTAAAATTTACATTAAATTATAATCTAAAAGAAAATTTTTACAAGATGACATACCATTAGTACTTAACACCAGACAAGTTATCAAAAATGCACAAAGGTATTGTCAGGATCCCTCAAATTATATTTGCCTTCAATTCCCTTATTTCTTCCTTTCCTGCCTTTGCCTATGTATTCATTTTCGGGGCCTACTATTCTGTTGGGGGAGGGGTGCTTGCATGAGGGAAATAGTTGTTTTGCTTTGTTCTGTGTGGCATGCCCTCCCAAGGAACGGAAAGCGGATCCCAAATTGGAGCTGGTGGAAGCACTCGTGAAGCAAACTATGGAGTATGTGAGGCAGTCCTTTGATGAGCTGAAAGTCCAGCTGTGGGGACACTCAGGGTCAGAGGAGAAAGCTGATGGAGAGGAGCTAGTTGTGACCGAGGTGGCAGTGCCGGCTGCCCCCCTATAGCAGCCTTACAGCGAGCATGCCCTCCCTAAGGACCCAGAGAGGGGCCGCCCCAGTCCGTGAACTGATACCATTGGGGGGTAAAGTTTGATGGAAATCCCAAGCGATTGGGGTTCTTCTTTGTCCAAGTCTTCACCTACATGCAAGTATATGGGAGGATGCTGCCAACGGATGAGGAGAAGGTCAGGGTAGTCACCCTGGCACTGGAGGATAGCGCACCTGACTGGATGGTGAACCTGTACAACTGCAATGCCGCCAAGCTGAGCGATTTCAACCGATTCATGGCAGCCCTCCAATGTTGGTTCGAAGACTGTCTTGCAGATCAGAAAGCCCACACCCACCTCAAATTGGTGAAGCAAGGGCGACGACCATTAGCTGAATACACAGAGGAATTCCAAGAGCTAGTCAGTCATGTAAACTGGCTAGAAGAAATCCTGGTGAGTAGTTTCCAGGATGGGCTCAACAAAGACCTACACAACACCTGTGTGGATTGGTGTCTCTTGGAAGAAGAGGTGGAAATAGATCAACACAAACACCAGTACCGCTTGGTGAGACCGGGAAATAGGCTGCAGCCAGAGAGGAGAGGAAAAGGAGCAAGAACCACACAAGCATAACCCCGCTCCACTCCCTGGTTCAAATGCAGAAAAAAAGACAGTCAACTGTCACAGCAAAATGCCAGAGAAAAGGGGAGACCATCAGCCGAGTGGAAGATCAACAAAAGCTGCACTGTGCCAAAAGGAGTCAGTACTGAGGACTATGGAGTTCATAGAGCTCTCCTGACCCCATGGGGTGGAGGGTCAAGCTCTGACACCACCGGACGATGACTCAGAAGCTGCAGAGAGCAACTGCGATGATGACCCCTTGGTAAGTGGGTCGATTGACCCAATAATGGTGCTTCTAGAACTGTCTATACTGGGCACTGGGAAGGAGTTAAAACTACCAGCTCTGCTGGACTCAGGTTGCACCTGCTGCCTAATCAGCCCAAAGCTAGTTGGGAAGATGGGGGCACCCCTCAAAAAATTGAAGATTCCCAGTGACTTGTGCCAACTCAGTGGGTACATTGCAGGGGGGATCCTGGCCAGTTTTGCCACCAGAACCCTGAATTACTTATGGGAAGCCACTAAGCACATTGATTTGCTAAGCACATTGATTTGTGCTTTAAATTGTAAGCCGCCCATAGTCTTCGGAGAAGGGCAGGATATAAATGGGATTTTTAAAAAAAGAGGCTTTAGTGTTTTTTGTGGCCCCTGACATGGAGAGGCCACTGGTGCTGGGGCTAACGTGGTTAAAGGAATGGAACACCATGGTCAATTGGAGGGAGGGAAGCCTGAAATTCCTGAAGAGGGCCCCTCCCCTATCAAAGGATGAGAATGGGAGGTGTGAACTACACTGCCAACTAGTGTCCGCCCTCTGTGAGCAGAAACTACAGAGCCTCCCTCCAGAATATTGGGACTTAGCAGAAGTGTTTAGTGAGCAGAGATTGGATGAGCTCACGCCCCACCAACCTACAGACTGTGCCACTGAAATTGTCCCAGAGCTGAAATTCCCAAAGCCAAAGTTGTATTCCATGACCTCTAGGGAGTTGGACGAAATTCACAAGTTCATTGACAAGAACTTGGCTCAGGATTTCATTCAACCTGCCACACCATGAGTGGCTGCCCCTGTCCTATTTAGGGAAAAGAAGGATGGGTATCTTCATCTCTACATGGATTATAGGAGATTAAACATGATGTGCATGGAAAATGTGTACCCTATTCCTCTAATGAGGGACATGCTAGCACACCTGTCAAAAGGAAAGATTTTCTCCAAACTAGACTCGTGGGAGGCTTATTATTAAATAAGAATAAGGAAGGGGGATGAATGGAAGACTGCTTTCAATTTCCCCCTGGGCTGTTTTCAGTTTAGGGTGATACCCTTAGGGCTGCAGGGGGGGGGCCTGCTGTTTTCATGCAGTTGATTAATGAGGTTCTTAATGAGCATCTGTACAAGGGGGTTTTGGTGTATCTTGATGACATCTTAATCTACACTGAAATCAAAGCAGAGCACATCAAACTGGTTAGAGCAAGGTTAAACAAACTATGCTCTGCCAAGCTGTATGCCAAACTTTCAAAGTGTGAATTCCACAAAGATTGCATTGATTACTTGGGCAATTGCATCTCATGTGAGTGGGTGGAGATGGACCCAGAGAAAGTGCAGGCCGTACTAGCGTGGGTCCCCCCTCGTACCAGAAAGCAACTACAAAGCTTCCTGAGCTTTGCAAATTTCTACTGGCAATTTATCCTTTCCTTTGCACAGATTGCGCTCCCCATTACAAATCTGTTAAAGACAAAAGGTGGGGATAAGCTGAAACCCAGCCAACCACTGAGATGGACTGTGAAATGTCAGGTCACTTTTGAAAAGCTAAAGTGATTTTTCTCCACAGAGCTGGTACTGAAACACCCAGATCCAGAGGAGGCTTTTGTCATTCAAACTGATGCCAGTGACATGGCAGTAAGGGGTGGTACTCCTCCAGAAAAACAAGAAGAGCCAGCTACAACCCTGTGCTTACACATCCAAAAAAATTATCTGAAATTGAGCAAAGATGGCCAGCCTGGGAGAAGGAGTCCTATGCAATATGATGGTCTCTCCGAACTTGGAGACATTTCTTAGAAGGGAGTAAAATACCTTTCCAGATGTGGACTGATCATAAGAATCTTGAAGCATTGAAAACCCCCTAGAAAACTGTCTCCAAAATTAGCATAGTGGGCTGAACACTTTCACCAATTCAACTTTACAATTCATTACCTTCCTGGAGGAAATTTTTTTCTGGCAGACACCCTATCTAGAATGTCACAATACAACAGTGTAAAGTCCAAAATAGTTAAACCAATGCTGCCCACAAAACAGTTGGCAGCACCAGTCACCACAGAGATGCAAACCAAAACCACTATGCCACTAGACAAGATGATAGCCCATGATTTTAAGAAAGTGCTAGAAACTGATGAGTGGTTTTTGAACTGTAAAATCCTCTGTTTAATAAAAGACAACCTGGCCTAGCTCAGAGATAAACTGTATGTTCCACCAGCTCTAAGATTAAAGGTGATACAAACTAGCCACAACTTGAAGATAGGTGAGCACTTTGGGTTCATCAAAACATTTCTTAAGAGACATTAAAGAAGGACATTGAGAGCTGTGTGGCAAGCTGCCCCACATGTGCAGCAGCAAAGTGGTGGCAAGGGAAAGCATCTGGGATGCTTCAGCCTGTAGCAAGCTCTTCAGCACCCTGGAGAAAGATCTCTATGGATTTTATTGTGGAGCTTCCTGAAAGCATGGGAAATATGGTTATTTGGGTGGTTACTGACCTGTTCTCTAGGCAGGCCCATTTCATCCCATGCCCCCAAATCCCAACTGCTAGAATGCTGGCTAAAGTCTTTATACAACATATTTATCAATTTCATGGAACCCTGCAACATATAATCTCAGACGGGGGGATCCAGTTCACCTCCAAGTTCCGGAAAGCTTTTCTGGACCTTTTGGGGTCTAGTCAGGGGTTGTCATCTAGTCATCATCCTCAAACAAATGGTGGGACAGAGAGACTAAACTCTATTCCAGAACAATATCTTAGATGCTTTATCAACTATCAACAAGATAATTGGACTGATTTGTTGCCTTTTGCTGAGATTGCTTACAACAATACTGTGCATTTTAGTACAGGTTTCATCCCTTTCCAGGTTGCAAATAGCAGGCCTTTCTCCCTATGCCTGAATTGTCTACTAAGGAACCTGACATCCCTTCTCTGCACAATGGATTAAGCAATTGCAAAATAATTGGCTGATAGTTTGAAAGGCACTGGATGATGCCAGAGCTACTTATAAGGTTCAGGCTGACAAAAAGAGAATGGAACATAAACCTTTTAAGTAGGAAATAAAGTATACCTTTCTATCAAATACTTACAGTCTTTACAGCCCTCTAAAAATTGGGTCCTAAGTTTGTCGAACCTTTTCCTATTAAATGTATTATTAACCCAGTGACTTTCGAACTAGAGTTCCCTAAGAGCCTATGAGAAATCCATCCTGTTTCCCACTGTAGTCTGCTCAAACTGGAGATTATGTCTAACCTTAGGCAACCTGCACCTCGGGTGCCTTGTTGTTGTTAGTTGCGAAGTCGTATCTGACCCATCGTGACCCCATGGACAACATTTGTCCAGGCCTTCCTGTCCTCTATCATCTTCTGGAGTCCATTTAGGCTCATACCTACCTACTGACTCCATTCAGCCACATCATTCCATTTTGTCCCCTTCTCTTGCCCTCAGCCTTTCCCAGCTTTAGGCTCTTCTCCAGTGAGTCCTTCCTTCTCATTAGGTGGCCAAAGTATTTGAGTTTCAACTTCAGGATTTGGTCTTCTAAAGAGCAGTCAGAGTTGATCTCCTATAGGACTGACCTGTTTGATCGCCTTGCAGTCCAAGGGACTCGCAGGAATATTCTCCATAGTTCAAAGGCCTCAATTCTTTGGCACTCAGCTTTTCTTATGGTCCAAATTTCACAGCCATACATTGCAACTGGGAAGACCATAGCTTTGACTATACACACTTTTGTTGGCAGGGTGATGTCTCTGCTTTTTAGTGTGCTGTCTAGATTTGCCATAGCTTTCCTCCCCAGGAGCAAGCACCTTTTAATTTCTTGGCTGCAGTCCCCATCTGCGGTGATCTTGGAGCCCAGGAAAATAAAATCTGTCACTACCTCCATTTCTTCCCCATCTATTTGCCAGGAATTGAGAGGACCAGATGCCATGATCTTGGTTTTCTTAATGTTAAGTTTCAACCCAAGTTTTGCGCTCTCCTTCTTCACCTGCAACAAGAGGCTCTTTAGTTCTTCTTCACTTTCTGCCATTAGAGTGGTATCATCTGCATATCTTAGATTGTTGATATTTCTCCCGGCAATCTTAATTCCAACTTTTGATTCATCTAGCCCTGCCTTTCTCATGATGTGCTCTGCATATAAGTTAAACAGGCAGGGTGACAGTATACAGCCTTGCCGGAATCCTTTCCTAATTTTGAACCAATCAGTGGTTCCATGTCCAGTTCCCACTGTTGCTTCTTGACCTGCATATAGTTTTCTCAAGAGACAAATAAGATGGTCTGGTACTCCCATCTCTTTAAGAACTTGCCACAATTTGTTGTGATCCACACAATCAAATGCTTTAGCATAGTCAATGAAGCAGAAGTAAATGGTTTTTTTGGAATTCCCTAGCTTTCTCCATGATTCAGCGTATGTTGGCAATTTGATCTCTAGTTCCTCTGCCTCTTCGAAATCCTGCTGTACTTCTGGTAGTTCTTGATCCACATACTGCTGGAGTCTAGCTTGTAGGATTTTAAGCATAACTTTACTAGCATTTGAAATGAGTGCAATGGTGCGATAGTTTGAACATTCTTTGGCACTGCCTTTCTTTGGAATGGGAATGTAAACTGATCTTTTCCAATCCTGTGGCCACTGTTGAGTTTTCCAAATTTGCTGGCAAATTGAGTGTAGCACTTTTACTGCATCGTCTTTTAAGATTTTGAATAGCTCAGCTGGAATACTGTCACCTCCACTAGCTTTGTTGTTGCTCAGCTTTTCTAAGGCCCACTTCACATTCTAGGATGTCTGGCTCGAGGTCAGTGACCACCTCATCATAGTTATCAGGGACGTTAAGCTCATTCTTGTATAGTTCTTCTGTGTAATTTTGCCACCTCTTCCTAATCTCTTCTGCCTCTGTTAGGTTCCTGCCATTTTGGTCTTTTATCATCCCCATTTTTTCATGAAACGTTCCCTTCATCTCTCCAATTTTCTTGAAGAGATCTCTGGTCCTCCCTATTCTATTGTTTTCTTCTATTTCTTTGTACGGTTCATTTAAGAAGGTATTCTTATCTCTTCTAGCTATTCTCTGGAATTCTGCATTCAATTGGGTGTATCTTTCTTTTTCTCCCTTGCCTTTTGCTTCCCTCCTTTCCTCAGCTATTTGCAAAGCTTCCTCAGACAGCCATTTTGCTTTCTTGCATTTCTTTTTCTTTGGGATAGTTTTAGTTGCTACTTCTTGTACAATGTTGCAAACCTCTGTCCATAGTTTTTCAGGCACTCTGTCAGATCTAATTCCTTAAATCTATTTGTCACCTCTACTGTATATTCGTCAGGGATATGATTTAATTCATACCTGAGTGGCCTAGTGCTTTCCCCTACTTTTTTCAGTTTAAGCTTAAATTTTATAAGGAGAAGCTCACAGTGTGAGCCACATTCAGCTCCTGGTCTTGTTTTTACGACTGTATAGAGCTTCTCCATCTTTGGCTGCAGAGCACATAGTCAATCTGATTTCTGTGTTGACCATCTGGTGATGTCTATGTGCAGAGCCATCTCTTGGGATGTTGGAAAAGAGTGTTTGCTATGACCATTGTATTCTCTTGACAAAATTCTATCACCCTGTGCCTTGCTTCATTTTGTACTCCAAGGCCAAACTTGCCTGTTATTCCAGTTATCTTTTGGCATTCCAATCCCCCATAATGATAAGGACATCATTTTTTGGTGTTAGATTTATAAGGTGCTGTAGGGCTTCATAGAACCGGTCAACTTCATCCTCTTCAGCACTGGTGGTTGAGGCATAGACATAGACTACTGTGATATTGAATGGTTTGCCTTGGATTCGAACTAAGATCATTGTGTCATTTTGGGGATTGTATGCCAGTATTGCTTTTCCTACTCTCTTATTGACTATGAAGGCTACTCCATTTCTTCTGAGGGATTCTTGCCTGCAGTAGCATACCTGATGGTCATCTGAATTGAATTCACCCATTCCTATCCATTTTAGTTCGCTGATACCTAAGATGTCGATGTTCAGTCTTGTCATCTCTTGTTTGACCACATCCAGCTTTCCTTGATTCATAGATATTACATTCCAGGTTCCTATGGAGAAAAAATCTTTAAAGCATTGGACTTTCCTTTCACCACCAGATACATCCATAGCTGAGCATCCTTTCAGCTTTGGCCCAGTTGCTTCATTCTTTCTGGCACTACTAGTACTAGCCCTCTGCTTTTCCCCAGTACCATATTGGATGCCTTCCAACCTTAGGGGCTTATGTTCCAGCATCATATCTTTTTGCCTTTTGTTACTGTCCATGGGGTTTTCATGGCAAAAATACTAGAGTGGGTTGCCATTTCCTTCTCCAGTGGATCACATTTTGTTAGAACTCTCTGCTATGACCTGTCTATCTTGGTAGGCCCTGCAAAGCATAGCTTATAGCTTCATTGAATTACACAAGCCCCTTTGCCATGATAAGGCAGTAATCCATAAAGGGGAGGAATTGGGTATGTCTGGTCTAATGAAAAGAAAGGAGTGGGAGTGGCATGATAGGACTGTTCTGGTATTTGAGGGGCTTCTACAAAGATGAAGGCAATCAAACTATTTTCAAAACACCAAAAGGGAAGACAGGAAACAAGGATGGGAAACTAAATATGGAAAGAAGCAACCTAGAATTAAGGGGAAATTTCCTAACAGTGAGAGTAATTAACCTATGGAATAGTTTGCCTTCAGAAGATTTTGGTGCTCCATCACTGGAGGCTTTAAAAAAAAAGACCGTACAACCCTTTGTCTGAAATAATATAGGGTGTCCTGCTCGAGCAGGCAGTGTACAGGGGGATGATTGAGAGCATCCTGTCATACAGCATCACAGTGGTTTGGAAGCAGACATGAAGACAGTGCAGAGAGTGGTGAGGATGACTGAAAAGATCATTGGCAGTTCCCTCCCTCCCATCCAGGATATAGCACAGAAGCATTGTTTGAGCAGGGTCCGTAAGATTGTCTGGGACACTACCCATCCTTTTTACAATCTGTTTTCCTTGTTACCTTCTAGGAGGAGGCTCCATGGTATCCGTAGCAGAACATCCAGATTCAGCCAGTTTCGTTCCATACAGTATAAACCTTGTGAACTCTCAAGCTTCCTCCTTCCATTATATATTCAAGATAGACAGTGTTTAATATTTATATGTATATGTTGGGGTGTAGGTCTATACATATGTTGTTTATAGTATGCATATGTTGTATATAGTATGTTTAGATGTGTGTCATGTATGCGTTCACTTTGAGAGCAGGCAACTAAATTTCATTTTTTATGTGTGTCATGCCCACAGTAAAAAATGACAATAAAGGTCATCTCATCATCTCATCTCATCTCATCTCATCTCATCTCATCTCATCTCATCATCTCATCCCATCCCATCCCATCCCATCCCATCCCATCCCATCCCATCCCATCTCATCTCATCTCAAGACCTCCGAGTTTCTTTCCAACTCTATTATTCTATGTTCTATATTCTAACTGAGTAAATTTGTAACACTTTACATGATAAGATTTAGAAGCTCCTTGAGAGCTGTTAGCATTGGACCTTAACTAACAAGATGGAGTTCAGTGGTGATAAAAGTAAGGTCCTGCATTTAGACAGGAAAAATAAAATGTGCAGGTACATAATAGTCAGTAGTTGGCTCAACAGTAGAACCTGTTAAGAGATGTAGATATCCTTTTGAGGAATCTAGGTGTCCTAATAGACCACCACTTTGAGTCAGCAGTGTGTTGTATCAGCCAAAGTAGCCAATGTAGACCTGAGCTCCATAGACAAGGAAAGGCATCATTCACAAGAAGTGATAGTAAGAGCTCTATATTGCATTAATAAGGCCACACATAACAATATACAAAAGATCCTGACACTCTAGAAAGCAGAGAAGAGCAACAAAGATGATAAAGAGACTGGAGGTTAAATAATGATGAATGGCTAGGGAGCTAGTAATGATTAGTCTAACAAAGAGAAGGATTAAGGGTAACATGATAGCTGTCACACCCATACTTGAAGGACTGACACAGGGAAGAGGGGATTGATTTATTCTCCAGAGCACCTGAGGATAGTACAAGAAACAATGAATAGAAGCTTGCCAGAAAAAGATACAACCTGGAATCAAAAATAAATTTTCTGACAGTGAATATTAATCAATGGAAAAGCTTGCTTCACAGAGTTGTGGTTGCTCCATTGCTGGAGTTTTGACTTCTGACTCTTTCCAACACACTAAAATGCTAATTACAACCTCAATTTTTTATATTACTTATACTTCTTGTCAGTTGTATAATAGATTCCATGATTCTCTCATAGAATCATACCGCTTGAAAGGACCTTGGAGGTCTTCTAGTCTAACCCATGCCCAGGTAGTGTTTTTATTTCATCCCAGACAAATGGTTATCCAATTTCTTTTTGAAACAACAGTCCCCATTTCTCATATGACCTTGGGAAAATTAATTGCCCACCCCTCTGTAAAATGTAGATATATAAAAGATTTTGGACATTTATATTTTCCATGGTTTTTTGAAGTGTGTTTTAAGGCTTTTCAAAATAATGACTTGATATTTTTTGTTGTGATGTATGTTGTATAGTTATTTTGAAATTTTCAAGTTAATACTAGTTTATAACTGGCCTTTTCATGAATAACCTCCAGCATTTTTTTCCTTCCAGTAAAGCTGTGATGGATCTGTTTGTAGATTTGTGCAGCCAGTACCACTTAAATCCAGCACATTATACTTTTGAGTTGCAGTCTTGGGAGACCCAACAATCTTTGAGTTACAGGCCAAATACTTTGATAGGGACATTAGATGTACAGAAGATACTTCTAAAATTGAAGCTTCCTAAAGAAAAAAAAATCAAGCGGCCTCCACCAAAGATTCCTGAGGTAAAAGCATTTACTTATGATCTATTTCTTGAATTATGTCCAGAAATAGAGAAGGGGATAGTCATCTCACTATGCTGGATTATTTTAATATTGCTGATACAGACTTTTAATCCATCAAGTATCGCAAGGATAGGCATTATTGGCCAAATACATAAGGATCTAGTAATTCCACTGTTCTGATTAAATTTACAGTTGGAGGTTCTTTTGAGTACCGTACATTTTTGAAAAAAATGTATGGTTGCTTTATGAATTACATTCAGTTTAACATCTTAAATAATTTGATGTTTTTAAATAAGCAGTATATGAATATTTATAATAATAAGTGAATGCATGAATTAACTAACTGAAGCAAACAAAAGCTTGTTGCTTGAACATCTAGGTCTGACTTAAAAGTGAAGAAACTAATTTCAGGGATGGATCATATGAAATGTATAGTATACTATAGGTAGTTCTTTGTTAACAACCACTTGTCCAGCAAATGTTCAAGTTACAACGACATTGAGTAATAGTTTCAATTCCTCAAAATTCTGGCTGTCTCAGCATCCGCACAGTCACATGATCATAATCTGGGTGGTTGACAACTGGCTTACTCTTAGGACCATTGCAGTGTCCCATGGTGATGATTGCAACCTTCCCTGCTGGCTTTCCATAAGCAAAATCAATCAATTCCCCTCTGTGCACCCTCCTTCAGGCCCTCTGGATTCCCACTACTCCTCACTGGCCACCCATACACCCTTGCATACCCCTCTTGCATACCTTGAGCCTCACTGCTCCATGCCTTGTACATGCCTCTCCTACCACTCTTGCATTCTTGCTTACCCTCTCTGAGCTTTGCTGCTCTCACACCATGCCTCACTCATGCAGCTCCTCAAACCTCCTCATGCTCTTTATGTGCTTCCCATGATCTGCACACCCTTCTCCCGGTTCAGTGTGCTTATGCCATGTCCTACATCCCATGCATTTTGTTCATCCTCCCTGAGCTTCAATGCATTTGCGCCATGCCTCCCCATTAACTCGCACACTCTTCTCAGCCATTTGTATTCCGTTCCTGGCCAAAGAAATTCTCCATGGTTCTAATATGCAGATTTTGAAACTAATTTATGAGGAAAGATTCAGGGAATCAGGGGACCTTATAGCGTGCATGCTTGTTTTCTAAGACAACTAAATCTGGTATTTTAGTAAATGTCATTTCTCTTCAGTTACCTTTATCTTCATTATTTTTTTCAGCATATGTATGAATATTGCACTTATGATTTCTGTTTATGTATATATCTATGCAGTTATAGCATTAACATGAAATGAATGTACAGTGTACATTTATTTTGTAGTTTTCTCATCCAGTTTAAATGATCTATTTTAATTCTATTTGAATTATATTAATGAAGTATTGTGTTTAGACATTTTGGTGTTTTCAAATTGCTTTTTCCTAGAAAACTGTGAGACTGGTAGTAAATTATTTGAAGACACAAAAGACAGTATTTTGAGTGAATCCTGAAGTTCCTCTTGAGAATATAATCCCAATCATTTGCGAAAAGTGTGAAGTTAGTCAGGAATGCATTGTTCTCTCAAGAGATACTTTCACTGGAGAAAAATTGGAATTGACAAAATCACTGAATGATCTAGGGATAAAGGAGCTTTATGCCTGGAGCAAGAAAAAAGGTAAGTCACGGTCTATGTTAAACTATTATTATTATTATTTTATTTATTATATTTGTATACCGCCCTTCTCCCAAAGGACTCAGGGCGGTGAACAGGGCACATATAAAAAATACAGGATACAAAAATTAAAAAGAATTAAATAGTAGCCCAGCTAAAACAATCAATAACAATATAAAAATCCCCATTAAAACCCCAACATATCCCCCATCAGGCCAGGCCAGCTTGTTCAAATAGATGGGTCTTCAGACTGCGTCGGAAGGAGCGAAGGTCAGGTGCCATCCGGAACTCGACCGGCAGCTGATTCCATAAAGCCGGAGCGCCCACAGAGAAGGCCTTCCCCCTGGGGGCCACCAGCCGACATTCTCTGACCGGAGGCACCCTGAGGAGGCCCTCTCTGTGGGAACGCACAAGGCGGAGGGAAGTTGACGCCGGCAGCAGGTGGTCCCCGAGGTACTCCGGACCCATGCCATGTAGGGCCTTAAAAACCATTACCAAAACCTTGAATCTCACCTGGAAGACAACTGGTAACCAATGCAGCTCGCGGAGCAAAGGTGTAACATGGGAGTACCGGGAGACTCCCAAGACAACTCTCGCGGCTGCATTCTGTACCAGCTGAAGCCTCCGAGTGGTCTTCAAGGAAAGCCCCATGTAGAGAGCATTACAGTAGTCCAGACGAGAGTGACCGTACACAGGGCATCCCGGTCAAGATAGGGCCGCAACTGACGCACCAGGCAAACCTGGGCAAAAGCCCCCCTAGTCACAGCTACTATATGATCTTCCAGAGTGAGCCACGAAACTAGGAGGACTCCCAAGTTGCGAGCCCTATCTACGGGGGGCAAAAGCTCACCCCCCATAGAGAGAGGTGGAATATTCTGAATATCCCGGGATGCCGGAATGCACAGCCACTCAGTCTTGTCAGGGTTGAGCTGAAGTCTGTTCCTCCCCATCCAGACCCGAACCGCCTCCAGGCAACGGGACATCACGTCGAGGGCATCACTGGGGTGGTTTGGGGTCGAAATGAAAAGCTGGGTATCATCAGTGTACTGATGATACCCAACTCCAAAACCACAAATGATCTCACCCAGCGGTTTCATGTAGATGTTGAACAGGAGAGGCGAGAGGATCGACCCCTGAGGAACTCCACAAATGAGAGACCTTGGGGTCAACCTCTGCCCTCCTACCCGACTGCGAACGTCCCAGGAGATAGGAGGAGAACCACCGAAGAACTGTGCCTCCCACTCCCAATCCCCTGAGACGCCACAGCAGGATACCATGGTCAATGGTATCAAAAGCCGCCGAGAGGTCTAATCGGACTAGGACAGAGGAATATCCCCTGTCCTGGGCCCTCCAGAGATCATTCACCAGAGCGACCAATGCCGTCTCCGTGCTGTACCCGGGCCTGAAACCTGATTGGCACAGGTCTAGATAATCCGCTTCATCCAGGACCAGAGGGAGCTGATGCGCCACCACACTCTCAACAACCTTTGCAAGAAAGCGAAGGTTGCAGACCGGATGAAAGTTATTTAACACAGCTGGGTCCAAGGCAGGCTTCTTGATGAGAGGTCTCACCACCGCCTCCTTCAAGACGGCGGGGAAATTACCCTCACTCAAGGAAGCAGATATAACCGCCTGGAACCAGCCTCGTGTCCCCTCCCGAGCTGCATAAACCAGCCAGGAAGGGCACGGGTCCAATAAACATGTGGTGGAGCTCAACCTCCCCATAATCCTGTCCACTTCCTCAGGAGTCACAGAATCAAACTCCTCCCAGATAACATCGACAAGACCGCCCATGTCGAGATCGTCAGACTCTGCCCAGTTGGAGTCCAGACCGGTCTGAATTCGAGCGATTTTATCCAACAGATGTTGACTAAATTCCTCAGCATGACCCTGCAAGGGTTCCTCCCTCACCTCCTGATTAAGGAGGGAGCGGGTCACCCTAAACAGGGCAGCCAGGCGATTATCAGCGGACGCGATGAGGGCGGAGAAGTAATTAGACCTCGCCGCCCTCATCGCTGCGAGATAAGACCTAATGTGGGTTCTTAGTCGCAACCGGTCGGATTCGGATCGGCTGGACCTCCAACGGCTCTCTAGGCCCCGTCTCCGACGCTTCATCTCCCGGAGCTCCGCAGAGAACCATGGAGCTTGCTGGGATCTGCACCGGGTCAGGGGCCGCAAGGGTACAACTCGGTCAAGTGCCTCCATGGCCGCCCTTTCCCAGGCTTCCACTAAGGCATCCGCCGAGTTGTGAGCAACGGAGGCAGGTGGGGACCCCAGTGCTGCCTGGAACCTATTAGGATCCATTAAGCGCCTGGGGCGGTACCATCTAGTTGGCTTCGTACACCCACGGCAGGGGGTGGCAAAATGGAAGACCAGCCGCAGGAGGTGATGATCGGTCCATGACAGGGGCATAACAGTTGGAGAGCCCCCACCAAGATCATCTAACCACCGTCCAGATTAAAAAAAAACAAGTCAAGGGTGTGGCCTCCCTCATGAGTCGGTCCAAGAATTACTTGCGTCAGGTCCATGGCCGTCATGGAAGCCATGAACTCCTGAGCTAACTCAGATGATCCTCCTAGGGATGGTAGATTGAAGTCACCCAAAACTATAAGTTTGGGGAACTCAATCACCAACCCCGAGAGGACATCGAGTAGCTCAGGCAGGGCTACTGTATGTATTAAACCTTATAAATAGGGATGTCCATTTTAGAGGTGGCTAGTAGATCAGTAGATTTTATTATTCTAATAAATTCAAACTTAAAAACCATATACCAGCTGAGCACTGGTCTTTGCTTTGAAAATGTTAATTGCTGCTGCAACATAATATCTGCCAGGTCTTACAGAATTTGGTTCATTAGCACTTCTTTTAAGTTTTCCATTTTATATTGAATTTGACTTTTTTACATTCCAGAAGTCTAAAAAAATGCCAAGGCATTTACATAATTGTAACTTGTTCACAGTTAATTTTAACTTATAAATATCTGAACTGGTAAAAAAAATTCAGCTAGTTTTGTTTTATGATAACAATCCCTGTCACAGTAATCTGTCATAAAATATAGTGAGAAACAAAAACTTCTTATTGGTGCCAGTGACATAACAGTTACATCATCAAGACATAGAACACATATCAAAAGCTTATTAATTAATTTCAAGGTGAAATTGGTAAGCATTTTGAATTGAATTGATATAACATTACTCAATAACTAAATAAATTGAATCAGTTACATTAATAGGAGCAGCAACAAGTATTTATACAAATGTTTTCAGCTGTATTCTACAATGTGTTTAAAATCAATGAAAATTATGTATAACCCTTTGTATAAAACAATAGTGCTAAATAAAATAAGATATTGTTGAGGCAGTTACTGATCAATCTCTATTAATCTTTATGAAATTTGTTAGAATCCTAAAACAACTTGGATCCTTTTCTGCCCTTTATTTGTCCATTTAAGCATTTTACCTCTGAAATGAAGTAGTTACTTGGATCTATGATGGATAATGTTTCTATGTTCCTATAAGTGCAGAAGTATTGAGGATGGGGTGTGAAGGCCAGTAGATGGAACTCAACCATCCAAGAAATAAAACGGAGTAATCTTTGCCCACACCTTCTTCTTGATCCACTAATCATTCTTAGCATCAGTGATTTCTCCAATGAATTTGCATGCACGACATGGCCAAAGTAAATCAGATATAGTCTTGTGAATTTAGCTTCTAGTGATGTTTCTAGTTTTATATGATTCAGCATCTCTCTTGGTTGTTCTGGCTGTCCATGGTATACACAACAATTTATGCCAGTAACACAGTACAAAGGCATCAATTCTTCTTTGATCACGTGTCATGGTTCCTATTGATGATCCCAACAAAATGAGCATAGATAAGACATTCCAATCTCTAATGCAAAACTTTATTTAATACAGCATATCAGCACTGGTGAATTGAAAGCCAGCTCTAATTAGAAAGGTGCCAAAATGTATAAGTTAAAAGCAAAGGACCTCCCCACCCTTTGGTCTGACAAGTACATTGTCCAATCAATTGGCTTGATGGCTCATTATCAGACTCCTGTGAGGCACTCACCCCTTCCTTTTCTCCCCCCCATCCCGAGTCTGTAGGCAAGCTAGGAAGCAAAGATGGAGGGAATAGCAAAAAGGTCTTTTCGGAGCTTGACATCACTAGTCTTAGAGTCCAATTCTCACACCCATATATCATTATAGGGAAGACTATTGCTTTTAGCCTTCTATTTGTATTTATATCAATACCTCTGTTTTCTAGATTTTATTCCTGTTAACCATTGCAGTGTGTTCAATTTCAGGAGTACAACTGCCGTTGTGAACAATTTTTAATGCAAGGAAGATAAATTTTTGAACTAATTCATTTTCCTCCTTTTAATTTTAAACATATCATGTTCTTATGCAGCTGTTGTCATTATCTTTGTTTTCCTAAAATTAAGAATTAATTCTACATTTTTCATTTCATCCTTGATTTCCCAGGTATTTTTCCCCAGGTCTTCCTTATTTTCAGATAATAATGTTATATCATCTGCATATCTCAAATTATTTATTGTTCTTTCTCCAATTTTCACTCCCAACTCAGGCAGTTCTAGGTCTAATTTCCGCTTTATCATTTCAGCATACAGATTGAATAAAAATGGTGATAAAATACATCCCTGTCTAACTAACACCTTACTGATCCTGAACCAATCTGTGTCACATAGAGCGTTCTCACTGTTGCCTCTTGATCAGTGTACAGTGATTTGATAAATTTAATCAGGTGGGTTGGAATAGAAAGTTCATGCAAACATGGTTTATTGTGTTCTACATAATCAAAAGCTTTTCTAAAATAAATAAAACATGCATATAGATCCTTTAGATCAGTCATGTCAAACCTGCGATGTCACATGACATCGTGCAATGTATTGGGACTTTTTCCCCATTGCTGGCAATGGGGTGGGTGTGGTTTCACAGTGTGATTCATTTGGCCTGTGGGCCAGCAGTTTGACATGCCTGCTTTAGATATTCATGTGCCTTTTCCATAATCCATGTAATATTGGCAATGTGATCTTGAGTGCCATGCCCCCTTTTAATGCCAGCTTATACATCTCTTGGTCGATGACATTCTGTGGCCTCTGTTGAACAATATTTTAACAAACTCTTGCATGCATGAGAAATCAGTACAATCGTGTGATATTTGGAGCAGTCTCTGGCATTGCCTTTCTTTACTAATAGGATAAAAAAGATTTTTTCCAGTCTTGAGGCCTTTGACATATAGACCATATATCTTGACACAGGGGAGTGATGATACTAACTGGCACTGGTTTTAATAATCCCAAGGTATTCTATCAATATCTGGGGCTTTTTAATTTGTCAATATCTCTATGCCAATTCTACTTCTTTCAAGACATATGGATATTTATTATTTGGGCTGTCATCATTGTCATCTTCAAGGTAAGTTAAACTGCTATAGAGTCGTTCTGTATATTATTTCTACCTGTTCTTGATCTTCTACTGGTCACTTAGTACATTCCTGTTGCAGTCTTTAACAGTTCCTTGCCATGCTAAAAAGTTGAATTGCATCATTTTCACTACAGCAAACATGACCTTAGTATGTCCATTCCTGTTAGCTTCTTCCAGATTTTAATAATGCTTTTCCCACTGCTTGTTTTTGTCTTTCCTGGTTTTATGCTGGAAAATTGTCATTGGCACATATACCATAGCAAAAGTCACAACATTTTGAACCAAAATGCCAAACTAAATAAGAAGTCCAGAAAAATAGTAAAAAGGCCAAAACTTTACAAAAACACAGTGATCATTAGTCAAAGAATAATCAGAGTAGAAAACTATTTTCTAGCAATTTGTCACAATTAAGAGAGGGTTTAAATACTCCATGCTGAGCCTATTCAGCTGACGTTCATCAGTCTTGCAGCAGCATATCTGCTCTCTTTTCATAACCTACAGTATATCCTTCTGTGCCAGCCTTATGCAATCTACTTTTGTATTCTGAGGCTGTGATGCTTTAATTTGACCATAATCAAAATCTGGGCCACTTGGTCCAGGAGGCAGAATTCCTCTGGTAGAATGCTTTGGGAATGCTGGAATTGGTTCCATAATATCAAGGATACTACTCTTTGGATTTTTTGAAGTTTGCTTCTTATTGGTCTCAGGACATGATTGATACCATTTTTTCCTTCAGAGTGTGAAAGATACACTCTTGATATTTGCCAGGCCCTTGCCTTCCATATTTATCACATATTGGTCAATAGAATCTTATTAATGTTTGTTCAAGGAACTGAAATTGTGGTGACAATCACCTCCTTGATCAACTGCTTTAGAGTGGAGCATGAGTTTTCTTCTTCTAAAAACTCAGCTCACATGTGTTTTATAGTACCCATTTAACTGAATCACTAATTAATGGTGTAAGAGCATAGTTACAAGAAAGGAACCTGTTCTTATTTTATGAAATAAGACTTTCCCAGTAAGATCTGGCCTACCCTATATTGTCTTTGAAGGAGGGAATACTTAAGGCTTTCACCTCACAAATGAGACAGAAGCCTGTCAACATATCTTCTTAGAAATTTCCCCCATACTCTGGAATAGGTACCTCCTAAGATATAAGATAGCTCCAACCATCTGGTCTTGTGCAAGATGCTTCAGCTTTTACTATTATTCAATATGTTTAGACATTGATGGTAGAAATACTGTTTTTACTTTTTGGGGGTGTTGGTGGTATTTTTATAGTCTTAGAAAATAGGCAATATATTAAAATTTTGTATAAATAAATAAATCAATGTTAGCATAGTTTCATAGTGTTACTTTCCTGTTGTTGCAGTTCTTCCATCAAAAACTCTGTCTGAATCTTCTTTGAACTATAAAGGTATTGTAAAATGTACTTGGAGAGAAATTTCCTTTTTATTTTTATTTTTGCATGTTTTTATATTAATATTTTTATATTTATTGTTATCTCTGGAATGCATTTTAGCAAATAATAGAAAACCTTTTTGTATGATCATGCTTTATTAGCATGAAAGTAAACTGCGGGTGTCAGTTTCATCTGTTACATGCATGTTAAATGACAAATTTAATAGTATTTATAGCCATATAACCACACAACATAATTATCTTTAGTTGAATGACTGTAAACAAGGGCTTGTAAGCAAGAATTATTTGTAATTCTCTGTATGAATTGCCAACTATTGTTTGTGCATACTTGGCATTTGTTTTACTTTTATTATCAACCTTTGTAAACATTTTTCCTTCCATTCAATTGTGTTTGATTTTTGGAACCTGTCTGGACTAGTCCCTGCAGTTTTCTTAGCAAGGTTTTTCAGAAGTGGTTTTCCATTGCTTTCTTCCTAGGGCTAGGGGAAAGTGACTGGCCCAAGGTCACTAGCTTGCTTTGTGCCTTATGGCAAGAATAGAAATTACAGTCTCCATTTTTTTAGCCTGATGCCTTAACCACCACACTAAAGTGGCTTTATTAATACATCAGACATTGCATCATGGTTATTTTTAAGCCTTTAAGACCAAAGCTTTCATTAACTATATACAATGGACAATCCACAACTGTGGGCTACCTTTACCTCCTAGCACTCTGTTGGATCCACATCACTTGTGGAAACAGTGAAGACAAATGTTTTGGCCTTTATGGAAGCTTTAGAAATCCCCTTTATGGAGAGCTTTAAGGAATGAAATAGGTATATTAACTTCTTCAGGCAATTTAGGCAATAAAACTGCAAGAATAGACTTCCAGGGTCATAAATTCTCAAATATTTTGGTTTATTGTAGAAAACCCAGAAAAGCCATAAGTGAGAATCCCAGCATTTGATATATATTATCAACTGCAACTCTTATTTGTTGTGAAATCATTTTGTTTTGTTTTGGCAATATATTGATCTGGTATCAGGCTTTTTGATCGATTGTAACACTTTGATTTTTCATGCCTTCATATATTATTGAATATATTTTAACATTCTAGTCTCTAATCTGTCTTTCTATCTATCTATCTATCTATCTATCTATCTATCTATCTATCTATCTATCTATCTATCTATCTATCTATCTATCTATCTACATACTCACCCATCCACCCATCCATCCAATTATCCAATATAGTATTTTAGCCTGAATTCATCTCATTTGTGAATTTTTCATAGAATATGTCAGCTACAGACAATATAAATTATCTATCATTATCTGTTTAAGATACTAACTCCATGTTTATGTGATATTTGTTGTGTAAAAGGATGCAGATTCCAGAAAATAGTATGTATTATTATTTTTATTTGTATACAAAATAGGGAGGGATGTATTAGACATGTTATGACTGGGCAAGCTAAAAGAAGAATAGCCAATTGATAGTAGAGAAGCAATAATAGAAGGAATGGTAACAATTGCCTACTGTATACAAAATTGCAAAAATTGGGGATAAACTGTCCTGTTGTCCTATTTACTAACTTAAAATCTGTTATACTGCTTGTGTTTAAAAAATAGTAACAGTACACTGCATAATTACCCAGTTAAATCAAACTCTCAGGATAGCCAACCATTATGTGATTGATTGAAAATGTAACAAATGATCATGTAAACAGGATGAACAGGATGAGCTTTCATTAGGGTTTACAAGTGTTTTACAAATTTGTGTTTGTTTTCTGATTGTAAATAAAGTTGTATTTGTTATGTCACATTTAAAGAGTTTTAGTTTAGTTTAGTTTTATTTGATTTCTATACCGCCCTTCTCCCTAGGAGAGTCTGATAGGAATTTAAGAATCTATACCCACAGACAGATACAAAAAGGAAATTTCAATATAGGTAAATAAAACTTGGGTTGAAATCTAAAATAAGTAACTTGAGTGAAGGCCATGTGACTTTTTTTTCTCTCATGAGTAATTCGGGAGATAGGGCGGGATATAAGTCCCATTAATAAATAAATAAATAAATAAATAAATAAATAAATTCATAAGAATAATAAAAGTTCCTTTTAATATATATGTGTCCACTATGCAGTAGAGGTTTCTGATTTCAGTTTTCAAATAGATAAGCTATTCTTTTGAAAATGTTATTTGAGCTGGATTGGAATAGTCATTGTGACTTGTGCATTTAACAGAAACAAAAATATCAACTGGTTGTGGCACATCACTAAAGGAAAAGAAAGGATTTCTTGGATTTTTCAGGACAAGTAAGAAAAACAAGGTAAATGCTATATTTGTTTCTTTGGCTAGTGATTCTTACTTATCTGACTCAGCTTTTGTCTTGTAGCTTGTACTTAGGGTGTTGCTAAAATGTCTCTTTATTGCATCTTTGTCACAAATATTGACCAAGCAAATATATTAGTAATCTACAATCCAATGCTGCAGATAGACATAGATTCATTGGTTTATGGTCATTCTTTCAGCTATCCCTCAGTTATTCCTGGTGCAATAGTTGGAATGCAGTATTGCAAATTCTGCGCACAGCCTGAAGTTTGATCTTGATGGGATTTAAGGTTGACTCAGCCTTCCATCTTCTCAAGTTGGTAAAATGAAGTCCAGATTGTTGGGGGCAATATGCTGACATTGTAAACCATTCAGAGAGTGTTCTAAAGCATTGTGGTATATAAGTCTAAATGCTATTGCTTGATAGAGACATAGTTTTACTGTCTTTAATAAATTCCAATTACTGGGACATTAGATTAAAAAAATCAAAATATTTTGGCAAGTGATGATATTTCTTGAAAATCTGAAGATCCTATGAATATCAGATCAAAGTATGGCAGCTATAGGACAGTCTAGTTCAGTGGTGGTGAACCTTTTAGAGACTGAGTGCCCAAACTGCAACCCAAAACCCACTTATACATCGCCAGGTGCTGGGTGGGCGTGGCCCACCGAGTGGGCGTGGCCCCCCAGTGGGCATGGTGACTGAGTGGGCATGGCTATGGTAGTCATGGCAGCATGGGTGGGCGTTGCCAGGGTAGGCATGGCCACCTCGATGTTGCTTCTGAGAAGGGATGCCTATGGGGGCTGGGCAGGGTTGGGAGAGATCCAGGGGGTCTCTGGCGGGTGGGCCAGTGAGCAGGAGGCTCGTCATCTTGTTTTGGCAATGAGCCAATCAGATCACAGTAGGATTCAGTTATTGTTGTCATGTATTGAAGCTGAGAGAAGTGTGTCAGTGTGTCAGTGTGTCAGTGTGTTATGTGATCGCTATCAAGTTGGTTGGTTTTTTGGTGTGTTCTTTCATTTAGTGAGCTTGTAAAACATAATAAAATTAAAGTAATGGTGCAAAGAGTTGACTGGTTGCCCAGAAAGCCATATAAAATAGTATTATTAAGTGAACAAGTCTACAGTTATAAAGAAATTAGAAGAAAAATTGGTGGAAACTTAACCAAAGGTGGCATTTCTACTGTACACTTTTCCCAAAAGTTTTCCACAATTTTGGCCACTACTGTATGAGGGGGGAATTAAACAATGAAAGCACAGTGTCTTGGATTTTACAGGTTGTTGGAAAAGTACTCATTCATTTACCAGATGCTGAAAATAACAGAAATCTGCAGCAGAATGCCTGTAGTGATATAAATCTGCAGCAGATGCAACTGATATAAAATCTGGACAAAGAATGGTCAATAAAGCATTCTTGATTGTCTATTTTATCTTTCCTAATAAGCTGTAACCAACTTCCTCACTTAACTTTGCAAAATCTGTGGGTCCCACACCATTCCGCATACCTGCAAGAAAGCAGCTGCAATCCGAGTACTCTAACTCAGGGCTTTTCCAGTTGCCTAGCAAGGTGTCAAAAACTTGATGAACCCCCCCCCCAAAAGGGAAAAAATGATAAAGTACAGTAGTCCTCGACTTACAACAGTTAACTTAGTGACTGTTCGAAGTTACAAAGGACACTGAATAAAGTGGCTTATGACTATTTTTCACTTATGACTGTTGCAGCATCCCCAGGGTCATGTGCCTCCCTCCTTCTCATTCCCATCTCCTTCCTTCCTTCCTTCCTTCCTTCCTTCCTTCCTTCCTTCCTTCCTTCCTTCCTTCCTTCCTTCTTTCATTCTCCCTCCTCTCCTTCCTTCCTCTCTCTCTCTCTTCCTTTCTCCAAAGTGCAAACACATGCGTCCTCCTCCCCATGCGAGCTTCTGCAAAGTGCAAATGGATGCCACAGCTGTGGCACTGGGGCTGAACAAGAGGCCTGGTGGTGGCGGCAGCAGCGGGCTGATGCTGCTGAAGCGGGGCAGGCCTGTCAGGTGCCTGGCTGCTGGCAAGGTGGAGGACGAAGAGGAGGAGGAAGATGACGATGAGTACGGAGCCAAGGAGGAGGAGAGGAAGGAAGGTCCACCGGTGGTGGTGGTGGCGGCCAAATAGAGCCACGTCTTCATCTCAGCCATGCTGTGCAGGGTGGGCAGCAGTGGGCAGCTGAGCAGGAAGGCGCTTGGCCGGGAGATGCAATCCATCGGTCCCACCGCCAGCATCCCCAGATCGGACGGCTGGGCAGGGTGCTGATGCTAAAGGGATGTTCCTCTTTTGAAGCCCCAGAGCCTTCTTTGGACAGGGAGCAGAAGCCATCTCCTGCGGACTGGTTTCTAGGGGCGAAAGGAAGAGTCCCCAAAGGTCAGAGATGGCTGATGACAGGGGGGAGAGATATAGGAAAGTGGTGTGGGAGTCAATTGCAGGGAGCCTGTTCTGCTATGGGGGGGGGGGCTGAGCTGCTATAGCAGAGAGAAAGCAACTAACTGGAGTCAGGGAGTCAGCATTGAAAAGGAAAGTGATATTCCCTGTCCAAGCTTGGGGGAAAAAGAGAGAGAGTATGCCCAGCTTCTCCCTTTCTAGGCTGAAGCAAAGGCATTGAAAGATAAAAGGCCTGCCTGGAGCAAGGAGTTCAAGGAACGTGGGAAGGCTCCATTCAGGAGGAGTGGACTGTTGAAGCGGAGATGGTCTGCGCAGGGCAAGAGAAGTGAGGTCGGCCTCTTCTGGCATAGGAATGACCTAAAAGCATCCCTTGATTTGGAAGAAGCAAGGATCAGGGCTGGGAGGGGCTCACTTGAATCGGACGGGGAGCTGTCTGGACAGCTGAGCTCAGGGGCTCCCTTTGAAGAAGGGGATCCCTTCTGGTGATCCCAGGGAGAGAAACCGTTCCTGGATAATCTCCCCCTCCCCCAAAAAAACAAAGCGGGGGAAAAACTCCTCCAAACTTTAATCAGCGCCCTCATAGAAGGCAGGCAGCAGAGGGGCAGGAAACCTCTGTGGAGGAATTGGAACTTCCAGTCGTCTCTGGGAGGAGCTGCTGGTGGTGATGGGTGGAGGGCAAAGACCTGCGGGTGGGATTAAGAGATGGTGGGAAGAGCGAAGTCCTTCTCTCGGGCTTGTCTCTGGCTCCTTTCTGGGCAAAGGGTGGCTCAGCCAGCCCATTCCCTGGCTGGCCGCTCAGTGAGGGGAGCAAATGGACACTAGGGCTAAGCTCCCAGGGAAGGAAAATGGCATTCACTTGGTGCAGGAAGAGTGAGGTGCACTGACGAGTGGAGTGCAGAAATCAGCCCCATCAAAGGCTCTGAGCTGCAGCCCGACAGACGAAGGAGGCTCCGCTTGGCTCTGGTTCCCTTCTCCACAGATGGAGGGACCCTGGTCAGGCTCTGGGAGATCCTCCTGTACTCCCTCTGGACACGATCATGTGATCCCAAGGGAGAAAGCACTGCTGCCACTGCTGCTCTTCCTTCAGCCCAGCCTCAGGCTTTGTGGGTTGCCTGCAGAGAAAATGCTCCCGATCTGAGCACAAGTAGAGGAATTTCTGCCCTTTTCTTCTTTTTCTTTTTCCCCCCTTCCTAAATGCAGGCCAGGCTGGCTGGGTGCTCCCTCTGTGGCTGGTCGGGGAGATTCTGGTTTTCCTTTCCCGGCTTGGCTCGTCACTTTCCCCCCTCTCTCTCCTTTTTTTTTTTTTGGAGTTGTGCCGCTCACCTTTTTTGCCCGTTTCCTTTGCGGCTGGCCAGGCTCGTCTTTGCCTCTTCCCTGCGCAGCTGTCCCACTCACATGTGTGATTGGCCTCTGCACCGCCAACCCCATTAGCGCCTGCAATCTGCCTGGCCTGCCCTCTGGCCCTGGGCAGCGCCTCTGTCCTGCATGGCTGTCCCGCTCACGTGTGTAATTGGCCTCCACACAGCCGCTACCAGCACCTGCAGTCTGCCTGGCTTCCCTTCTGCTTGCTTTGCACAGCTCCTCCTGGGCCTCCTGCACCCACTGTTAACCCTCCCACCACCATGCTGGGTAAGGTTTCTGTCTTCACCTTTGTCCAGTTGCCCTCGCCTTACTAACCTGCCTTTCAGCTGCATTCTGTTTGTCTGTTTGCTTCTCAGCCTTCGCCACATGTTTGTGGGACAATCGGTAAAAAAAAAAAGTTCCATGAGATTTTCTAAGTTCTTGTGACAACTCGTGAGAAGTTAGAAAGTCTCATGGAACTTTTTTTTGTCCCAGAAACACATTGAGAAGGCTGAGAAGCGAATGGAGAAATGAAATGCAGCTAAAAGGCAAATTAGAAAAAAAAAAACCTTTGGGGGAGGCGAGAGCATCTGGGCAGGGTCGGAGACAGCAACCTTACCCTGCACAGCTTTGGCAGGTGTCTGGCAGGGGGAGGGAAGCAACAAGCCCCGCCTCATCCCTCACATGGAGTGCCCTGTTCCCACTGCTCCCACCTGGCATCCTCAGCAATAGGATGGGAGACCATCAGGGGATGGCAAAAGGGCAACAGAGCTGCTGGTGGTCAAGTGCTAAGGCAGGACTTCCCTCAGGTCCTCACTCCCTCTCATTCCAGTCTCCCTCCCTCCCTCCTTCCTTCCTTCCTCCTCCCTCCTTCCTTCCCTCCCTCCCTCTCTCTGTTCCCAGGTTGGGACAAGCGGAGGGGGAGAGTTTGGCAGTGCTTCTCTCAAAGAATCTGAGAGTTGGAAAAGAACTTTGAGGTCTTTAGTCCAACCCCCTGCTCAAGCATTCCAGACAATGGAATATCCAATAGTCCAGTGATGGAGCATTCACAATTTCTGAAGGCAAGCCTTTTCACTGGTTAGTTGTTTTCACAAGTCCTTCATTCTAGGCTGGATTTCTTCTTGATTAGTTTCCATCTATTGTTGCCTTCTGATGCTTTGGAAAATAGGTTGACCTTTTCTTCTCTGTGGCACCCCATCAAATATTGGAACACTGCTATCATGTCACCACCCCAGTCCTTTTCACGAAGCTAGACATACCCAATTCCCACAAACATTTGTCATATGTTTTAGCCTCCAGCCTCTAATCATCTTTGTTTACTGCAAAGTCGCGTGGTCACACAGAGAGACGGACACTGGAGCTGGGTAGTAACTTCTTTATTGGATCAGGAATGAAAGCTGGGCAAAGGGGTTACCTGGCATCTATTTATACCTGCCCAGGTGAATCGCGACCAATAGATTCAAACCTGGGCTTCCTGCCAGTGCAGGTGGCCAATGGATTTAAACCCTGGCTTCCCGCCAGAGCTGACCATGCTCTGGGGCTGTCAATGACTTGCTCTATTCAGGCTTTCCCGCCAAAAGCGGTTGTAGCCTGGAGCTGTCCAGCCCCCTGCTGTGCTGACATCCTGTGTATGCTTAAGAGCATACACTACACCCCTTCCCCCATAGTGAGGGATTAACCTCTGTCATTCTGTCTCCCATAACTATATACACTTATTTACATCTATACACAGAATTTACATTTGTTTATTTCCCAGTTACACCTCCCCCTAAGAACGCACATAGTCAGCGAGGTAGCTTGGAGCCTTATGAGGCCTGCTTGATCTCCTTGGGACTGGTTCCCCCGGTGGTGTGGTGCTGTTTCTTGTCTCTCTTCCTTGCTGTTGTTGTTGTGGTGGATTGTGGTGTGTATGTGTGTGTGTTGGGGTGCCTTGGCTTTGTGTTATGCTGGGTTCTGGTGACTGCCTGGTTTCCCTGTCTGTCTCCTGCCTGGGGTAAGGTTGCCTCTGTGCCCCTCTGGTGACCCTCCTGGGTGTTTGTGTTAGTGTTGTGGGTTGTTCCTCCTCAGCCCCCAGTGTGTCCTCAACAGCCCTTTCTGGAGCCCTTTTCCTCAGCTGGTCCAGGTGCCTCTTCCAACAGAGTCCCCCCTCCACCCTTACCTTGTAGGAAAGGGGTCCTGTTTGCTCTAGTATTTCCCCTGGAACCCATGGATGACCTGAGCTATAGTTCCTTGCCCAGATGGGGTCCCCCGTGTTAAAATTTGTTTTGATATTAGGGGTCCCGGCGTCTGCTGCTACTCTGTCTGGGTGGAGCCTGTCCAGCGTTGTTATTAGGCGTCTGCCCCATCTAGGTTCTGCTGGGCTTTTGCCTGTGGCAGTGCAGGGTGTTGCATGTTGGTGTAGGAGGAAGGTGGCCAGTCTTTGCTTCCAATTCCCCTGCACTATGCGCTTGAGGGCGTCCTTTGTTGTCCGCACGAATCGCTCTGCCAAACTATTACTGGCCGGGTGAAAAGGAGCTGAGGTGGTGTGTCTAATCCCCAAGGTCCTCAGGAACACCTGAAAATCCGATGAGGTAAATTGTGTTCCATTATCTGACACGATCACGTCTGGCAGACCATGAGTTGCAAACATTCCCCTCAAAACTTGAATGGTTCCTGCTGATGTCATGTTGCCCATGGGTACCACCTCTAGCCATTTGGAATGACTGTCTACTGCTACCAGAAATGTGTGCCCTTGGAATGGGCCTGCATAGTCTATGTGTACCCTGGACCATGGGGTGGTGTTTCCTCCCACTTGTGAACTGGTGCATGTGGCTGTTCTGGTCGTGACCTCTGGCACATGTAGCACCCAGCTACTAACCCTTCTATCTCCTTGTCCAACCCTGGCCACCACAGGTAGCTCCTTGCCAGAGCCTTCATTCTTACCACTCCTGGGTGGCCCTCGTGCAGTGACTGGAGGACTCTTTCTCTAAGCTTTGTGGGAATGATGACTCTACTTCCCCACAACAGGCACCCCTTGTGTGTTGATAGTTCATGCCTTCTGGAAAAGTATGCAGTGAACTCTTGCCCTGGTGATTTGTCCTGCCACCCACTGCTCACCCACGAATGTATCCTGCTTAGAACCTTGTCCTTGGGGGTCTCTGAGGCTATGTCCTTTGCGTTAAGGGGGCATTCTGGCAGGTCCTGTATTGCCAATATTTGGGTAGCAGGTGCAGGGTCCGGCTCAGTCTCCCTTAGGGGGAGTCTGCTGAGGCCATCTGCGTGCCCCATCTCTTTGCCTGGTCTGTGTACCAGCATGCAGGAATACGCTGACAGGAAGATGGACCATCGTAGCATCCTGGGTGAAAGAATTTGTGGTGTCTGCTTTTCTGTTGTGAACAACCCTAACAAAGGCTTATGATCAGTGTATATTAAGAATTCCCTACCATATAGGTAGTCATGAAATTTCTTTACTTCTGAAACCACTGCCAGTGCCTCCTTGTCTATCTGCGCGTAATTTCTTTCTGCAGCTGACAGGGTTCTTGAGTAGTAGGCGATGGGGGCCTGAGTTCCATCCTCCCTTAAATGGCTGAGGATGGGGGATGCATCGCATGCAAGGCAGATTGGCTGGTCTTCCCTGAAGTGCGTGACTGTAGCATTACCTGCTAACAGGTTCTTCAGTGTTTTGAACGCGTTTGTGTGTGCGTCAGTCCAGTCCCAGGATGCTTGCTTGTCAAGCAACCTGTGTAGAGGTTCTGCAATTGTTGCTTTGTGTGGCAGGAATGCATGATAAAAATTGAGGAGGCCCAGTAATGCCTGCAACTCAGACTTGTTTGTGGGAGTTGGGGCTTCTTTGATTGCCCTGACTTTGGATGCAGATGGGTGGATGCCTTGAGCATCAATCCTGAACCCCAGGAACTCTGTCTCAGTAACCCCAATCTTGCATTTTTTCCTTTTGAGTTTCAGCCCTCCATCCCTGAAGCTCTCTAGCACTGCTTTCAATCGGGTTGCCAAAACGTCCTTGGAACTGGCTGCAATTTGGACATCGTCTAAGTAAGGGCAAATCCCTGGTATTCCTTTGAGGGTCCTTTCCATCACCTCCTGGAAGATTCCAGGAGCTACGCTAGCCCCGAACTGCAACCGGTCTACCCGGAACGCCCCTTTGTGTGTGATTATTGTTTGTGCTTTAGCAGCCTCTGGGTCTACCAGCAGCTGCTGGTAAGCTTGGGCAAGATCCAGTTTTGTGAACACCGCCCTGCCTTGCAGGGACGCCAGGATGCTGCTTACCACGGGGACTGGGTAGGAATGGGCACTCAAAGCTCGGTTAATGGTCCCCTTATAGTCGGTGCAAATTCTAATCTCGCCGTTCACCTTGAGCGGCGTTACGATGGGGGTTTCCCATTCTGCTCCATCGACTGGCGTTAACACCCCCTGGTCTACCAGCTTATCCAATTCCCACTCTATCTTGTGTTTTTGCACAAACGGGACTCTCCTAGCCTTCATTCTGATGGGCTGAACCTGGGGGTTTAATTTAAATGAAATTGGGGAACCGGTGTATCTCCCTAGCTGCTCGTCAAACATGTCTGCAAAGTCCTTGCAGATACCTTCAAGTGAAAGGCAACTCCGCGTCTGGTGAATCCCCGTGATTCCAATGCCCAGCGCTTTGAACCACCCTAACCCCACGAGGCTGGTTCGCTGCCCTTCGATGACCAACATGCTTAATTTGCCCGTGAACCCCTTGTACTGAACCAACACCGACGCCTCCCCCCAAACGTTAATGGGTGAGTTTTGAAAGTCAGAGAGGGTCAGCCTGGATGGCCTCAAGGGAACCCGTTGGCCGCTCCACTTGCAAATATCTTTAAACGTTCTGGCAGAGATGATTGACACGGCTGACCCTGAGTCCAGTCCCATCGTGCAGGGAATCCCTTGCAGCTTCACCCTTAATTTTATTTTTGGGGTAAGTGTCGGAGGGCCCCCTGTTAAGCAAACAGCCGTCTGACCCTCCGTGTGGCTGACCGACAGTCTTGGCAACCGCTCCCTGTAGCAAACTGGAACTCTGCTGTCCTGTTGCTTGCTCCTGCAGACCGCCGCGATGTGCCCGGTTTTCCCACATGCCCGACACTTTGCCGACTTGAATCGGCAGGTAGACCGGGGATGCTGTCCTCTGCAGCTTGCGCAATGGGTAGCTCGGGAGCTGTTTGAGCCGCAGCCGGAGCACTGGGTAGACTGGGGTTGTCCGCAGCTGCCGTGCTGAGTAGACCGGGGTCCGCAACCGCAATGCTGGGTAGACCGGGGCCGTTTCGTGCTGTAGCCAGGGAGTTGGGTAGACCGGGGGCCGCTCGCTCTGCACCTGCACTCCTAGTACCTCAGGTCCGCCGTGGCTGGTCGTGGCTCCCTCACATTGTCTCGGTTGGAGTTGACGGGTCGCGGTTGTCGGTGTATGGCGTCCATTTCAGCTTCTGCCTCTTCTGCTTCGCTGCAACCGCTCAACTGGTGGACGGCTCCGCTCTCTCTCGCGTCAGACTCCTCGGCCGCGTCCCAGGCTAGGAACTCCTCCTGGACGTCCCTCAGGGTTAACTTCTGCTTCGCGAAGATTTTCTGCCGCAGCTTCCGGTCCCTCAGCCCACAGACGATCCGATCCCGCAGCCGGACCTCTAAATTTTCAAAGTTGCAAAGACAGGCTGCCTGCCTTAGGGCAGCCATGTATTGTGTGGCAGACTCACCCGGCCGCTGATCCCATTTCTCAAAGCGGTACCGCCACGCGATTTCAGATGTCTCAGGCCTGAAGTGCTCGGTCAGCTTCGCTAGCAACTCGCTGTATCCGATGGTGTGGATGTCTTCGGGCGAGCAGAGACCAACCGCCAGCTGGTACGTTTCCGTCCTGCAGCTGCAGAGTAGCACCGCCGCTCTCTGTCGGTCATCTTTCACCCCGTTCGCCCTTAGGTAGCACTTGAGCTGTCCCATGAAGGCTTCCCACTCCTCGGGGTGGTTACTATTGAAAAGGGGATACTGACCCAGTTGTGCCATTCCGCTGTCTTGGTCGTCCTGCGTCTGGATCTGGGGCTGCCGATAGGGTTCCGTCCACGGCTAGCGCTGTCCGGTGCAAGATCCCCCCTTCGTCGCCAGTGCAAAGTCGCGTGGTCACACAGAGAGACGGACACTGGAGCTGGGTAGTAACTCCTTTATTGGATCAGGAATGAAAGCTGGCCGAAGGGGTTACCTGGCATCTATTTATACCTGCCCAGGTGAATCACGACCAATAGATTCAAACCTGGGCTTCCCGCCAGTGCAGGTGGCCAATGGATTTAAACCCTGGCTTCCCGCCAGAGCTGACCATGCCCTGGGGCTATCAACGACTTGCTCTATTCAGGCTTTCCCGCCAAAAGCGGTTGTAGCCTGGAGCTGTCCAGCCCCCTGCTGTGCTGACATCCTGTGTATGCTTAAGAGCATACACTACATTTACCATCCATTTAGACTAGATGGTCCCCCTGGTTTAGTTTATAGAACAGTGGCCACAAGCAGAGCCTTCTCAGAGACAGCACCTCAATTATAGAACTTTCTCCCAAGAAAAATATGAACAGTGCATCTCTCACCCATTTAGAGGCAACTCCAAACACATTGTTCAGCCAGGCATATGTAGAACAACACTTTTTATAGTCAAACAGCACTAAGTAAATTACTACTAATATTTTTCTTTTTTAAAATACACACTTTTAATATTGTTTTAAGCAGTGCTGGTGATGCTTTACAATAGCTGTCTTCGAGAGTTTTTTTTCTTGCAAACCACCCTGGATTTCTCAGAAACATTTAATTTTGAATTAGACATTGATTTAATAAATTAGGCAGAAAGAAACAAATATTTAAGGACATCTATATCCCACAGACCCCAGACTTTCGGTTTGGTCGAGGATGAGGCAGATGGAAGAAGCTGGAGTTCCAGCTTCTCAGTCCAGTTTTGCTTCACCCAGTGTCCCTTAAAGGGACAGAAAGTTGCCCTGGAGGGGCAACGAAGAAAAAGGGATACTCCAGGAGCTTGGATCTGGTGGTGACTGATCTTAGTGAACTGAAGAACCCTTCTAAAGGGGTGGAAGAAAGGCTTCCAGGAGAGTCGAAACAGCCCAAGTCATCTCCAGCTGAAAGGGAAGCTCCACAAAACAGCTGTTCTTCAACAACGGGTGGAGACTGGATGAGCTGAAGTCTTTTCCTTCTCCTTGTGGATTAAAAAACATTGAGACCCTGATGCGGAAAAGCTGAAAGAATAAAGACCCCCAGAAAGACTAATTTAAAAGCGGTAGGTAATTATAACAAGGGGGAAGTGCTTTAAGAGTATCGTAGATTGATAAATAAGCCGAGGAGGACATCTAAGTGGTGAAAAAAAATGACAGTACCAAGAAAAGGGGGAAGTGTTTTTTTTTTTACCACAAACGACCTTGACAGACACCTGTGAACAATATAGTGCCTTGGTTTGGGATTACAAGTGAAAGAGAAAAGACTGTTTACAGCTACATTTGTTGACTTTGGTTAAAACTAATTAGACATTATCTGGAGAAAGAGAACATTTTAAAATAAAGATGTGACTGGAGGAGGTGGATTTGCCATACAACAACTGGCTTCTTTTTATACTTTGGATATTAGTCTAAGACTGTGAGTTGCAAAATGAGTACATCAAATATTACCAGACTTGCAAAGAAAACCTCTTCTGCACCCTCTGTGGGACAATCCAATCCAACAACTCAGGGATCTGTTGGGACAATGCTGTGATGTGAGAAAGCAAAGCACCACTCAAGAGGAAATGTAGGCTTCATTAAAATTGATCCAAGAGATGATGCAAAAAAGTCAGGAAGTGACACCAAAAAATCATGAAGAGACACAAAGTAAACTGGAGAACGTAAGTGAAGAAATTCTGGACATAAAGGCAAAATTTGAAGCCCCAAATCAAAATATCATTAAAAATGAACAGAAAATCCAGGAAATGGAAAACAAAACTGAGGACATTGATAAAAAGGTGGAAATGTTATTACAAAAAAAAGGAAGAATTAGAACAAGGAAATTAACAGCTAGAGTGGGCAATGGCAATTGTAGAAATGGAAAAAGTGGAACACTATTTAAGATTCCAAAATATCTCTAAGGATAGAGAAGAAAACATAACAATTGTGATTATTGATCTGTGGGCGGAGGCTCTAAACCAGACATGTCAAACTCGCAACGTTATGTGATGTCACGCAACGTATCGGGACAGTTTTGCCCTTGCCGGCAATGGGGTAGGCGCAGCTTCCAGATGATGCGTCCGGCCCATTGGCTGGCAGTTTGACACCCCTGCTCTAAACGCAGATAGAGCAGAAATGCAAAATGAGATTGATGAAATATTTTGCATGAACTCAAGCTATGCAAGAAAAAACAGATTACCAAGAGAAGTACATGTACGATTCATTAAAGAAACAACAAAAGATGAAGTTCTGAGACAAATGATAGAGGAACCATTACAATACAAAAATAAATTGTGGTCCTAAAGCAGATACCCAAGAGAGTAAGTGATACTTGGATACCCTACCATTTCTTAACCACAAAGTTGATTGCCGAAGACATAAATTTCAGATGGTTAATGCCGGAAGGCATTCTAATAAATTGGAACAACACAAGGTTTTGACTGGATTCAATCTGGAAAGCGGAGGATTTCGAAGTAAGGAACAGAGCAATTTTGGATGAAGGAGTGCAATAATGACAAGGGGAGAAGCAAATGGAAGAGAAGGCCCAAGGAGCAACTGCACAAGCAGAACAACAGAAGGAGAAAGATGAACAAGAGGGTGAAGGTGAAGGATTACAAGATCAACTAGACCTAAATATAAATAATGGAAATAGAGAAAGAAATGGAATCTTTTCAGTAAATGTAAATGGACTAAACTCCCCATCAAAAAGAAATAAAATCTTTAGGAAACTACAGAAATTGAATATAGACATAATTTGTTTGCAAGAGACACACATAAGAAAACAACCTCACAAACTATTGGAATTCTCAAAAATTGGGAAGCTTCATTATACAAAAAAGAGGGGTTGCTGTATATGTCAAAGAAACAACAGATTACAAATTAGTGTACTCAGATGAAGAAGGAAGAAATGTAATGGTTGAAATATATCTACATCAAAAACAAACATTGTTAGTGGCATTTTATGCTCCAAATAACAATCAAGAAAAAAATTATCAAAGCCTAAATAGAAAATTAATAGAAATGGAATACCAAAATATTTGTTTAATAGGGGACTTCAGTGCGATAGTTGATGGAACAATGGATTACAAAAGCAACAAATCAAGAAAATCTGGAAGATGAAGATTACCTAAGACATTTTTTGATATAGCAGAAGAAATTGGAATACAAGACACCTGGAGAGAAATTAATCCACAAAACCTACAATATACTTTTTACTCAAATCCTGGTCAAGAACTGATATTTTTTTTATTTTAATTCCATTTATATCCCGCCCTTCTCCGAAGACCCAGGGCGGCTTTACAAACTTAGCAGTAGCCTTCATTCTATGTATATGCCTGCTTATTAGGGCTTTCACACACCCCCAAGCGGCATTATTACAAAGTCAGCTTAATTACCCCCAACAATCTGGGTCCTCATTTTACCTACCACGGAAGGATGGAAGGCTGAGTCAACCTTGAGCCTGGTGGGATGCGAACCTGCACTAATTGCAGGCAGCTGGTGTTACTTAAGGAGGCATTAGCCCACTGCTCCACCAAGGCTCTTAAATGACTTGGATGACATCTGAATTGAGGATGGATATACAGGGAATCGAGATAGAAATAGGTACACGGATAGACCATAATTTAAAAGTGACATGAAAGGAACACAACCCCCCCCAAGATGGACTTTAAACCAATCTATACTAAAAGAAAAAGAATTCATAGAATTAGTGAAAAAAGAAATGGAATTCTTCTTAAAAATAAATAAAGTAGAAGATACATCATTAGAAAACCTATGAGACACAGCTAAAGCGTACTTCAGAGGCATAGCTATAATATATATAGCCAAAAAAACCTGCTGATAAGACAGCAATATCTATTACTAAAAGGAAAATTTGGAAAGTTAGAAACAGAACTACAAAAAACTCCACAGAAAAAGACTTTGAAAAGAGAAATGGAACTAATAAAACACAAACTAAATCTGTTGGACTCAGAAAAATTGGCAGAACAGATAAAGAGAGCCAAACAAAACTTTTTTTTGAAAATGCTAATAAACCAGGAAGATGGTTAGCTTATAAACTTAAAAAACAGAAAGAGAAGAAAATAATATATAACTTAGTAGATGGAAAAGGTTGTCTACAATTTAAAAATGAAGAAATAAAAAAGATAATTAAGGAATACTATAAGGAATTGTATGATAAAGGGGAGACTTCAAGAGAGAGAAAACGGTTCAATATCTAGAAGAAAGTAAACTTCAGAAAATTCCAGAGTCATTTAAAACTATGCTAGACAAAAGGATCACAATGATGGAGATATCAGAGGCTATAAAATGACAAAAAATGGGAAAACACCGGGCCCAGATGGGCTCTTGGTGGAGCTCTATAAAAATTTACAAGACATTGAGCGAACCGCTGAAAGATGTTTTAAATGGACTTTTGTTAGAGGCTAAGCTTCCAACTACAGACCTGGCATGCATTATGGAAACTTGGTTGGGCCCAGAGGGAGGAGTCCCTTTGACTGAGTTATGCCCACCAGGTTTCCCTGTGCTTCACCAGCCTCGGGCTCAGGGTAGGGGCGGTGGGGTGGCAGTTGTTATTAAGGAGACCCTTTGTCCGTGGGAGGCCACTGCCCCTCAAATAGGCTGATGTGAGTCCCTCCTCCTGAGGTGGGGCCCTGGGGGTCAGTTGGGCCTGTTGCTTGCGTACCTTTCTCCCAGCTGCGTGGCAACGGCCCTGCCTGGGCTGCTCGATGCTCTCTCGGGTTTGGCGATTGAGTTTCCCAGACTTATGGTTCTGGGGGATTTTAACCTGCCCTCCATGGGAAGTGCATTGGGGGTGGCCCGAGAGTTCATGGCTTCCATGATGGCCATGGACCTGACCCAGATTATTGAGGGTCCGACTCATGAGGGGGGAAACACGCCCGACTTTATTTTTATCTCTGGGCAGTGGCTTAATGGTCTGGGTGGGGTTTCCCCAATCTCTCAACCCCTTTCATGGACAGACCATTATCTCCTGTGGCTGGGCCTCCATTATGCCACCTCCCGCTGCTGGGTGGTGGAGCCCACCAGGTGGTTCCACCCCAGGTGCCAGATGGACCCTGATAGGTTCCAGATGGCACTTGGACTGATTCCTGCCTCCCTTTCCCACAGCCCGGTCAAGACCTTAGTTGACGCGTGGCAACAGGCTGCTTTGGAGGCTCTCAACCGCATTGTGCCTTTGCGGCCCGGTTGGCCCCTTGGTTTTCTGTGGACCTGCGGGAGATGAAGTGCCGAAGGAGGGGCATAGAGAGCATTTGGAGGTCCAGTTGGTCCGAATCTGACCGAA
This sequence comes from Vipera ursinii, assembly GCF_947247035.1. NCBI lineage: Eukaryota > Metazoa > Chordata > Lepidosauria > Squamata > Viperidae > Vipera > Vipera ursinii. Next base: position 56,234,813 of record NC_139517.1, read on the forward strand.
CACAGTTAAGATCTTTTACTAGATCTTACCTTGTTGCAATGGGGGCGGTGAAGCGTGCTCACTTCGCCACCCTCATTGCATCTGCAGATAACTGCCCGACCACCCTGTTTAGGGTGACCCATTCCCTTTTAAATCAGGGGACAGGGGAGGACCCCTTGCAGGGATGGGCCGAGGAGTTTAGTCAGCATCTGCTGGATAAAATCGCTCAGATTTGGGCTGGTCTGGACTCCGACTGGGCAGTATCTGATGAGGGGGAAGCGACGGGTTTGGCTGATAATATTTGGGAGGAGTTTGATCCTGTGACTCCAGATGAAGTGGACAGGATCATGGGGAGATTAAGTGCTGCAACGTGTTTGTTGGACCTGTGTCCCTCCTGGCTGGTTTATGCAGCTCAGGAGGTTACACGAGGCTGGCTCCTGGCAGTTATTAATGCTTCCTTGAGTGAGGGGTGCTTCCCTGCTGCCTTGAAGGAGGCGATGGTGAGGCCCCTCCTCAAGAAACTTGCCTTGGATCCAGCTATTTTAAATAACTTTCATCCTGTCTCCAACCTCCGCTTTCTTGCGAAGGTTGTTGAGAGCGTGATGGCAAGGCAGCTCCCTTTGGTCCTGGAGGAAACTGAGTATCTGGATCCATACCAATCGGGTTTCAGGCCCGGGTACAGCACGGAGACGGCATTGGTCGCGCTGGTGGATGATCTCTGGCGGGCCCGGGATAGGGGTTATTCCTCTGTCCTGGTCCTATTAGATCTCTCAGCGGCTTTTGATACCATCAACCATGGTATCTTGCTGCGACGTCTTGGGGAGTTGGGAGTGGGAGGCACCGTTTTAATTTAATTTTAATTTAATTTAATAATATTTATATACCGCCCTTCTCCCTGAGGACTCAGGGCGGTTCACAGGGCAGAATAAAATACTAAATACAAACGTTAAAACAAGATTAAATAATTGCCCATATTAAAACAGTTGGAATCAAATTCTAAAGCATCAAGTTAAAATTAAAACACAAGAATAAAAACCCCACCAATCCCCATCAGGCTAGGCCGGCTTGAACAAACAGAAACGTCTTGAGATCGCGACGAAAGGAGCGAAGATCGGGCGCCATCCGGAGCTCTACCGGTAGCTGATTCCACAGCTCCGGAGCACCCACAGAGAAGGATCTCCCCCTGGGGACCACCAATCGACATTCTCTGATCGGTGGCACCCTGAGGAGGCCCTCTCTGTGGGAACGCACAGGGCGCAGGGAGCTTGATGCCGGCAGCAGATGTTCCCTAAGGTACTCCGGCCCCATGCCATGAAGGGCTTTAAACACTGTTACCAGTACCTTGAATCTCACCCGGAAGACAACTGGCAACCAATGCAGCTCACGGAGCAGCGGTGTAACGTGGGAGTATCGGGAGACTCCCAACACAACTCTCGCGGCTGCATTCTGTACCAGTTGGAGCTTCCGGGTGGTCCTCAAGGGCAGCCCCATGTAGAGAGCGTTGCAGTAGTCTAGACGAGAGGACACGAGCGCATGAGTGACCGTGCACAAATCATCCCGGCTAAGATAGGGCCGCAACTGGCGCACCAGGCGAACCTGGGCGAAGGCCCCCCTAGTCACAGCTCCTATATGGTCTTCCAGGGTGAGCCGTGAATCTAGGAGGACACCGAGGTTGCGAGCCCTATCTACGGGGGGTAATAGTTCACCCCCCATAGCCAAAGGTGGAACATCCGAATAAACCCGGGATGAAGGTATGCAAAGCCACTCAGTCTTGTCGGGGTTGAGCTGGAGTCTGTTCCTCCCCATCCAGACCCGAACCTCCTCCAGGCACCGGGACATCACGTTGAGGGCATCACTGGGGTGGTTTGGGGTCGAAAGGAAAAGTTGGGTATCATCATACCCAACTCCAAAGCCACGAATGATCTCACCCAGCGGTTTCATGTAGATGTTGAACAGGAGAGGCAAGAGGACCGACCCCTGAGGAACTCCACAAATGAGAGACCTCGCGGTCAACCTCTGTCCTCCTGCCAACACCGACTGCGAACGTCCCCGGAGATAGGAGGAGAACCACTGTAAAACTGTGCCTCCCACTCCCAATCCCCTGAGACGCCGCAGCAAGATACCATGGTCGATGGTATCGAAAGCCGCCGAGAGGTCTAATAGGACTAGAACAGAGGAATATCCCCTGTCCCGAGCCCTCCAGAGATCATTCACCAGCGCGACCAATGCCGTCTCCGTGCTGTGCCCGGGCCTGAAACCCGATTGGTACGGGTCTAGATAATCCGCTTCATCCAGGACCAGAGGGAGCTGATGCGCCACCACACTCTCAACAACCTTCGCAAGAAAGCGAAGGTTGGAGACAGGACGAAAGTTGTTTAATACAGCTGGGTCCAAGGCAGGCTTCTTGAGGAGAGGCCTCACCACCGCCTCTTTCAAGACAGCAGGGAAGCAACCCTCACTCAGAGAAGCCGATATAACTGCCTGGAACCAGCTGCGTGTCCTCTCCCGGGCTGCATAGACCAGCCAGGAAGGGCACGGGTCCAATAAACATGTGGTGGTGCTCAGCCTCCCCATGATCCTGTCCACTTCCTCCGGAGTCACAGAATCAAACTCCTCCCAGATGATATCGACAAGACCGCCAGTGTCCTGATCGTCAGACTCTGCCCAGTCAGAGTCCAGACCGGTCCGAATCCGAGCGATTTTGTCCGACAGATGTTGGTTAAACTCCTCGGCACGACCCTGCAAGGGATCCTCCCTCACCTCCTGATTTAGGAGGGAGCGAGTCACCCTAAACAGGGCGGCCGGGCGATTATCTGCGGACGCGATAAGGGTAGCGAAGTGGTTAGACCTCGCCTCCCTTATCGCAGCGAGATAAGACCTAATATAGGCTCTTAGTCGCAATCAGTCGGATTCGGATCGGCTGGACCTCCAACCGCTCTCTAGGCCCCGTCTCCGACGCTTCATCTCCCGAAGCTCCGCAGAGAACCATGGAGCTCGACGGGATCTGCACCGGGTCAGGGGCCGCAGGGGTACAACTCGGTCAAGAGCCTCAGTGGCCGTCCTTTCCCAGGCTTCCACTAAGGCATCTGCCGAGCTGTGAGCAAGGGAGGCAGGTGGGGACCCCAGCGCTGCCTGGAACCTCTGGGGATCCATTAAGCGTCTGGGGCGGTACCATTTAATTGGTTCCAAACACCCACGGCGGGGGGTGGCAAAACGGAAGACCAGCCGCAGGAGATGATGATCGGTCCATGACAGGGGCATAATAATTGGAGAGCCCCCACCAAGATCATCTAACCACCGTCCAGATAAAAAAACTAGGTCAAGGATGTGGCCTCCCTCATGAGTCGGTCCCGAAATTACTTGCGTCAGGTCCATGGCCGTCATGGAAGCCATGAACTCCCGAGCCAACTCAGATGACCCTCCCAGCGATGGTAGATTGAAGTCCCCCAAAACTATAAGTTTCGGGAACTCAACCACCAGCCCAGAGAGGACATCGAGCAGCTCAGGCAGGGCTGCTGCTGCGTGACTAGGCGAAAGGTACACCAGCAGCAAGCCCAACTGCGCACCAGGGCCGCATCTCAAAAAGAGAGACTCACACCCGACTATCTGAGGAACAGTGGCCTCCCGCGGACACAAGGTCTCCCTCATAACAACAGCCACACCCCCACCCCTACCCTGAGCCCGAGGCCGGTGCAGCACCCGGAAACCTGGTGGGCAAAGGTCAACCAGAGGAATCCCGCCCTCTGGGCCCAACCAAGTCTCCGTGATGCAAGCCAGGTCCGCCTGCTCACCCTCGACCAGATCACGAACGAGAGGAGCCTTATTAGAGACGGACCTGGCATTCAAATACACCAGCCGGAGCTCAGGGGGCTGCACACCCTCACTCCCGGGACCTTGGGGTAGAGCCAGAGGGTCGGAGTGCCTCACCGCTTGTAAGCAGCGGAGAGGCCTTCCCTGAAATCGATACGGCCCTCTGCTCCTACATCTGCTGCCATTCCCTGATGTCGTGGGAATAGGTAGCCCCACGACCAGCCCTGGAGCCCCGGAGGTGACCGACCCCCGCTCCTCCCCCCTGCGATCTCCATCGGCCCTAGCCAGAACAGCGGTAGTTGGATAGCCCCCCTTATCCAAACAACCAAAAGAACCCTCCCGCCTCCCTAACCCCCTAAAAAATTTTGAAAGAAAAATAATCAGGGGCCTCTTATTAGGTCTACGTCGAAGGCCCCTACCCATGCCCAGCCAACTCTCAGGGTCCCAATAAATGGGCCCTTCCTCGAGGTTATAATCGGCTGGCAAGGCGGGTCGCACCCAGGAGGGGGGAGCACCCCTGAGGGCGCACAAGTCCGTGGAAGAATATTTAAAGGAAGGCATAAATAGCAGTCCGGATCGCAGGCAGTCCATAGATAATAGTCCATAAGGAGGATCTATTCAGAGAGGGAGTCCCAGGCCTCCGTCCAGCCGCTGCCACTCAGCTGGATAAACCCCCCGGGCAGGCCTGCCACCGTCCTCTCACTACGGCCACAGAGCCAGTTCTCGGGGGGGATGGAAGTCTGGAGCAACCGCACTGGGTATGGCCTGCCCCATAGAGCTCTCACCTCTAGGGGCAGCAGATGTAAATTCAGCCATCCTCTCACAATGGCTAATACCCAGAGTTCTCTGTCCTTTGGGGTATAAGGGGCAATGCGCAATCGATTGTGTTTTACAGTGGTTCTCCTATCTCTTGGGCCGTTCGCAGACGATGTTGGCAGGAGGGCAGAGGTCAACCCCGAGGCCCCTTAGTTGTGGGGTGCCCCAGGGTTCGGTCCTCTCTCCCCTCCTGTTCAACATCTATATAAAGCCACTGGGTGAGATCATCCATGGTTTTGGGGTGAGGTATTATCAATATGCTGATGATACCCAGCTTTTCATCTCCACCCCGAACCAACCCAGTGATGCCCTTGACGTGATGTCCCGCTGCCTGGAAGCGGTAGGAATCTGGATGGGGAAGAACAGGCTCCAGCTCAACCCAGCCAGGACTGAGTGGTTCTACGTACCGGCATCTCGTTTAGTCCAAGAGGTTTCATTGATAGGGCGTGCAACTTAGGCATCCTCCTGGATACACAACTCAGTTTTGAAGATCATATAGGAGTTGTGACCAGGGGGGCTTTTGCCCAGGTTCATCTGGTGCACCAGTTGCGCCCCTATCTGGACCGAGATGCTCTACGTACGGTCACTCATGCACTTGTTACCTCCTGTATAGATTACTGCAATGCTCTCTACATGGGGCTGCCCTTGAAGACCACCCGGAGGCTCCAGCTGGTGCAGAATGCAGCCGCGCTGGTTGTGATGGGAGTATCCTCATACTCCCATATTACACCCCTCCTGCGTGAGCTGCATTGGTTACCAGTTGCCCTCCGGGTGAGATTTAAGGTGCTTAGGCCCGGGATATTTGCAGGACTGTCTGCTGCCAGGAACGACTTCCCATCACCCGGTGTGCTCACCCAGGGAGAGCCTTCTCAGGGTGCCATCGGCTAGATAATGTCGGCTGGCAGCCCCCAGGGGGAGGGCCTTCTCTGTGGGAGCACCTGCCCTGTGGAATCAGCTTCCCCTTCAGCTCCAGATGGCCCCGGATCTCTGGTCCTTTTGTCGCGACCTCAAAACATTTCTTTTCCATCAGGCTGACCTGGACTGATGATAGGGTTTTTTAAAAAGAAAATGTTTTTAATATTTTATCACTGGGGCTTGTTAGTTTAATCTTTTTTAACATTTGTATTATTGTGTTTTATTGTTGTTAGCCGCCCTGAGTCCTTTGGGAGATAGGGCGGCATATAAGTCCCAAAAATAAATAAATAAATAAATACATACATACATACATACATACATACATACATACATACATACATGGATAGAAGCAAATATTACTTTAATACCAAAAGAAGACTCAGATTTGACGTATATTAAGAACTATAGACTGATCTCATTACTTAATGTGGATTATAACATTTTTACTTCAATAATGGCAGAAAGATTAAAAAATACTTAGTTGAATTTATACATTCAGATCAAATGGCTTATTACCAAAGAGACAAATCAAAAACAACTTAAGAGTGATAATGGACGTATTAGAATACTATGAACTACATCCAGGGAAACAGTTAGCATTAATATTCTTAGATGCCGAAAAGGCATTTTTCAATGTTTCCTGGCAATTTATGATTCAGCAATTACAAATAATGGACTTTGGAAAGAACTTTATAAATATGAGAAAAACAATATATAGCAACCAGACAGCAAAAGTGATTGTGAATGGAGAATGTACTGAGAGCTTAGAGATAAGAAAAGGGACGAAGTAAGGATGTCAACTATCCCCACTATTATTTATTTTCAATTTGGAAGGATTTTTTATAAGAGTTTTTATTGAATTTTATAGGGTTAGGAAGGGGATATAACCAGGGTAAGGATCAGGATTTGGGATAGGGTTAGGATTGGGATTGGGGTAGGAACACGGTTGGGAGCAACATTGGGGTTGCCTCCCAATAACATTTTCAAGCTTTAGCAAACAGAGTATTGTCCGGGTACATATGCTCAATTAACGCTAATTTAATATAACAGTAAATAGCTACAATATATATGCTAAATGATAATCATAAATGGTATCAATTAGTCAATATATATTCAAAATAACATATCACATTCATTTCTCACTAGTTCGTTTTCCTAACCATTGGTAAAATTTATCCCATTTTTTAAAATAATCCTCTTTCTCTTTAATCTCTAAGGTTAATCTGTCCATTTCTGCACACTCTAAAATTTTCTTGATTAAAATCTCCTCAGTTTGGTAGGTTTTCATTTTTCCAGTATTGGGCAAATGCTATTCTCGTTGCTGTCAACACATGCAATATTAGATACTCATTCTCCTTCTCATACTTAGCTCCTAATATTCCTAACAGAAACAGTTCTGGTTTAAATTCAACCTGTATTTTAATCAGTGCTTTTTTTGTAAAAAAAGAGGTGCTGGAACTCAGAGGTGCTGTCACTGGGAGCGATGCTGGTGTCTTGCTACGGTGTCGCCACCTGTCCTTTGCACCCCTGCCCCTGCGGCTTGGAGCCACATGCCACAGGGATTCCCTTTCCCACAGCCGCCGTGGGGATTCCCCTCCCTGTAGTTGCCACTCCGCGGCCCATGCTGAGCCCCCTCCTGGAGCTGCTCCGAACCCCGACCCAGAGCTCTGTTCCTTGTGGCAGTGGTCTCTGGCGCCAAACAGCCTTTTTCCAACTACATCCAGAAAAATTTGTAACAAACATTGGAATTCTCAAGGCCATGTTTGGTATTTCACAGGAATCTGTTACTGGAAGGAAAAAGCAATCCCTGCTGTGTTACTGATCCCAGAGAAGCATTTGCATGTATGCAGGTATCCTTAGGGTGCCATAGTTATGGATGAGAAATATTGGTAGCAAATTTGGCATTTCTGGATGTAATACAGATATTTTGGACTTATTGTTGTTTCTTTGTATGTTTGATATTTTTAAAAAGGCATATGCTACTGACTACACTTATGCACATATGTAACATCTTTTGCTAGGATACATGACCCTGCTTGTCCAGAATGTGAAAAGTGAAAGATTGTGACTAAACAAAATTTTGATTTACAGATAATACCACCAGAAATTATTTTAGCCTTTTTAATAAATGTTGTTATTGATGTTAAGCTCACCATGGAAAACATCATATATTGTTATATATATACTAGGTTAATTATTTAAAGACTGAAGAGCAACATAACTAGATTCTAAATAATCTATTTTTCAAAACACACAACAGTCCAAACAGTAAAAGTAAAGACCAAATTAAGAATATTTCATTCTTAAGAATTGTTTAATTTAAAGAAGGGACGCGGTGGCTCAGTGGGTTAGGATGCTGAGCTTGTCGATCAGAAGGTCGGCAGTTTGGCGGGTCGAATCCCGAGTGCCGCGGAACAGAGTGAGCATCTGTTACTCGTCCCAGCTTCTGCCAACCTAGCAGTTCGAAAGCATGTAAAAATGCAAGTAGAAAAATAGGGACCACTACGGTGGGAAGGTAACAGCGTTCCGTGCGCCTTTGGCGTCTAGTCATGCTGGCCACATGACCACAGAGACGTCCTCAGACAAGCGCTGGCTCTTCGGCTTTGAAACGGACATGAGCACCGGCCCCTACAGTTGGAAACGACTAGCATGCATGTGCAGGGGAAACTTTACCTTTACCTTTTAGTTGTAATAGATGGTTATAGATTCAAAATAGTTTTCAAGAGTGTACAAAAGATACTATTTTTTTCTAGCATCAGCTAAATTAGACATATTACATTGTGAAAAATGTTTCTCATTTCTTTCCTGTTACCTTTATTGATTTCATTGCAGAGATGTTAACATAGGAAATAGATTATTTTGTTATCTAATTTTACCTTCCAAAAGATAGAAGCAGATGAAAAATGTGAGGTTCTTTCCTGTTGGCTTTTTTGAATTAGCTGTTTTAGATTCCAAAAGTTTAGTTCCTAAAGAAGTAACCTTGTACATAATTTTAATGTCCTTCTCTAGTGCAGGGTAGGCAACCTTGGCTCTTTTATGACTCAGGGACTTCAACTCCCAGAATTCCTGAGCCAGCATGGCTCAACTTGAAAACCTCTCTCTTTCCCCTCAGCGTGGCTGGCTCAGGATTTCTTGGAGTTGAGCTCCATGAGTCATAAAAAAGAGCCAAGATTGCCTACTCCTAAAGCCAATAGAGAGAGATATTTTTTTTGCAAAAAAAGGTGCTGGAATGCCGTTCTGAGCGTTCTATGATAAAAAAAGCCCTGATTTTAGTCATCTTTTCCAGCCATGTATATATCTTAAGCCAGAACTTTTTCACTTCAGGGCATACCCACCAGATATGGTAGTAGGTACCTGGCCTTTGTTTACATTTCCAGCAATTATACGAAGTATTTTTAAACATTTTAGCTAATCTTGCTGGTGTTTTATGCCATCTATAAAACATTTTATACAAATTTTCTTTATATGAAACTGTTTTAGTCAATTTAATATTTCTATCCCATAATTTTTGCCAGTCTTTTGGATCTATAGAATATCCAAAGTTTTTTGCCCATGTTATCATTTTATCTTTTACTTGTTCTTCTTCCATCTTCAAGTTTAGCAGAAATCTGTAAAGTTTCTTAATCAGATTTTTATCTGTTTTTAATAATATTTGATCAAATTCTGTTCTTTATAACATTCCATTGTCTTTGCATCTTTTCTATATTTTATTTGAATTTGCAAATATGGCCACCATGCTAAGTCAATACCTTGCCGATGTAAGTCTTGTCTGTCTTACAATTTTCCTTCCTTACCTAGAATATCTTTGTATGTAACGACTTTGTCATAGTTAATTAAGTTTGGGTAAGCAAAAACTTCCATTGTTGAAAGCCACTCTTTTCTAACTGAAACTCAGGAGAAGCAAGGATAATGACTCTGTTCCTCTGTTCCTCATCAGAGACAGAGAATCATTCCAGGAGTGGCTTCTGATTTCTACAAACATGTTTGTTTGGAATGGGAATTCTACATATCTTTTCCAGTAAGCTTCCTACTGTATTCTGTAGAGTTGAACATGGCAAATGTATCCATCTCTCTGTGCCTTAAAACTGACATATACTTTCTATGTAATAACACTATAGATTTAACTCCAGTCAAAACTATAACTTCAATGAATGTGTATATTATGCTCCATTTTCTAATTGCTCCTAAGGAAAAAAATGTAATTCAGAGAATGCAGAATCTGTTGTATTCCTCTTTCTATCTCATGCTCAGACTAACTTCCTATCAGGATCTATGTATCAGTTTGCCAAATAATGACCAAGCAGTAGTTGAATCTGTGGTTGGTTTTCTATACATTGCTTTTACAGGATTTTCTACTGTGTCTGTTCATAGCTAGGTGTGGAATATTTTATTAAAAAATATGATATACGATTTTTACTTGTGTTCCAGGCAGAGAAGTCCTCAAGGACAAGCCTAGATCTGGATGGTGGAGAACTTTTAAAATCCATATTGTATCGTAAACAAAGCCTTGATGTAAGTTGTAATTTAACCATTAGGTAGTGCTACAATGATATTAAAAATTTAATTATAGTCTGTTTGTGAAAAGTCCTTTGGAGGTAAATTATTATCCTCTTGCCAATGGAAATGAATTCTATATTAATTATATTAACATATCAGATTGAAAGACAAAATAAAACAGGGCATGTACATTGGCTAACAGAAAAAGTGAAAAAGGGTGCGCAATTTAAATTATACTGTTGCTATTGTTCTGAGGCTGAAGCAAAACAAATATGCTATGCTTCACTCTTGGTACAGAACAAGCAGCTTTCTTTGGTTCTCAAAGGTAGTTTAATGGTGGTATTGTTTTGAAGGTTTCAGGGTCTTCTGTAAAATACAGTTGAAGGATTTTACAGTATGTGTGTTTGTCTTGCACTTGCTGTTGTTTCTTTAAAATTATTGATTTTTTCATGCTAATTAGTACAATGACAAATACTGCTCCAGTCTGCTATTATGAAACTTTACCCAGATGGGAAAAGGCATGGGTCTCATTGATAGTAGCCTACTATGCTGCTGATAGTAGGCATTCATACAGCGTATGACTTAGTGAAGAACAGTTCTGGTCTTAATTCTACTGTTGGAAAGAGAGGATCAGGAGCTCTACAACTGAATACTGTTGTTACTGCCTGATCACTGGCAGCTTAACTCAGGTTCATCTTTCCTCTTCACTTACACCCTCTCATTTTAATAACATTAAGTTATTTGTATTTGTTTTATTTTTAAATTTGTATAATTGTGATTATTAGTTAGAAATAAAAGAAAGCGATTTTTTAAATATAGATTTTATTAGTTTTTATAGGGTTAGGGGTAAGGTGGGGTTGGGATTACGGTTGGGATTTCGGTTAGGGTTGGAGTTAGGGTTGGGGTTGGGGTTTTTCCAAATAACATTTTCAATATTTAGCAAACAGCATAGTGTCTGGGTCACTTATTCAACTAACAATAATAGATATAGTTAATTATCATAAACAATATGTTAATCACACAATAGCCTTCTTCTTGCTAATATATATTCAAAATTACATATCATGTTCCTTTCTCTCTGACTCGTTTTTCTAGCCATTGATAGAAATTATCCCATGTTCTAAAGTACATTGAGTCTTCTTTCTCTTTAATCTTTAAAGTCAATCTATCCATTTCTGCACACTCTAAAATTTTCTTAATTAATACTTCTTCAGCTGGTAAGTTTTCATTTTTCCAATGTTGGGCAAATACAATTCTTGCTGCTGTTAATATGTGTAGTATTAGATATCTGCAATCTTTCTCATAATTGGCTCCTATTATTCCTAACAAAAATAATTCTGATTTAAAGTCTATTTGTTTTTTAGTCATTTTCTCCAACCATAAATGTATTTTAACCTCATTTTTTTTTGCTTTAGGGCATGTCCACCATAAGATAATAAATACCTGGTCTTTGTTTGCATTTCCAACAGTTGTTTGAAGTATTGTTAAACATTTTTGCTACTCTCACTGGTGGTATATGCCATCTGTAAAACATTATATATAAGTTTTCTTTATATAGCACTTCTTTAGTTAAGTTAATGTTTCTCATAACTTTTGCCAATCTTCTAATTCTGTATTATATCCAAAATTCTTTGCCCATATTATCATTGTTTCTTTTACTTGTTCTTCCTCCATCTTTATGTTTCACAGAAACTCTATAGAGTTTCTTGATCAACTTTTCATCTGTTTTTAACCGTATCTGATCAAATTCTGTCTGTTCTTTATAAAATTCCGTTGTTTTCACATCTTTTTCATACCTCGTTTGAATCTGCAGATATGGCCACCATGCTAAATCAATACTTTGTTCTTGTAAATTTTGTCTGTCTTTCAATTTTCCTTCACTATCCAAAATATCTTTATAAGTCACAACTTTATCGTAGTTAATTAAATTTGGGTAAGCAAAAGCTTCCATTGTTGAAAGCCATTCAGGTATCTTAATATAAATTTTTTTCTTTTATTTTTTCCCATTATGAAAGAAGTACATTCCTTATAAGATGATTTTGAAAGTATCTATGTATTTTATTCTTCCCATACCACAGAAAGGCATGCCAACCAATTTGTAGGTACAATAGTCTTTTATCTCTAAGCATTATTCATTCTTTAAGCCATGTTAGAATGGTTGGTTGGTAGTATAACATCCAGTCTGGCAGTCCAAATCCTCCACTGTCTTTTGCTTCTTGTAGCATTTTCACTTTAATTCTAGCTTTTTTTCCTTCTCAGATAAATTTCAGTATTATTGTATTCCATTCATCAAAGAAGGCTTTTCCCAGCCTTACAGTGATCATTTGAAATAAAAAGAGCATTTTTGGAAAAATATTCATTTTCACTGTTGCTATTCTCCCCAACATTGAAAGTTGAATTGTAAAAAAACTTTATTGGTAGAGATTTATACCCCAAATGAAAACCAAGAAAATTTCTATTCAAAATTACACCAGAAAATAATAGAATTGGAATTTGAAAGCATATGAGATTTCAATGCTATCGTAAAGGCCGGGCTGGATTATAATATGACAAAAAAAAACCAACCAAGACCCTAAGGAGAACACTTCCAAAATCTTTTCATAATATGGTGGACGAATTAAATATATTAGATGTTTGGAGAGAAAAATATCCGGAAAAGAAGCAATATACATTCTATTCTAACAGACACCTGTCCTGGTCGAGAATAGATGTGATATGGACATCAATAGACTTATTCACAAGTACACAAAATATAAACATAGAAACAAACACATGGGCAGACCACAACCCAGTCACAATTATATGGAAAGGACAAAAAAAAGAGAGAACAAGATGGACATTAAATCAAACTGTATTGAATGAAAAAGACTTCCAGCAATATATGGAAAAAGAAATGACTTTCTTCTTCAAGGAAAACAAAACAGAAGATATCTCACTTCAAAATTTCTGGGATATGGCGAAAGCATACACGAGAGGACTTGCTATATCTTATATAGAGAAAAAGAATAAACAGAAAAGACAAATTAGGGAAAAACTGGAGGAAGAATATAAGACTCTTGAGAAAGAATTACAGAAAGATACACAAAACAAGAAGATAAAAAATTTAATGGAGTTGAACAAGCATAAAATGAACTTAATAGAAAATGAAGAGGTGGCAAGTAAAATAAAGGCAGCTAAACAAACCTTTTTTGAACATGCAAACAAACCAGGGAGATGGTTGACATATAAAATTAAAAAGGAGAAAGAGAAGAGATGGATTAAACAACTGGAAGATGCCGAGGGGACATTACAACATTGGAATGAAGAAAAGAAAAAAATAGCTTGGGAATATTATGAGAATTTATATAAGCAGTAAGTAGTTTCAGATGATAGGATAAAACAATTATTGAAAAAAAACAGAGATACCTAAAGTACCAGAGAAATTTACAAAGCTACTAGAAGAGAAAATAACAATGATGGAATTAACAGAAACAATTAAAAAACAAAAGAATGGCAAAACACCAGGACCAGATGGGCTACCAGCGGAACTATATAGAACATTGCAGGAACTGTTAGGCAATGTAATGCTGGAACTCTATAATGAACTCCTCTCTGAAGCTAAGATACCAGATTCGTGATTGGAAGCACTTTACCCTGATACCAAAGGAAGAAAAAGAAATACAGAAAATAAAGAACTATAGACCAATTTCCTTGCTGAAAGTGGACTAAAATATTCACATCAATCATGGCCGAAAGGCTTAAAAAGTTACTAAACAAATTTATACATATGGATCAAAATGGGTTCCTGCTCAAAAGACAGATTAGAGACAATATGCGAATTATATTAAAAACATTAGAATAGTATGAAACACATCCCGAAAAACAGATGGCATTGATGTTTTTGGATGTGCAGAAAGCATTTGACAATGTGAATTGGCAATTCATGATAAGACAATTACAGATAATGGATTTTGGGGAGAAATTTATAAATGTAATTAAAGCAATTTACAATAAGCAAATAGCCAAAATAATGATTAATGGAGATATGACTGAAAAGATTAACATTATGAAGGGAACAAGGCAGGGATGCCCTTTATCCCCATTATTGTTTGTATTGACACTAGAGATACTAAATAGAACTATAAAACAGAATAAGGATATAAAAGGTATGAAAGTTAAGAGAGAAGAATATAAGCTACAAGCTTTTGCAGATGACTTAGTATTTATCTTGGAGGAGCCACTGGAGACAGGACCTGTATTAATAGAACAAATAGAAAAATATGGTGAGGTAGCAGGTTTGAAGATTAATAAAGATAAAACAAAAATGTTAGTGAAAAAATATTACTGAAAAACAAAACAAAAAGAATTGATGGGAAAGTTAGAGATACAGATTGTAAAGAAGGTAAAATATCTGGGGATTCACCTGACAGCAAGATGTACAACAATTAAAGAAGATAACTATTACAAATTGAAAAGACAAATCGAAGTAGATTTGGATAAATGGAAAAAGGTCTATCATTAATCATTATCTATCATTAATGGGCAGGATCACAATAATCAAAATGAATATATTACCATGATTGTTGTTTTTGTTTTCAACAATACCAATAAGATTGGAAAAGAAATATTTTGAGGGGCTAAATAAAATAATTTTGAAATATATTTGGCAGGGGAAAAGGGCAAGGATTAATTTAAAACTGTTACAGGATGCAAGACTCAGAGGTGGGTTTAGCTTATCTAATTGGGAATTATATTACCAGGCTGCAGTAATGTCATGGATGAGAGAATGGATTTTACTGAGGAATACTAGATTATTGACCTTAGAGGGACATGATTTACAGTTGGGATGGCATGCGTTCATATGGTATGGGAAAAATAGAATACACAGCTATTTCCAGAGACATCATATCAGGAATTCTTTATTGATGGTTTGGGAGAAAATAAAGAGGAAGAATTACTTGAGGATTCCAGATTGGCTCTCAATGATGGAAGCGTTAATACACCCCAATATGTTTAACATGGGAAACATTATAAGATATAAAGACCTACTAACAGACATGGGGAAGCTGAAAACCAAAGAACAATTAGAGGAACAAGGAATAAAGATGGATTGGTACATGAGAACGCAAATGCAATCTAGATATGAAAAAGATGCTAAAATAGATGGTTTTAATTTGGGGAGAACAGAGTTAAATGAAATACGGGAACTGAAGAAAAATGTATTAAAAATGTATAGCTACTTATTATATAGGGAATTAGAGGAGGAGCAAGTTAAGGAGTCAATGGTAAAATGGTCAAGAAATTTTGGATATACGATTGAATTAGATAGATG
This sequence comes from Vipera ursinii, assembly GCF_947247035.1. Classification (NCBI taxonomy): domain Eukaryota; kingdom Metazoa; phylum Chordata; class Lepidosauria; order Squamata; family Viperidae; genus Vipera; species Vipera ursinii. Next base: position 56,250,141 of record NC_139517.1, read on the forward strand.
GCAGCAATTGTGGGAAAGAAACTATAAACTGAGAATGTTGACAGCGTATTAAGAAAATATGTACAAGATGTTCTACAGTTGGCATATGTCTCCAGAAAGACTAGCTAAAATGTTTAAGGACAGATCTATGAAATTTTGAAATGCCACCAAATATCAGGCTCTTTCTATCATATGTGGTGGACGTGTGCAGAAGGTAAAACCTATTGGAACATAATCAAATCATGGATAGAAAAGATGATACAACAACGTATAGAATTAAGACCAGAACTATTCCTGTTGGGTATTTTACCAGAGAAATATAGCAAAGAGAACACATATTTGATTATTCATATAGCCACTGCAGCTAGGATTGTGTTTGCACAAAACTGGAAGGCACTGAAAGCTCCTCCAGAAGAAGAGGTGATCAGGAAAATAATAGAATGTGCGGAAATGAATAGATTAACAATGATAATTAAAGATAAGACAGAGTCAGAGTATTATGAAATTTGGGGGAAATTTTATGAGTGGGTGAAAAAGAGATATGCTTAAAAGACGGCTAACACTAATTTAGATGGAAGAAAAAATGAGGAGATAAGGATATTATCATACCTAATATAGACATTGAAAATCTAAGGAGAGGAGCTGCTCGGACATCACCCCTGAATTGTATTGAAAGAGGAATGGGAGGGAAGAAAGGAGAGGAGAGAGTGAAGAGAGTAGAGGAGGGGGAAGGAAGTAGGAAGGTTGGAGGGAAAGAGGAGGAGAAGTGGGGAGAAAAATAGGAGGGGAGTGGTGAGGGAAAGAGGAGAGGACAGGAAGAAGAGGGAAGTAGGAAAGAAAGGAGAAAGGGATAAAGAAAGTAGAGAAGAGGGAAGAGAGAGAAGGAGGGTGGATACAGTGAAAGGGGAAATGGACGAGCAGCACCCAAACTTACGTGTATGTATTTATGTATGGCAATATATTTGTTGACTTGTTTGTGGAAGAAATGGGAAAATAAAATTGTGTGTGTGTGTGTGTGTGTGTGTGTGTGTGTGTGTATGTATGTATGTATGTATGTATACATACGTACACACACACATATATACATATACCTATACCCATATATATATATATATATATATATATATATATATATATATATATATATATATATATATATATATATATATATATATATATATATATATATACCTTTGGTCATTCGGGTTTTTCCCCGCGTAGAAATGAAGGTGTAGGCGCAACGTTTCGACGGAATCCCATCCGTCATCATCAGGCTGGAGGCTTCAGCTTCCTTCTTCTGGAGAAGCATGTGGTAGTGGCTGTTTGTTCCTCTTTTTTAAACTGCCAGAGGGGGTGTGTTCTGCGGGTGGAGGTGTGCTCTGATTGGGTGGGGGATTAAGTGTGTTCTGATTGGGTGGGAGTGTGTTTTGAATGGTGGGTGTGTTCTGATTGGGTGGGGGTGTGTTTTGAGTGGATGGGCTGGTCTCAGCTGCCAGCCTTAGACCTGAGCTGGTGAGTTGTGCTGCTTTTGTTTGGCTTCGTGTTTGTGGTGGCCTCCAGCCTGATGATGACGGATGGGATTCCGTCGAAACGTTGCGCCTACACCTTCATTTCTACGCGGGAAAAAACCCGAATGACCAAAGGTCCACATACAGACACCCGCGAAAACCTCAGAAAACATATATATATATATATATATATATATATATATATATATATATATATATATATATATATATATATATATATATATATATATGTATATATATATGTGTATGTATGTATGTATGTATGTATGTATATGTATGTATGTTTGTGTGTGTGTGTGTGTGTGTAAATTTTTTGGATTTATATATATATATATATATATATATATATATATATATATATATAATATTTATGTATATTATATATAAAATTACTGGGCAATAAAGTGCAAAGTATTTGGAGAAAAAAAAGAAAGTTGAAGGTTTTTCCACTTTTCCAAATCCAACTTTATTTGTTTTTAGCAGTTTTACATAGTTATCTTCTTTTACTGTTACACATCTTTCTGTTAGATAAATTCCCAAGTACTTAACTATTTTAACTATTTAACTATTTGTTTTTTTGTTAGTTGATTTTTTTGTTTTTCTGTTAAATTCTTTGTTAGCACTTTGGTCTTTTCTCTGTTTATTGTCAACCCTGATACTTTTCCAAATTTTTCCATTTTCTCCAGAAGTTTAGTGCTTGTTTCCAGTGGATTTTCCAGTATAAAACCAAGTCATCTGCAAATGCTTGCAATTTGTATTTTTCATCTTTTATCTCCAGTCCATTAATTTCTGTATCTTTTCTGATGTTTCTATTCAATACTTCCAATGTTAGTATAAACAGTAATGGAGATAATGGGCATCCCTATCTTGTGTCCTTTTTAATATTGAGATTTTCTGTATGATCTCCATTTACAATTATTTTGGCAGTCTGTTTACAATAAATTGTTTTGATTACATTTATAAAGTTTTCCCCAAAGTCCATTTCTGAAACTGCTGAAACGTAAATTGCCAGTTTATGTTGTCAAATGCTTTCTGTGCATCAAGAAATATTAAAGCCATCTGTTTCCCTGAATGAATTTCATAATACTCTAATGCATCTAGAATCATTCTTAAATTATTATTTATCTGTCTTTTAGGTAAGAAACCATTTTGATCTGTGTGTATAAATTCGATCAAAAATTCTTTCTGCCATTATTGAAGCAAAGATTTTGTAATCTACATTTAATAATGATATTGGTCTATAATTTTTTATTTGTGTCTTCTTTAGGTATTAAGGTAATATTAGCTTCAGTACATATATTTGGCATGTTAGCCTCCAAGAGAATTTCATTACACAGTTCTTTCAGTATCAGATTTAATACATTTTGTAGTGATTTATAAAACTCTGCAGGTAATCAATCTGGCCCAGGAGTCTTATCCTCTTTTTTGCCTTTGTGTAGCCTCTATAATCTCCATCATTGATATTTTTCCATTTAATATGTTTCTTTTTTTTATTAAAAAGTTTTACAATACATTTTATCTTTAACAATCCCTCCCCCTCCCTCCACCCAACCCCTCCCAACCCTCCCTAACCCTCCCCCCTCCCCTTCCCTCTTCCCCCCTCCCCGACTTCCCAGAGCTAAATACAAGGTATAAAGGTAAAAACAATCATAAACAACCATATGTTAACAACAATAAACTATTAAGTCTATCGCACTCTAGCTCATATAAAATGACTACAAGCAGTACTAATATCACATAAAAAACTTATTCAAATGCTAAATGAAACTTTTTAGTCCCATATTTGTTCTGGATATAATCAATCCACTTTTTCCACTGCATAATATAATGTTGTTGCGAATTGTCTTTCAAATAAGCCGAAATCTTTGCCATTTCCGCCAGGTCAGAAACTTTTAAAGTCCACTCTTCTATAGTTGGCAGTTCCTCCTTCTTCCAATATTGACCTACTAAAAGTCTTGCTGCCGTAATCAAGTTCAACATCAACTTAGTGTCCACAACAGTAGTATCTGTAATTATGCCCAATAAAAACAATTGCAGACAAAACTTTATCCTTTGCTTGAATATCTTCTGCATATTCCACCAGATTTTAATCCAAAAAGCTTTAACCTTTTTACAGGTCCACCATATATGAAAATATGTTGCATCTTCGCCACCACATCTCCAGCATTTAGGTTGATAGTTCGGATACATACTTGCAAGCTTTTTAGGATCTAAATGCCACCTATAAAACATTTTGTAAAAGTTCTCTCTTAAGTTTTGAGCTTGCGTAAATTTTACGTTCCTCACCCAAATCTTTTCACAAGTGTCCATTGTGATAACTTCTTGAATATTCTGAGCCCACTTTATCATACAATCTTTAACAAGTTCTGTTTCTGAGTCAATTTCTATCAATGCAAGATATATCCGTTTGATATGTGCTGGACCCTGATTTCTAATTTGCTTTACCAGATTTTCATCAGTCATTGAGAAACCAATTTTCTGGTCTTCTTTCCACCTGGCCCGTAATTGACCATATTGAAACCAAGTTTGAACAATCTTCTCTTCTCGTAAAAGATTGTACGGCTTCAAACACCATACGTTCCTCTCCAAACTTAAGATTTCCTTATATGTAGTCACATCATGTTTGAACCCAACATTTATGTTTTCTATTGCATGTTTCGGTATTGTCCATAAAGGTATCTTGTAGTTTAGCTTATGTCTATACTTTTTCCAAACTCTCAGCAATGCCTGTCTTAAAATATGCACTTTAAACACATTATCTACCTTCTTATCATACAATAAATATGCATGCCAGCCAAATAACAAGTTGTGGCCTTCAAGATTTAATAATCTCCCTTGTGTTAAATTAATCCAATCACTTATCGCTGACAACGCAGCAGCTTCATAATATAATTTAAAGTTGGGCATTTTAAGACCACCTCTTTCACGCATGTCCTGCATAATCTTAAATTTAACTCGTGGCCTTTTCCCTGCCCAGACAAATTTATTGACACCCTTTTGCCATTCCTCCAAATTGGAATCTTTTTTAAGAATAGGTATCATTTGAAATAAAAATAGAAATTTAGGCAAAACATTCATTTTCACTGCTGCAATTCTTCCCAGTAGAGACAATTGCAATTTTTTCCAACTCTCCAATTCTTTTTGAATTTTTCCCCATAACTTTTCATAATTATTTTTATATAACTTTGCATTTCAGGGTGACAAATACACCCCCAAATATTTAACCCTTTTAACAATCTCAAATCCAGTTAACCCTTCTAGAAGGGCCTTTTGCGATACTGTCATATTTTTGGCTAATATTTTAGTTTTTTGTATATTAACCTTAAATCCAGAAACCTTTCCATATTACATTATTATCTCCATCAGGTCCACAACAGATTTTTTTGGCTGGGTCACCGTAATAACCAGATCATCTGTGAACGCCCTCAGTCTATAATCCTGATCTCTAATTTGAATTCCCTTAATTTTTTCCGAATTCCGTATTTTAATCAATAATATCTCCAGTGTTAAAATAAATAATAAAGGTGATAACGGACACCCTTGCCTTGTGCCCTTTTCAATATTACATACTTCAGTCAAACTATTTTTTTTTATTGAAAAGTTTTAAGATACAATTTTCTTTTAAAAAACCCCCCTTCCCCCTCCCTCCTCCCCCCCTACCTCCCCCCCTCCCCCCTCCCTCCTCCCCCCCACCTCCCCCCCTCCCTCCTCCCCCCCGACTTCCCAGAGCTAAATACAAGGTATATATATATAAAAAAAGCAAACATAAACAACCATATACTAACAACTATAAATTCTAAAATCCATCACTCTCTAGCTTATATAGGATAAAACAAACCTTAGCAATATTAAATATATATAACAAACTAAAATAAAAAAGAAACACTCTCTAGCTTATATAGGATAAAACAAACCTTAATAGTATTAAATATGTATTAAAAACAAAAAAAAAGGAAAAAAAACCCAAGATAGAAAGAGAAAAAGAAAAAGAAAAAAAAGAAAAAAAAGAGTTATTCAAATACTATATAATACTTCTCAACCCTATACTTATCCTAAATAGACTCCATCCATTTTGTCCATTCCATGATATAACGTTCTTACAGATAATCTTTCAAATTAACCAAAATCTTCGCCACCTCAACCAAATCAGAAAACTTTAAAGTCAACTCTTCTATAATCGGCCGTTCCTCTTCCAGTGCCACATCTCTAATTATTCCAAACAAAAAAAAAGATTGCGAACAAAACTTTAACCTCCATTTGAGAATCTTCTGTATATTCCACCAAACTTTAATCCAAAAAACCTCACCCTTTCCACAAAACCACCACATATAAAAATATATTGCGTCTACACCCAAACCTTTTCCCACCTCCCATACTTGACTATAAATACGTCATAGAAATTCCATAGACTTCTGCAAATCCTGCTATTTTCTCTTCTTAGATCGTTTTGCAGCAGCACGCGTCACCCTCTGTTCTATAGGATCATCCGACGAAGTTATATCTTGATCTCCTCCAACACCGTTGTCTTCTATCTGACCATCTTCGGCCTCTTGATGCACTCCTTCTCCAGATCCCTTTTCAGCTTCCAGAAGTGTTAATGGCGTTGCATTTAAAACATTATTGTAGAAATCACGCGCTTGCATCACAGTAACCAGACGGTACCTTTTACCTTCGTGCGTCACCATCAACCCAACTGGGATCTCCCATCTGAACCTTATATCTCGTTGCTTGAGCTCTTGCACCAGAAATGTAAAATCCTTCCTTCTCCTTAAAATCTTTGGAGGAATTTCTTTTAAGACCAAAACTTCTTGATTAGCAATCACAACTTTAGTATCATAAGCAGCTCGTATAACTTCATCTCTAGTTTCCCTTTTTGCAAAATATACCACCACATTTCTAGGCAACTTTCTCTGTCCAGCAATCCATGAATTCACACGAAACACTTTATCCATGCCTCCTTTTATTTCAGATGCTGGCTGTTTCAATACTACTTCGAAAGCCTCAGAAACCAGCTGCTTTAGATCTTCCTTAATATTCTCCTTTAAGCCTCTAATTCTAATGGCAAACTGCATCTGGTAATATTGAGCAAGACTCAGTTCCTTTTCCATTTTATCTTCATTCTCCAATACTTTTGCTTCTAATATAGCATTCTTTTGAGTCAAATCTTCTAGCTTTTCCTCCAATTCTTCCACACAACGAGCCACTTTACACACTGAAGACAAGATGTCTACCTTCATCACTCTGAACTTCTGTTCCATCCTCTCCTCCATTCTCTCCTCCAATTTCTCCAATTTCTCCTCCATCTGTGCAAATCTATCATTAATTGATTCCAAAATTACCTGGGTGTGTTTTTCAAGAGCATCTTGTAAGTCCTTTGATGTCAATACATCAGGAGGATGCAGCGCCTGCAGTAATGATTGTTGCACCGGAGAAGTTCCAGCACTCCGAAGAGTTTTAGGGGGTGGTTTAGCCGCCATCTTTTACCAATTATGACGCACTTTCACTTCAGATTTATAATCCAAAAAAGTCCATCAAGCTGGAGAGTAAAATATAATAATCCTCTTCACCTTTTCCTCTTGTATCGCTCTGCCTGCTCCTTTAATCCATAGTCATTCCTTCAGGCAGGGGTGGTCGCAGACGCCTGGCTCTGCTCCAAGAAATCAGGAGCAGAGGCGCTGGCCAGCTGGGAGCAGCCCAGGCTACGGGGGAGTTCAATCCTTCAGCCGCCCAAGCCATAAGCTCAGGCGGCCCTGGAGAACTCTACCCCTACCTGGGAGCTCACCCCCTCCTCTTCTCCCGAGGAGGGGGCTTCAAATTCGCCCAAACAGCTGATCGGCGCTGTTTCGGGCGAAAATAACTCAGCTGAGCCGCGGGCAGCCCGGGGAGGCTGTCTTCGGCGCCGCGCCGCCACCGGAAGTCCACTTCAGTCAAACTATTATTTACGATTATTCGAGCTGTTTGTTTTTGATATAATGTCCTAATTGATTGTAAGAATTTATCCCCAAAATTCATTTTATCTAAAACTTTCATCAGAAATTGCCAATCCAGTTGATGAAAGGCTTTTTCGGTGTCTATAAAGATCAGTGCCACAGGGATCTGGTTGTTCCTTTCCAAAAATTCCAACAAGTCTACTATATGCCTCACATTATTTTTCATTTGTCTACCACTAATAAACCAAGTTTGGTCCCCATGAATTATCTGTTGCAAAACCCTCATCAATCTGTTAGCTAAAACCTTAGCAAATATCTTGTAGTCCGTATTCAAAAGTGATATTGGTCTGTAATTTCTTACTTGAGTGACGTCCTGATCTTCCTTCGGAATCAGAGAAATAAAGGCAGTTCTCCAAGACGGAGGCACCCTTCCTCCCCTTTGAATTGTCTGAAACAATTCCCTTAGTGGCTTTATCATCTCCAATTGTAGGTTTTTGTAGTACACCGCAGTCAGTCCATCTGTGCCTGGCGCTTTATCCACCTTCAATTGTTTAATTGCTAAAAAAAATTCTTCTTCTGTTATCAATTGATTAATCTCTTCATTTTGTTCTTGTGTAAGAACTGGGATGTTGGCATTCCTCAAATATACATCAATATCTGCTTCATTAATCTTATCTTTAGCGTATAATTTAGAATAAAAGTCCACAAAGGCTTCCTTAATAAGGTCCTGTTGATACACAACCTTACCCTTATGTTCAATTTTATCTATGTTAGAAGCCCTTTGCTTCTTCCTTAGCCTGTAAGCTAACCATCTGCCTGGTTTATTGGCATTGCAAAAAGTGTTATGCCTAGCAAACCGTACGTTAGTTGCCACCTGATCAGCCATCAACTTAACAAATTGTCCTCTTAGCAACTTAATAACCTCTTTGATCTTCACATCCGATGGATTCAGAATCAGGGCCTTTTCTTTTTCCCTAATTTCATTCTCCAATTCTTTCCTCCTAAATTCCAAGTTGCGTCTGTATTTATTGTTCATGTATATTAACACCCCTCTCATATAAGCTTTGCTAGCATCCCAAACCATGTCCATAGAAGTACCCTTATTCATGTTAGTTTCAAAAAAATCCTTCATCTGTTTTTTACATTCTTCCACGTTTCTCTGATTTCTAAACAAGTTCTCATTTAAGCGCCAAGAGCGCCTATCTCTATTATCCTTGTCAATCTCTAACCAAACTGGACTATGGTCAGACATAGTTCTTGGACAAATCTTTATCTTCTTGATCCTGGAAAAAAATCATTAGTCAGTAATATAAAATCAATCCTGGAAAAAGATTGATGTCTATCAGAAAAAAAAGTATAATCCTTTTCTTGTGAATGTCTTTCTCTCCAAATGTCTCGCAACTCCAAATCATCCTTCATTTCAAAAAAAGATTTAGGCAATCTAGCATGGCTTGGAGTATGCCTAAAGGAACCACACTTGTCCAGTTGTATGTCCAAGACACCATTCCAATCTCCCATAAAAATAAAAGATTTATAATCCAACTGAGTAATCTTACTGTGTAATGAACTGTAAAAATCAGCTTGTTGTTGATTAGGAGCGTACAGTCCAACCAAAAGCGTTTTTTTGCCTTCTAACAGCAAATCTATTATAACATATCTTCCTTGTTTATCTGCTCCTATTAGCTCCGCTGTCACAGTATTCTTAACATAACCACTCCATTTTTCTTATTCATTGCAGAAGCAATAAATTGTGTACCCAATCTAGAGTTCAATAGGTACTTTTGGTCCATAACCCTAATATGTGTTTCTTGCAAGCAAATAACATCAGTCTTAAATTGTTTTAAGTATTGAAAAACTTTCTTTCTCTTCTGTGGTGAGTTTAAGCCATTGACATTCCAAGTTATAAACTTAGTCGCCATCCTTAGCGACCCGAAGCTTCTGGAGCACATCTGCCAGGAGTCCCTTAACTTCCTTAGGCCGCGCCCCTCCCACAGCTTTGCTATAGGTACGCTTTGGAGGTTCCATAACTTTCTGCTGGTCTTGCTCTTGCTCTCGTCTCACTCGTCTCAAGGCAGCACGCGTCATCCTCTGTTCTCTGGCATCTTCCGATGAAACTGTAATTTGATCCCCTCCAGTAGCTTTCTCATCTGTCTGCGTTCCTTCAGCATCTTGAGGCTTTCCCTCGCCATTTTTCTTTGCAGATTCCAAAAGTGGAAAAGGGGTTGCTTTTAAAACATTGCTGTAAAAATCACGTGCCTGGATCACTGTGAGCAAACGGTGTCTCATGCCTTCATGCATCACCACCATGCCCACTGGTATCTCCCATCTAAACTTAATGTCGCGTTTCTTAAGTTCCTGTGCCAGAAAAGCAAAATCTTTCCTTCTCCTTAAAATTCTTGGAGGAATCTCTTTTAAAACCAGAACTTCTTGCTCAGCAACCACAAGCTTAGTATCATAAGAAACTTGGATAACTTCATTCCTGATTGCTCTCTTTGTGAAATAAACCACCACATCTCTAGGTAGCTTCCTCTGCCTTGCAATCCATGAATTCACACGAAAGATTTTGTCTATATTTCCCTCAATTTCAGCTGCTGACTGTCCCAGTACCACTTCCAAAGCCTCAGAGACTATCTGCTTTAAATCTTCTTTAGGATTCTCTTTTAAGCCTCTGATTCTGATCATTTAATATGTTTCAAATGCGCATGCCCAAGATGGCAGACGTGCTTGGGTGAGCTCCGTGGTGAGCTCTGGCTACCTTGGCGTCCTTGGAGTCCTTGGAGTCCGAAGGGGGGCTGCAGAGGGGTTTCCCCTCTGTGCTGGAATTTGCTGAGCTGAAAGAGCTAGGAAGAGAGATGGCTGATATTTCCGTCGGCGATGCAGACCCATTTTGAAGCGCTCCAGTGTTTTCTGTTTCGGAGCGTTTTCCAGCGTTTTCTTCCTCTTCGGAGGTCCTCTGTGGAATGGTGAGCTTCCGCGGCTTGGAGGGCTCTGAGCAGCTGTTTCTCGGAGCCATAGAGCTGCGGCCTAGAGCGACCTCCAGAACGCGGAACGCTGAAAGCTGAGAGTATGCAAAATGGATTTTTGCTCATGTTGTTTGCTGTTTGATGGCCACTGGGAGTCTGTTTCGTGCCTGTCTCTGGCGAAGGGGACCTTTGGCTGGGCGTTGGATTTCTGGCACTGCACGCTGTTGGTCAGGTGGCACAGGTCAGCTCGTGGTGCTCGTGTCCTGTGGCCATTTGGACTTGAGCTACCTGGCTGGGATTCACCTGTTGTTTCAGCCTTCTTTGCTTTTCTCGCTTTAGAGAAGATTCTTGTGACTGGAACTTTTGTCATCTTCAGGTTATGTCAGTTAATTGCTGCTCTAATTCCTCTCTTCCCCTCACAAACCCACCGAACCCATCGGACTCAGAAGGTCTTGGAGCTGAGCCGCTGTGAGAGGGTGGCTCAGCTATACCATCAATTGCACCACCCTATACCATCGGCTATCTCCCTAGAGGTGAGAGATCTAGGGAGGTATGCCTTATTTGGGTTGGTATTCTGTCCGCTTCTGGATAGGTTTGGGCCCTCTGTGAGAGAGAGGTGCCTGATCTGTCTCGGAAGTCACCTGGCCAGCTCAAGTGGCAGGGAGCTGGTGGACTGGACATTGTTGATCTTCTATCTTACATCTTTCCGAGTGACTATGGGACTGCCTGGCTGCGTCTACCCAAAAAATGGTTTTATCCTACTCAAGCACGGACTTATTTGCGCTCAGGGGTGCCCCCCTTTCCTGGGTGTGACCTGCCTTTATTTCAATCTATCCTCTTGATGACGGGCCCAATTACTGGGACCCTGAGAGATGGTTGGGCAAGGACAGGAGCCACCATCACAAATTTAATAAGAGGCCCCTGGTGCACTTTTTAGCTCAATTATTTGTGGGGTTAGGGAGGGGGGGGGTTCTAAAAAGGTTTGGTTGGAGATTGGGGGGGTTCCACCAACCGTTTCTCAGACCAGGCCGGGGATTGATCACGCCGTGGTGGGGCTTGGGTTGGGGGCCTATGGGGCCACGGAGCGGGGTGTGGGATTGCCTATTCCCATGGCGGTAGGGAATGGCTGCAGGTGTATGAACAGAGCACCGTATCAATATCCGGGAGTGCGTCCCCGCTGTCTTCAAGCAGTGATGTGCTCCGACCCTCTGATTTCGGCCCGTGGTACCGGGAGCAAGGATGAGCAGCCACCTGAGCTCAGGCTCGTGTATTTTAATGCCAGGTCCATAATGAATAAGGCTCCTCTCATTCGTGAGTTGATTGAGGAGGAGCATGCGGACCTGGCTTGCATTACGGAGACCTGGTTGGGCCCAGAGGGCGGTGTCCCCCTGGCTGATCTTTGCCCATCAGGCTTCTGGGTGCTGCACCAGCCTTGGGCCCAGGGTAGGGGCGGTGGAGTGGCAGTAGTTGCGAGGGAGACCTTATGTCCACGGGAGGTCACCATGGTCCAGATAGTCGGGTGTGAGTCCCTCCTCCTGAGATGTGGCCCTAGAGCTCAGTTGGGCTTGCTGCTGGTGTACTTTTCGCCTAGTCGCGTAGCAGCAACCCTGCCTGAGCTTCTCGATATCCTCTCAGGGTTGGTGGTTGAGTTCCCAAAACTTATGGTCTTGGGTGACTTCAACCTACCATCCCTGGGGGGATCATCTGAGTTAGCTCGGGAGTTCATGGCTTTCATGATGGCCATGGACCTGATGCAGGTTATTCAGGGCCCAACTCATGGGGGGGTCACATGCTCAATTTGGTTTTTCTATCCGGACGGTGGTTAGATGATCTTGGTGGGGGTTCTCCAATTATTACACCCCTGTCATGGACCGATCATCATCTCCTGCGGCTGGTCTTCCATTTTGCCACTCCCCATCATAAGGTTGTTGAGCCAATGAGATGGTTCCGCCCTAGGTGCCTGATGGACCCTGAGCGGTTCCAGGCGGTGCTTGGGCCCCCACCTGCCTCCTTTGCCCACAGCTCGGTCGATGCCCTAGTGGAAGCCTGGGAAAGGCCACAGAGGCACTCGACCGAGTTGTACCCATGCGGCCCTTGACCCAGCGCAGATCCCAATGGGCTCCATGGTTCTCCATGGAGCTCCGTGAGATGAAGCGTCGGAGACAGGGCCTAGAGAACTGTTGGAGGTCCAGCCGATTCGAATCCGACTGGTTATGACTAAGGTTGTTCACGAGAACTTATCTCGTGGCGATGAGGGTGGCAAGGTCTAACCATTTTGCCACCCTCATCGCGGCCGCCCTGTTTAGAGTAACTTGCTCCCTCCTTAATCAGGAGGTGAGGGAGGAGCCCTTGCAGGGTCGTGCCAAGGAGTTTAGTCGATATCTGTCGGACAAAATCGCTTGGATCCAGACCGGTCTGGACTCCGACTGGGCAGAGTCTGATGATGAGGATACGGGCAGTCTTGTCGATGTTATCTGGGAGGAGTTCGATCCTGTGACTCCTGAAGACGTGGACAGGATCATGGGGAAACTGGGCTCCACCACGTGTTTGTTGGACCCGTGTCCCTCCTGGCTGATTTATGTGGCTTGGGATGGGACATGAGGCTGGCTCCAGGCAGTGATAGCTGCTTCTTTGAGTGAGGGTAGCTTTCCCGCCACCTTGAAGGAGGCGGTGGTGAGACCCCTCCTCAAGAAGCCTGCCTTGGACCCAGCAATATTAAACAACTTTCGTCCAGTTTCCAACCTTTGCTTCCTTGCGAAGGTTGTTGAGAGCGTGGTGGTGCAGCAGCTCCCTTTGTTCTTGGATGAAGCTGATTATCTAGACCCGTACCAATCGGGCTTCAGGCCCGGGTACAGCATGGAGACGGCATTGGTCGCACTGGTGAATGATCTCTGGCGGGCTCGCGACAGGGGTTGCTCCTCTGTCCTAGTCCTTTTAGACCTCTCAGTGGCTTTTGATACCATCAACCATGGTATCTTGCTGCGACGTCTCAGGGGGTTGGGAGTGGGAGGCACAGTTTTTCAGTGGTTCTCCTCCTACCTCCTGGGACATTTGCAGTCGGTGTTGGCAGGGGGGCAGAGGTCGACCTTGAGGCCTCTCATTTGTGGAGTTCCTCAGGGATCGGTCCTCTCGCCTCTCCTGTTCAACATCTATATGAAGCCACTGGGTGAGATCATTCGTGGTTTTGGAGTTCGGTATCATCAGTATGCTGATGATACCCAGCTTTTTATTTCGACCCCAAACCACCCCAGTGATGCCCTCGATGTGATGTCCCGTTGCCTGGAGGCGGTCCGAGTCTGGATGGGGAGGAACAGGCTTCGGCTCAACCCTGACAAGACTGAGTGGCTGTTCGTGCCGGCATCCTGGGAAATTCAGATTACTTCATCTCTTGCCATGGGGGGTGAGCTATTACCCCCTGTAGATAGGGCGCACAACTTGGGGGTCCTCCTAGACTCATAGCTCTCTTTAGAAGAGCATATTGGAGCTGTGACTTGGGGGGCCTTTGCCCAGGTTCACCTGGTGCGCCATTGCGGCCCTATCTGGACTGGGATGCCTTGCGTACAGTCACTCATGCACTTGTGACCTCTTGTCTGGACTACTGTAATGCTCTCTACATGGGGCTGCCCTTGAAGACCACTCGGAGGCTCCAACTGGTGCAGAATGCAGCCGCGCAAGTTGTGTTGGGAGTCTCCCGATACTCCCATGTTACACCTTTGCTCCGTGAGCTGCATTGGCTGCCGGTTGTCCTCTGGGTGAGATTCAAGGTGTTGGTAATGACTTACAAAGCCCTACATGGCATGGGTCCGGATTACCTACGGCAACACCTGCGGCCGGCGTCAACCTCCCTCCGTCCAGTGCGCTCCTACAGAGAGGGCCTCCTCAGGGTGCCTCCAATCAAAGAATGTTGATTGGTAGCCCCTAGGGGGAGGGCGTTCTCTGTGGGTGCGCCAGACCTGTGGAACTGCTTGCCGGTCGAGCTCCGGATGGCCCCCGACCTTCGCTCCTTCCGGCGGGATTTAAAAACTTATTTATTCCAGCAATCCGGCCTGGTTTGATGGGTTAAGGGTTGGGTTTTTAACATTGTTTTAATTACTGTTTATATCGGGCATAATATTTAATTGTTTTTTTAACTTTTGTACTTCGTTTTTAATATTTATTGCCCTGTACACCGCCCTGAGTCCTTCGGGAGAAGGGCGGTATAAAAATTTAATAAATATAAATATAAATATAAATGTTCTCCGGAATTTTTGGTAAGTCTGCTTTTTCTAAGTACTGCTGTATTTTTTCTTTTGGAATTTCCTCTGCCTTATAGAGTATCTCATAGTAATTTTTAATACTTTTTTTGATTGTATCATTTTGAAACTGTAATTCACCTTTTGGATCTTGCAGCTTGTTTATCAACTTTTTCTCTTTTTTCTTGTTTCAGTGTACTCTATATGCTAACCATCTTCCCGGCTTGTTGGCATTTTCAAAAAAATTCTGTTTAGCCCTTTTAATCTGTTGAGCCATTATTTCCATCTCAGCTAAATTTAATTTATGTTTTATTATCTCCATTTGTTTCTTAAGTATTTTCTTTTGTGGATCTATTTGTAATTCTGATTCTAGCTTTCTAAGTTCTTCCTTCAACTTTAACTGTAGTTGTTTATTTTCTTTATTCTTTTTAGCAATATAAGTTATAGCCAACTCTCTGAAATATGCTTTAGCTGTATCCCACACATTTGAAGCGATGTTTCTTCTTTCTTGTTTATTTTGAAGAAAAAATCCATTTCCTTTGTCGCTAGTTGTAAGAATTCTTTTTCTTTCAATATAGATTTATTCAAGGACCATCTTAATTTTTTCTTAGTTCCTCTCCAAGTCAACTTTATTGGGTTATGGTCTGCCCAAACATTAGTTTCTATCTCAACCTATTGTATCATTGTTTTAAGTTCCAAAGATGTCCATGTTATATCAATTTTAGACCATGATTTATGTCTATTTGAATAAAATGTATATTGTAATTTCTTTGGATTTTTCTCTCTCCATATATCTTGAATACAGAGTTCTTCTGCCATTTTAAAAAATGCTTTAGGTAATATATTTCCTCCTTTTCTCCCTTGTTTGGCGTTTTTGTAGTCCAAAGTTCCATCTGCTATTGCATTAAAGTCTCCCCTTATACAAAGATTTTGACAATTTAAATCTAGTATTTTTTGTATAGTTTTTGATAAAATTGTTCTTGTTTATCATTTGCTGTGTATATTGCTACCATCATTATCTGTTTTTGATCCATCATTATTTCCACCATTAATATTCTCCCCTCTTCATCCGTGTAAATTTGTTTGGGATTCATCATTTCTTTAATGTACAGAGCTAATCCTCTTTTCTTTTGAAGTGCTAATGCAAAGTAAAGTTTACTGATTTTGTAATTGTTGTTCTAAAAATTTATAATGTTGTCTCTTAATGTGTGTTTGTTGAAGACAAATTATATCCATTTTTAATTTTTGTGATCGTGTAAAGATTTTTCTCCTTTTTGAAGGAGAATTTAGTCCATTTATATTCATTGACAAAATCCCATTCACCTCCATCTCTTTCAGTTATATCTAGGTCTTAATCTTCTAGTAAATCTTATCTGTCTCTGATCTCTTGGTCTTGCTCCTTCTTTTGTATATGTGTTTTTGATTTCTTCCTCCTCTCTTTGTTTAACTGCTCCTTCTACTGCCATTTCTTCTTGTTTCTTTGTTTCAGGGTCACCTCTTTCCAAAAATGTTCTGTGGTTGTTGAAGAATTCCATTGCTTAAAGTGGCATGTCCAGTCTACATCTTTCCATATTCCAGTAAGTTAAAGTCCCTTTTGGAATCAGCCATCTGAAATTCACTCCCTTTTCAATTAGTTTCCTGGTCAGAAACTGATATTCTCTTTGGGATTCTCTTATTCTCCTTGGAATTTGTTTGAGGACTACAATTTCTTTTTCTTTGTATTTCAAAGGTTCATCTCTTACTTTTCCAAAATTTCGTCTCTTGTAGATCATTTAAGAAATCTAACATGCACTTCCCTGGGGACTTTGTTTCTTCTAGCATACTTTGAGTTGACTTGATAGATCTGGTCTAATTCTCCTTCCACTTTTTGTTTCCCAGTTCCTAATGCATCTGCCAATAGTTTGGTTATCAAGCCTGGAGATCCTCTTCTTATGTTCTATTATATTTTGAAATCTTAAAAAGTATGAGGCTTTTGAGTTTTCTAGTTGTTCATTTATTTGGATCAACTTCTGATTTTCATCTTTTAGGACTTCTAGTTTCTGGTCATCCTCAGTTGATTTATCTTCTATTTTTTTGGATTTTTTGTTGATTATCTGTGATCATCTGTTTAAAATGTTCAAATTGAAAATCCATATTGTTAATTTTTTGATTCATTTTTTCAAAATCACTTTTCAACTCCTCATGGTTTTTCGACCACCATGTGAGTAGCGATTGCCTCTTGAATAGCTTGTAGGGTCGCTTGGGTGTCCTTTTGGAAGGTATCAGTCTTTTCTTGTTGAAGCATTGCAGCAATTGATCTCTGATAGACTGGACTTGCAGAAGCCGAAGAAGGAGCAGAAGATCCTTTTTTCCCCAACTTTAGATAAGTTAGGGGCACTCATCTTTAAATCATACATTGTAATCCACCATATGAGTCAGAATTTATAATCCAATAAGCTCCTAACAAATAGGAGAGGTAAACAATAAAAATAATAAATAGTAAAAAGAACAGAAGGGCAAAGAGAAAAAAAAGAAAAAAAGAGGAAAAAATACCAAGATTTGTAATCCAAAGAATTTTGTTTAGAGGGGTTTCTTGTTATACATTCTTTCAAAACAGGTTGTAAAGATTCCAGATCCAATGACTTCAAACACAGTTTTTATTTATAATTATAATCCATGCTGTAAGACAGGGAAATCCAAAAAGATTCTTTCTTTCCCAGCCAGTCTTTAGGACTTTAAATTCCAAGGTCACCAAGATGTTTAAAATATAAGCAATGTCTGGGCATAAAGACAAGTTTTACTCCAATCAGAACAAACTCCGTATAGGTCTCAGTTTTGCCACTAGATGTCATTAGATGTCCATTCCCACTATACTTTGAAAAAGTTTAAGAAGTTAGAAAACCATTGCTTTTCAAACCAGAGATAAAGAAAAAAAATCTAGAAAACCAAAAGTTTTCCAAGTTATCCTTTTTTTATGCCTCAGTCAGCTTCACATTATTGTTCAGTTTAATTACCCCAAAGCTTAAACCACTGCTTATAGTTCAGGAGGGAGGAGTAAGGAAACCCCTCCTCCCTGGAGCTAGGGGCTTTGTTTCTAAATGCTGTTGGAATGCTGGGAATGCTGTTTCACAGAACTGGTTTCCACTTGTAGAGAGATAAAAAAAGGTAATCTCACCCAGATCGGCTGTTTGTCTTTCGCTTTAAAATTCTTTGTCTCCGAGGTTCAGCTGCTTGTGGCAGACCGCATGGGTGCGGTCAGCCTTTCTTCCTGCCAGTCCTGAGGGGTCCTTTGTATCAAGCAGGCCAGCTACTGCTGGCCTGCGATCTGCAAAGTTTCACCCTTTGGCCAGTCACTTCTACGAGGCAACCTTTGGTCTTATTGGACTCCTCAGCTGGTAGAAATCGGACTTGGTGAAGGAAGATTCATTCCCCAGTGCCTATCTTGCAGCAACGTCCATGGGATTTATTTATTTATTTATTTATTTATTTACTTACTTACTTACTTACTTACTTATTTACTTATTTACTTATTTACTTGTCTGTCACATTTATATAGTCACCCATCTCATGTAGTTACTCTGGATGGTGTAAAAAACAAAACAATCTGTATTGATAAAAACCAATTAAAAATCAACCAAAATACATTAAAAAGATAAAAACAGAATGGTGAAAAAACATACAGAAAGTGCATTTAATCAGTCACCATGTAACCATCTAGCAATGCACTATGTCAAGAGATCATCAGGCCAGTTTACAAAAACATGGTTTGAGAGCCTTCTGGAGGGCCAACATAAATGCGGTAAAATATCAGGGAGCATTTTGTTATTGTTTCAGGTAAATTTATAATAAATGGTTTTGAAATGTCACATTAATAAATTTTGATGGTGGTTTGTTCATCTGATTACAGGAAACAGTGACAATGGATTCTTCAGGAAATTTATGTTCTGTAATAGTGGCACCATCATTATCTCTTGGGAACATACCAAGGACAACTGCAAGCTCTGAAATAAAGAAGCGGAGAGCACCTCCTCTACCAGTAATTCCACCCTTTTCAGGTGGGGAAGCTGACAGAGAAGAAAAAGTGCCAAGTCCGGTAAGAAACATAATTTAGATACAAATTGAATGATAAGTATTCAGAAAATTTCCTGAACTGCAAGTGCGAGCTGGATAAGATAATAGAAAATAACCAATAAACAGATAGTACAATATTTAATGTCTGACTAAATCCTTTACAAAAATACTTTAAAGAAAATAAGTAGTCACAATCTGAAATTAGAGCATGGTCAGCCAGTATTCAGTTGATGCAATTGCTGTTAAAAGTTTGATTCCTGCTCAGAAAGCCTAAGTTGAGTAACAGATTCAGGGTTTAAGAGAGTTAGAATATAGAATAGAATAGAGTTAGAAGGGACTTTGGTGGTTTTCTAGTCCAGCCCCCTGCACAGGCATGAGAACCTATACCAGTGATGGCAAAACTTTTAGAGACCGAGTGCCCAAACTGCAACCCAAAACCCACTTATGTATCATCAGGTATCAGGTGGGCATGGCCCTTTGGGTGGGTGTTCCCAATTGGGTGGGCATGGCTGCAGTGGTAATGGCAGACTGGGTTGACCTAAAAAGTTCAATCAATCAATTCCAACTTTGCAAGAACTTTTTTTTTCCTGTGAGAAGTTGAAATTGATTGATTGATTGAACCTTTTTTTGTACATGACAGTGGAGGCCTAAAGTGAAAAGGTTTTATAAAGCCCAGCTGAAGGCCTAGGACTGAGGCAACAGCGTGTGTGCCCACAGAGAGGGCTCAGCATGCCACCTGTGGCACCTGTGCCATAGGTTTGCCATCACGGACCTATACCATCTCAGACAAGTTACTATCCAGTCTCTTCTTAAAAACCTCCAGTGATGGAGCACCCACTATT
Organism: Vipera ursinii; assembly: GCF_947247035.1. Taxonomy (NCBI): domain Eukaryota; kingdom Metazoa; phylum Chordata; class Lepidosauria; order Squamata; family Viperidae; genus Vipera; species Vipera ursinii. The sequence continues at coordinate 56,269,666 of NC_139517.1, forward strand.
TCTCAAGGCAAGCTGTTCCATTGGTTAGGAACTTTCTCCTTAATTCCAGGTTGCTTCTCTCTTTGATCAACCATTATTTCTTGTCCTGCCCTCTGGTGCTTTGGACAATAATTTGACACCCTCTTCTTTGTGAAGCCTCTCAAATACTAGAATACTGCTATCATGTCTCCCCTATTTCTTCTTTTCTTTAGTCTAGCCAAACCCAAGTCCTGCAACCATTCTTCATATGTTTTAGTCTCCAGGCCTTTGATCATCTTAGTTGCTCTTCTCTGAACTTTTTCCAAGGTCTCAACGTCTTTTTTGTAGTATGGTGACCAAAATTGATTGCAGTATTCCAGGTGTGATCTCACTAGGGTTTTATAAAGCGGTACCAATACTTTGCATGATCTTGATTCTATGCCTCTGTTTATGCAACCCAGGATTGTATTAGCTTTTTTGGCTGCTGCTGCACATTGCTGGCTCATAGTCAAGTGATCATTCACTAGAACTCCAAGGTGCCTCTCACAGTTACTGTTTTTGAGCCAGGTCTCGCCTAATCTGTACTTGTACCTTTGATTTTTCCTGCCTAAATGTAAAACTTTGCTTTTCTCCACATTGAAACTCATTTTGTTGCATAGGGCCCATTGTTCCAGTTTGTCAAGATCTTTTTTGAATCCTGACCTTGTCTTCTGTGGTGTTGGCTATTCCTGCCAGTTTAGTGTCATTTGCAAATTTGATGAGTTCCCCTTCAATCCCCTCATCTAAGTCATTGCTCAAGATATTGAAGACTACTGGGCCTAAGATGGAGTCTTGTGGTACCCCACTGCTTAGTTCTTTCCATGTGGATGTAGTACCATTGAGGACTACTCATTGAGTATGGTTTGTCAGCCAGCTACAGATCCATCTGATGGTGATGTTGTCTATTCTACCTTTTTCTAGCTTATCAAGCAGTAGATTGTGGTCTACTTTGTCAAATGCCTTACTGAAATCTAAGCATAATATGTCAATAGCATTTCTCTGATCTACTAATTCGGTCCTTGGAATTTTTGTGTAAACTGGTATTGGTATTGGTCTCACACTTGGTATTGTGTGAGACCAATACAATTGGTATTGGTCTCACACTGTTTCAGGAATTTTTCCCTTGGGAGAAGGCTTTGTAATAGGCTCCTTCCCATAATTTTTCTGAAATGAGGTGATACATATCACTTTGGGTTTTTTTATAAGTTTTTTTTATTGATTTTCCAATATTACAATAGTATCTTTGAAAAGCAACATGGTGTCTGGTTTACAATAGTTCCATTTCATACAAATACATATTATTACAAATCTCCAATATGTTATACCGTAACCAGAATTTCCTCTCTCTTTTTCCTTTGATACATATTATCTCTTATCTAAATAAATATACTTCTTATTATTATCCATCAGTTATTAAATAGTTTTCTTACAGTTATCAATACTTTAATATATTTTATATTTTAACATTCCATCTTTAAGACATCAAACACCTTATATACTTTGCCAGCTTTAATTTTGCATTGATATTAAAATTAAACATTTGAAGTTTCTCATTTTTTTTTTTTTTGGAAGTGGCTTCCAATATTTTTCACAGTTGAAATATATATTTACAGTAACTTCTTTCTTCAAACTTGCACCTTATTACTCCTTCTATAATCTATGTTATCTAATCATTGAAGTCATAAATCATGTTATTTTTTTCATTTTTTTTCTTATATTTTTTTTTGTTTTTATTTTTTTTTCTTTCTCATTTTTTTTTATTGAAAAGTTTTAAAATACAGTTTTCCTTTAGAAAACCCCCCTTCCCCCTCCCTCCTCCCCTCCCTACCTCCCCCCTATCTCCCCCCTCCCCCTCTCCCTCCTCCCTCCCCTGCCTCCCCCCCACTTCCCCTCCTCCCCCCCTCCCCCCCGACTTCCCAGAGCAAAATACAAGGTATATATCTAAAAAGCAATCATAAACAATCATATACTAACAATTATAAACTCTAAAATCCATCACTCTCTAGCTTATATAGAGTAAACCAATCCTTAATAATACTAAATATGTATAAAGAACTAAAATAAAAGAAAACTAGCGTCATTCCCATCTATGTTCTTCCACAATTCACTATTACCTAAACATATTCTCATTTACACATCACAAGCACCTATCCCTATTAACCTCTCTAGCCAAAATAGGCTATAATAGATAGTTCTTACACAAATTAACCCGCATTAACCCACAAAACTTTCTTCCTCTTCCTCTGTAGTAAATTGTCCATTAATTCCAAATTGAAGATTCTGTTACCATACATATCATCCCAAAACTCTTAAAAACACAACTACCACTTGACTGTAAGTATATTGTGGAAGTTCCATAGATTTCTACTGGTCTTATTTTTTTATCTTTTTTGAGCATTTTAAGGCAGCACGCGTCACCCTCTGTTCTCTAGGATCATCCAAAAGAGTTGCAGCTTGATCTCCTCCTGTACCATTCTCGTCTATCTGTCCATCTTCATCCTCTTGATGTTCTCCTTCTCCAGATCCCTCTGCAGCTTCCAAAAGTGTTGATGGGGTTACTTTTAAGACATTGTTGTAAAAATCATGCGCTTGCTTCACAGTACCCAAACAGTACCTTTTGCCATCATACATGAAGCTCAACCCAGCTGGGATCTCCCATCTGAACCTTATATCTCTTTGCTTGAGCTCTTGCACAAGAAATATAAAGTCCTTCCTTCTCTTTAAAATCTTTGGAGGAATTTCTTTTAGAACCAAAACTTCTTGATCAGCAATCACAACTTTAGTATCATAGGCAGCTTGTATAACTTCATCTCTAATTTCCCTTTTTACAAAATAAACCACCACATCTCTAGGCAACTTTCTCTGTTTAGCAATCCACGAGTTCACACGAAACACTTTGTCCATGCCTTGTTTTATTTCAGATGCTGGATGGTTCAATACCACCTCAAAAGCCTCAGAAACCAGCTGCTTTAAATCTTCCTTAATATTCTCTTTTAGGCCTCTAATTCTAACAGCAAACTGCATCTGGTAAAATTGAGCCAGACTCAGTTCGCTATCCATTTTGTCTTTTAAATCTTCAATTTCCAATACTTTTGCTTCTAATATAGCATTCTTTTGAGTCAAATCTTCCACTTTGTCATCCAGCACCTCCACACATTTAGCTACTTTATGCACTGAGGACAAAATGTCTACCTTCATCTCTCTGAGTTTCTGTTCCATCCTTTCTTCCATTCTCTGCTCCAATTTCTCCAATTTCTCCTCCATCTGTACAAATTTAACACCCATTGACTCCAAAATTAACTGGGTATGTTTTTCAAGATCCTTCGATGTCAATACATCGGGAGAATGCAACGCCTGCAATAATGATTGTTGTTGCACCGGAGAATTTCCAGCACTCCGAAAAGTTCTAGGGGGAGGTTTAGCCGCCATCTTTTACTTACAATTGTGACGCACTTTCACTTTAAGTTTTAAGCAAAGTCCATCAAGCTCGAGAGTAAAATAAAATAATCCTCTTCATCTCTTCATCTTTCCCTCTTGTACTGCTCTGCCTGCTCTTTTCCTTTCATAGTCTCTCCTTCAAGCAGGGATGGTCGCAGACGCCTGGCTCTGCTCCATAAAGTCCGGAGCAGAGACGTTAGCCAGCTGGGAGCAGCCCAGGCTACGGGGGAGTTCAATCCTTCAGCTGCCCAAGCTCCAAGCTCAGGCGGCCCCGGAGAACTCGACCCCTACCTGGGGGCTCACCCCCTCCTCTTCTCCCGAGGAGGGGGCTTCAAATTCGCCCGAACAGCTGATCGGCGCTGTTTCGGGCGAAAAATCACACAGCTGAGCCGCGGGCAGCCCGGGAAGGCTGTCTCCGGCGCCGCGGAGCCACCGGAAGTCGAAGTTTCTCATTTTTATATTTCTAGGTGACCTCCCTTCCCTTTATACAATTCTAATACCTGGTAATATAAATACACTTTTTATCTATTTCATTTTATCTATTTCATTTCCATATCAATGTTGGTAAAACAATATAATATTCTTGTTTTCATTATAATTTCCACATATTAAAAATTAGCCAAAAACTTCTCCCATTTCAACATTTAATACATCCTTTCGTCCTTTCATATCACTACATTCAAGTATATTGATTACATTATATCATTCTTAACAAATATACATCTTAATCAGATTCATTTAAACAGCTCAATATTACAGTTTAACTTAATATTCATACATCTGAGGTTTTTTTTTAATTAGTTAGTATTTTAATCTACTCATCAAAACAATCTCTCATAATCCAAATACAGTCCTGTCTATTTTAGTATTCCATTTCAGGCCTCTTAGATATGTCCATTCTTCTTAAGTCTTATTCTTGGTTTTTCCTTTGCCATATCATTTTTTGCTTCTTTGCTTCAGGGTCATCAAAGAATTCTTGTATTATTATATTGTATTGAAGTGACCCTCCAATCTTCCTTTTTGAAGGGTTGAGGGGTCTAATAAAAGCACCAAATCCTCTTATTATTTTCATCTCTTAATATAGTTGTCCTGGACTGTATAATTTTTCTTCCATTTGCTTTTCATTTTTATCTTCAGACCTCTGTGCTTGTTGAGTAGTTAATTCTTCCATCAATGCATTTAATTGTTCAAATTCTTCTGTTATGCTCTGTCCCAATTAATTATTAGTTGTAATCACAATTTGAGTTTGCTTCTCCAAGACACTTTCTGGTCTCCCCCCCCCAAAAAAAAATAAGCTCTTATTGCCGGCTGTAGACAGGAACTAATAAGTTTGGTAGGTTATTTTCATTATACCATAGATTTGTTTTTGTATTTCTTCCATGGTGGAGTCTCACATCTGGTGTTGAAGGTTAGTCTTATCTTATTTTTCTAAGGAGTCAGCCAAATCTCCTCTCTGCTTTTTTTTTAAGAGTGTCAGATTGCAATTTCACGTTTGGCCACTGAGTGTCCCCCAAGCGCTTAGAGAATTTCTTTTCTGTTTCTTTTAGGGAACTATATGTTAATGTCTTTCAATTATTTCTTCTATTTTGGAAGAACAGAGCTAAATTTTCAAATAAAAGTAGGAAGTAAGAAGTAGGTAGTCAAAAGCTTTTAGTCCACAAGTTATAAAGTTCTAGTTGAGTCAATTCATTTTTTCAATGTTTTTTTTTTTTAAAAAAATGCCCCTGGAGGCTAGATCGCCGCACTTTTGAAAGGAGGATTGAAACTCCCCCCTCCCTCTCCACAAGGGGGGAAAAGTACTTAGCAGCTTATTTAGGTGAAAGGAAGAAGATTGGAATATCAGAGAGGAATCTTACCAGTCTCTTCCACATTGCTTTAAAGTAATGGAAAATATTATTTTCCATTATATCTTTTAAAACTGAAAGATATAAGCATAGAACACTTTCATTTAGATTCTTTTTCATCAAATGCAAGATAGCTAATCATAATCTAATGCTGAAAGCCCAAAATGGCAGTATATAAAGTATTCAAAAAGAAATAGACTTAACAAAAGAAGAGGTGGAGTTGCATTATATGTAACAAATCAATAAACCTTTACAAAAATGTATAAAACCAAGGATGAAAGCCTTCTTGAGATTTAATGTAAAAGGAAAATAGAAAAAGGAAAAATAGAATAATATTGTCATATTACATGCCACTCAACCAAGCAGAAGAAATATATCAGCTGTTTGCTAATCAGTTATTTAATATGTAGGAAACACACCACTGTAGTAATGGGGGATTACATTATATGTTGTGGTATTTAAAAAAGAACAGGATGGAGAATTTGCTCTATATTGATGATATGGAAATCTAGATTCGCCAGGACAGAGGGGGCTGCCATGGCAATAGTTTTTTTCCTCAAAGTATTGTCAGTTGTCTTGGGTAGTTGTAATTACCAGAACAATTAAAAATGTGACTGCTTTACATGGTGCCACTAGACTTCCTCTCAGGACCTCCAGTCTTTAGATAATATCACCTTGTTCTGAATCTGGCAGGGCATTGAAGAGTTAATGAATTTTTTCCCCCAGAAAGTCATTGATCTTGTTACAGAAAGAGTAGACTTTTTGCCTCAATAATCATGGGGGTGGGAAGTGGGGAGCTGAGTTAATAAAGTGTCCTCTAGGTTAGGGCTTTTCAACCTTTTCACCCATTGTACCACTTTTAGGATATGACAATATCCGAGTACCACCAGTCGCCTAGCAAGGTGTCAAAAACTTGACAAAAAAAACAGAGGAAAAAACTGATAAATTACAGGTAGCCCTTGACTTAACAACAGTTGGCTTAGTGACTGTTCAAAGTTACAATGGCACTGAAAAAAAGTGCCCCTGAAGCCACAGCCAAGCAAGACGCATGCCTGACTGCCCGGCAGCACTCTTCCTCCTGTCCAAGGTTTCATTGTTATGAGCATTTCTGTTGAGGATTGGCAGCAGGGGTGGGGTGGGGGTTGGTTTTTATTTCCCCCATCTGCTGGGTGGTTGCAGCAGGTTTTGGTCACTTCACATGACCCTGGGGCACTGTGACCATCATAAATATGAATCAGTTGTCAAGTATCTGAATGTAAATCACAAGACCCTGGAGATACTGCAACATTCTAGCTGATCGGTGCTTCTTCTGGGCTCAGCAGAAGCACCGGGATCAGTGCCGAGCTCCAGCTGGAGCCAGGTGCTGATCCTGGTGCTTCCATTGATCCCTGAAAGCCCCTAAGAAGTGCTGATCCTGGTGTTTCCGCTCAGCCCTGACAGCCCTGCAGCTCCAGCCATCTCTCGTTCAGGCTTGTGTGGTGCTGCCATTCCCCTCCCCACTACCACTTTTCTAGGATGGTCGTGTACCACCTGCCAGGTGCCAATGTACCACAGGTGGTACCTGTACCACTGGTTGAGAAGCCTTGCTCTAGGTCAGGACCTTTCAACCTTTTCACCCATTGTACCACTTTTAGGATATGGCAATATCCGAGTACCACCAGTCGCCTAGCAAGGTGTCAAAAACTTGACCAAAAAAAGAGGAAAAAAGTGATAAATTACAGGTAGTCCTAGACTTACAACAGTTCACTTAGTGACTGTTTGAAGTTACAATATTTAAGAATACAGCCAAAATTTAAGAATACAGCCCCAAACCTCTTGTGCAAACACAATGCATCACGTCAGTTGTAGGACAAATAACATGAGCAAGTATTTTATTTCCTCCCTGGATAGAATTCCTGCAGCTGCAGAAAAAGCAGCAAAAATAGAAAAAAAGAGAATGTGCATTTTATTAATGGAGAACAAAGGAACAGTGAGTAACTCAGACTTGAGAGGAAAAAATAGGCTAAAAATAAAAATAAAAATAGTTGACACTGAGTGAAGGAAGCTGCCGAAAAGTGGAGTTTACAGAAGCCAGACAGAGAAATGATTCAGCAATGACTTCTGAACTAGCTAGTAAAAATCACCTACATGCATGATATAATTTATACTCTTTTTATTATTTTAAGTTTTGATGAGATTTGTAAGAAGTTTGTTTTTCTTAATTTACAAGCTTGGTTTTTTTCCCTTTCAGCAGGATTGATTAATCCTATCACCCAAGGAAGGAAATAACTTGTTGATGAAATTTTGACTAATCTTGTCATAGGTGCTGGTGTGTCTGGGGTTAATCCTGTTATTGATTTCTGTGTGTGTTTAGGGCAAACCTGTCAGCTTTCTTTTGTTTTGTTCAAGGCTAGTGCTTATCGCTACATTGTTTCTTTAGCTTTGTGTTTCTTGGCTGTCTGCCTGAGGCTATTAACTGAGCTGTTTTCAGGGTGCCTCTGCCTTGCAGTTCCAGTGCAGTGCAGCTGAGCCCATCACTGTCGGCCAGGCAATTGGCAACTTCCAGTTCCTGTTGCTTTGCTTTGCCCCAGATTTGAGGAATGTGGAAGCCTCCTCCCCCCTCCTGGCCCCTTCCCCGTGAAGAGCTGGAATCTGGGGTTGATCCTGGTGCTTCTGCTGAGCCCTGAAGAAGGCCAATCAGAAGAAACATCAATCAGAAGAAGCACCAATCATCTGGAGCCCACGGCTGATCCTGGGCTTCTGCTGAGCCCTGACAGCCCTGCAGCTCCAGCCGTCTCTCTCTCAGACTTGTGCAGTGCTGCCGCTGGTTCAGCTCATTCCCCTCCCCCACTACCACTTCTAGGATGGTTGTGTACCACCTGGCAGGTGCCAATGTACCACAGGTGGTATCCATACCACTGCTGGAAAAGCCCTGCTCTAGGTTATCTAAAATCAGGTGGTCATATTTATTCTTTAAGATGGCAATAGTCTTGGGACCAATTAGCTGTTGAGAGACAGAAAAGAATATGGTGCAACAAACAGCCACAGAAGACAAAGTTGCTGCATTATCTAGGTCTTAGGCAAGTAGTGCAAGCAGAAACTCTTTCAAACAGTATGATCTTACTTTTAGTAGTGTGATCTTACTCTTGTATTATTCTATCCCTTTCTGTGGTTCTAAAACAGGCTATCATCACAAGGAATGCATATCAGAATATTTCTTTACTAGAAAGGATAGATTGGGTTTAGATCAATTGTATATATTTAATCTTAATTAGAAAGTGTCATGATAGATGACAGGTGATTGTCCTTTAGAGAGAAAAGGAAGATTGTAATTTCAAGTCATGCAACTCCTATTATTCTTTTTCTTAAAAAGTATTCCTTTTTGTTTCATTAATTAAATTTCATCTTTGTTAGTTAAGCATAAGTCTATTATACACTGGAAAAACCTTGCCAGCAAAAGAAAGCTTGGACTAAATGTCTATGGAGATTCTCAGTCATTCAGGTCATAGTTATCCCAAAGATGCTTTTCATTTAAAAGACAAAGGCCACCCTTTTGAAGACAGTGAAGTCCACATTTTGGACATAGAGGACTGCTGGTTTGAAAGAGGGATCAAAGAAGCTATCTATGTCAAAATTGAACAGGCCTCTCTCAACAGTGGGGGAGAGATCTGACATCATCTATCTCCAGTCTACAACACAGTCCTTTCAACAGTTCCAAGAAGGCCCATTTCCACTACTCAGGTGACCCTGAGGACATAGATAAGCCTGCAGATAGCTTTAATGACTCACTAAAAGAATGCAAATGAACACCTGTCTGCAGCAGTATAAATCTTTCTATTTCCCACCATCCAGTCAGAGCTGAAGAAGCTTTTTCGATGAGAAGTGAAACGTCTTCAAAGAAAAAGTCCAGTTGCCTCGTGAAAAAGCATCTTTAGGAAAAGCTGGACTTTGGAAAGTGCCCAATGTTGTTATTTTTGTGGGTGGATTGGATCAGCAAAATAAAGGTTTAGTTATACTAGCACTCCCAACTTATAGCCTTGTCATTTAACTGGTTTTGCTTCCATGATAAATATATGTATCTAATAACTTCATAGATTTTATATACATTTTACATTTTTATTATAATATATAAAAATCAGCAGTGCTTTCTCTGTTGTATATGAAGAGTAAAGAGCACAATTGCAGGAACTGAGTAAAACCTTTACGTGGTTGTGTCCGGGCTGCCTCTGTTCATTTCCTAAAAAATTAAAATCCTTGATTCCATAGATTTAGAGAAAAGGTACTTTTACTAGGAAAGAACTGAATACAGCAAAGGTGAGGCAAGGTCTGAAGGAAAAAGTGCATGAATAAACAAATTGAAACAAATCCCAGAACCCACCCTCCGGTAGTGAGGCAACCAGAGTTCTATCATCGGCCAAGAAAATGTTTTGGAAAAGTCTCTGATCCAGGTGCAATCCTCTCCTTTTATGCATTCTGACGCCAGGACAGTTGGCCTTGGAAACATTAAACAGACCCAAGCTGGCCTCTCTGAGTCCAAGCCTCCTCATAGCTTCACAGAAATTCCATTTCCACTTCCTGCATGCTTCCCTTCCCAAATATCCAGTGCTTCCCCTCCCCACAGTATCCATGGCAGCTGGCAGCAAACTTGAAAGAAAGTGGACATGCTGGCTGACAGGTTGAATTTTGGCTCCCTATGGTGAGCTCTATAAATTCCTAATATGCTCCTAATATATTGTAGTTGTATTTCATGAATCATTTGGATATTTGTACAAGCTTATGAACTTATTTGTTTCTGTACAACACTTAATATTATGGGAAGGATGGCTATGACAATGGTTTTTCCATGTTTCAATCTAAAATGCTGTGGTTACATTTAAGTTTCTTCCCCCCCCCCCGTTGTAGCATCATTCTTCTTAACCTTACTAAGAGATTTGAGATTTAGTTTACATCCAATCAGCTCTCATTATCAGTAAACATGGAGGAATGCAATTTGCACTTTCTGCCTCTCACCTAAAAGTCTGGAATCAGTGGTGACAAAACAGTCAACTTGATATTTTGGATAGAAAACCAACCAGGAGATCAATTAGGTCATTCCTAACACTGAGTTATGTGTTGTCATGAGCTATGCTGTTTTGGGAACCAATAATACAGATTTTAAAATTGTATATTTCTCAGATTGTTGGTGCAAGATATATTATTTCAGGATGGGGGAATCCCATTTCTATTCCATTAGCCAATCAATTTCTTAATTATTTTCCCGTTTCCCTTGCTTGGTCCTATTGATAGTAAAAATCAATGAGACAGAACTATAAAACCCTAGTAAGACCACAACTGGAATACTGCAGCCAATTTTGGTCACTATATCACAAAAAAGATGTTGAGAGTTTGGAAAAAAAATTCAGAGAACAGCAACTAAGATGATCAAAGGCCTGGAGACTAAAACTTACAAAAACAGCTGCAGGACCTGGGTTTGGTTGTCTAAAGAAAAGAAGAAATAGGGGAGACATGATAGCAGTATTCCAGTATTTGAGGGGCTGCCACAAGGGGGGGTGTGTCACGTTATTCACCAAAGCACCAGAGGGAAGAACAAGAAACAATGGTTGGAAACTGATCAAAGAGAGAAGCAACCTGGAATTAAGGAGAAACTTCCTGACAGAGAGGAACAGGTTGCCTTCAGAAATTGTGGGTGTTCCATCATTGGTGATTGTTAAGAAGAGGCTAGACAATCACTTGTCTGAGATAGTATAGGCTCTCCTGCTTGAGCAGGGGGCTGGACTAGAAGACCTCCAAGGTCTCTTCCAGCTCTATTCTATTTTAATTTGTATGTCTACTTATTCTTAATACAATGATTTCACATCTTTCCAATACTGGACTTTATTAAAATTAATAAAACTAGAAGACATCAGATTTAATTTCTCTGAAACTCTCTGAAACTAACTGATATGCCCACATCTGGAAATTCAGGAGATAAATTTGTTAGAACAAATGCTTCTGTTTGTATACCAAGGAAGCAGAACTCTTGAAACTGGCATCATTTCAAAAGGAACTTTTATAGGCAGGTACAGGTAGCAGGAAAGCTAGGCAGGATCTGAGGACTTCCTGCCCAAATCAACAGGTTAAACCCACAAAACAATAACCCCACCCCAACTGTCCATCCGGTCGGTTCAAACAGGCCAATCCACAGGTGACATCAAGCTGTGGGAAAGTAACTGATAAGGCACCTCTCTCAAAGTTGTTAGGTCTTCTCCAGTTCCTCCCTGAGTGCTGAGATAAGGCAGATGGCCCCAAGGCATTTCTTTCACACCCCATAAAGGATACATCAAAGCACATAGTGGAAACAGTCTACGTGCACTACAAGTCCCCGGTTACCCCCCTCTCTCATAGGAGAATGGCAGAACCCGAATAACCTAAATCCAGAGAATATGGATGATTAATAATTGAGGGTTCTTACATGCTGCCCCCCTAGAAAAATGAGAGGTCCACCTGGAGATAGAGAAAATAACAAATAGGGAGAGAGTTGAAACAACAATGTTAGTCAGGCTTATCTCGGTAACAAACATGGAACTTTTTTAGCAGATGGGGAGCCCTGATGTCAACCTGCTAACATCAAATGTTATTGCTTGACAAGAGATTTAGTTTAAGGTTGGGAGGGGGGACGAGTAGGATTGCACCTTTCAAGACCATCTCTAACTAGAGAAGATAAGACCTTGGCGGGTTTTCTAATGGAAGGGAAACTGATTCTTTAAATTAATTGGAGAATATGATTAATGACAAAATTAGAAAGGTGGAGAATTGTGTTTTAATATATTGTGCAAGGGGTGGAGATTTCAGATTCCAGCTTCCTTCGAGCAAGCATTTGCCAGTGTATTAGGCTAATAAAGGACTTTTAAGGTAAACAATGCCTCAGAGTCACTTGAAAAGCCCATACATCAGAAACCTGACACCTAACATGCTTTTTATGCACCCACTCATTTTGTGATGGTGGGAGGTCTTTCCATGCCACCAAGTATTGGGTTGATCCATGTTGTTTCCTGGAGTGTAATATCTCTTTAATTTCAAAATGTTGCTCCCCTTCTCCATAATGGGTTGGGGGGAAAAGATTCTGTTGGCCTTAAAGGGGAGGTTAATTCCCAATTAAGTAGGCTGCAGTGAAATACAGGGTGGACCATCTCAATGTTTTAGGAGTTCCAATTCCACTGTTATTGGGTTTTATGGGGAAGGGTCCTATGAATTTTGGTTCTAGCTTTTTCGATGGCTGCAGGGATTTTAGAAATTTGGTTGAGAGATATACTTTTTCCCCTAGTTTGAATGGTTTCGGTTCCACTTGTTTCTTATCTGCCTGAACTTTGTAAGCTTCTCTCGCTTCATCTAAAGCTTTTCTAACCACAGGATAGGTGTATTGCAGCTGTTTAATCCACTCTTTCAAAGAGGTAATGGTGGGCTCATTAACAGTTAACTCAGGCATCTGTTTGAAACTTTGTCCTGTTGCCACTTGGAATGGTCTATAGCCAGTACTTGAATGCACTGCATTGTTGTAAGTGACTTTTGTGAATGGCAACAGCTCAATCCAGTTGTCTTCTTGGTAATTTATGAAGCATCTCATGAATTGTTCTAATACTGAGTTCAAACATTCTGTCCCACTATTTGTTTGTGGATGATGACTAGATGACAGTCCTTGACTGGCACCAAGTAGGTCCAAAAAAGCTCTCCAGAACTCTGAGGTGAACTTGACCCTCCTGTCTGATATAATGTGTTGTGGGGCCCCATGCAGCTGATATATATGTAGTACAAATAATCTGGCTAAGGCTTTAGCAGTGGGAATCTCTGCCAGGGTATGAAGTGGACCTGCTTGGCAAATAGGTCTGTCACAACCCAAATGACAGTGTTTCCTGCACTTTCTGGCAATTCTACTATAAAATCCATAGAGATCTCTCTCCAGGGTGCTGAAGGGCTGCCCACTGCTTGTAATAATCCTGGTGTTTTCCCCTGTCTCTGCTTTGCTGCTGTGCAGACAGGGCAGCTTGCCACATAGCTTTCAATATCCTTTTTTATAGATGGCCACCAGAATTGCCTTTTGGTCAAATGGAGAGTTTTTGTGAACCTGAAATGCCCCGGCATTTTTGAGTCATGGCAGAGTTGCATGATTTTTACTCTCTGAGTTTTTGGCACGTACAACTTTTCTCCTACCCAGGGCAGTTCATCCCTCACTAAGCAAAGGTTCTTATGGTTAAGGAACCATTCATCAGTTTCTAATGCTCATTTAAACTCGATCCCTGAGTTGCTGCTCAAAGGTGGATTTTTCCTAAGGTTTTTCTTTGCGGTGATCAGAGCCTCTACGTAACTGCTCCCCAGCCTCAGTTTCCTTGCCTGAACTCTTGTAGTTACAGGACCTGCTAATTGTTTTGGGGTCATCAGGGGTTTGATTACTTGGGACTTTATGCTATTGTATTGTGGCATCCGTGGCAAGACGTTGGCTAAAAAGTTCTTTCACCCAGGGATGTACTTAACTGAGAAGTCAAACCGGTGGAAATGCTGGGACCACAAGCTTGTTTTGGGGACAATTTCTTTGAGGTTTTTAGTGCTTCAAAGTTCTTGTGATTGGTCCACACTTGAAAGGGGATTTTACTTCCCTCTAGAAAATGTCTCCACATGAGCAGAGCCCATCACACAGTATACACCTCCTTTCCCCACACTGCCCATGTTCTGTTTCAGAGAGCTTTTTGGATGTGTATGCACAAGATTGCAATTTCCTCTCCTGATTCTCACTGCCCCCTCTGCAACATCACTAGCATCTGCCTGAATGACTTCTCTTAGCAGTAGCTCAACTGAAAAAAGTCTTTTTAATTTCTCAAAAACTCCTTGGCATTCCATAGTCCATTTCAATGGCTGACTGGGTTTCAGTTTTCCCACCCCTTTTATTTTTAGTCAGTTTCTGATGGGGAGGGCAATTTGAGTAAAAGAGGGAATAAACTGTCTATAGAAATTTGCTAACCCAAGGAAGCTTTGTAATTGTTTCTGTGTGCGAGGCAGTGCCCACTCCAACACTGACTATACCTTCTCTGGATCCATTTCTATCCCCTGGTGGGAAATCTGGTAACCCAAGTAATCAATTTTTTCTTTGCAAAACTTGCACTTTGATAGCTTGGTATAGAGGCGTGCTGCACATAGCTTGTTTAAAACTGCTCTGACCAATTTAATATGCTCCTCCTTTGTCTCAGTGAATATTAGGATGTAATCCAAATACACCAGAACCCCCTTGTATAAGTGCTCCTGGAGAACCTCATATATCACCTGCATGAATACTGTGGGCACCCTTTGTAATTGGAAAGGCAGGATTCAGAACTGGAAGCACCCCAAGGGGCAATTAAATGCTGTTTTCCACTCATCATCTTCCTTTATCCTAACTCAGTAGTATGCTTCTCTTAAATCCAGTTTGGAGAATATTTTCCCCTTGGAAAGGTGAGCCAGCATGTCCTTCATTAATGGCAAAGGGTAGACCTTGTTCTCACAAACAACGTTTAGAGATCTATAATCCACACACAGGTGTACAGACCCGTCTTTTTTCTTCCAGAATAACACAGGAGCTGCCATCTTCAGCTGTGTCAGATGAATGAACCCTTGTACTTCTTTCTTTTCAATGAACTTCTGCAGCTCCTTGAGCTCTCTAGGAGTCATCAAATAGAGCTTGGGTTTGGGTAGTTTAGCTCCCGGTAGGTTAGTGTGTGTGTGGGGGGGGTAGTTCATTGGATCTTTCCTCACTGAAGACTTCAGCCAGATCTTGGTATTCTTTAGATATGCTTTCTAATGGCCTGTTGCTTGCAGCTGCCACCACCTTGGCCATTCTCCTCCCTCTCCTTTTTTGTACCCTGTCCTGGGTCACAGCCTTCCTTTTCAGGAACCTCAATTCCCTTGTTCTCCAATTTATTCTCAGATTCCAAGCTTTCAACCATGTCATCCCCCAAATCAGGGGCCATTCCATGCCAGGGGCTACAATGAATGTTATAGTCTCTGTATGATCCCCCATCATGAGTTCAATCGGCCAGGTAGTCAGGGTGGCTGGAACTCCCCCTGAGATGGACCCATCTAATTGCCCAAAGGAAATGGGTTTCTTCAGCCTCCTCACTGAATCCCCAAATTCCCCACTAGGGTTGGGCTGATTAGGCAGCGAGTGCAACTTGAGTCTATTAATGCTTTTAGGGCTACTTTCTCTTCCATCTCTGGGCTGAACAGTTCTATGGGTCTGGTGAGGGGCACAATGGGTTCACTTACCAGGAGTTCATTGTCCAAATTGCTGTCAGAGGTTTCCCACAGTTTCTCCAACAGAGTTGGAGTTTTGCCTCCCTGTGGTTTGGAGGGCTGGACCTCTATGACTTCGGTGATTCTCCCAGGTTCGCGGTGGTGGCTTTCCAGGTTTCCCTCCTACGATGCGATCTGCCCTCAGGATTGGCACTTTCAAACAGTACTCGGCTGCTCAGTGGCCTTCTTTGCCACATCTGAAACAAGCAGTTGAACATGGATTCATGGTCATGGTCGGGGTCTTTCCTGTCTTTTTTTCCTTCTGAGAAGGAACATCTCCAGGTCTGGCCCATTCACCATTGGCTGCATGCTAGGTCAATTTTGACCTCTTCTACCATTATGTACCAACCGTGGAGGCAGACTGGATCCTCCAGGGTGATGCAAGCCTGGTAGAGGTCATCGTTCAAATCATCCTTGAACAGGCCAATCAAGATTTGGTCCAGCCAGTTGAGGCAGCCTGCCAAATCTCTAAACTCCTTGGTGTACTCAGCCACTTGTCATCTGTCCTGCTTTATGGTTTTGATGTGCTCCCTGGTTTTCTGGTGGGTCCTCGAACCTCTTTCTCATGGCTGCCATGAACAGGTTAAAATTCCAGAGCTCAGGAGAATCAACGTTATATAGGACACTATCCACCAGGCAGCCGCACCTTCCAGGGCCAGAGTTATGATCCTGATGTGCCCACAGTCCCTGGGGATGTCCCGCCCATATTTGTGGATGTAGCTCAGGACGTGGGCTAGGAAAAAGCCCAAATGCTGGGGGAATCCATTGCACTTTACCCCCAGGGCTGGGACCTTGCAGTCAGGCAGTTGAATCCCCCTCCTTCTGGCTCAGTGTCCATCTCCTCCAGCTGGGGTGGCATGGGGTAGTGACCATGGCTGTCATTCCAGTGGCTTCTGAGGTGCTTGTGGAAGGGCTGGGGTTTGCGAATTCACTCTCCTGGACCTCTTCTTCCTTTTCCTGACCCATGGCTATCAAACCCCGGCAGGGATCGGCCTCTTCTTCCTGGAGGTTTTTGAATGCCTCCATCAGCATGCCAATAGCTTGCTTGAGGAAGCAGTCAGAACACACTGGCCTTTCACCTCGTCTTTGCTGACATTTAGCAATCTCTCCATCTTGTGCTTCCAATTGGATTGATGGCTGCCATGCTTGACGGTGACTTTCCTAGCTTTTGTGTCCCAGTCGTCCTTCTTCTGCACTCTGAATGACCACCTTGGTTTGTTTTGAGTGTCCATCTCGTTGGATGAGCTGGCGGAGTCTAAGCCACTGCAAACCTTCAGTGAGGCCCCCTCCAAGCACTCTGTTTCTCTCTTCTCACCTCCATGATATAGAATAGAATAGAATAGAATAGAATAGAATAGAATAGAATAGAATAGAATAGAATAGAATAGAATAGAATATGGAAGAGACCTTGGAGGTCTTCTAGTCCAGCCCCTTGCTTAAGCAGGAGAACCTATACTATCTCAGACAAGTGAATGTCTAGTCTCTTCTTAAAAATCGCCAGTGATGGAGTGCCCACAATTTCTGGGGGTAAGTTGTTCCACTGGTTGATTGCCCTCATTGTCAGGAAGTTTCTCCTTAATTCCAGGTTGCTTCTCTCTTTGATCAGTTTCCAACCATTGTTTCTTGTCCTTTCCTCTGGTGCTTTGGTGAACAACCTGGCCCCCTCTGCCTTGTGGCAGCCCCTCGATACTGAAACACTGCTATCATGTCTCCCCTATTTCTTCTTTTCTTTAGACTAGCCAAACCCAAGACCCATAGCCATTCTTCATATGTTTTAGTCTACAGGCCTTTGATCATATTACCGCTCTTCTCTGAATTTTTTCCAAACTCTCAACATCTTTTTTGTGATATGGTGATCAAAATTGGCTGCAGTATTCCAGGTGTGGTCTTACTAGGATTTTATAAAGTGGTAATAATACTTCACGTGATCTTGATTCTATGCCTTTGTTTATAAAACCTAGGATTGTGTTAGATTTTTTTGGTTGCTGCTGCACACTGCTGGCTCATAATCAAGTGATCATCTACTAGGACTCCAAAATCCCTCTCACAGTTACTGTTTTTAAGCCAGGTCTCACCCAATCTGTATTTGTACCTTTGGTTTTTCCTGCTTAAATGTAAGACTTTGCTTTTCTCACATTGAAACTCATTTTGTTGGTTAGGGCCCATTGTTGAAGTTTGTCAAGATTTTTTTGGATTCTGAGTTTGTCTTCTGTGGTATTGGCTACTCCTGTCAGTTTGGTGTCATCTGCAAATTTGATGAGTTCCCCTTCAATTCCCTCATCTAAGTCATTTATGAAGATATTGAAGAGTACTGGGCCTAAGAGGGAGCCATGTGGTACCCCATTGCTTACTTCTTTCCATGTGGATGTAGTATTTCCAGTGATGTTGTGATGACACAGGAGCAGGGGAATGAAACTCCATTCCCCAAGCCCGATTTCTATCTGCTGGGGGGTCCAAACGGACCGAAAGTTGCCCCGTAGAGGTGACTGGCCAAAGGGTGAAACTTTGTAGATCACAGGCCAGCTGACCCACTTGTTCCAAAGATGCCCTTGGCAGGAAGAAAGGCTGACTGCACCCATGTGGTCAGCCAGAAGCCGCTGACCATTGGAGACAACACAAACAGGCGGAAAGCAAAACAGCTAATCTGGGTGAGACTACTTTCCTTACCTCTCTACAAGTGAAAAAATACTGTTTCTGGAAGAGACTCCCAAAAGCAAGAAATCTCCAAGCTTTAGGGAGGGGGGATTTTTTTCTCTACCCCTCCCACCTGAACTATAAGTGGTGGTTTAAGCTTTGGGGAAAATTAAAACTGACTTATAATAATATTGTGAAGAGGGATAGAAGAAGGATATTTTGGGATTTCTTTGCATTTATTAAACTTTTTTTTATTCCTTGTTTGGAAACCATTGGATTTTAGCTTTCTAAACTTTTTAAAGTTTGGTAGGAGTGTACATCTAATGACATCTAGTGGCAAAACTAAGAACTGCATTTAACCTTGCATTTTTAACTTTATCAAGCTGTTTTGACTGGAGCCCTAAAACATGGCTAGATGTCTACACACAGCATATAGTTTAAACTTTTTAATCTCCTTGGAATTTATAGTCCTGGAAATTGTGGTTGGAAAAGAGAAAAATCTTTTTGGATTGCCCTTTTCTACAGGATGGATTGCAATTATAAATAAAAATTGTTTTGAAGTCATCTGACTTCCCTGGATCACAAATACAGCATGACCTGGAATTTTTACAAGTTGTTTTGACAGAATGAATAACAAGAAACTTCTACTAGCAGAACACTTTGGATTACAAATTTTGGTATATTTTTTTCCTTTTTTCCCTTTTTTATTATCTATTATGTTTTACTATTTGCCTCTCCTATTTGTTAGAAGCCTATTGGGCTACAAATTCTGATTTACTCGGTGGATTATAAAGTATGATTAAAAGATAAAAATGAGTGTCCCAAATCTATGTAAAGCTGGAAAAACAGTAACTTCTGCTTCCTCCTCTGTTTCTGCAAATCCAGTTTATCAGAGATCAATTGATACAATGCTCCAACAAGAAAAGGCTAATAACTTCCAAAAAGCAACATTACAAGCAATCCAAAAGGCAATTGCTACTCACATGGCAGCTACAATGAGAAACTACGAGGATATGAAAAGTAATCTTGATAAAATGAACCAAAAAATTAATAACATGGACTCTCAATTTGGAAATTTTAAATAGATGGTTACAAACAACTAATGAAGAATTCAAAAAATAGAAAATAAATCAACTGAGGTTGACCAGAAACTAGAAGTCTTAAAAGATGAAAACCAGAAATTGATGCAAATAAATGGAGAACTAGAAGATTCAATAGCTGTCATGGAAATGGAAAAGGCCTCATACTTTTTAAGATTTCAAAATATAATGGAAGATAAGGAAGGGGACCTTCTAGACCTGATAATGGAATTATTGTCAGACGCATTAAGAATTGAGAAACAGGAAATGGAAGGAGAATTAGATCAGATCTATAGAGTCTCCAGAGAAGTACATGTTAGATTTCTTAAAAGATCCAGAAGAGACAGGATTTTGAGCAGAGTAAGAGATGAACCTCTGAAATACAAAGAAAAAGAAATTGTAGTTCTCAAACAAATCCCTAGGAGAATAAGAGAATCCCGAAGAGAATACCAGTTTTTCTAACTAGAAAATTAATAGAAAAAGGAGTGAATTTTAGATGGCTGATTCCAAAAGGGATTTTAATCTATTGCGACACGAAAAGATATAGACTGGATATGCCACATAAAGCAATAGAATTGTATGACAGCTAGAGAGTGTTTCTGGAAGAAGGTGATTTTGAACCTGATACAATGAGAGAAACAAAGAAACAGGAACAGATGGCAGTAGAAGGAGCAGTTAAGAGAGTAGGAATAAATTAAAAATACATACACAGAAGAAGAAGCAAGACCAAGAGAACAGTATTCAGGTGGAGATTCATCTGGAGATGTGCAAGGCATTGCCTGCCTCAGTCCTGCGGAGAGCCCATGATCAGCACATGCAGTTTAAACTGATTGGGGGTGGCAGGCGGCCTGATGCAGTCTTCAGGCAGCAATTCAGCTGGAGCTCTGCAAGGCATTGCCTGCTGGGTCCTGCAGAGAGCCCAGGATCAGTGCATGTAGCTCCAGCTGATTGGGGATGGCAGGCGGCCTCACACAGTCTTCAGGCAGAGATTCAGCTGGAGCTGTGCAAGGCATTGCCTGCCTGGGTCCTGCGAAAAGCCCAGGATCAGTGTGCACAGCTCCAACTGATTGGGGGTGGAAGGCAGCCTCAGGCAGTCTTCAGGCTGAGATTCAGCTGGAGCTGCGTGAGGCATTGCCTGTCTGGGTACTGCGGAGAGCTCAGGATCAGCACATGCAGCTCCAGCTGATTGGGGGTGGCAGGCGGCCTCACCCAGGCAGATTCAGCTGGAGCTACATTGTCACTGCATTTTTTTCTGTTTGTCAGCTCCGCATGTCTCACTCTGTATTTCTGCCAGCTGCATAGTAATCTTATCAATGTAACCAAGGTGATTGTCACATGTCCAGCCATGTTATGGTTTCAATCTGTTTTGTGCTATTAACTGCACATGTCTACAAAGGTTTTCTCACTTTACTTTCTTCCTTCTCTTTGTATTCTGTCTGATGAGAGAACATAGTCAGCTAGGAGGTTTTTTTTGCTTTCCAATTAAAGTTTTATATACAGTAGAATATGCCTCAGTTTTGTTTATTTTTACCTGATGTTTACTATGTGTCATATGAACCACGGTTCATCGCCCTCTGATAGGGAAGTATTAATTTATTTCCCTGACATTGCTGGCAGAGGATGGTTTGTTTTTATTTTCAAGAATTTTTTTTGCTGATAAGCGTATAGGCACTTAGCCAGTTAATTAGTCCAGCGACTGAGGAACGCTGTGATTAAACTGCTGCAATATGCCAAAGAAAAGAAAGAAGGCCCGTTATCAGTCTGTTGAAGAGGAGACAGCCGTTTCACAGAGATATCTCCCTTCAGGTTTACAGACTCCCCTCGCATCTGCTACACGTCTTGGAGAAGAGAATCCAGCCTCTAAGTCAAGGTCAGTCTCACCGTTTTCTGATATTACAAGCCCTCCAGAAATAATTTATACTCATGGAGCACAGGCTATTTTTGAGGGGCTCGGTGCTAGGCCAAAAGGCTCATTAGAAAAGGGAGTGATTCATTATCCTCCTAGCCCTGAACAATCTGTGCAGGAGAAGCTTTTGCAAAGTTATTATGAACAAATTTAAGCTTTTGACAAAGAGCTGCAGCAGGCAAAGGCATATGCATCAATGATTAAGCAGCAGGGGAGAGACTCTGCTGGCATACACATTCCAGATTGAGCCATATTGCCTTCTTCTCCAAAGCCAAAGCCATACCCACAAGATTCAGCCATATTGCCTTCTTCTCCAAAGCCAAAGCCACACCCACAATGGAGTAATGTGACAGACGAATGGGAACAGGAGGCTCCCACGTTACAGTCTCCTGACCAAGTGCAGTCTCAAATGACACACAAAGATATCAAGGCTACAATGATGCCTGAATCTAATGTTATAGCACCATCTGCTGGTGAATCTGTTTTACAAGATAGAAATGCTTTTTAAAGAATGCAGTACGCATTTTCACCGATGTCTCTTCATCAAGCATTGCTCCAAGCTGTAACACCTCCACGTTCATTGGGTGCTCCAGCTAGAATTCCTATTAATACTGCTACTATCCAGGTTTCTGTCCCAGATGGAACACAACAACAGTCAGCCCACGTGCAGCTACCACTGGGTTCTCAGATGTAAAGGCCAGCACCTTCTGTAGGTCAACCTAATGTACCAGCCCGAGGGCCAGCGCCTCCTGTTGGCCAGGGTGGAATTGCAGTTCCAATACAGTCACCAGCACCGGTACCAGCAGCAGCCCCATTGCACCTGCCGCAAGCCTTGGCACAGGCGCCACTGGTGCCCCCTGCTGGTTACATCCAGATTGCACAGCCTGCACAACCAGTGCCTCCTGCAGGTCAAGTCCAATTTGCACAACCTGCACACCCAGTACCTCAATTGCATGTTCCTCAACAGGCACCCTCTATTGTACCACTGGCTGGTGATTCAAAATTGAAGTGATCAGGACAGAATTACAGGGCATGGGTGAGTGAGGTTGGACTCTTGCTCCACAGAGAAGGTACTCTTTCCATGGTATTTAATCCTCCTGCCCAGCCATGGATTCCTGACATATGGGACTTAAATAATAGAGCATGCACAACATTATTGATGTCAATGGACACTGAATTGCAGCTCACATTTTCACAAGATGCAACTGCTCAACAAATTTGGACTCAATTAGAAGCATGTTATCGGCCTATGTCAATTGAGTCTACATGTTTGCTTTTGTCCGAGTTCCATGGCTCTGGATTAAAACCTGGTGAACTTATTGGAGAACACTTAACTAAAATGAAAGGTATAAGAAAAGAACTGGGTGAAAAACGCTATCCTATTGATGACTTTCAAATGATCAGCATTATTATTAACTCATTGAACTATGAATTGAAAGATGCTATTACCAAGATTAATCAAGTGCCTATTGATGAACGCACAGTGGATCATGTATGCAGAATTTTAACCGAAGAAGAGGCACTTTTGCAAGCCACGCCACATTTGAGAGGACCACCTGCATCAAGAGCTCCAGTGAGGCGTTCCTTCCATGGAAGAGCCTACGTTCCAAGGATGCCAAGATGTTACATCTGCAATCATGTGGGACATGCCACCTGGGATTGTCCCCAATGATTTCCAGCGCCCGCCACGTACCAGCCCAAAGGAACAAATTCCAGGGAAGGCAGAGGTAGAGGCAGACAACAAGGTCATGGTCGTGGTTCCAGGCGTGATCCACAAGCTCCACTTGCCACATTGGCTTTAACCAACGATCCACAACTTCAACCAGAGTACGACAGACAACTTCTTTGGACTTTGGACAGTGGAGCAGCATTACACGTTACCTATAGAAAATAACTTTATACAGAGATGCACGAGCCTGAACTTCATAAGCTTTACTTTTTTTCAAATCATCCTGTTCAGGTCATGGGAAAAGGAACTGTTTACATTGAAGTGCTTGATGCATACATTCCTGATGTTTATTATGTACCATCAGCTAATAGCAATTTGCTTAGTCAGAGTCACTTGTCTAGGGTATCATAATTCCAGGTACATCATCCTGAAAAAGTGAGTTATGTAGTTAAAGATGGAGATATTGTTGCTGAAACCATGTTGATTGGTGGTGTTTATTACTTAAAGCCAAAGTCTAAGCAGCAAGAGCAGGCAAGTATACAAGCTCCAAAAAGGGAAAGTGCAGGCCCAGTGAGAGATGTCCCAGAGAGAGATCCTGTTGCTATTTCAAAGGCTCCTAAAGCCAACAAGAAGACAAATTAAGACACAGGTTGCTCACGGCAAGCCTGAGATTCCTAATACATATGCTAATGTTGAGAATTCACTAACTGGTAAACCTTTGCATTCCAGGTGTATTCATAAGTGGCATAGAAGATTGGGTCATGCCAGTTTCCGTGTTCTGAAGAAGATGCCAGAGTTCGCAAGAGGTTTGGATCTAAAGGGATGTAAGGTGTTCTTGGATTGTGCTGTCTGCAAAAAATCCAAATCCAAAGCAGCAGCAATTCCAAAGCGCACTACACGCCTGTCAACACGCATTTTTGATTTGGTACACACTGACATAGTGGGTCCTTTTACACCAACACTTGGTGGTAAAAGATATTTCTTGACAATTGTTGATAACTATTCTAGATATGGATATGTATTTCCTATGAGAGAAAAATCTGAGACCTTTCAGATCTTTAAAGACTTTGCCGCTCTTGTCTATACCCAACACGAAGTCAGCATCGCCAGAATTCAGAGTGATTGCGGTGCTGAATTCATGTCTCAGCGTTTTCAGGACTGGATGCGTAGGAACGGCATACTACACCAGACCTCAGCTCCTTACACTCTGGCTGAAAATGGAGTGGCAGAATGTAGAAACAGGGTTCTGCAAACAATGATGCATTGCCTACTTGAAGATGCTAACCTCAGTCTCCCATACTGGGGTGAGGCTATTAAATATGCTAATCATATCATCAACCGTACTTGGAGTAGTGTAATAAATCAGACCCCTTATTTCATGTTATATGGACACAAGCCTGACCTCTCGCATCTCCATATTTTTGGTTCATACGCTATGGTGAATATTCCTTTAGCTCAAAGAAGGAAAGGGAGTCCTGCAGCAAAAAGAATGAGATTTATGGGTATTGATGATAATTCAAAATGGAGCAAATACATCGACTCTTCCCATGTGATTGTGATTTCCCAATCCGCTACTTTTGAGGAAGATGCTGATTGGTCCAGGATTCATTCTAATGATCCTGGAGTTTATTTTCCTAGAGATGCTGCTGCTAATGCCACGCAGCCTGATGATCAAGATGCACAGGCGAATGTTCCTTCCACGAGTTCTTCTCAACCTACTGTTCCGTCTTCATGAGCCACCGATTTTGCTGCTGGCAACGATGATGACGAGGATGAAACGGAAGAAGAATGGATGGTTCCGAGACGTTCCAAGAGGACCACAAAGGGAATCCCTCCAAAATGGTATTCGTGGCAAGTAACGAAAGCACCTTTACCTTTGATTTGTAATGTTACACTTCCTCCTGAGAAGTTCACACAAATCAAACATCTTCCTGAATCAGAGCAAGATAAATGGTATGAGGCAATGCAGGCTGAAATGGACAGTCCAAAGAAACTTCAAGTGTTTACGCCTGTAAGCCCTCCAGCAAACAAGAAAGTTATTGGTACTCGATGGGTCTACAGAATTAAAAAGAAGCCAAATGGTGAGTCATTGTATAAGGCCAGACTTGTAGCCCAGGGTTTCGCTCAACGTTTTCCTGAGGACTATACAAATACTTATTCACCCACAGTGCGGACTGAGAGTGTGAAAATTGCTTTAGCCACTGCAACTATCCTTGGTTTAGAGGTTTTCCAGTTTGATGTTGAAACGGCTTATCTACACGTTGATCTTGATGAAGAAATCTATGTGAAAGGTCCTCCAGGTTTCTGACAGAAAGAAGGGGATACCTGGTTTCTACACAAAAGTCTTTATGGTCTGAAACAGTCTGGTTTAATGTGGTACTTATGTCTTTCTGACAAACTAAATTCAATGGGCTTTATTAAGTCCGAAACAGATGAATGCGTGTTTACAAAAAGATCTGATAATAGGTATGAGATAATTCTTGTTTATGTTGATGATATTGTTTATATTGGTCCAAATAAGCAGATGAGTGAGAATTTTGCTAAAGCTTTACAACAGTTTTTCACATTGAAGTCTTTAGGATATATTAACACTTATTTGGGTGTTCAGGTTGTCAAAACTCAGAAGGGGTTTAGTCTTACACAAGAAGATAAGATTGAACAACTATTGCATCACTGCAACATGGATGCTAAACCTGTGAGTATACCCATGCAAACCGATTTTCACAACTTGACACATGAACCAAGTCCTGAGTTTGAGGATCAAACACTTTATTGCTCAGTCATTGGGTTGCTGCTGTATATTAGTAGTTGGACTAGACCCGACATTGCACTTAGTGTTAATCTCCTATCAGGATACATAGGCAAAGCAAAACAGTTTCATTGGACATCTGTTAAGAAACTATTGAGATATCCAAAACACACTAAAACATGAAGTTGTTGTTAGAACCCACACATACTGACTATGCAGAGTTATGTTGTTATGCAGATTCTGATTGGGCAATTGATAAGAAATCATGTAAAAGCACTTCAGGTTATATGATGTTTTTAAATGGATGTCCTGTTTACTGGCATGTGCGTAAACAGAATTTTGTTTCTTGTTTTTCTACTGAAGCTGAATATGTTTGTGTTTCAGACACGTGTAATTCTCTAACGTGGTTTGATGCTTTAGTCACAGATATCTGGACACACCTGATTCGACCGATCACTGTGATGGAAGACAACGAATCTGTGGTTTATATATCTGAGAATCGCTTTACAGATTCAAGACACATTGGCATCCGTTATCAAAATATAAGACAATCTGTTAAACAAGGTTTCGTAAAATTGCAGTATGTGCCTACACATGATCAGATTGCTGATATGCTGAACAAACCACTTCCTACAGCTCAGCACGACTATCTGTGCAACAAGATGTGCCTTATCTGAGATCTGCATTACTGACAAAAGAAGGGGCTGTCACTGCGGGTTTTTTTCTGTTTGTCAGCTCCGCACGTCTCACTCTGTGTTTCTGCCAGCTGCATAGTAATCTTATCAATGTAACCAAGGTGATTGTCACATGTCCAGCCATGTTATGGTTTCAATCTGTTTTGTTTTATTAACTGCGCATGTCTACAAAAGTTTTCTCACTGTACTTTCTTCCTTCTCTTTGTATTCTGTCTGATGAGAGAATGTAGTCGGCTAGGAGGTTTTTTTTTGCTTTCCAATTAAAGTTTTATATACAGTAGAATATGCCTCGGTTTTGTTTATTTTTACCTGATGTTTACCATGTGTCATATGAACCACAGTTCATCGCCCTCTGATAGGGAAGTATTAATTTCCCTGACATACATGAGGCATTGCCTGTCTGGGTCCTGTGGAGAGCCCAGGATCAGCACATGCAGCTTAAACTGATTGGGGGTGGCAGCCAGACTCACAAAGTCTTTAGGCAGCGATTGAGATGGAGCTCCACAAGGCATTACCTGCCTGGGTCCTGCAGAGAGCCCAAGATCAGCGTGTGCAGCTCCAACTGATTGGGTGTGGCAGGCGGCCTAACGCAGTCTTCAGGCAGAGATTCAGCTGGAGCTGCACAAGGCATTGCCTGCCTGGGTACTGCGGAGAACCCAGGATCAGCACTTGCAGCTTTCTGTTTTTTTGGTCATCATGTTTTTGACACCTTGCTAGGTGGCTGGTGGTACTTAAATATTGCCATATTCTAAAAGTGGTAAAATTGGTGAAAAGGTTGAAAAGCCCTGCTCTATAAGATTATTTAGTTATGGTAAAAACAAGTAAGAGATAGAGATATAAAATGTGCATGGCATGGAAAAGTTAAGGTTTTTTAACCTCTCTTTCATTGAAATTAAACATAGGGAGATTCGGAACAAAACATCTGTACACATCCATAATTAAAATGTGGAATTTGTTCCTATTACGTGTTACAGTGATCACCATTATAGATAATTTGAAAAAATTAAATGGCTTATATCAGTATAGGATAGCTTCCTAGTTTCATCTTACCCATACTCCTTTATCACTAACTAAACAGGCTAAAAGTGTCAGGAAATAATATCCATTAAAAATATCCAAGCTCAGTTACTGAAATTGTTGAGATTTCCTCTGTACAATCTCATTAACAAATCTCAGGATTATTTCCACCTACGGAAGTCAGTCTGCATCACCAAATATTTTCTCAGGCATTGAAATGCAGAGATTACACTGGTCTGAGGATGTTTATTTTGGCAGGAAAAAAATCTTCCTCTTTTCCCCTAAATAGAATCCAATCTTTTTTTTTGCCAACTTCCTGTAAGAAAAACAGGAAAACACTCCAAAAATGTCCAGAAATCTCCAGTATGTAATATGTGGATTCAGGATTCCCACCAATGTCAAGGGTAGGGACAGGAGGGGCAAAGAAGTCTTATTTTCCTTAAATGGAACTCATCTACCTCCTTTCTGGTAAATTGCAATATACAGAATTGTGCTTTTAGTCATTCATTCATCCAGCAGTACTTAGAATTATTACAAATGAATATTGTTTGTATTTTCATCTGTTAAAAAAAATCAAACACTGCAGTCATACTGGCAATAGCTGGCACAAGACTGTAATGCTGCAACAGGTAGAAGGAAAAAGAGGAGGACAATCAGCAAGATGGATGATTAACAGTGGTGATGAGGGCACTGTTGAAAGAACAGGTTTGGATAGGTCATCATGGAGAAAATATACATGGTCACTAGAGTCAAAAATGACAATGGCAAATAATCAATCACCAATTATTACAATCCATGGATATTCTACCATGAATATTGTATATGTGTTGCAATACATAATTTTCCTGAGAAATATTATAACTTGCTTTAAGGAATCCTTCATATTTCACAGTAGTTGTGAAGATTCTGAAGTAAATTACTTGTCACTTTAGACAACATTTCCTTAAATTAATTATATAATTAATTTATGCAATTTAATTGATCTATCTCTCCTTGCAAATATATCAAGCAAAGCTAAAGCCTTATGCCATTGTTATTTAACTTTTTGTATTAGTGACATTTTTAAGATTTCTGCTGAGCCAGAATTCCATCATCTATATTCCTTACCCATTGCCCTATTTCTATTCTTCATTATACTGATGATGCAACTACTCTGTCTATTTTCTAATGATGCCTCAGAGTTTTATTACTTCATTTTGCTAGGACTACTCTAAAATAACCAAAACTTCTCTTTAAGTCACCAATTAGATTCTGTTTTATCTTTTTCTTTAAGTCCCCAGATTAGTTGGATGATCAATGAGAAATGTATTGAACAAGTCAAATCTTTTAAATATTTGGTTGAGAGAGAGAGAGAGAGAGAGAGAGAGAGAGAGAGAGAGAGAGAGAGAGAGAGAGAGAGAGAGAGAGAGAGAGAGAGAGAGACTTAGCTCTCATGTAGGGTTTACTCTCATGTAGGAATTCTAGACTAAGTCCCCATTTGACTCCTTCCTTGGCTTGACCAGTCTCTCTCCTATGTTGTGTATTTAATGTTTGTCTTCCAGCTGCTAGTCAATTTCAAGTGAGAATGCTTCATATGAAAAGCAACTGTTGCATTTTTTAAATCTGCAAATCAGTTTCCTAACTTTTCTACAGCATCATTTCCCTGCCTCCCAGAAATGTCCCTAGATACATTTTAAATATATCCTATATCATGGCACTAACTGGGGTGCTACTTCTTTGAACAATTGGTAGATATGCTAATCATTCATATAAAAGCCATATATATATATGTGTGTGTGTGTGTGTGTGTGTGTGTGTGTGTGTATATATATACACACACACACACACACACACACATATATATATACCTATATATACACACACACACACATATATATATACATATCTATATATATACGCATACACACACACACACACACACACGCACACACACATATATGTAGATCTTTGGTCATTCGGGATTTTTCCCACGTAGAATTGGAGGTATCAGGGCAATGTTTCAATGAAATCTCATCCGTCATCCTCAGGCTGGTGACTTCAGCTTCGTTCTTCTGGGAGAAGTGTGTGATAGTGGCCGTTTTTTCTTCTTTTTTAAACTGCCAGAGGGGGTGTGTTCTGTGGGTGGAGGCTTGGCTGTGTTCTGATGGGGTGGAGGTGTGCTCTGATTGGGTGGGGGCTTAGCTGTGTTCTGATTGGGTGGGAGTGTGTTTTGAATGGGGGCTGTGTTCTGATTGGGTGGGGATGTGTTTTGAGTGGATGGGCTGGTCTCAGCTGCCAGCCTTAGACCTGAGTTGTGCTGCTTTTGTTCAGCTCCGTGTTTGTGGTGGTGCCATGTTTTTATAGTGGGTGTCAGTTTGCTTATTGTGTGGTTTGGAGGGGTTTAAAGTGGCTAATGTTCCTTGCAAATCTAGTTTAATAAAAAACCAAGAATTGATTAAGAGATGCTACTTTAATCAGTCTTTTTAGATTGGGCTAGGATTAATACCATGACTCATTGTAGTTGAAAGTGACAAAATTTAAAAAAATACATAATGGTTTTTAATAATTAATTTTAATGTTTCACTGGTCATTTTCCTCTGGTCATATAAAGTGATACAAAGCAATTCCTTTATTGTTTTTAAATATTAAATTTAGTATAAGAAAATACTTGAACTTGAAGTCTTTTGCTTTTAATAAGAATATTTAAAAGCATTGGAAAACAGCATTGGCTGAAAAAAACCTGCAAAGAGTTTTGAAAAATATCTTCCACCAGATTTTATTCAAATATTTTTTCATTTTTTTAGTTGCAGCATTTATTTCTAATAGATAATTTTCCAAATGAATGGCTTTTTGATGGAATAATGGACTATAGATATTTATATTCTACCATTTTTATGAATGTACTTAGATATCTTAACTATGCATGCTTTTTTAAAAAAGGCTTTTCTGGGTTTCTTGTTTTTGTTTTCTCCTTCTAGTTGCTTTGTTTTCCTGATCAATGTCTGTTTAAATAAAATGAAGTCTGCTAATGAGTTATCAAAAATAGTGAGAGTGTTGAGAACACTGAGGAATTTGTTGCATTTAGCAAGAGGTGTTTATAACAAAGTTGGGTGGGCAAGTACTTCAGAAGACGTTGTTAAGGCTTGATTTTTTTTATAAAAGAAGCAGCCAACCAAAACAAATTATTTTCAACTTCTATTGTTTTACTTTCTAGCAATATAAAAAAGGAACACAATGTTCTTTGTGTTTTGCTATTTCCATTAAGCCTTCTCTAACTATAAAGTCTCGCAAATTGTGTTCCACCAACTTTATGAGCAAGCTTTTGCTATATACACATTTAAAAACTACTTAGCCCTTCACTTAAGTACAGAGCAACTAGTCCCAAATCACAATTGCAAAAAAAGGGGGCACACTGCTTTATACCACTTACCAGGGGTTCATCCTCTGAGTTGTCCGAGGTATCTGTTGCCCCTGGGAGTTCCCTTCCCATGCTTGGCAGAGGGTGGGGACTCTATAGCCTCTGTTGCTCTCATGGCAGGTTCTTGTGGGTTGGCTGGGGACTTCCCTGACTTTCTGTCTGGTGTTTGATCTGGGTTGCATTGAGGGACTTTTGAGCGGCACTCTATGGCATGAGCCCCTCTCTCCCGCATTTGAAACAGCCTGTTGACTTCTTGGCTTTGGCTGGTGTTTTTGCTGGTTTGCGTGATGGCTCAGGAGGCGAGCGGCCCCACGGTTTTCCTTGGCAGTGCCTCTTCAGTAGGTCGATCTCTGCTTCCTCTGCCAAGATGTACCATTCATCGAGTCCCCTTGAGGCAGGCAAGCATCATACAGGATGTGGTTTAGGCCATCTTTGAAGTGGCTAAGGAGGATGTCTTCTGGCCAGTTCAGCTTGTTGGCGATGGCCCGGAATTCTTGTGCATATTCAGCTACCAGGCATCTGCCTTGCCTCACTGTTTTGATCTTCTTGTGGGCTTTTCGGTCAGCCAGTGGGTCCTCGAATTACCTTCTCAGAGAGGACATGAAGTGGTTGAAGTTGTGGAGCTCTAAGGCATTGGAATCATGCAGGTTCACCATCCAGTCTGCAGCTGCCCCATCCAGAGTGGATTGCACAATACAGATATGGGCTTTGTCACTGGAGATGTCTGTATTCTTTGATGTAGCTAAGGACTTGGGTTAGGAAGAACCCCAAGCATTCCGACTCTCCCCTGAATTTTGTGTCCAGCAGCGGGAATCTTTGGATAGACCAGTACCTTTGCCGCCGACGGTGTTGTCTTCCATCCTTATTGGCAGCTGTGGGTCAGAGAGGAATGGGGGCTGCTGAAGTGGTAGCTGCTGTCTCGGTGGTCTCGGTGGATGTCCCCAGGACTTCAGCTTCCAATTCCCCCTCAGTGTCTCTCTGGCTGCAGCCGAAAGTATTGGTGCAGCCATGGGGTTCAGGTTTCCCATCTCCTAGAGAACCAAGGGTTCTTTTCATCAGGTCAATAGCTTTCTCTAGGATCCAGTTCAAGTGCTGCATGTGATCTCCTTCCTCTTCGCTAAGGTGAAGGGATTTCTCCATTTCTTGCTTCCATCTGGGTTGGTGGTTGCCTCGACCCAGGGTCACCTTTCTTGATCTCTTTTCCCACTCATCTTTCTTTCCAATGCCCATCAACCACTGAGGTTTGTGACTGCATGTTTCCATCCCTTCTTCTTCTGAGGAGTAGGATTTCTTGGATCCCAACAGCTGGCAGGATCCTGGCCGGAGGAAGGGCTCACCCTTCATTGTGGGTTCTTCCTTCCCTGCCCCACTGTCCAACATTGTAGATTTTGCAAACTCCCCCAGTAAGGGTCTTCCTTCCAGGTTGACTATTAGTGCAGATCCTGTCTAATGTCAGGACCCACTTCAATCCCACATCTTAAGAAAGCAGAACTCTTGGAAACAATTTCTTCCAATGGGAACTTTTATTAAGAGTAGTTGATAGCAGGCATAATAGACAGGATCTGAGATTTCCCACGCAAAGTGATAGATTAAAGTATTCCCAAGCAAGACCCCAACCCATAGTCCACCCAGCTGGTATGGGACGGCCAATCCCCAGGTGTTAAGTCCATCATGGGAAAAGGGGAGATAACATCAGCCAGTTTCCAGTTCATGCAGTGATGATCAATGGCTTCTTCACACCTTCCTCTGAGAGTGTAGAAATAAACCAGGTACTAAGGTTACATCCCTTATTTCCTCCCTTGTTCTAGCTGACAGTTTAGGGAGATAAAGTTCAGAGACAGAGATAACACAGGAAGCAAATTGTTACATTGTATTGGGTAGAGGACACAGAGGCAATAAATGAAGCAAAAGGTATTGTAGTGGATAGAGGAAGTAGAGGCAATAACCCCGTGGGCATATACCCCCTCCCCCTTGGGAGTATGACAGAACCCAGGGAAAGGTGAGATTTGATTTTGGGTCAGAGGGGATAGATAGAAATGAAATAGGAATGGTTTCTGACAGTAAGTTGCATATAAAGAGAGGTTGAAGGAACTGGGACTATTTGGCCCTGAAAAGATGTGGGATACATGCATTCAGTTACTTGAAAATGTGGTTATACTTATCATATTAGAAGATAAGACATTGAATAATGGTTTTCAGTTATAGAAATATAGGTGCATGTTCAATGAATCATAGAAAACAAGTAATCAACTGAAAGATAAACCAAAGCAATGTTGTTTCCAAATCATGTTTCTTTATTAAAATATCCCCAAAGAGTAACTAATTGATTCCCAGCCATCCAGGCCAAGAGCCCTATATATAATTTGTAAAGGACTATGTAGAAAAAGATATGTTATCAGTCATGAATAATTACTTACATTTTCATAGATGAGGAAAAAAACCAGCTCTGTATTAGCAAGAAATACAATAATCATCAAATTCCTATGCTGGAATTAATATTGCAATTATGTTTTAATATGTCTTAATATTATCCCTGATTTATATTCTTTCACTACTATATTATAAAATTACTGCTTTTATACTACTGTTACAGTATCTGATCTGACATTTTTTATGCCTTACTCATAGCCACTTCAAATCAAGTTACAATACTAAGGGGTACTCTGCATTCTCAAAGATTACTTGACTTTTAGATAAATATATTTCTGCTGCTAGTATAGTAATAATATTTTAAATAGCAAAAAAATCCTTAACTAAGAAAACTTAAAATATCCACTTTTACACATAAGGTCAACTTTTAAACACCTTAAATGTAAGGGAGGGGAAAAACCCACATTGTAAGAGTTGTTCAGTAGTTTAACCAATAATCCAATGAGATGTATTAATATGTATTCATATATGGGGGACTTCATCTTCCTGTTTATGTCAGGGTAGTCTCTTCAGCAAGCAAAGAATCAAAAGATTCCCGACAGTTTCTAGCTCCGTGGTGGCGAACCTATGAAATGGGTGCCACAAGTGGCGCACAGAGCCCTCTCTGTGGGCACGCATGCCATCATCCCAGTCGTAGGCCTTCAGCTGTGTTTTATAAAACCTTTTTGCTTTAGGCCTCCACTGCCATGTGAAAAAAAAGAGGTTCAATCAATTTCAATTTCTCGTGGGAAAAAAAGTTCTCACAAAGTTGGAATTGATTGATTGACCTTTTTAGTCCCACCCAGTCTGCCGTTACCACTGCAGCCATGCCCACCCAATGGGCCACGCCCACCCAATTGGCCACACCTACCCAAAGGGCCACGCCCATCCAGCACCCAATGATACATAAGTGGGTTTGCGGTTGCAGTTTGGGTACTCAGTCTCTAAAAGTTTCGCCATCACTGGCCTAGCTGATAGTCCAGTGTTTAGTCCTGGCCATTTCTTCACTGTTGACAACCAGAGACAAATAGTAGCCAGAAACATCCCACATTGTGTATCTGCCCCCCCAGAAGAAAATCTATTGTCTATCTGCAATTATGACAATAAATACCACTTTCTTCTCTGGATTCAATTTCAACTTATTTCTCACCTAATTGATTATTACATATGGACAGCCATTTAGGGAGACAGATGTTACCAAAAAATTATTTGATTTTCATCAACATACCTTGCCCAAGTTCTTTAGATTATTTTTCCTCTATGACATCACAAAGCCATTGGAAGGCAGAAAACTGGTCAGGGAAGCAATTGGGCCATGAGATAACAAAGGAATTAAAGCATTGTTTAAGGATGATACAGAGACTGCAGAAAAAATGAAAAAATCCATATATCTTTATTAAAAGATAACTGTATTGACTTTTCCAGGGAACATATTGGAGCAACTAAAACTAATAGTGGTAACAAGAAAACTCAGTGTGAGTTAGTGAAATAGATGTTAAACTAGAATCAGGAACACTGTTTAATAGTAGCCTTAACCACGGAAGCTCACTGGGTCTCTCAGCACACTGTATCTCAATGATCTCTCAGTGACTGTATCTCAAAGGGCAGTTGGGAAGCTCCTGAAGGGTAAGTGGGATAAGATATAATCTTATCAATATTTTTTGCTTTTTAGGAAATAATCT
Organism: Vipera ursinii; assembly: GCF_947247035.1. Lineage (NCBI taxonomy): Eukaryota > Metazoa > Chordata > Lepidosauria > Squamata > Viperidae > Vipera > Vipera ursinii. The sequence continues at coordinate 56,304,457 of NC_139517.1, forward strand.
GAGCTTAAATAATAAATTGAGTGAATTTGCAGGTAATACGAAAAGAGATTGTAAAACTTCAGAAGGATATTTATAAACTGAATGAATGCTTATCCATATGGCAGATATGATTCAGTTTAAACTCATGCACATCGGGACAACCCCCCCCCCAAATTTTACATATACCCTGATGAGATTTAACATGTTTGTAACTGATTGGGAGAGAAAATCTTGGTGTTATAATTGATGATTTATTGATAATTTTATCAATATTTTGATTCACTGCAGACATTGTAAAAAAGACAATTCCATACTAGGAAGGAAAAGGACTGAAAATAAATTGATCAATGTGGCAAATCCCATATATGCATATGTCTATGGGTATATTTGCCCATGAAATACTGGATACACTTCTGATGACCACAATTGAAAAAAAGCAAAAAAGTACAAGAAGGCAAATAAAATGATAATTATTATTCCTTCTAAGTGAGAAAAAGCTGATAGAGAGTTTTTAACTATGATCAACTATGGTATATGATCAAGGTTTATAAAACATGTATACATGGAAAATATGGATGGTTAATCCAGGGGAGATTATTAAAGTTTAGAATATACAAAATATACAAAATAAATTTCTTTTTTATATATTGTATAATAAATGAGTTTAATAGCTTTAGATGGGGAGTGACAGCAGACAGTTCTACTGAGGGCATTTAGTCTTGAAATGTGAACAGGGCATATCTTAAAACTACAAAAATACAAAAATTAAAAAAGAATTAAATTATTGCCCACAATAAAAACAATAAAAATATATATAAATATTAAAACCCTAAGTGATTCCCCATCAGGCCAGGCCAGCTTGTTCAAATAAATGGGTCTTTAATCCGTGACGGAAGGAGCGGAGATCCGGTGCCATCCGGAGCTCAACTGGCAGCTGGTTCCACAAAGCCGGAGCGCCCACAGAGAAGGCCCTCCCCCTGGGGGCCACCAGCCGACATTCTCTGACTGGAGGCACCCTGAGGAGGCCCTCTCTGTGGGAACGCACGGGGCGGAGGGGAGTTGACGCCGGCAGCAGGTGGTCCCCGAGGTATTCCGGACCCATGCCATGTAAGGACTTAAAAACCATCACTAAGACCTTGAACCTCACCCGGAAGACAACTGGTAACCAATGCAGCTCGCGGAGCAAAGGTGTAACATGGGAGTACCGGGAAACTCCCAAGACAACTCTCGCGGCCGCATTCTGTACCAGTTGGAGCCTCCGAGTGGTCTTCAAGGGAAGCCCCATGTAGAGAGCATTGCAATAGTCAAGATGAGAGGTCACGAGCGCATGAGTGACCGTACACAGGGCATCCCGGTCTAGATAGGGCTGCAACTGCCGCACCAGGCGAACCTGTGCGAAAGCCCCCCTGGTCACGGCTACTACATGATCTTCTAAGGTGAGCCGTGCATCAAGGAGGACTCCCAAATTGCGAGCCCTATCTACGGGGGGTAAAGACTCACCCCCCATAGAAAGTGATGGAACGTTTTGAATGTCCCGGGATGCCGGAATGTACAGCCACTCAGTCTTGTCAGGGTTGAATTGAAGTCTGTTCCTCCCCATCCAGACCCGAACCGCCTCCAGGCAACGGGACATCACAGCGAGGGCATCACTGGGGTGGTTTGGGGTCGAAATGAAAAGTTGGGTATCATCAGCATATTGATGATACCCAACTCCAAAACCACGAATGATCTCACCCAGCGGTTTCATGTAGATGTTGAACAGGAGAGGCGAGAGAACCGAACCCTGAGGAACTCCACAAACGAGAGACCTAGGGGCCGATCTCTGCCCCCCTGCCAACACCGACTGCGAACGTCCCAGGAGATAGGAGGAGAACCACCGAAGAACTGTGCCTCCCACTCCCAATCCCCTGAGACGCCGCAGCAGGATACCATGGTCGATGGTATCGAAAGCCGCCGAGAGGTCTAATAGGACCAGGACAGAGGAATGTCCCCTATCCCGGGCCCTCCAGAGATCATTCACCAGAGCGACCAATGCCGTCTCCGTGCTGTACCCGGGCCTGAAACCCGATTGGTACGGGTCCAGATAATCCGCTTCATCCAGGACCAGAGGGAGCTGATGCGCCACAACACTCTCAACAACCTTCGCAAGAAAGCGAAGGTTGGAGACTGGACGAAAGTTGTTCAAGACAGCTGGGTCCAAGGCAGGCTTCTTGAGGAGAGGTCTCACCACCGCCTCCTTCAAGACGGTGGGGAAATTACCCTCACTCAAAGAAGCAGATATCACCGCCTGGAACCAGCCTCGTGTCCTCTCCCTGGCTGCATAAACCAGCCAGGAAGGGCATGGATCCAATAAACATGTGGTGGAGCTCAACCTCCCCATAATCCTGTCCACTTCATCAGGGGTCACAGAATCAAACTCCTCCCAGATAACATTGACAAGACCGCCCGTGTCCTGATCGTCAGACTCTGCCCAGCTGGAGTCCAAACCGGTCCGAATCCGAGCGATTTTATCCGACAGATGTTGACCAAACTCCTCGGCACGACCCTGCAAGGGATCCACCCTCACCTCCTGATTAAGGAGGGAGCGAGTCACCCTAAACAGGGCGGCCGGGCGATTATCTGCAGACGCGATGAGGGCAGAGAAGTAATTGCACCTCGCTGCCCTCATCGCTGCGAGATAAGACCTAATATAGGTTCTTAACCGCAACCGGTCGGATTCGGATCGGCTGGACCTCCAGCAGCTCTCTAGGCCCTGTTTCCGACGCTTCATCTCCCAGAGCTCCGCGGAGAACCATGGAGCTCGATGGGATATGCACCGGGTCAGGGGCCGCAGGGGTACAACTCGGTCCAGTGCCTCAGTGGCTGCCCTTTCCCAGGCTTCCACTAAGGCATCCGCCGAGCTGTGAGCGACGGAGGCAGGTGGGGATCCCAGCGCTGCCTGGAACCCGAGAGGGTCCATTAAGCGTCTGGGGTGGTACCATCTAGTTGGTTCCGCATCCCCACGGTGGGGGGTGGCAAGACGGAAGACCAGCCGCAGGAGGTGATGATCGGTCCATGACAGGGGCATAATAAATGGAGAGCCCCCACCAAGATCATCCAGCCACCGTCCAGATAAAAAAACCAAGTCAAGGGTGTGGCCTCCCTCATGAGTTGGTTCAGAAATTACCTGCGTCAGGTCCATGGCCGTCATGGAAGCCATGAACTCCCGGGCTAACTCAGATGACCCTCCCAGGGATGGTAGATTGAAGTCACCCAAAACTAGAAGTTTGGGGAACTCAATCACCAAACCGGAGAGGACATCGAGTAGCACGGGCAGGGCTGCCGCTGTGTGACTAGGCGAAACGTACACCAGCAGCAAGCCCAACTGCGCCCCCGAACCAAACCTCAAAAAGAGAGACTCACACCCGACTATCTGAGGAACGGTGGTCTCCCGCGGACATAAGGTCTCCCTAATAACAACTGCCACTCCCCCGCCCCTACCTTGAGCCCGAGGCCGGTGTAACGCTCGGAAACCTGGTGGGCAAAGGTCAACCAAAGGGACCCCACCCTCTGGACCCAACCAGGTCTCGGTGATACAAGCCAGGTCTGCATGCTCACCCTCCACCAGATCCCTCACAAGGGGAGCCTTATTAACCACGGACCTGGCATTCAGGTACACCAGCCGGAGCTCAGGAGGCTGCACATCCTCGCTCCCGGCACCTCGGGGAAGAACCAGAGGGTCGGAGTGCCTCACCGCTCGCAAACAGCGGAGACGGCCCTCCCGGTAACGATACGGCCCTCTGTCCATACGCCTGCTGCCATACCCCAGTGTCGTGGGAATCGGTAATCCCACGACCCGCTCCAGAGCCCCAGATGTAACCACAACCCGCTCCCCCCGAACGCCGTCAGACCCAGGCCTGGCCTGCAACACGGTTGTATGGCCACCCCCCACAGCCAGACAACCACTACCCCCCACCCCCCTCCCCAACCCCCTAAAAAATTTAACTAAAAAATTAACCAGGGGCCTCTTATTGAATTTATATCGAGAGCCCCTGGTCTTACCCGGCCATCTCTCAGGGTCCCAATAATTGGGCCCTTCATCGAGACTGGGGATAGAAAAGAAGGCGGGACGCATCCAGGAGAGGGGGGCACCCCTGAGGGCGAGCAAGTCCGTATCAGAATATTGGTGCATATAGTCCGAGCAAGTCCAGAGAGGGCAGTCCAATGGTTAAAAAATCCACCAGGAGGTTCGAAGGTAAGGAGTGGAACATTTGGGCCATCCACCAACCTACTGCCACTCAGTTGGATGCTCCCAGGGGCAGACCACAACCCGTCCTCTCACAACGGGCCGCGAGTCTGCTCCCGGGGATGGTCCGAAATGCACACCCTGGGTGGGGCAGCACCCATAGAGCTCCCACCTCTATGGGGCTGCCAATGTAAAACAAGCCACTCTCCCACTGTGGCTTGTGCCCAGGTCCGTCCCAGTCCAAAGGGGAAAAAAAAAGGAGGCAGATGGAGAATTAATAAATAAGTTAATAAATAAGTTGGCAGTCCGCTATGTCGCCACCGTTGCCACAGCCATCGTCGCTGCCGGTAAAACAGGCCAGCGGGCCTCGAAGACGCCGCCATCGCCATCACCGTCGCCACCATCACCTCAAGCAGCCGGAACCCAACGAGTCGCTGTCGCCATGGTCGTCCTCTCCACCGCCCAGAGCAGCCCGAGGACGCCGTTGCCATAACCACCTCCGTCGCCGGCAGCGGCTCGAAACCAGCACAAGAGGCAGCCTTGTCAATAAAATAACAAGCGGCCGTCTTCTCCGCCGCCAAACGGCCCGAAGACACCGCAGCCGCCAAAGAAACAGCACAGGCAGGTCCAATAACAGAGTGTCTCCGCCGCCGCTGCCGCCGCTGCCACCAGAATGGTCTGCAGGCATCTCGCACAGGCTCTCCTCCCCTCTCCCGGAAGCACCGATCAGCTGGGGCTCCGAGGACGCCGAAAACTCCAAGGACGCCGAGAACACTGCCGAAAACGGCCGAAAACCGTCCAAGACAGCAGCACCGACCCGACGGCCCGTGGCGGCCCAAAACAGCTGGAAACACCCCCGCTGCCGACCGCAGCCTCTTAGGAGAGGCCCGGAGACACCAGGGCAGCAGGAACCGGCAGGCCGAAGAAGCCGAGCCCAGCAACACCGCGGAAGATGAACAGGCGATGGAAAAAGCAACACGCAAATGGAACAGGCAAATAGCAAAACTGCCTCCTTATTAGCCTCTTAAATTCAGCTTCATGGATTTAACAATCCACATCCCCTACTCAGCGGGCCCAAAAAGACCCCTGAGGGGCTCCAAAGGGACGCCCAACAACCGGAGCTCACGGAGCTCAGCCCGACACGTCCGCCATCTTCAAAAGCCGGAAGCTATTTAAGTGATTGTCCACTAGGACTCCGAGATCTCTCTCACAGTTACTACTATTGAGCAAGGTACCACCTATACTATACCTGTGCATTTGATTTTTCCTGCCTAAATGTAGAACCTTACTTTTTTCACAATTGAATTTCATTTTGTTAGATAGTGCCCAGTGTTCAGGTCTGTCCAGATCCTCCTGTATCTTAAGCCTATATTCTGGAGTATTGGCTATTCTTGCCAGCTTGGTGTCGTCTGCAAATTTGATGAGTTCCCCATCTATCCCCTCATTCAAATCGTTGATGAAGATGTTGAAGAGCACTGGGCCCAGAACAGAGCCCTGGGGCACCCTACTACACACTTCCTTCCATGTAGATGCAGTTCCATTGAGGACCACACGCTGAGTACGGCCTGTCAGCCAGCTACGAATCCATCTGGTGGTGATGCTATCTAACCCACATTTTTCTATCTTATCTAGTAGTAGGTTGTGATCTACTTTATCAAATGCCTTACTGAAGTCCAAGTAAATTATATCTACAGCATTCCTCTGGTCCACTAGTTTTGTCACTTGGTCAAAGAATGCAATAAGATTTGTCTGGCATGATCTGTTTTTGACAAACCCACGTTGGCTTTTAGTGATAACTTTGTTTGCATCAAGGTGTTCACTGATTTGTTGTTTGATTATCTTTTCCAGAATCTTCCCAGGTATTGAGGTCAGGCTGATAGGTCTGTAGTTTCCTGGATCTATTTTTTTCCCTTTTTTGAATATGGGAACTATATCAGCTCTCTTCCAGTTCTCTGGTAGTTCCCCGGTGCTCCAGGATCTTTGAAAAATATAGTTCAGTGGTTCTGAGATCATGTCTGCCAGTTCCTTGAGAACCTTGGGGTGTAATCCATCTGGTCTTGGTGATTTGAACTCGTCTAGGCTGGACAGATGCTCACTTACCATTTTCTTGCCTATCTTAACTTGCGTTTCTATTCTGTTTTTTATGGCACTGGTTTTGGACTGTTTTTTCCCTTTGTGTAAAGACAGATGCAAAAAACGAGTTAAATAGTTCTGCTTTCTCCCTGTTGCTTGTCACCTTCTTGCCACTTTCCCCCACTAATGGACCAATCATTTCTTTAACTTTTTTCTTGTTTCTTATATGTTGAAAGAAGCTTTTTTTTGTTATTTTTGACTTTGGTCGCAAGCCTTAGTTCATTTTGAGCCTTAGTTTCCCTCACTTCATCTTTGCAGGCATGGGCTGTTTGCTGATATTCTGCCTTAGTTATGTGCCCCTGTTTCCACTTCTTATACTTGTCCTTTTTATCTTTCAGTTTATCAGAGAGTTCTTTATGCAGCCATGCTGGTTTTTTTTGAGAGCTGTTATTTTTCTTCTTTGTTGGTATTGTGCTAGACTGGGCCTTTATTATCTCACTTTTCAAAATTTCCTAAGCTTCTTGAGTTGTTTTCCCCTTTAGGATTCTCATCCATGGAATTCTTCCCAAGGTCTCTCTAAGTTTATTGAAATTAGCTCTTTTAAAGTCCAAGACTCTAGTTTGGCTGTGTTCTATTGCTTGTGCTTCCATAATGTTGAATTCCAATATTGCATGATCACTTTCCCCCAAGGTTCCTGTGGCTTCGACACTTTCTATCATTTCATCTCTGTTAGTGAGAGTTAAATCCAATATGGCTAATCCCCTAGTTCTCTTCTCTACTTTTTGGGAGAGAAAGTTGTCTGCTAAGTTTGTCAGGAATCTGTTAGATCTTCCACTTGGTGCAGAAATTGTCTCCCAGTTGATATCAGAGTAATTAAAGGCCTCCATTACTATTGTGATGCGCTTCCTACATACCTTAGTTAACTGACTAGCAAAAAGTTCATCCATTTCCTCTGCTTGGTTGGGCGGCCTATAGTATACACCTATGGCAATGTCATTTCCCCCCCTTTTATATTGACCCAAATGCATTCAAGTTTACAGTTTTCATCATTGTTGTGCTCTATTTCTGTAGAGATAAAGTTATTTCTTATATAGATAGCAACTCCACCTCCTCTTTTGTTCAGTCTGTTTCTTTTAAATAATTTAGATCCCTCCAGCTGTGTGTTCCATTTGTGGGTTTCGTCCCACCATGTTTCTGTAATGACAACAATATCATATCTGCCCTCATTTACCTGAATTTCTAGTTCACCCTGCTTACTGTTCATACTCTGCGCATTGGTGTACAGACATTTGAGTCCTTTATGACTGACCCTGTGTTTACTTGCTACATAACTTGTGTGGTGCCTGAGTTCCCCTATGTTTTTAGATTGCCGGGGACAGTGATGTGCTGTATCAATTAACTCACTGTCCCCGTTGTTTAGTTTAAATATTCCTCCAGAAAAGCTGTGAATTTATTGCCAAGTAACTCAGTCCCTTTCTTGGATGGATGCAAACCATCTCTTTTGTACATTTTTTCATTGGACCAGCTACAGACATTGTGACTAATATAACCAAAGCCTTCTCCTTTACACCACTCCTTTAGCCACATATTAAATTCTGCTATACACTGGCCTTTTCCATTTTGTTCCTTATAGGAACAAAAGACCTCTGAAAAAGTGAGCCTACAGCCTATTCTGATGAGTTCCTGCCCCAAGCTCTGGAAATCATTCTGCACAGAGAGTACATCGTTTTGGGACAGATCGTTAGTGCCAAGATGTACAATAGCATCCACATCACAGTCTTTGCTGGCATTGTTGACTATTTTGAAAATACACTTCTTGTCCCTACTGGCAGTAGCACCTGGAAGACACCTGACCTCTTTTGAAACCTCTGTATCCTTTCCTAAATTTACATCCCTTATAATTGAATCACCAACCAGAAGGTGGCTTCTTTTTTTGGGTATGTTTCTTTTCATTAACAAGCTTAATGAAGCTGAAATTTTTCTTATGATTATTTAGATTTGATAAATTTGCAATCTTTTTCATGGGTTTTTAAATCTGAGATATGATTTGATTTGATATGTGCTATCCATTTTATGTAAACTTCCACATAATTTTTTTCCCATGATGTCCTCAACCTGGTCCAGCCTTCCAGTAGCACATCTGTTGCAACTGTAATTGCTGTAGGTTATCCTCTTCTGTTTTCTTCCATCTTTCCCATCATTACAGATTTATATGTAATGTTTGTGAAGTAGGATAATTTATTTATTTATTTATTTATTTTATTGCATTTATATACCGCCCTTTCCCTGAGGACTCAGGGCGGTTTACAGGGAGTTAAAAATCAACCATACAAAAGTTAAAAACCAATTTAAAAAAGATTAAACCAACCCTGTACTATTAAAACCCCAATTAAAATAAATTTCTCCTCAGCCTGGGCCCGAGAGCTCAAAGAGCCAGGTCTTCAGGCCCCAGCGGAATGATCGGAGGTCGGGGGCAGTCCTCAGCTCCACTGGCAGCTGGTTCCAGAGGGCAGGCGCTCCCACTGAGAAGGCCCTATCCCTGGGTGTCACCCGCCAGCAATCTCTTACCGGCGGGACCCTGAGCAGACCCTCCCTGTGGGAGCGCACTGGGCGAAGGGCATTTGAGCTTGTACATTCATCTGTATCTTGAGTGAGAACTTCAGTGATTGATGTGTGGGTTTTATTAATTTTATTAAACACCCATGGTGTTTTTATGACTCTTCCCCAGGATAGAGTTCAAAAGCATCAACGTTATGTCTAATTTGCTTCTTCAGAATCCCATCTTTTGCTTCCACAGAATGTCACAGGGGAAACCATTGCATGCACAGTTCTAATCTTTATAGATATTGTATACACACTCTGCGTATCTTAATATTATTATAATTTATATTTATTATTAATCTTGTTTTTTGATAAAGATTTTAGGGATCAGTCATGAATACCTTCAGTGTTATATTAGGATCCTATCCAGTGCTTTTTTTCTAAAAAAAAAAAAAAGGTGCCAGAACTCTCATCTTGGTTGGCGCAGGAGGCGGGGAGGGGGCGCTGCTGCGGTCACAGGTGTGAGGAGTGTTGGTAGCAGGCTGCCCCCCCCGGGGCCAGAGCTGGTGCAGCTGGTGCTGTGGGAGCAGCGGGGCCCCCTCTATATGGCGGAGCTGTGTGGGGCGGGCGGTGGAGGCAGGGTGGGCCAGGGGATGCAGGGCGGCCACTTAGGCACGCAGGGCGAGGTGACGGTGGCACAGGTCCAGCACCAGGTAGGCCTCCAGCCTGGCTGATGCGGGTGAGCACAAGGAAGGAGTGCACATGGACTCCGCAGAACTTACCTCCTACTCCTTGTCCTCTCTTACATACCTAGTTGAGATGGTGTAGTTGGGCAGCAGAGAGGGATGCAAACTTCCTGCCTACTTGCCTTCACTGCAGACAACTTGCAGATGCAATGTTTGCCGACCAGGTCTTTTGGCGCGCTCAGCAGCAATTCCTATTGGCTTTTAAAAGCCAATAGGCTTTTGAAAGCCAATAGAGGGAGTAGCATAGCTTGTGCAAAAGCTTTTTTTTGTGTGCAAAAAAGGGTGCTGGAATGCCATTCTGAGCATTCTATGAGAAAAAAAGCCCTGCTTTTATGTTTTAATCTTATGATTTTAAAAATATTGTAAGTTGCCCCAAACCTCACCATGTGGATTGCATACCAATATTATATAATTGGTAAATAAAGGTAGAACATATGTTAAATATACATCAAATGATAATATGCTTCCCTACAAAGTCAATTCTTGCTCAATGACAGACCAAGGAGTTAACTCGGAAAGGCAAGAGGAAAATCTAGAAGAGGTCTGTGCAACTTGTAGAAGGGAAAGGCCCACACTGATAAATTAAAAATCTTTGTGGTCTGCAAAGGAATGCTGGTGACCAGATTTGGTGACTAGAGGAGCATCTACAGTGTTGGAGCTCGTGGTCATGGTAAGCCATGGAGGCACTAGGCAACATGACTTTCAGGGCAGTGGTGGTGATTTTATTACTTTTTTTAAAAAAAGTCTGTGCTCATTCCAAGGGTGCTTGGTAGACTGCATGTACAGGCCTGGTCTAGAATTTATTTTGGAGCATTCAACTATCTAGAGCAGGCATGTCAAACTCATTTTGTTTGAGGCAACTTCTTATAAAAGAATTGCCATTAATTTGTTTTAATAAAATAATTTAAATCAATTTTTCACTTGATTTCAAATTAAATGAATTTTATTGTTTGACAATGAGATTTTTTTAGTACAATTGCCAAATGCAATGAACTGGTTTTAGGTATATGTGTGCACTAATTATTTCAACACCAATACATTTTAACAACATATTCTATTTGTAAATGAATGCAAATGCAAATTATACAATTTTTGTGCAAAAATAAAACAAAATAACAGATTTAAGAGCTGTTATCATTAGTTATCCTTAGATAAAAAATAATTCCATCATCCAAAACTTTGTTATACTGTATTTAATGAACAGATGCTTTGGGATTAAAAAAAAGACTGACTACATTTGATTGTGTATCACCATGGCATTAAAACAAAATTTGAACAGTGTATGAAAAATAAAGGTTCCCTAAACACCTGCTGGCTATATCTATACATTTTCCTTGATAGCACCTCTATTGCCTTCTTTTTAGCTTTTTTTTCCAAATTTCCCAGCTTAAAAAAAGGCAAGACACTGGAGCTGAAAGTTACAGAGATTGTTTAAGCAGGTTGCTAAGCAACCTGTTCACACTCGCCCTTCTTACCCTCCCACTTTTAAATTAGCCTGTATGGATCGCATTTCCTTCGATTTGAGCCATCTGAAGGCCTGTCGCTGCAATGCCTTCTGCTGCTCTGCAACCTGGCTGCCTGAGGAGAATTTGGCTCTCCGCAACAGTTTCCTTCAGCTCTCTCTCTCTCTCTCTCTCTCTCTCTCTCTCTCTCTCTCTCTCTCTCTCTCTCTCTCTCTGTGTGTGTGTGTGTGTGTGTGTGTGCAACAAAAGGTGCCGTAACGCCGTTCTGAGCGTTCTATGGGGAAAAAAGCCTTGGATATATTACATATAATTGAAGATTGTAATTAGTTGTGAGTGCACGTTCAGCAAGTGTGATGTGTTTGTGTTGGCATTTCTAGGCCTCTTTCCAACCACATCCAGAAAAATTTGTAACAAACATTGGAATTCTTAAGGCCATGTTTGGTATTTCCCAGCAATCTGTTACTGGAAGGAAAAAGCAATCCCTGCTGCATTACTGATCCCAGAGAAGCATTTGCATGTATGCAGGTATCCTTAGGGGTGCCATAGTTATGGATGAGAAATATTGGTTGCAAAGTTGGCATTTCTGGATGTAATACAGATATTTTGGACTTATTGTTGTTTCTTTGCATGTTTGATTTTTTAAAAAAGGCATATGCTACTGACTACGCTTATGCGCATATGTAACATCTTTTGCTAGAATACATGACCACTGCTTGTCCAGAATATGAAAAGTGAAAGATTGTGACTAAACAAAATTTTAATGTACAGATAATACCACCAGAAATTATTTTAGCCTTTTTAATAAATGTTGTTATTGATGTTAAGCTCACCATGGAAAACATCATATATTATTATGTATATACTAGGTTAATTATTTAAAGACTGAAGTGCAACATAACTAGATTCTAAATAATCTATTTTTCAAAACACACAACAGTCCAAACAGTAAAAGTCCAAATTAAGAATATTTCATTCTTAAGAATTGTTTAATTTAAAGTGGTTTAGTTGTAATAGATGGTTAGATTCAAAATAGTTTTCAAGAGTATGTACAAAAGATACTATTTTTTCTAGCATCAGCTAAATTAGATATATTACATTGAGAAAAATGTTTCTCATTTCTTTCCTGTTACCTTTATTGATTTCATTGCAGAGATGTTAACATAGGAAATAGATTATTTTGTTATCTAATTTTAGGTTCCAAAAGACAGAAGCAGATGAAAAATGTGAGGTTCTTTCCTGTTGGCTTTTTTAATTAGCTGTTTTAGATTCTAAAACTTTAGTTCCTAAAGACGTAACCCTGTAAATAATTTTAATGTCCTCCTCTAGTGCAGGCTCTTTTATGACTCAAGGACTTCAACTCCCAGAATTCCCGAGCAAGCAGGGCTCAGCTTGGAAACCTCTCCCTTTCCCCTCAGCATGGCTGGCTCAGGATTTCTGGGAGTTGAAGTCCATGAGTCATAAAAAGGGCCAAGATTGCCTAGCCCTGCAATAGGCTTTCAGAGGGAGCTTTTTTTTTTTTGCAAAAAAAGGTGCCGGAACGCCGTTCTGAGCATTCTATGAGAAAAAAAGCCCTGATCCTATCCATTGGAATTCAAGCCCAGATATGGGACAGAGATAACTTTAGTTCTTTTGCTTGATGACCTGTCCTGTTTTCAGCAGTTTTCATAATCCTCAACCATGGTATCATTTTGTACCGGTTGCAGGTACAAAATCAGCAGTGATTTTACTCTTTCCTCAGTGGTCAGTTCAGTAGGTATTAGTCAAACGATAGATTACCCCTTTGGGTATTCCAGGAATCAGCACTTCCCTCACCCTTCATGTACATGAAGTCACTGGGGGAGGTAATTCAGCACTTTGGAGTCTGATATAAATATGCTGATGATACACCCAATCATATTTTGCAACTCTAAACTGGGTCAGTCTTGTCTCTATGTTTGGAGGCTATGTGAGCCTGGATGGGAGAGAACAGGTTTAAACCAAACCTAGTAATTTGACACTATTGTTTGTAAAAAGCCAGGGCTTTTCAACCTTTTCACCCATTGTACCACTTTTAGGATAAGGCAATATCCAAGTACCATCAGTTGCCTAGCAAGGTGTCAAAAACTTTTGATGACCCCCCAAAAAAGGAAAAAAAATTACAGGTAGTCCTTGACTTACAAGTTGAAGTCCATGAGTCATAAAAAGGGCCAAGATCTACGCTTCCAGAACGTTCAAGAAAAAAGAGGGGAAGATCTGTTGGTCATGATGGCAGAACTGATGGCAAAGGCACTCGGTGTAGGGAAGGAGGAAATGCTGGCGGAAATTGATGAAACATACAGGGTCCAAACTAATTATGCGAGAAGGCACAACCTCCCAAAAGAAGTACATGTAAGGTTAGTTAAAAAATCAATTCGGGATGAGCTTCTGCATAGATCTAGAGAGGAACCATTAGAATTTCGGGGCCAACCAATCACCATCCTTAAACAGATACCTAAAAGGATGAGGGATCTGAGACGCGGCTATCAATTCTTAACATCCAAACTAATAAGAGAAAATGTAAACTTTAGATGGCTAACTCCAGAGGGTATTCTAGTTACGTGGCAGGATAGAAGGCATAGACTGGACACGATAGAGAAGGCAGAAGATTTTTACAAACGCCACTTCCATAGCCAAGAGGAAGTAGATTTAGAAGATCAAGATGGAAGGGAGGTAAAAGAAAGAGATACAATACGTGTGGCAATGGATGGGAAGATCTTAGCTACAGAGGATAGAAGGAACAAATCCGGTGAGTTAACAGAGAAACATGGAACTAGAGACAAGGAAGAGAGAGAGCCCCGAATCACGAGATCCACAAAAACCAGAAATAAGTAAGATGAAGGGAGGTGAGTGTAGTATTATGTCTGTGAATATTAATGGATTGAATTCGCCAGTGAAAAGGCGGAAATTTTTTAATAGGCTTATTCACCAACAATTGGATATCGTGGCAATACAAGAAGTCCATATAAAGGAACAACAAAAATATTTGTTAGTACAACCAAGAATAGGGAACCTATTCGTTTCCTTAGACCGACACAAGAAAAAGAGAGGAGTGGCACTATATGTAAACCCAAAATTGACTGCAAAACAAATTTATAACGATAAAGAGGGTAGAATACTGATAGTCGAGGTTATAATAAATCACAGGAAGGTCATGATGGTAGAGATATATGCCCCAAACCATAACCAAGAACAATTTTTCAAAACACTTCACAATAAGATATGTAGCATTGATTATGAGGAGATTTGTTTAATAGGAGATTTTAATGCTATCCTAGATATAAATTTGGATTATATGGGAAAGACGCTTAGGAAAAAGAAGAGAAGAACTCTACCGAGATCTTTTCTTAACTTGGCTGAGGAACTAAATATCCAAGATGTCTGGAGGGAAAGAAATCGTAAGGCTAGACAATATACATATTACTCCAACCGACATAACTCATGGTCTAGAATAGACATGGTATGGATGACGAAAGAAATTAGTTCAGAAATAGACGAGGTACATATAGCGACAGGTACTTGGGCAGATCACAATCCTATTAAACTTATCTGGAAAGGTTCCAAAAAAATACCCAGATGGACGCTTCAAAGAGCAATTTTAAAAGAAGACGAATTCAAATCTAAGATGGAGAGAGAACTAAGTTTTTTCTTTAAGGAAAATAAAGCTATAGACACCTCAGTACAAAACAATTGGGATACAGCTAAGGCAATGATGAGAGGGGTAGCGAGGGCATATATGGTATATAAAAATAAGGGGAAAAGACAACAACGGGAAAGATTAGAAGAGGAATATAAGAGCTTAGAAGTTACACTCCAACAAGATCCACAAAAAGAGAATATCAAGCAATCTATGGATCTGATTAAACACAAACTTAACATCCTAGACAAAGAGAAATTGGCACAACAATTGAGAAACACGAAACAAAATTTTTTTGAAAATGCAAATAAACCGGGCCGGTGGCTCGCATACAAATTGGGAAAACAAAAGGGGAAAAACTGGATTCACGAACTACGAGATGAGGAAGGGAGAATATTCCACCAGGAGGAAAAAAAAAAATTATAGCCCAGGAATTTTATGAACGTTTATATAAAGAAGATAGCCAGGCAAGTGTGGAGAAAATGGAGGAATATTTTCAAAGAGCCAAACTACCTAAGGTCACAGAAGATACCAGAAATATGTTAAACGAGGAAATTCGACTATCTGAGGTGATAAAAGCTATTAATGCACAAAAGAATAATAAAGCATCGGGACCCGACGGTCTTCCATCAGAGATTTATAAAGAATTACAAAATATCCTAGCTCAACCCCTAGTGGAGGTATTTAACGCAGTATTAGAAGGCGCAAGGACGCCTAAATCTTGGCTAGAGGCAAACATAACCCTTATTCCGAAAGATAACACAGACCATACATTAATCCAAAATTACAGACCCATATCACTTCTTAACTCGGACTACAAGATATTTACATCAATTATAGCGGAACGATTGAAACGATTTCTGAATGATTTCATACACGCAGATCAAAATGGTTTTCTCGCTAAGAGACACACTAAGCACAACATTAGAATAATATTAGATACATTGGAGTACTATGAATTACATAGCGAACAACAGATGGCATTACTTTTCTTAGACGCCCAAAAGGCATTTGACAATGTTAAATGGTCTTTTTTGTGCCAACAGCTTAGCTTTATGAA
This sequence comes from Vipera ursinii, assembly GCF_947247035.1. Lineage (NCBI taxonomy): Eukaryota > Metazoa > Chordata > Lepidosauria > Squamata > Viperidae > Vipera > Vipera ursinii. The sequence continues at coordinate 56,320,196 of NC_139517.1, forward strand.
TATGGGTGAAAAATTTATAAATATAATTAGGGCAATTTATGACAATCAGGAAGCAAAAATAATTTTTAATGGGGAAGCATCTAGCAAGTTTCAAATTCAAAAAGGAACACGGCAAGGCTGCCCCTTATCACCGTTGCTGTTTATATTGACTCTTGAAGTATTAACGAGAACTATAAGAAACGACCCAAAGATAAAAGGATTAACCATTAAAAAGGAAACCTTTAAATTGCAAGCTTTCGCGGACGATCTAGTTTTTATTATGGAGGATCCATGTCAGACGGGACCAAAGCTATTGGAAGAATTATCTAAATATGGTGAGGTTGCCGGACTGCGAATAAATAGAAATAAGACCAAGATGATTGTTAAAAATATGACCAATAAACAAAAAGGTAATCTGGCCGAAATCACGGATATAGAAATAGTCAAGAAAATAAAATATCTAGGGATTAACATTACGGCTAGATGCACTTCACTCAAAAAGGATAATTATGATAATGTAGTGAACCAAATAAAAGGTGACCTGGAAAGATGGGGAAACCTAAAACTCTCATTATTGGGAAGAATCGCTGTCATTAAGATGAATATTCTGCCTAAAATCCTGTTTCTGTTTCAGAATATCCCAATTCAACTCGACTCTAAATTTTTTCGAAATTTGGATAAATTATCACTAAATTTTATTTGGCAGGGGAAAAAACCAAGAATTAAATTGAAATATTTACAAGACACGAAGGAAAATGGGGGTTTTGGATTGCCAGACTGGGAATTATATTACCACGCCGCGGCCCTGAGCTGGATTAGAGAATGGGTAATCTTGAGAAATAGAAGACTATTAACTTTAGAGGGTCACGATTTGCAATATGGCTGGCATGCTTTCCTATGGACGGAGAAACAAGGTCTTTTCTCGCATTTTCAAAGACACCGGATCAGGCAAGCGCTACTCAATACTTGGAAAAAAATTAGATCTCACAATTACACTAAAATACCGGTCTGGCTATCCACCCTTGAAGCGATAGTTTACCCAAATCTGTTTGATTTGGGTAACATAATCTCATACAAGGATATTCTGAATGAGGAGGGGGAATTGAAACTTAGGAATGAACTAGAATTACAAGGTATAAAACTCGATTGGTGGGCCTACTTACAAATCCAATCGAGATTTAGGAAGGATAAAAATGAATGGGGGATATATACCTCTGAAACAGCATTGGACAAAATATTATTGGGACCGGACTCTAAACAAATAAGGAATTTTTATAAATTACTTTTGGGATATAAGCTGTTTGAAGAGCAAGTGAAAGACCCTATGTTGACCTGGGCTAACAATTTAGGACATAACATCGACCTAGATACTTGGCAAACAATTTGGGATAGGAATAAAAGGATAACACTGGCCTCATCGTATAAAGAAAATTTATTTAAAATGTTTTACCGATGGCATCTTCCCCCAGCCCGCTTAGCAAAAATGTACACAACAGCATCTCCCAAATGTTGGAAGTGTTCTGAAGAGATAGGCACATACTTCCACACGTGGTGGTCTTGCAGTAAAACACAAAAATTTTGGAGAATGATTTGGATTTGGCTGAAAGAAATTTTGAAACAAGATCTGGAGTTTAGTCCAGAACTTTTCTTGTTGGGAATCACGAAAGAGAAATATCCTAAAGATGTGCTATACTTAACGATCCATATTATCACAGCAGCTAGAATATCATTTGCGCAAAAATGGAAAAAGAATGAGATCCCAGGACAAAAAGAGGTTATTAGGAAAATTTGGGATTGCGCTGAAATGGACAAATTAACTTTGGAATTAAAGAATAAAGATCAATCAGACTATTATAGAATTTGGAACAAATTGTATCTTTGGATGGATAAAAAGAAAGGTCTCTATTAGGTTTTACAGACTAGCTCACTGTTTTAAATATTGTGGTATTTCACCGATTTGTAATCTAAGTGTATTTAAGTGTATTTTTGATGTACATATATACATGTATATATATATATTTAAACATTGTAGACAAAAAGGTTTGTCAGCTCGCTGGTACTGTGTCCAATGTTTTTAAATAATAAATTTAATAAAAAATTAAAAAAAAAAAGGGCCAAGATTGCCTAGCCCTGCAATAGGCTTTCAGAGGGAGCTTTTTTTTTTTTGCAAAAAAAGGTGCCGGAACGCCGTTCTGAGCATTCTATGAGAAAAAAAGCCCTGATCCTATCCATTGGAATTCAAGCCCAGATATGGGACAGAGATAACTTTAGTTCTTTTGCTTGATGACCTGTCCTGTTTTCAGCAGTTTTCATAATCCTCAACCATGGTATCATTTTGTACCGGTTGCAGGTACAAAATCAGCAGTGATTTTACTCTTTCCTCAGTGGTCAGTTCAGTAGGTATTAGTCAAACGATAGATTACCCCTTTGGGTATTCCAGGAATCAGCACTTCCCTCACCCTTCATGTACATGAAGTCACTGGGGGAGGTAATTCAGCACTTTGGAGTCTGATATAAATATGCTGATGATACACCCAATCATATTTTGCAACTCTAAACTGGGTCAGTCTTGTCTCTTTGTTTGGAGGCTATGTGAGCCTGGATGGGAGAGAACAGGTTTAAACCAAACCTAGTAATTTGACACTATTGTTTGTAAAAAGCCAGGGCTTTTCAACCTTTTCACCCATTGTACCACTTTTAGGATAAGGCAATATCCAAGTACCATCAGTTGCCTAGCAAGGTGTCAAAAACTTTTGATGACCCCCCAAAAAAGGAAAAAAAATTACAGGTAGTCCTTGACTTACAACAATTCGCTTAGTTTGAAATTACAACTGCACTGAAAAAAGTGACTTATGGCCATTTTTCATACTTATGACTATTGCAGCATCCCCAGGATCATGTGATTTATATTCGGATGCTTGGCAACTGATTCATACTTATGACGGTCACAGTGTCCCAGGGTCATGTGATCACCTTCTACAACTTTTTGACAAGTGAAGTCAATGGCTGGGGGTGCATGTCCAGCTCATCACTTAGATTGTGTGGTGCCTGTGGAGGGTGCAGGTGGGGATGTGGGGGGGGGATCCGTGGGTCTCTTCCTTCCTTCCTTCCTTCCTTCCTTCCTTCCTTCCTTCCTTCCTTCCTTCCTTCCTTCCTTCCTTTCTTCCTTCCTCCCCTGCCTCTTGGTCCATTCCCTCCCTCCCTTCCATTGTTCCTCCCTTCCTCTCATTGTCCTCCCTCCTCCCTCCTTCCCTTCCTTCCTTCCTTCCTTCCTCCCATCCCTCTTTGTCCCTCCCCTCCCTCCCTCTCATTGTCCTCCCTCCCTCCCTTCCCTTTGTCCCTTCCTTCCCTTCCTCCCTTCCATTCTTTTTTCCTTCCCTCCCTCTCATTGTCCCTTCCTTCCTTCCCTCTCTCCAATTGTCCCTCCCTCCCTCCCTTCTTTCTTCCCTCCCTCCCTTCCTCCCTCCCTCCCTCCCTTCCTTCCTTCCTTCCTTCCTTCCTTCCTTCCTTCCTTCCTTCCCCCCCTCCATGCTCAGGAAGGGACAAGGGGAGGGGAACAGGCCGCCAGCATGGCTGGTGGCTGTGCTGCCAGTGGCCATGGCTTGAAAGCCCACTGTAAATTGCTGGAAAAGGGCCACACAGGCTGGCAGCATGTCCCCCTCCTCTTGTCCCTTCCTGGGCATGGAGGGGGGAGGGAAGGAAGGAACAAAGAGGGAAGGAAGGAAGGAAGGAAGGAAGGAAGGAAGGAAGGAAGGGAGGAAGGAAGGAAGGAAGGAAGGAAGGAAAGGAAACAATGAGAGGGAGGGAGGGAGGGAAGGAAGGAAGGACTCTCATGCTGCAACCCTTCCCCAGCTGCGTTTCTTACTTGTTTGTTGCTGCCACCCATGTGCAAACCCAGCCTGTTTTTTGTCCTCTTCTCTCTCTCCCCTCCTCCTCCTCCTTCTTTTATTTTCAGTGCAGCTCCAGCTGACTCTTCCTCCTCCTTCCTCTCCTGCCCAAACTGCCTCCTTTTATAGCCTCTCCTGTCTCTGCCCCCTCCTCCTCCTTTCTCTTCCGGGTGTGCCAGAAGTGCTGGTCCTGGGGCCTTTGCCCCGCCCCAGCAGCCCTGCAGCTCCCAATAACTCTCTCAAGGCAAGTCCTGTGCTGCGCCACTTTGGCTCATTCCCTCCCCCGCTACCCTGGGCTGGGCTGGGCTGGGCAGGGCTGTGTTCCACCTGCCACATGCCAATTTACCACAGGTGGTATGCATACGACCTGTTGAAAAGCCCTGCCCTAAGCCAACTGCTTGTATAAGAATGTATAGCCCTTGGAAGAGCAGGATGGCTTCAGATCCTCTTGGACTTGTGCCTCTTGCTAGATTAGCATATAAAGCCATGGCTAGAAGGTGGTGAGAAGACCTTACTGCAGTGGTTCACCCCTTCATCATCACCCATTTAAACTACTGCAATATACTCTACATTTAAAGATCATCTAGAAGCTTTACTTTGTGTAAAATGAGGTTGCCCAAGTGCTCATGGCAGTTGACCATTGAGCACATATTGAACTTGTTTTCAGATGCTGCATTGACTTCCAAATATTTTCCAACTGCAATTAAAAGTGCTAATACTATCCTATAAAGCATTTTATGGCTTGATGACTGGATTAGCGGCAGGAAGGACGAGGGAGACGCGTCTTCGGTTAACCAACTTTATTAACTCAGCCCGGACAAACAGAACAGAACAAACATGCCTTATATAGGCAGCTGTCGAATAGGACAGCAAATCAGCTGTGGGAATTCTTCCCGCCGAGGGACCGTAACCAATGGGTCAGCTGGCAGTTTGACAATCTCCCCAGTGATAGCGCAAGCGCGTTAGCTGGGGGGAATCCCGTCAGCTGGTTTTGGCAGGCGGCCGGCGTTTTGACAGCTAGCCGCTGTTAAGGCGCATGCGCTAGTTTTGACAGCTCGCGGCTGCCGCTGTAGGCTAGCCGCGGGTTTGACAGCTTGCGGCTTAGTGCGCATGCGCGGCGTTTGACAGCTGTCAAACGGCCGCGTGTTAGACTAGTAGGCCGCGGGTGCGACTGCGCATGTGCGCTTCTCTTGACAGCTGTCAGTGCAGCCGCGTAAAGCGGCCTATGACAGCTGTCATTGTTATTAATATGCTGCACTCCTTTCCCCCCCTTGGAATGGAACAATAACTTGAACTAAGTTTTTAACTGGTGTTGGAACTTGTTGGCGAACTTCCGGCCCATTCAAAATCCGTCAGGTATGCTGGTGGCCTCTTCGGTCGAGTGGATCTGCGTGGTGAAGGTTTTTCTTCTGTCGCAGGGGCCTCCTCGGGGGTGACCGGTGGGAGATTGGCGGGAGTAGGGATGTCTTCTGGGTAAATGGTGCTGGGGGGTTCGGGATTTTCCGTCGCTGTTTCTGGTGTGATGTTGGTGGGTGCTCTGGGTCGAAGCTGATCGGCATGTCTCCGCAGTGTGAGTCCCCCGCCAACGTTGATGGTGTAAGACAAGGGGCCGGTTTGATCGAGAACTACCCCCTGGGTCCATTTATCCCTTCCCCCATAATTTCGGGCCCAGACATTTTGTCCCTGAGTAAATGTTTTGTGTGGCAGGTAGTTTGGTTTTTCTGCTGCTGGCCTGTCAGGGTGCAGTCTGTCAAGGCGAGTTACCAGCCGGCGACCCCATCTGAGTTCTGCAGGAGATTTCCTGGTGGTGGACACGGGGGTGGTGTGATGTGCGAGAAGGAAGCGGGCGAGTCGACGGTGCCAGTTCCCGACGACCAGTCTGCGCAGAGAGTCTTTGGTGGTCTTCACCATGACCTCTGCGAGGCCATTACTGGACGGGTGGAATGGGGCCGATGTTGCGTGCCTAATACAGTTGCTCCTCGTGAAGATCTGGAAATCACGGGAGGTAAATTGAGGCCCATTGTCAGTGATTATTACGTCTGGAAGACCATGGGTTGCAAAAACTCCCCTTAATGCTTGTATGGTGGCACTTGTGGTGGTGCTTGAAACCGGGAGAACCTCCAGCCATTTGGAGTAGCTATCTACGATAATCAAAAAGGTCTGACCCTGGAATGGGCCGGCAAAATCGAGGTGGATGCGGGACCAGGGGTTGGTTGTGATTTCCCATTTGTGTACTGGGGCGTGGGGTGGGGCGGGTCTGCTTTGCTGGCAGAGATAGCAGCCGGCTACATGCTGTTCTATGTCCTTGTCTAAGGATGGCCACCAAACATAACTGCGTGCCAGAGCCTTCATTTTAGTGATGCCCGGGTGGCCGTCGTGAAGTGTTTGGAGAACCTTTGTTCTGTGGCATGATGGGACTATCACTCTGCATCCCCAGAGGATGCAGCCTAAGTGGGTAGAGAGCTCGTGGCGCTTTGCAAAATATGGTTGGATGGGGGGGCAGGGGCAAGAAGATTGCCATCCTGATGTAACCCAGGAAAGTACCCTGCTGAGGGTGGGGTCTCTACTTGTGGTGTGTGCGATGTCTTTTGCTGTTACTGGGCATTCTGAAAGTTCTTGTATGGCCAGGACTTGGCCAGCTGGGGCTGGGTCTGGGTCTATTTGAGGTAGTGGGAGCCTGCTGAGGCCGTCAGCGTGGGACATCTCTTTTCCTGGCTTATAAACTAACTGATAGGAGTATGCAGATAGAAATGTGGTCCAGCGCAGCATGCGCGGGGACAAAATTTGGGGGGTTTGGCGGTCCCATGTGAATATGCCCAGGAGGGGTTTGTGATCCGTGTAGATTGTAAAAGGTCTGCCGTAGAGATAATCATGGAATTTTTTAATTCCAGCTACTATGGCCAGGGCTTCCTTATCTGCGCGTAGTTGCGCTCGGTTTTTGAAAGGGTCCTGGAGTAATATGCAATTGGAGCTTGCGTGTCATTGTTGAGGGAGTGGCTGAGGACTGCCCCAATGCCATAAGGTGAAGCATTGCAGGCGATGCATAAAGGTTTGGTTTCGTTGTAATGCAATATGGTGGTATCGCTAGAGAGCAATTGTTTCAGCTGTTTAAAACTGTCATTGTGCACTGAGGTCCAGTGCCAGGGGGCTCCTTTGTCTAAAAGCCTATGGAGGGGTTCTGCTATAGTGGCTTTTCCCGGCAAGAAGGAGTGGTAAAAGTTCAGGAGCCCTAGGAATGCCTGAAGCTCCGTTTTATTTTTTTGGGGGGGGTGCGGCTTGGATTGCTTGAATTTTGGCATTGGTGGGGTGAATGCCTTTGCCGTCTATTCTATATCCCAGGAAGTCTGTAGAGGGAACTCCTATTGAGCATTTTTCACGTTTTAGTTTTAACCCGGCTGCCCGGAACCTTGTAAGGACTTCGTGCAGCCTGGTTGCTAGTGAGTGGGTGGAGTCGCCCACGATGAGAACGTCATCAAAGTACGGGCAGACCCCGGGGATGCCTTTGAGGGTTCGTTCCATGACTTCCTGGAATATTCCAGGTGCCACAGAGATGCCAAATTGGAGGCGGTTCACTTTGAACGCCCCCCTGTGAGTCACTATGGTCTGGGCGTCAGCTGTTTCCCTGGTTACTGGAAGTTGCAGGAAAGCATGTGCTAGGTCCAATTTGGCAAAAATGGAGCCGGAGCCAATTTCAGAGAGAACATCCCTTACTGATGGGACTGGGTATGCATGGGGATTGAGCGCGCGGTTCAGGGTTGCTTTATAATCTGCGCATATTCTCACTTCCCCATTAGGTTTGACAGGCGTCACGATGGGGGTTTCCCAAGTTCCGCTGTCAGTGGGTTCTAGGACTCCTAGCTTGAGTAAGCAGTCTAGCTCCTTGTCAATTTTTTGTTTTAGGGCGAAAGGGACTTTCCTAGCTTTTATTCTAATTGGTCCTATCTCTGCTTTGAACTTGAGGTCGATGGGGGCTCCGTTGTATTTACCCAATGAGCCATCAAACACATCTGCAAAATTTTTGCAGATATTTTCTAAGGAATTGGTGTGAATACGGTTGGTCCCTTCGAGGCGAATGCCTAATGCCTCGAACCAGTCTAATCCGATGAGGCTGGTTCTGGGTTGTTTAGTTATTTGGGCTAAGTGTCCTGAGAATTTTTTAAAATCTACCTTCAGGGTGGCCTGTCCCTTTAAATCTATTTGTGCGCCCTGGAAATCTGCTAGCATAACCTTGGAGGGTTGGATGGGGATGCGGTGATTGGTTTTGCTAGCTATTTTTTGGAGAGTGTCCCCTGATAGGATGGAAACGGAGGATCCTGAGTCGACCTCCATTTCGCACGGGATTCCCTGGATTTTGACCCACGCTCTGACTTTGGCCCTGGGGATGTTGTTTGCGGGTGATTTGGTTAGGGAAAATACGGACCCTACAACCCCCTGGGGAGGGCGGGGAAGGACAGTCCTACCTGCGGGGATCTCGTCAAGGTTGTGGAGGGTCTCCCGGTTTAGGCTGCGACAAGCTGAGCGGATGTGGCCGGTCTTGCCACAGCCGTGGCACTTCGCATTCCTAAACCTGCAGGTAGCCCTTGCATGGCCTCCGCCACAGCTCGCACACTTCACCCTGGTGCTGGACTGCATTTTCTTCGGGTTGGGGGCTGTCTGACGGTCTTGGTTGCGGTTCCCTTCCCGGCCGGCGACCATCCGATTGAAGTGGGAGAGGATTGCATCGATCCCGGAGTCAGGCTCCGGTGGCCCTTGGTCGAGCTCCCTGGCTTGATGGACGGAGGTGCCTGAGTTTTCGCCGAACGTCTGGGGTTCGTCACGATGGCTGTCCTCATACGCCATTATCTCCAGAGTGAGCTCTGCGAGGTCCATTGTGGGCCTTGCCACAAGCTTCCTCTGCAGGCGCACGTTTTGGAGACCGGCGATGACTTGATCGCGAATTCGGTCCTCCAGGTCGGGGAAATGGCACTTGCGGGCGGCATGCCTGACGGCTGCGATGAAGGCGGTGGATGGTTCACCGGGTTACTGCTTCCGTCGAGCGAAATAGAGTTGCCAATACAGCTCTGACCACCTCGGCATGAAGTGTTTGCTAAGGCGATCTGTGAGCTCGGCGTACGGTACGGTGGCGACCGGGTCCGGGCTGCAAAGGCCAACGGCGATGTCATATACTACTGGCCCGCTGAGGCATAGGAGCGCGGCAGCCTTGTGGCGGTCCTCCGTGATTTTGTTCACGAGGAGGTACCCCTCGACCTGGCCCCAATGCGACTCCCATTCTTCGGGGTGCCGGACATCGAACTCCCTCATGTGTCCTAGGTTTGCCATGCTGGGTCCGCGGTACTTATGGCACCAGAGTGGTTGGCTTGTCCGGTCGGTGACTTAGCTAGTGACTTCAGCGATTGACCGGACAGCTATGCTCCTGGGCCGTGACTTCAGCTAGTACCGGGATCCCACCTTCATCGCCAGGTGGATTAGCGGCAGGAAGGACGAGGGAGATGCGTCTTCGGTTAACCAACTTTATTAACTCAGCCCGGACAAACAGAACAGAACAAACATGCCTTATATAGGCAGCTGTCGAATAGGACAGCAAATCAGCTGTGGGAATTCTTCCCGCCGAGGGACCGTAACCGATGGGTCAGCTGGCAGTTTGACAATCTCCCCAGTGATAGCGCAAGCGCGTTAGCTGGGGGGGAATCCCGTCAGCTGGTTTTGGCGGGCGGGCGGCGTTTTGACAGCTAGCCGCTGTTAAGGTGCATGCGCTAGTTTTGACAGCTCGCGGTTGCCGCTGTAGGCTAGCCGCGGGTTTGACAGCTTGCGGCTTAGTGCGCATGCGCGGCGTTTGACAGCTGTCAAATGGCCGCGTGTTAGACTAGTAGGCCGCGGGTGCGACTGCGCATGTGCGCTTCTCTTGACAGCTGTCAGTGCGGCCGCGTAAAGCGGCCTATGACAGCTGTCATTATTGTTATTAATATGCTGCAATGACAGTTTGAAAAACATGAGAAAAACATGCTGTTGAAGACAATCCATTGTCTCAGTTGCCAATTATAGATTCAGGAAAAAATTATTTCCAGGTACTTAAATCACAATTAGTTTTTTTATCACTAGTAAAGAAATCATTTTGAACTACCTGGAAGATCTTGACAATGGGCAGAGGGAAGGCAAGAAGCCCCAATTTATTTTGGTTAACCCTAAAATATACCTCAAAAGGAAACTAAACCAAAAGAGAGCTCCAATTCCAGCCATTTATTTCAGAAGATAGAGTTTGTGCCCTTGTGGCCACTGTTTGTCCCATTTGTTCTGCCACTTGGCTCATTGAATATTGACAGCACAAATTTCTATTTCTCATATAATTAAAATGAAATGATGTGCGATTTCTACATGCTGGTCTACCGCTGAATTTTGTAAATGTGATTTATCAAATACTGAGATCAGCATCAGACTTTGCAAGTGCTTCTGTGGCTTACTTGATTAAGTGAATAATCTGTGCACCATTTGAAATGGTATTGCGTATAACCTTGATCCTATCTGACTCCAGGAATATGTTGTCTACCTTATTCCTTGCCCTCATTTTATCTCTGCCAGTGAGTAAGACAGGCTTAAGGTGTTTGCAGCTATACCAGTCATAAAGTAGTATCCAGATAGAACTACAAGTCATGTTAAATCAGATATGATTTGCAACTAAAGTCAGTGGAAGATGGGATTGGAGAAGTGCTTATTGCCACTTCAGGCCTCTTCCCTTCAGTTCTTGGTTAACCTTATCTGTCATGTGTTTGCTGTTGTCTCCCTGAATGCAGCAGCACCTGAAACATATAAGAGGACTGCCAGCCAGTGAGATCTCTGTTATTAGCCAGTGCATAACTGCATTATCCTGCCTTCCTCAAGTTTATGCCTACATAAATATGTTCTGTTCAAGTATAATTCTGCCTTGTTAACATTTGGACCTTTAAATGTTTTGCACACAAATCCCACATTATCCATTCATGGATAGATTTTTCTGTTTTATTATACTAATGTGGTTTTTTCTATTCTTATAGCCTAATATCTTATTTTGATCAAACTTTCACTTTGTGAAGAGTTGTTATGATTCATATATTTATTGCTTGTATAGTTGCTGAGGTTTTAATTAATTAACAGCCCCATCAAAGAATACTAATTGGGAAGTAAATCATACCAAGTTTTGTAGAATTTATTTCAAGATAAATATAAATACACACAGAAAGGTATATAGCAACTGCATGCTCTGATTATGTATATTGATTTGTCTAGGAATGTAACATTTAGAATTGTTCATCTTTTCTGAACAAAGATCAGTTCCTAAAAAAATCTTTCACTCCTCTGTGAATATGTATTATACTGAAATGTAATTATTACAGTTGTGAGGTTTTTTTTAATTTTTGGACAGAGTATAAGTTATGTTTATCCACCTTTACTATTAGCTTCATTAGAAGCTCTTGAACATCTAAAAAAATATACTTGATTATAGTAGGATGTATTCTGAGATTAGTAATTTTTTTTTCTGCCCAAGATGGCAACCTAAGCTTCGGGCGCTCTTTGAGGGCTCCAAAGGATTTAGCTCGGGGAAGCCCACGGTATGTTGAGGCATTTCTGGGGGTGGGGGATCTAAAAACAGCTGCTGGGCGCTGTTTTCTGCGGCGCTGAGCCCCCCCCTTCGAACTAGCGGCGCTGACATCTGCCGCCTGCCGACCTGCCGATCCCATTATGGCGCCGAGCGCTGCTATGCCGTGATATCCGGGACGTCTGCCTTGCTTTCTTCATCTGCTGCTGGCCGAGGCGACTTCATGCTGCTGCTGGCCGAGGCGACTCTGGGGATTGGGGTTTTTTAAAACAGCTGCTGGGCGCTGCTCTTTGTGGCGCTGAGCCCCCCCCTCCGAAATAGCGGCTTATTGATTCTAACGAGCGGTGCTGAGAACTGCCTGCCGACCTGCTGAGCTCCATTATGGCGCTGAGTGCTGCTACGCCGTGAAGCCCGGGACGTCTGCCTTGTTTTCATCTGCTTGCGGGCCGAGGCGACTTTGGGGATTGGGGATTTTTGAAACAGCTGCTGGGCGCTGCTTTTCGTGATGCTGAGCCCCCCCCGAACTAGCGGCCTGCTGATTTGAATGAGCAGCGCTGAGAATTCCCTGCCGACCTGCCTAGCTCCGTTATGGCGCCGAGCACTGCTACAGCGCCGTGAAGCCCGGGACGCCTTGCCTGCCTTCTATCCTCTGCCTGCTCGCCGTGGAAACCCTCTGCTTGTCGGAGGGGCAGCGGCGACGATCCCACCGGACGGAGATCCTTCTATGATCATCTGCTGGCTGGCACCGTTTTTGGCGGTGCGGAGCCTCCTTCTCCTCCCGGATGGTGGTTGCAGACTGTGGGCCTGGTCATTGGCCTCGGCGGACATGCTAGCGAATTCCCGGACTCAATATAGCTGCTGGGATCACCTCTCTCCGTCGTTGGAAGATGGTTTGGACTGGCGGACGGGCATTGGGGAGAGAATGTTTCTGCTCTCCCCCCTCAGACTGGCGGCGCTGGCTGGCAGTGTGAGGATCGACAGAGGCCTGGCCTGCCTGTCCTTTACTTTCTTTGTTGACAGGCAGGCATTATGGCTAGCTCCGTACCTGATGGGAATTAAGATCTCCCTATTGATAGTCCAGTGTGGACGGGACCGAACCGTGGTGGGAGGACGGTTTTGGACTGGTCAGTGACCACCTCACTGGTGTGAGAGACCAGTTGGGGTGGCCCTGGCTCAGGATCCCCCTTTTCTCTCTCTGCTCCAGTTAGACTCCTCAGCCGGAGTGAGAGGACGGCTGAGGTTGTCCCTTGGATTTCCATCTCAGGTGAGAGCTGAGATGGCCTTGTAGACTGAGAGATATGCCCACTGGACTTCCTCTTTCTCCATCTATGTACCATCAACGAGCGATCCTCTGGACATATTTACAATATCGGCCCTAAGAGACTATTCGAGCGCAATATGGTCTATCGTTATTCCGAAGCGGACTTGTATGCCCTTAGGGCGGTTCCTGCCTCATGGGCGCGACCTGTTGCCTGTTTCCATACTCCCCTTAATGACGGGCCCAAGCTTTGGGGCTCCGAGAGGTGGTTGGGCTTAGATAGGGGCCTCGAGCTAAGACGTGCTAAGAGGCCCCTGATAAGATTCTTAGCCGGTTATTTTAAGAGGTTAGGGAGGGGAAGGGGGGGTAGGGAGGGAACCTGTAACCGGCACTCAGTCTGGACCTGTTAGAGGTCCTGACGGGACGGGGTCAGGGGAGGTGGCTGCTGGTGCTGGGAATGTGGGGGTGGGGCATCGAATCCCCACGGCGATAGGGTATGGCAGCAGGTGTTTGCGCGGAGGGCCATATCAACATCTGGGATCGTGCCCCCGCTATCTCCGAGCGGTGGCGCGCTCCGACCCTCCGGTTAGCACCCTCTTACCCGGGGATGAGGGTGATCAGGCCCCTGAGCTCAGGTTGGTCTATTTTAACGCTAGATCCATAGTTAACAAAGCTCCCCTCATCCGTGATCTGATCGAGGAGGAATGTGCGGATCTAGCGTGCATCACGGAAACTTGGCTGGGCTCGGAGGGAGGGGTGCCTCTCACTGAGTTATGCCCGCCGGGTTTCCAGGTGCTGCACCAGCCACGGGCTCAGGGCAGGGGTGGTGGGGTGGCAGTGGTTATTTGGGAGACTTTGTGTCCCCGGGAGGCCACCATTGTCCAGATGGCCGGGAGTGAATCCCTCCTCTTGAGATGTGGTCCTCGGGTTCAGTTGGGCTTGTTGCTTACATACCTGGCGCCCAGCTGTGTGGCAACAGCCCTGCCTGAGCTGCTCAACACCCTCTCAGGGTTGGCAGTGGAGTTCCCCAGGCTTATAGTCCTGGGTGACTTCAACCTGCCATCACTGGGAGGGTCGTCGGAGCTAGCTCGGGAGTTCATGGCTTCCATGACATCCATGGGCCTGACCCAGGTTATTGAGGGCCCGACTCATGAGGGGGATCATACTCTCGACCTGGTGTTCCTGTCTGGACAGTGGTTGGATGATCTGGGAGGGGGTTCCCCGTCCATCACCCCTCTGTCATGGTCAGATCATCACCTCCTGAGGCTGGTTTTCCGTCATGCCACCCCCCGCCGCTGGGCGGCGGAACCGACCAGGTGGTTCTGCCCCAGGCGCCTAATGGACCCAGATCGGTTCCAGAGGGCGCTTGGGCCTATACCTATCACCCTTACCCACAGCCCAGTCGATGCCCTGGTGGAGGCCTGGGAAACGGCTGCCACCAGGGCACTTGACTGCGTTGTACCCATGCGACCTCTGACCCGTCGCAGATCCCGCTGGGCCCCATGGTTCTCTGTGGAGCTCCAGGAGATGAAGCATCGGAGACGAGGTCTAGAGAGCGGTTGGAGATCCAGCCGATCCGAATCCGACCGATTGCAGTTAAGAACCTTTATAAGGTCTTATCTTGCGGCGATAAGGACGGCGAAGTCTAACTACTTTGCCGCCCTTATCACGTCCGCAGATAATCGCCCGGCCGCCCTGTTTAGGGTAACTCGCTCCCTCCTTAACCAGGAGGTGAGAGAGGATCCCTTGCAGGGGCGAGCCGAGGAGTTTAGTCATCATCTGGCGGACAAAATCGCTTGGATCCGGACCGGCTTGGACTCTGACTGGGCAGAGTCTGATGTGGAGGAATCAGGCGGTCTTGAGCAAGTTATCTGGACTGAGTTCGACCCTGTTTCCCCTGATGATGTGGACAGGATCATGGGGAGACTGAGCACCACCACCTGTTTGTTGGATCCGTGCCCCTCCTGGCTAGCTTATGTGGCTCGGGAGGGAACACGAGGCTGGTTTCATGCAGTAATAACTGCTTCCTTGAAGGAGGGTGTCTTTCCTGCCGCCTTGAAGGAGGCGGTGGTGAGACCCCTTCTCAAGAAGCCTGCTTTGGACCCGGCTGTTTTAAACAACTATCGTCCAGTCTCCAACCTTCGCTTTCTGGCGAAGGTTGTTGAGAGTGTGGTGGCGCACCAGCTCCCTCTGTTCCTGGAGGAAACTGATTATCTGGACCCGTACCAATCGGGCTTCAGGCCCGGACAGCACGGAGACAGCATTGGTCGCGCTGGTGAATGATCTCTGGAGGGCTAGGGACAGGGGTTGTTCCTCTGTCCTGGTCCTATTAGATCTCTCAGCGGCGTTCGATACCATCGACCATGGTATCCTGCTGCGGCGTCTCAGGGGGGTGGGAGTGGGAGGCACCGTTCTACGGTGGTTCTCCTCCTACCTCCAGGGCCGCTCGCAGTTGGTGTTGACAGGAGGGCAGAGATCCGCCCCGAGGTCTCTCATTTGTGGAGTTCCTCAGGGGTCGGTTCTCTCGCCCCTCCTGTTCAACATCTATATGAAGCCGCTGGGCGAGATCATTCGTGGTTTTGGGGTGGGGTATCACCAGTATGCTGATGATACCCAACTTTTTCTTTCCACCCCGAACCAACCCAGTGATGCCCTCTCCGTGATGTCCCGGTGCCTGGAGGCGGTTCAGGTCTGGATGGGGAGAAACAGGCTTCGTCTCAATCCCGCCAAGACTGAGTGGCTGTGCATATCGGCATCTCGGGTTAACCAAGTTATTCCATCCTTAATGATGGGGGGTGAGGTGTTACCCCCCATTGATAGGGCTCGCAACCTGGGCGTCCTCCTGGATTCACGGCTCAATTTTGAAGACCATATAGGAGCCGTGACCAGGGGGGCTTCTGCACAGGTTCGCCTGGTGCACCAGTTGCGTCCCTATCTGGACCGAGACGCCCTACGCACAGTTACTCATGCGCTTGTGACCTCCCGTTTGGACTACTGTAACGCTCTCTACATGGGGCTGCCCTTGAAGACCACTCGGAGGCTTCAACTGGTGCAGAATGCGGCCGCGCGAGTTGTAATGGGGGTTTCCCGATACTCCCATGTAACACCTCTACTCCGCGAGCTGCATTGGCTTCCGGTTGCCCTCCGGGTGAAATTCAAGGTGCTGGTTATTACCTATAAAGCCCTACATGGCCTGGGTCCGGGTTATTTGAGGGAACACCTGCTGCCGGCATCAAACGCCCTTCGCCCAGTGCGCTCCCACAGGGAGGGTCTGCTCAGGGTTCAGCCGGTGAGAGATTGCCGGCGGGTGACACCCAGGGATAGGGCCTTCTCAGTGGGAGCGCCTGCCCTCTGGAACCAGCTGCCGGTGGAGCTGAGAACTGCCCCCGACCTCCGATCATTCCGCCGGGGCCTGAAGACCTGGCTCTTTGAGCTCTCGGGCCCAGGCTGAGGAGAAATTTTTAATTGGGGTTTTTAAGTGTACAGGGTCAATTTAATATTTTTTAATTTGGTTTTTAACTTTTGTATACTGGTTTTTTAATTCCCTGTAAACCACCCTGAGTCCTCAGGGAAAGGGCGGTATATAAATGTAAATAAATAAATAAATAAATAAATGTAGGAGTGTGCCTTAAAGTATTTTCAATTTTTAATGCATTATTTGCTTTTTTCCCTCAACAGTTTATTGTTGTGCATCATTTCCTTCACGTTCCAAGCCCACCTAATACAGTTTGGCTCTTGCTATGGCTTCCATCTTTCTGAAAATTCTTGCCTCTGCTGCCTTACCTATCTTTATGTTGCCTTTTCCCTTCATATGGAAAAATGCTGCTCTTACGTGAATGACATTTTCAAATATCTTTTTTCATATATATTGTTATTTTTTAGTTTTCAGCTACATAGATGATTATGAGACAAATTCTTCCAGGATTTAATGTATGAGTGACTATTTGCATGCTTTTTTTAACTATTTAGATGGAGGACATTTCTCAGTTTTGTTGTTGAAGTTGAAAAACTACATTTATGCTATTTATTTTCTTATCTTTCCCTTTTCAAGTATACATTTATTACTATATATTGCGCTATATCCATCTCTCTCTCTCTCTCTCTCTCTCTCTCTCTCTCTCTCTCTCTCTCTCTCTATATATATATATATATATATATATATATATATATATATATATATATATAAATTTCTGTCTGTGTCTGTATATATATATATATATATATATATATATATATATATATATATATATATATATATATATATACACACAGACACAGACAGAAATTTATTTAAAGCCACATTAACAAGTCTGCAAGTTCATACTCTTACTGCATTTAAGTATCTTGTTACAGTTCTACTAGCTTATTATAAATTATGTTTATAAATCAAATACTTTCTAAATTGTTTGATGACAAATCTAATTCAATAGAATTCTTTTTTGAATTAGTTTGAGAAATAATGTTCATTGCTTTTAAAGTGTGTATTTCTGAAAGTAATTCTTATTTAACAGAACTGTAGATTTTAAGCACCAATATTTATATAAAAAGCTATAAACTTGTACTTTATATAACTAAAAGAACAGAACTAATGTTCAAACACAAAACTATATTGTGCATTCAAAAGGTTACATATGATTTTTTCATATTACTTAATATGCTGCATTGATTTGAAAAAACTTGTTCTTTTTTAAAAGTCACTTGTATCTTTGTTAATTTCTAAGCATCTAGCAAGCACTATAATTTCCACTAATGTTCAAATAGAAATTTGCTCTCTATATCAGATGGGAAATTATTAAAGCCATAGCAGTTTTAATTTACAATACAAACATCTTTACCACTGGCATTTAAGGTAGTAGGCTAAAAATTGGGTTTGTGAGTCCTAATACCACCATAGACACAAAGCCACTTGGGTGACTTATTTCCAATTTTGCTATATTATCACATGTGTATTTACTCAGAGTCATGCAAAAGAGTTCTAGCCAAAGTGCTGTTGTTTTTGTATGTAAGTTTTAATAGCAACATTATAAGCTATTACCTGATTTCATCATTAGCTTTTAGATGGAGAGTTGAGGTTAGGCCATTTTTACCCAGGGCACTAAAATATTTGTTTTTATTTGTTTTTATTTTTTATTTTGTTTTAATGAGGAAAAGAAAAGTAATTCAACAAAGTGAAGGGAGTATATATGCTAACAATAAAAAAGAAAGATGGGAAATTTAATTCTCCAGAGCTGAAGATTATCCTAAAAGAGTTTTTACTTGTTTATTTGAAAGCATACGGATGTTATAATTTTGTTTATTTGTAGCTGACCATGTACTTTTCTTGACAGTCAAATAAATGCATTCTAAACAGAAAAATAGTCCCCAGTATTTTCTTTATCTAATCCAATAAATATGCATTTTACTTTAAATGTAAAATTTCAAATCTTTTAATATGATTGAAAGAAAATGGTATACAAGTGCCAACTGTGTATGGCATTATTCCCCCCCCCCCTTTGGAATTAAACTGTGGCTTGCAAGAAATTTTATGTTGAAGATAGGCAACTTGTTAAGGAAGCATTTGTAAGATAAAAGCATTGATGAACACACTCACAAAATTACTTGCTCTTCACAGAAGTGGTTATAAATTTTATGTTGAGAATAGGCATTTATAAGATGAAATAATGTTAAGAACAGACTTACAAAATTACTTGTTTTGCACATAAAGTGGTTACTGTCTTAGGCACAGGTAGGCATAAAGGACTCATTTACAAAAAAGCAAAGATATTCTGTACTGTATTCTGTATCTTAGTACAGAATACCTTGAGATTCTTCCTTGCTTTGTTGAAGCATAGTGAAGTATTGAAGAAATTAATTACTTTGGTTTAATCTTTTAACACAGCATCTTTTAAAAACTTCTACATGAAGCTGCAGTGATCATCTCACTACTAAAACTATAGTAGAACCTCTTCTTGCCTTCTTTAAAGCTCATACTATCTGAATAGTTTGATAGATACCTAATTTGGAGAATGCTGCAGGTGAAGGAGAGAAAATAATTACCTTGCAATTATACCCAGTGGCTTTATTGCAGGTTATAGGAAATCCCCTAGCTCAGGGCTTTTCAACCTTTTCACCAATTGTTCCACTTTTAGAATATGGCAATATTCAAGTACCACCAGTCACCTAGCAAGGTGTCAAAAACTTGATGAACAAAAAACTGAAAAAAGTGATAAAGTACAGGTAGTCATCACCCCCCTTTATTATCCCCTCTTCTTTCACCCCCTTTAATATCATCTCTTCTCTCACCTCCTTTAATATCATCTTTTCTCTCATCCTCTCATCTCTTCCCTCACCCCTTTTAATATCATCTCTTTTCTTAACCCCTTTAATGTAATCTCTTCTCTCACTCCCTTTAATATCATCTCTTCTCTCCCCCCTCAGCAGGAACAGGCAATGTCTTGTGCAGCTTCAGCTGAATCTCTGACTGAAGACTGTGTGAAGCCGCCTGCCACCCCCAATCAGTTGGAGCTGCGCACGCTGATCCTGGGCTCTCTGCAGAACCCAGGTAGGCAATTCCTCGCACAACTTCAGCTGAATCACTGCCTGAAGACTGCGTGAGTCTGGCTGCCACCCCCAATCAGTTGGAGCTGTGCATGTTGATCCTGGGCTCTCCACATGACCCAGACAGGCAATGTCTTGTGCAGCTCCAGCTGAATTTCTGCCTAAAGACTGCATGAGGCCACCTGCCACCCCCAATCAGTTGGAGCTGCGCACGCTGATCCTGGGCTCTCTGCAGGACCCAGGTAGGCAATGCCTCACACAACTTCAGCTGAATCTCTGCCTGAAGACTGCATGAGGCCGCCTGCCACCCCCAATCAGTTGGAGCTGTGCATGTTGATCCTGGGCTCTCCACATGACCCAGGCAGGCAATGCCTTGTGCAGCTCCAGCTGAATTTCTGCCTGAAGACTGCATGAGGCTGCCTGCCATCCTCAATCAGCTGGAGCTATACGCACTGATCCTGGGCTCTCCGCAGGACCCAGGCAGGCAATGCCTCGCAGAGCTCCAGCTGAATTGCTGCCTGAAGACTGTGTGAGGCTGTCTGCCACCCCAAATCAGTTGGAACTGCGTGTGCTGATCCTGGGCTCTCCGCAGGACCCAGGCAGGCAATGCCTTGCACAGCTCCAGCTTAAACTCCACCCGAAGACTGCATGAGGCTGCCTGCCACACCCAAGGCCACCACCAATCAGCTGGAGCTCTGCACTTTGATCCTGGGCTCTCAGTAGGACCCAGACAATGTGCAGTTCCAGCTGACTTTCTCACAAGTCTGTGCGGTGCTGCTGCCACTTCATGTCATCCACTTTTACACTTTTTTCATTTTTATTTACAGTGCTGTTCAATCCATTGTACACATAGCACCTGCCAGGGGCCAACGTACCACTAGTGGTACACGTACCACCAGTTGAAAAGCCCTGCCCTAGCTCATGTAAGAGATGGGCATGCCTAAGACCTGTCAGTGAGTGTTTTGCTGTCCTAAGTGCATGCTGAAGAGATCAGTTGGCACACTTGGTGGCCAAAGACTTCAAGCTATTATCTCCTTCTGTCCAGACTATGAAATTCCTTAGGGACTATGCTTAAACTACCAGATCTGCCTTTCCTATGCTATGAAATTGTGGTGCACTGATGGATATGATGCTATGCATAGTGGAGATATCCACCCCAAAGCTGTCAGGAGGCAATCAGTGGTACATTCTCAGTGGTGTTGGAGTAAGTTTTCCCAGCATGCACAGTACCCTCTCAGGACATGTGGATTTGGGCTGCATGCAATTTTAATATATTGCTTTTATTATTTTTATTATTTACTACAGTAAGTGATTTCCAGAATAGAAGGCTAGAGTATTAGTGAAGGACAGTCTTTTCATGCCATTTGCCTTTTAATTGCTGTAATAGCAGTAGGGAGAATCTTGTAGTATGCAGAAAATCATTTCATGCAACTTGACAGTCTAAATTGTCAGCTAATAAATTGTTGAGAGAGTGCAGGGCATGACTTTGGTTTAGGAAATGTAACGTTTTCGAAATGCTTACCTTTTCTTCATAGGAAGTCCATGGTGTTAAATGTCACATTATTTGTAATATCTAATCCCAAATGTAGGTTTTGCGTATGTAGACTATAATTGCAGAAGGAATTGGATTTTTGCTGTATATGCCCAAGAGTAGTTCCAAGTACAGAACTACACCATATCTTTCAAAAATCCTGGAGCACCGGGGAAGTACCTGAAGATTTTAGAAGGCTGATGTTGTTCCCATCTTCAGGAAAGGTTAAAAAAAACAGACCCAGTAAACTACAGACCAATACCTGGGAAGATCCTGGAAAAGATAATCAAAAAACAGATCTGTGAACAACTAGAAGTAAGCAAAGTTATAACTAGTAGACAGCACGGGTTTGTTAAAAACAAGACCTGGCTCAAAAACAGTAACTGTGAGAGGGACCTAATGGATGATCACTTGAATATGAGTCAGTATGTGCAGCAGCACCCAAAAAAGCTAATACAATCCTGGGTTATATAAACAGAAGCAAAGAATCAAGATCACATGAAGCATCAGTACTGCTTTATAAAACCCTAGTAAGACTACACCTGGAATACTGCAACCAATTTTTTTGGTGACAAAAAAGATGTTGAGAGTTTGGAAAAAATTCAGAGAACAGCAACTAGGATGATCAAAGGCCTGGAGACTAAAACATATGAAGAACAACTGCAGGACTTGGGTTTGGCTATTCTAAAGAAAAGAAGAAATAGTGGAGACATGATAGCAGTATTCCAGTATTTGAGGAGCTGCCACAAGGAAGAAGGGGTCACGTTGTTCACCAGAGCACCAGAGGGCAGGACAAGAAACAATGGATGGAAACTGATCAAAGAGAGAAGCAACCTGAAATTAAGGAGAAACTTCCTAACAATCAACCAGTGGAACAGCTTGTCTTCAGAAATTGTGGGTGCTCCATCACTGGAGATTTTTAAGAAGAGACTAGACAGTCACTTGTCTGAAATGGTATAGTTTCTCCTGCTTGAGCAGGGGGCTGGACTAGAAGAGCTCCATGGTTCCTTCCAGCTCTATTCTATTCTGATTTATTTTTTCACTCATCAATTTTATAAAAAGTATTTTTTTGACTGATTTATCTGAGGGATTGCTGAGCTTGACAAAGCAAGATCATTGAATGAAAATAATATCAGTGATGAAAATAATAAATTTCATCTAGAATTGAAAGGTGCATCAGCAAAAAACCCTGATGAGAAAGAATCTGACTCAATACAATCTCTGTGGTGTCATTGTATTAACAACAGAATTAAAAACTATAGCCCCAAAATTGGCCTGACAACTTTTAAAGTAGTTCCTCCCAAACCCAAAGTAAGAGATTTTGACATAAATGAGTCTCTTTACACTGGTGCCATTAAAATAGATGAGTTAGGTAACGTAGTGACTCCAAATAGTAGTAGTGCTAGAAAAAATATAGTAAATGCAATATCAAAAGAAACTTTTTGGCAGAGGTAAAGAATATACGAGGTCAAATTCTATGGAAAAGCAAACTGAACGATTACCATTAGACCATTCTGTTGAAGTAGAGATCACCATTAATGCCCAACAATCTAATAAAACATCCAGAACTCAACCTGATTGTATTAGGAGTCTGAAAACAGGAACTTTGCCAATAGTTGATTCCAGTACCAGTGCTGAACATACTGTTGAACCAGATGAAACAAAGCTCCCTAGTAATAACTTACAGTTTTCAGGGAAAACTGTCTTAGCATCAGTGATCAATGGGAAAGATCTGATGTTTCAGATGCCCCAAAGAAAATCATCAAATGATTATTTAACTGATTATTTAAATGATTAACAACTGTTGCCAATTGCAATGATCTGACCCAGTTTAAAACTATCCAAGGAAAGCAATATGAAGAGCTATATAAAATGAAAGGAATGAAAACTGAAATAGAGTCATTTTCTAAAGGATGTACTGCTGCAGCCAAATACTGCCCAGTGGAAACAGAGTCAGCAAAAACAAAAAAAAACTGTATTCAAAGGTAGTTGATGTGTGTCAAATACTGGTCCATCTTGTGCTGATTCTAGGGTATCAAATATCAAGAAACCAAAACAAAACAAATCTACTAATAGCATTAGTGGGACATTTACTGTAATAACCTCTAACAAAAACAGCCTTACAGAACAGGAACTCATCAGTAATTTAGTACAAGATGTAACAGACAGGGAAATGACTTTTGAAGTAATAAAAAGTCATCGTATCAGGTTAGTTCTCCCTTTTTTCTTAGCAAACCTAATACTGATTCATCTCCCACAATATTTAGCTCCCATGTGAAATCAAGCAATATACCATCAGCAGTGATGGTTAACCAAACAACTTTAGAGAAAGATGAGAAACTTGACAATGCAAAGAATAAACTGTGTTCTAACAGAATAGAGAACAACATCTACAATATTTTTGGGCCAAAGACGAAGTTTAAACCAGTCATCCAGAAGCCAATTCCAAAAGATACATCACTACATAGTGCTTTAATGGAAGCCATTCAAAATAGAAGAGGAAAAGACAAGCTTCGAAAGGTAAAAATATTTGTTGGGTAAAAGCAGCTTTGAATAAAGCACCATTTCCTGTAAGATTAGGAGTGGACTTGTTTGTTGTTTTTACCAAAGATATAACTAACTTTTTACAACAACCATTATTTCCAATGACCTATTAATCACTATAACACTATAAAACTTGCATATTACTAAGATACAGTACTACATTACCATCAGTTCTATACATGCTGCTTGGTATTATGCAACAGCCATAACAGCTTCCTATATTTAAGATTTGCTACTATGATTATAGATAGCATATCAGACTAATCCTGTCCTCAAATAGGTAATTTTTATTTATTTTTTATTTTTATTTTAATTCCATTTATATCCCGCCCTTCTCCGAAGACTCAGGGCGGCTTACAAGCTTAGCAGTAGCCTTCATTCTATGTATGTGCCTGCTTGTTAGGGCTTTCACCCCCCCCCCCAGCGGCATTATTACAAAGTCAGCTTAATTGCCCCCAACAATCTGGGTCTTCATTTTACCTACCTCGGAAGGATGGAAGGCTGAGCCTGGTGGGATGCGAACCTGCACTAATTGCAGGCAGCTGGTGTTACTTAAGGAGGCATTAGCCCACTGCTCCACCAAGGTAATAATTATCATGCAACATATGCAAAAATTCATACACACACACACACAGACACACACACACACACAAAATATTATTTTAAAATCTACTAAAACCACTGATCTCCAGGACATGTCGCCATCCGTAATTTATAGAATTAATTGCAATGACTGTCGTTGCAATTACATTGGGGAAATGGCTAAAGGCCTTCAGAGTAGAGTGCATGAGCATGAACTAGCAGTTAGACTACATGAACCGTGTTCCTAGGTATGGGTGCATATGGCTGAGAAGGACCATACATTTAATTTTACTGGAGCTGAGGTCATCGCCCAGGATTCCACGAAAGGTGGCGGCTTATTAAAAGAAGCTTGGCTATCTGATCAATACTCCATTCAATTGGCATGTGGAGCTGCTTCCAGCAAATCAAACATTGAGAAGACAATGAACAGAGAATCAGAGCGGGCAAATCTCTTACCACCCCCATGCCGGGCGAATAGAAATACAACAGATCCGGGTCGTTTACCCATTGAACAGCAAGGTGTCACAATGAATGGGGAGATGGAAGCATGAGCAGAACCCACCACAAGACTAAGAGAAAGACAGCAGAGTAACACCACCGGTGTGAGGCATATGACAGGAGGATCATCGGCAGACATGGCTACGTGGCAGGTTGACAGCACAGCCAGACAGAATGGCAGCAGGAGTTTTCCAGCAATGATGCTGTACAGCTGCACACTACAGAATAGATGTGACCAACAGGCGGGGTGGGCAGGGGGAGGGAAAACGTCAAAACCGAAGCAGATACCAGCTAATACGGCGAAACCACAATCAATGCAGCCAACTATGGGAGAACGGGGGGCGGGTAAACCGGTCACATGCTTCAGGACTAGATCGCTAATATCCGCACAGCTATAAAAGAAATGAGTGTTTCCTGCTACTAACTCATACTTTGATGATGTCAACAGTGGATTGATGAAAGCTCAGTTATTAAAAGGTTTTTCTGTCCTGGAGATCAGTGGTTTTAATAGATTTTAAAATGAGTGTACCTGGGACTCACGTTTTTAAAATGATTAAGGATGTTATCTCTCTCTCTCTCTCTCTCTCTCTCTCTCTCTCTCTCTCTCTCTCTCTCTCTCTCTCTGTGTGTGTGTGTGTGTGTGTGTGTGTGTGTGAAGTGTTTTTTTTGATGCACCCTGATTTCTTCTTTGATCTTTATAGTATTCACCACATTGCAAAGCTGATTTTATACATAGCTCAGTATATTGAAGTCAGATAAAGGCCAGAGTTAGGCAAGTTTTCTCAAAAATAATCAGATGCTCATATTACTCATGCTCCCAAATTTTAAGTAAAAACCCCCAAACCTATGTGTTTTGTCATGTATCAGATTTCATACAGTACTGTAAGTGGAAGTCTGAAAAAGTCAAAGATTATGGAAACAGAGACTGAGTGTTCAGCTCTTTTGGCAGCTATTAGAGGGCACAGTGGAATCTCAATGTTAAGAAAGTTAATTTTAATTGCATTGTATTATATTTGTCATTTAACAAAGATGTAACTAAAAATCCATTCTAATTTGAAATCCTAGCTCTAGTTTGCCAATATAAAGCAGAAGATACTAAATGGATAAAGATTGCCCTTATGTAGCAAAAACAGTTTGCTCACTTTTAAGTCTGCTAATAGAATCAAGAAAATATTAAAACTATTATGAGATAGTAGTGGTAAATTGGAATTTATCTCATTTCACTTTCATTGGTTTTTGTATTTCTGTTGCTAGCTTCATGTAGGATTTGGGCTGCTGAGCTTGTCGATCAGAAGGTCAGCAGTTTGGCGTGTCGAATCCCGAGTGCCGCATAACAGAGTGAGTGCCTGTTACTCGTCCCAGCTTCTGCCAACCTAACAGTTCGAAAGCACGTAAAAATGCAAGTAGAAAAATAGGGACCATTACAGTGGGAAAGTAACAGCGTTCCGTGCACCTTTGGCGTCTAGTCATGCCGGCCACATGACCACGGAGACGTCCTCGGACAAGTGCTGGCTCTTTGGCTTTGAAATGGAAATGAGCACCGGCCCCTAGAGTCAGAAATGACTAGCACACATGTGCGGGGGAACCTTTACCTTTTTTAGTTTGGAATAGCCCTTTGAATTTGAATAGAAAAATTGCTTGCATAGTACCTGTTAGTAATTTTTTGGAATTATGTTGCAGTCACAAACTGTGACTGCAAGATTTAGGGAAAAGTTACATTGCTTTAAGGATTTAAGGATTTATTTATAGTTATCTAGTTGTTATATTTCTAGTTGTTATATTTCTTTGGGTTGTCCCATATCTCTGCCCAGACCTGCACTTCTTCCTTGTTAGGTATTGACTGATTCACTGTAGTCTCTCCATTGATGGATTGGTAGAAACATTTCTGGTTGAGTTTTTATTTCCAGTGTGTCAAACCTGCCCCAGTTTGTTCCCTCAAGAAAGCAGGACTCGTGACTCCATTTAATTCAAGCAAAGGAATTTTTACTGAAAGAAACTGTTTGCAACAAAGTCAGGTGGGATCTGTGTTCCCACGCAAAATACAAAGCTATTCTTTTCAACTTCCAATCCCTCCCCCCATGACAAGTCCCCAGCCAGCCAATGTGATGCTGGTAAGATGTTTTGAAAAACTCTGAGGTGTGAAACTGGTAATATTCCATTCTCAGGACAAATGACCTTGAAGATTCTGGTGCAAGCTAGTTTGATGATCTGGTCTTCCATTGTCACCTCCTCCTTTCCATTCCCCCTAGCATCTCCCTATTTTCCATCATTTGATGCCCAGGTGTGATTGCCCCAAACACCTCCCTGCTCTCTTCCCCTTTGATGGCAGCAGCCCAGCAAGATGCCAGGCCAACAATCGAGATCCTGACATGCTGCTCCCCATGACAGGGACGCTAGTTTTTTCAAGGGTTGCCTGAATTGCAAGTACTTGTATATAGATACACCTGATCCCCTGCATTAAAGTCCTTAGGCTTTGTGTGTGTGTTTTCTGCTTGCTTTTTATAGGTGTTCCTTGACTCTTCTAGTGATTTTCTAGCCACTGAATAGATGTTTTGTAACTGGGTCTTTGAGAGAGATGACAGAGGGGGTGGCCCTGGATAATTCCGGTATTGAGGCAAAGCGTTGGCCCATGGCTACTTTCAATGGAATGAAGCCTGTGCTGCTATGGATGGAATTATTGTAAACTACTTCAGCAAATGGGAGGAGCTCCATTCAGTTGTCTTGCTGGTAGTTTACATAACACCTAAGGTACTGTTCTAGAACCCCTTTGGCTTGTTCATTCCCCCCCATTAGTTTGGGAGTGGTGACTGGAGCTTAGTCCCTGTGAAGTCCCCAAAAGTCCCAGAAATGTCTGCCAAAAATTCATGGTGAATTGGATTCTGAGGTTGGAGATTATTTGTTGCGGACACCATGCAGTCTATAGGCATGTTGAACAAAAAAAATTAGCCAAGGCATGGGCAGATGGGATCTTTTGGCAGGACACTAAATGTTCTTGTTTGGAGAATAGGTCTGTTATGACTCAAATCACAGTATTTCCTGAGCTCTCAGGGAGTTCTGCAATAAAATTGATGGAGATTCTTTCCCATGGAGCAATAAGCTTGCTACTGTTTGAATGAGACCTGGTGTCTTCCCTTGCCATCGTTTGACTGAGGCACATACTGGGCAGCTTGCCATACAATCTTCAATGTCCTTTTTAGTGATGGCCACCAAAACTGTTGTTTGACCAAATGGAGCATTTTTACGAACCCGAAATGTTCCAGTTTTAGAGTCATGGCTTTCCTCTAGAATTAAGTCTCTGGCTTTTTGGAACATATAGTTTAGCTCCCACCCATGCCAAACCATCTCTCATGGTGCATTCATCCTTATGTTTCTGGAACCATTCATCTCCCTCCAGGGCTCCCTTTTAGGTGGCTTCAGTGCCTTTGGTTTTATGGGGCTCTCGCTTTTGTTTGTGGCCTGGTGGGAAAGAATGACTGGCCTGATTATTTCTGGCTTAGACATGTTTGGGCAACAGTTTCCAGAGGGCAGGGTTTAGG
Source organism: Vipera ursinii (assembly GCF_947247035.1). Lineage (NCBI taxonomy): Eukaryota > Metazoa > Chordata > Lepidosauria > Squamata > Viperidae > Vipera > Vipera ursinii. The sequence goes on from NC_139517.1 coordinate 56,348,118, forward strand.
ACCTCTAGATTTTTCTGGTCTGTTCAAACCTTGAAGGGAGCCTTAGCTCACCCCAGGAAGTGTCTCCATGTAAGTAATGCACATCACACTGCATATGCTTCTTTTTCCATATGGCCCACCGGTGCTTGGTGTCAGTGAGTTTTGGGATATGCAGCTGCATGGTTGCAGGAACCCCTCCTGGTATTTTGTAGGAGGAGTGCCCCCAAAGCCACATCACTGACATTGGCTTGGATGACAAAAGGAGTGTTCAGGTCTGGGTTTAAGACTGGCTCAGCCACAAACAGGAGTTTAAGTTTCTCAAAGACCGCTTGACATTCCATTGTCCATTGGAGTAGCTGGCTGGGCTTGGGCATCCCCCACCCTTTTGTTTTTAGCAAGTTTGTGATGGGGAGAGCGGGGGGATGAATTGCCAATAGAAATTTGTGAATCCCCCAAAGCTCTGCAGTTGTTTCCTGGTGCGGGGTGGAGCCCAGGTTAGTACTGCATGGACTTTCTTTGGGTCCATTTCTATCCCTTCATGGGATATGCAGTAACCCAAGTAGTCAATTTTGCTTTGATGGAACTCACATTTAGAAAGTTTAGCATATAGCTAGACAGCATGTAGTTTCTTTGGCACTACCCGCAGCAGCCTGACATTCTCCACCATCATTTTGGTATAGATTAAAATGTCATCTAAATATACTAGCACCCATTTGTATAAATGTTCATGCAGCACCTCATTAATCAGCTGCATGAAGACCACAAGGGCTCCTTGCAGTCCAAATGGGAGGACTCTGAACTGGGAACATCCTAAGGGGCAATTGAAAGCAGTCTTCCACTCATCTTCCTCTTTGATCCTAACTCAGTAATATACTTCTCACAGATCTAGCTTTGTAAATTTTTTCCCTTTTGCAAAATGGGCCAGCATGTCTTTCATTAGGGGCAGTGGCTAAACAATTTCCACACAGACAATGTTTAACTCTCTATAGTCCATAACAGACAAAGGGGCCCATCTTTTCTTGGAACAGGGGAACTTCTCATTTTGACCCCCTCACCACTGCTGATTCCTCTGCACCTTGGCTCCATCCTGGATGGGCAGCTAGGCTGTGGCAGTGTGTGGGTGACAGGCAGATTTTCCACTGCTCTACAACTTTTTTTTAAAGTGCTGCAGCTCTGCCAATTTTTCTTTCCATGCCATAGCTCTACCAGTTTTTTTTAAAAGTGCTGCAGCTCTGCAGGTTTTGTGTATTAAATCAGGGGTCACCAACCTAAGGGCCATGGCCCACTATTGGGCTGTGGCCTAATCGCCACTGGGCTGTGTGAGTGGTTGGCCACTGTGCACACATCCACATGCATACCGCCCCATTTGCATGAGGGTCACAGTGAACATCTCAGGCAGTCACATAAGCATGAGCATCATCACAGACAGTTGCAGCCTTACTCGCATGAGCATTGTTGATGGTGGTCTTGGCCCAAAAAATCTTACAAAGGGGTGGAAGCCCTGCCCACTATCCACACACCCACACAGCCAAGATCATCTTTCACCCAGCTCTCCATTCAGTGCCTCTCTCATCGCCACCCCTGTGACAGCCCACTTGCTTGCTTGCCCAGCTCCAGTGCCTCCCTTTGCCACCCGTTCTGACAGCCCACTTGCTTACCCAGCTCTCTATCTGGTGCCCTGCCCATTGCCCCCCCTCTGACAACCTGCTGGTTTGCTCACATCTTTCACCCAGCTCTCCATTCAGTGCCTCTCTCATCGCCACCCCTATGACAGCCCACTTGCTTGCTTGCCCAGCTCCAGTGCCTCCCTTTGCCACCCGTTCTGACAGCCCACTTGCTTACCCAGCTCTCCTACTGGTGCCCTGCCCATTGCTGCTCCCTCTGACGGCCCATTCATTCATTGGCTCACCTGGTTCTCCATCTGGTGCCCCACCCATCACTGCCCCTTCTGACAGCCCATTCGCTCATCCGACTCTCCATCCAGTGTCCTACCCATTTCTGTCCCCCTCTGACAGCCCACTCGCTTGCTCCTTTGTTCCTTTGCTTGGCTTTCCATCCATTGTACCAGTCATCACTGCTCCCATTTACAGCTTGCTTGCTCTCTCCCTTGTTCACTTCCCTAGCCCATCACCCCCCAACAACCCACTTGCTCAACTGCTTGCTCACCCAGCTCCATCTGGCACCCATCCCTTTGCCACCCCCTCTGACAGTACACTCGCTCACCTACTTGCTTGCCCAGCTCTCCATCTGGCCCATCATTGCCTCCCTCTGTCAGCCCGCTCGCTCGCTCACCCTTCGCTTGTCCGGCTGTCCATCCAGGATTCACAGTGAGTTATCATTGCAGGAAATTTCCAGTGTTGAGGTGTTCTGCAAAGAAATGGCAGTGCTGAGTTGTCAGAGGGGACTTGGCAGTGATGAGAAGGCTGCCCCAGCTGGCTGCACCAAGCTAGCAGTGTTGGGTCAATTTCACCTCCTTTCAGCATGTTGTTAAACTGCTTGGCAAACAGTAGGTCTAGATGAGTGAGATGTTTTAATCAAAATCCATGCAATTCATCTTCACCTGGTGCTGTTCAGTTCTTGATCTTCCTTGTTTTTTTCTCTATCATTTCTGCTGTTATTGCTAGGTCTTTCATTTCAGTTTCTTTTTTATTATTATCCTCATTGTTTAACCAAGCTGCATCCTTGTGGTATTTCTTTTGGTTACCCCAGTTCTGCCTATAATTTGCAAATATTTCCAGTGCTTTCTTGATCTTCCTTGTTTCTAAGTGGTATTTCTTGATTAGGTATTCTTTGGTCTTCTTGTTCTTCAGCTTCTTTTATTTCATCTGTTCTAGCTTGCTTGCATCTGATCCCAATTTGCTGATCTTGTTGTTGTTAGTTGCGAAGTCGTGTCCGACCCATCGCGACCCTATGGACAATGTTCCTCCAGGCCTTCCTGTCCTCTACCATCTTCTGGAGTCCATTTAAGCTCATGCCTACTGCTTCAGTGACTCCATCCAGCCACCTCATTCTCTGTCGTCCCCTTCTTCTATTGCCCTCAATCTTTCCCAGCATTAGGCTCTTCTCCAGTGAGTCCTTCCTTCTCATTAGGTGGCCAAAGTATTTCAGTTTTAGCTTCAGGATCTGGCCTTCTAAAGAGCAGTCAGGGTTGATCTCCTCTAGGACTGACCGGTTTGATCGCCTTGCAGTCCAAGGGACTCGCAGGAGTCTTCTCCAGCACCATAGTTCAAGGGTTTCAATTCTTTGGTGCTCAGCCTTTCTTATGGTCCAACGTTCACTGCCATACATTGCAACTGGGAAGACCATAGCCTTGACTATACGCACTTTTGTTGACAGGGTGATGTCTCTGCTTTTTACTGTGCTGTCTAGATTTGCCATGGCTTTCCTTCCCAGGAGCAAGCGTCTTTTAATTTCTTGGCTACAGTCCCCATCTGCAGTGATCTTGGAGCCCAGGAAAATAAAATCTGTCACTACCTCCATTTCTTCCCCATCTATTTGCCAGGAATTGAGAGGGCCAGATGCCATGATCTTGGTTTTCTTAATGTTTAGTTTCAACCCAAGTTTTGCACTCTCCTTCTTCACTCGCAACAAGAGGCTCTTTAGTTCCTCTTCACTTTCTGCCATTAGAGTGGTATCATCTGCATATCTTAGGTTGTTGATGTTTCTTCCAGCAATCTTAATTCCAACTTTTGATTCATCTAGCCCTGCCTTTCTCATGATGTGCTCTGCATATAAGTTAAATAGGCAAGGCGACAGTATACAGCCTTGCTGGACTCCTTTTCCAATTTTGAACCAATCAGTGGTTCCATGTCCAGTTCTCACTGTTGCTTCTTGGCCTGCATATAGGTTTCTCAAGAGACAAATAAGATGGTCTGGTATGCCCATCTCTTTAAGGACTTGCCACAGTTTGTTATGATCCACACAATCAAAGGCTTTAGCATAGTCAATGAAGCAGAAGTAGATGTTTTTCTGGAACTCTCAAGCTTTCTCCATGATCCAGCGTATGTTAGCAATTTGATCTCTAGTTCCTCTGCCTCTTCGAAATCCTGCCTGTACTTCTGGTAGTTCTCGATCCACATACTGCTGGAGTCTAGCTTGTAGAATTTTAAGCATAACTTTACTAGCATGAGAAATGAGTGCAATGGTGCGATAGTTTGAACATTCTTTGGCACTGCCTTTCTTTGGAATTGGAATGTAAACTGATCTTTTCCAATCCTGTGGCCACTGTTGAGTTTTCCAAATTTGCTGGCAAATTGAGTGTAGCACTTTTACTGCATCGTCTTTTAAGATTTTGAATAGCTCAGCTGGAATACTGTCACCACCACTAGCTTTGTTGTTGCTCAGCTTTTCTAAGGCCCACTTCACTTCACATTCTAGGATGTCTGGCTCGAGGTCAGTGACCAACTCATTGTGATTATCAGGGACATTAAGCTCATTCTTGTATAGTTCTTCTGTGTAATTTTGCCACCTCTTCTTAATCTCTTCTGTCTCTGTTAGGTCCCTGCCATTTTGGTCCTTTATCATGCCCATTTTTGCATGAAACGTTCCCTTCATCTCTCCAATTTTCTTGAAAAGATCTCTGGTCCTCCCTATTCTATTGTTTTCTTCTATTTCTTTGCATTGTTCATTTAAGAAGGCATTCTTTTCTCTTCTAGCTATTCTTTGGAATTCTGCATTTAATTGGGCATATCTTTCTTTTTCTCCCTTGCCTTTCGCTTCTCTCCTTTCCTCATCTATTTGCAAAGCTTCCTCAGACAGCCATTTTGCTTTCTTGCATTTCTTTTTCTTTGGGATGGTTTTGGTTGCTACCTGTTGTACAATGTTGCGAACCTCTGTCCATAGTTCTTCAGGCACTCTGTCTATCAGATCTAATTCCTTAAATCTATTTGTCACCTCTACTGTATATTCAACAGGGATATGATTTAATTCATACCTGACTGGCCTAGCGCTTTTCCCTACTTTCTTTAATTTAAGCCTAAACTTTGCAACAAGAAGCTCATGGTCTGAGCCACAGTCAGCTCCTGGTCTTGTTTTTACTGACTGTATAGAGCTTCTCCATCTTTGGCTGCAGAGCATATAGTCAATCTGATTTCTGTGTTGACCGTCTTGCTGATCTTATTTCCCATCAAATCTTCCATTTTGGTGGTGCATTGTTTGGCTTTTTTTCTTCCTTGTTGATTTTGCATTGCAGGTATTCAGTTATAACTGTAACTGGTGCTGTACGTTAGCTCAGAGATCCCCAACCCCCAGTCTGCGGACCGGGTCTGGTCCACAGCATGCTAGCAACCAGTCTGCACAAACAAGCAAAGCCCCATCCATGGGATGCAGGCAGCCCACAAAATCATGCACTCTCTGATCCATGGAAAAACTTTTCTCCACCGAACTGATCCCTAGTGCCCAAAAGATTGGGGACTTATGCATTTGCTGTTTTTGCATCAAGTTTCAATGCAGGCAGCCTTATTCTGATATTTTTGTGCTTGGTTATTATTTCTTTCAATTCTACTTTTTTAGTTAGAGGGCAGAGGTTCTGTTTGAGGCAGAGGAGAGAGTGCCTGAGTGCCAAATGAAAACAATTTATATATCTCTGCTAAATTCCTCTACTGCCAGCTCCCTCAGGTTTGCCTCTACAGTCTGAATTACTTCTGGAAACACTTTTATTTCTTTGCCCTTTGAATTCTTCCAATTCTGTTTCTTGGAATACTTTATTTTGTATTATAAATCTATGCTCATCTGCTAGCCTCTGCTCTATTATTTCTGATTCTGGGTGTTGTTCTTTCCAGAATGGATGCATTCATTTCAAATATCCTCTTGTAGGATTTATCTGTAAGAACAGATTTCTTTTTTTCAATTACTCTGTTTTTGCAATGGGTAAACACTTTTCTTCCAGTAGTTCTACAGCTGCTGGCCCTGATTCTTCAGCCAACAGTCCTGAGTCCTGTAGCTGATTTTTCACCAGATGTCCAGAAACTCCAATATCTACCATGGTCCTTGTTAATCCAAGTAACAACTGAGCTGGATGGATGAGTATGGATTTCTGTAATTTACATTTCACCATTTTTTTATGGGAGAGACAAATCACATTAAGTTTTAGTACTACTTTATATTGCACTAGTAAGACCATACTTGGAATTCTGTGCCCAGTTTTGGACACCTTGATATAAAAAAAGATGTTAAGACTCTAGAAAGAATGCAGAGAAATGCAAAAAAGATATTTAGAGGCCTGAAAGCTAAAGCATACAATGAATGTGTCAGGACCCACCCCAAACCACATCTTAGGAAAACTCTGGGAGACAGTTCTAGTCCAAAAGGAATCTTTACTAGGACATGCTTGGTTGTGGGAATACAAGACAGGACTTAGTATTGTTTTACAAATTAAAATTTTATAAGTTCAACCCCCCTTCCCTCAACCCCATTTGGTCAGCCCCCATCCTTCTACTTCATGTCAACCCTTTCGTGGGGAAAAAAGGAACTTTGAATCTTCTTCCTCTACCCCTCCCTTTTGATCCCCCTAGTTCAAAAGCTTTCCTTGGTCTTTGAAATAATCTAAGGCAGGCTGAATCCACATATGCTCCTCCTTCCTCGGGAGATGACAGAATCCGTATGGGGGGATAATGTTTTAAACATACATTTATGAATGTGATATAAATGGATTCTGACAGAATGGTTGCGAGAACCTAGGACTGCATTGACTCTTCGGCAGCAGCAGCACACTGCTGGCTCAGATATAAGTGATTGTTTGCTAGGACATCTAGATCCCTCCACAGTTACTGTTGCTGACCCAGGCACCATTTAGAATAATTACTTTTAAACTAGCCTAGTGGCTAGCTAACCATTTTCCCCTTCTATGATAATAATAATAATAATAATAATAATAATAATAATAATAATAATAATAATAATAATAATAATAATAAATAACAATAAAGGTTGAATTTTCACATCAAGACTAGTTCCTTGATAATGATTATCAGTCCTTTTGGAATATATGAAAAAACAGGAAAAGATGTTCATCCTTATAAATAAAATTGCATAGAAGTTTAATAATCAAAAAATATTCAAATGGGATATTAAAGTACATGTCTTGTATCAAGTTATTGCTATTTGAATATCACTTCTTTGAACAAATTATTTTTAAAATTTTTCTAATTGGTAGATTTCTTCATTTGCTTCTGATGAACTGCAGAGATTCCGAAATGCAGAAGTTTTGAAGAATAACAGCAACTCTGCAAAAGAGCAATCATTATCTCCTGCGCAGTTAGGAATGGAAAAAGCCCATTCTCTTCCAAGAATGACAGAGAGCCCGGGGAATTCAAGGCAGGCTTTAATGGAAGCAATCTGCTCAGGAGCTGGGGCAGCATGTTTAAGAAAGGTAAAAAAAAATGTATTTGTAGGAAGGATACAGAGGGTAAAAGGGAGTTCCAATTCTTAAACACCCACAAAAGTTATTTAGATGAGTAGTAGCTATAATCTGAATTCTGTATAAAGATTTTTCATACATCTTTGTAACTGACTGTGTAAAAAACCTTTCAGGAAAATTAACACACAAAAAGTACAGTTATATTAGGATTTCATATTCTCATACCAGTTGTAGGCAGCTCTTACAAATTATGTGCTATGCTAATAGAGCTTTTTATGACAGGAAGGTGAGTGTAAGCTGGATGTTAGAATGGAATGGAATAGAATGGAATAGAATGTAACTTTCTTCTTTTTCTTTTTTTCTTTTTTTTCTTTATATAAGGTAATACTAATAGCAAATTTGAGGCCAGGGAAGCTGTAACATGTCCACTTTTGTTTTTAATTGTATATTCAATAAAATTTGGGGAAAAAGAATAGAATAGAATAGAATAGAATAGAATAGAATAGAATAGAATAGAATAGAATAGAATAGAATAGAATAGAATAGAATAGAATAGAATAGAATAGAATAGAATAGAATAGAATAGAATAGAGCTGGAAGGGACCATGGAGGTCTTTAGTCCAGCCCCCTGCTCAAGCAGGAGAACCTATACCATTTCAGACAAGTGATTGTCTAGTCTCTTCTTAAAAATCTCCAGTGATGCAACACCCACAATTTCTGAAGGCAAGCTGTTCCACAGGTTAATTGTCCTGTTAGGAAGTTTCTCCTTAATTCCAGGTTGCTTCTCTCTTTGATCAGTTTCTAAACATTGTTTCTTGTCCTGCCTTCTGGTGCTTTGGAGAATAATTGGCCCCCCTGTTCTTTGTGTCAGCCCCTAAAATAAAGGAATACTGCTATCATGTCACCTCTATACAACCCAGGATTCTATTAGCTTTTTTGGTTCCTGCTGCACACTGCTGGCTCATATTCAAGTGCTCATATTCAAGTGATCAGGGCAGTTCAGTTACTGTCTCTTTAGTGAAAAGACTGTTGGTGGAACCATATCCTCCTCATGAAAGAAACATATCAGGCACCATCTCTCCTCCAGTTTTTCACTTACAATAAGTCCAACAGAAGTGTTACTTCCTTCTGCACAGAATACTTTGACACAGAAGATGGAACATTTGAATACCGTATCTTATTTGTGTGAAACCACATGGACAAATTTACTTACAACTATGTGAGCATAACTTACATATCATGGCATATATGAGATCTGAGAACTGAATCCCTCAATCCTTTATAGGTTTGAAAATTTCTGCTCAACACCTAGAAAGCCCAAGTTTAAAACCTGCTGCTAAGGTGACTAAAGTACTGGAATTGTTGGATCAGTAGATCTCACTTAGACTCATACGCAGCACATACAGGAAAATATTTTAAAGCATCAGAAACAATATGTGTAATAACATTAGCAAGATTTATACAAGCAATTTGGTATCTCTGAAACCAATGAATTTCCTAGTATCTTAAGTACATCAACATAGATAAGTATATCTGTGCTGTTATGTGTGTTCTCAAAAACAGATGGAATTTTTTTCACCTCAGACTGCAAGCCTATAAATATGGCACAGTCTAATCTGCTTGCAGAATAACTCACAAAAATAATAACACAACTTTCAGGCCATTTTATAAGGAAATATGCATATTATAAAGCTATTACATCTAGGAAAACAAAATAGTGATATATAAATGATAGCTTTAAAGTCAGCGATGTAAGAAAGCAATTTCCAAAAACAAAGTGCTTTCCAAATTAGTAATCTTTTATATATTTTGTCTCAGTATTTATATCAAATAGGATGCTGGTAAATTTACTTAAAAATGTAAGAAAGAAGAAATATTGCAGCAAAGGAAAGCTTTTCTTTTTTCCCCATTTAGTCTTCTTCACTGTTGAAGAGAAACCTTTGAACACCTTGTCCATAGATGGCAGAAAAGTATCTTTGATCTGAAGGCAGAACATTTTTTTCCCTTTTCATAAAGTCTGGGCAGAAGATCCCAGATCTTCCTGTTGTTCCAGAAAAATGCAATCAATTGGAAGAAACAATTAAAATTTAATTTCATATGTAGAAATATTAAACAGCTTTTCTAAATATATATGTACATTCAAAATGAATCTAGGAAAAGAATATAAAAGAATCTCATTTTAAAAGAGCTTTAAAATATAACAAGCTATTAATACATGGTTATTTTATTTCAGGTGCCTCTGTGTGAAAATTAGATGCACCAAATCTGTCCTACAACTCTGAAGCATTGTGATAGATTAAAATGGTCATCCCTAATAGAAAGAATGCAAGTCTCTTTCCAGTTTGTTTACAAACGACATTAAATATCTATGTGCTACTCTTGATTCAGCTTATGCGCCAAGGGTCTGGGAACAACCTATTTTCAGAGTTATACCAAGCCAAAACTATTCTTAATAGCAAGTTACCAAATTCATGAACTTGAAATGAATAGTCACTGAGAACACTTTAGTTCTTTAAGACTATTCAAATATATTTATGGGGAAAGTTGATTACTTTTGCAGATGTACATGAAGCATATCACTCTTTTGTTCATTAAGTGATTTAAAACATCTAGCTGTTCCAAACCATTTATTTCATTTTTTTTCTTTTCAAATATAAAAATATTTAGGAATACAAAAATTCCAGTGGATTCTTTTGTAGCTCCAAGATCTTACAAGAGAGAGGGGCCAAATTTCACACGTCCTCTTTTTTGTTGTTGTTCATGTGTTGTTGTTTTTACCATTGGGATTAAAGGAAAAATGGATGCTTTGATCATTGTTGTGACTTAAATTACCTATTTCATCTCTAAAAAAATATTCTGAAACCTATCCCTAAAGCAAGTTTGGGTTCATTTATTTTGAAATGAGACTTTCAACACTAACAACAGTTTCTGCAAGCATATCCATTGTATTTAATGAGAACATGACAGCACCCTTTCACAATTCCCAACAATATGACTCACAAAAAGAGAACATGTTGGTGAGTAATGCTCCAAATAAAGAAATCTAATCAGACAATGCTTTAGTAGAATTGGACTCTGAAATGGAATTAGTTAAAGATTGAATGGTGAAGTGGGCTCAAAATATTCAAGAACCAATCTTATTGGATACATGGGAGGTAATTTGGTTAGAAATGTAAAATTTACCCAGGCTCAGAATTTAAAAGAAAATTTCTATAAAATGTTTTATAGATGGCATTTGGATCCTAAAAAATTGTCTTGCATGTATCCTAATTTACAGCCCAAATGTTGGAGATGTGGTAGCTTGGATGCTACCTATTATCATATATGGTGGACTTGTAGAAATGTTAAAGCTTTTTGGATCAAAATTTGGTGGAATGTTCAAAAGATTTTTAAGAGAAAGATAAAATTTTCTCCACAATTGTTCTTATTGGGTATTATTATAGATTGTGATACTAAAGAAACTAATTTGATGTTGAACTTGATAACAGCTGCAAGGTTATTGATAGGGCTATATTGGAAGAAGGATAGTTTGCCTACTATTGAAGAATGGACGCTTAAAGTGTGGCTAAGATTTCTGCTTAGTTGAAGGATCATTCACAAGAAAGATACATTTCGGTTTGGAGAAGATGGATAGATTATATTCAGAATAAATATGGGACTAAAAAGTTTCATTTAGCTTACAAATAGATTTTATATTGTTATTTTTATTAGTATTTTATTATAGTGAAATTTTTGATTAGTTTAATAATAAGGATGTTATTTGTTTATGTTATTGGTATGTATATTCTAATTTGGTTTGTATTTTTAGTTTAAAGGGAGTTAAAGCGCATTAAGAACTTGGTTACTTACATAGTTGGTTAATGTTAGTTAGATTATGTTTATTTTATTTCTAACCCTGTATTCAACTCTGGGAAGCGAGGGAGGGTGAGGGTGGAGGGTGGAGTCGGCTGGGTTTATATTGTAACTTTTATAAAAAATTTAATTAAAAAAAAGAAATCTAATCACAGTAGCTTCTTCTATTGCTTCCCAAGTGGTTTATGGTTCAAAATAGTTCTGATTGGGCTCATCTAGTTATTTATTTATTTATTTATTTATTTATTTATATTTTATTTTAATTCCATTTATATCCCGCCCTTCTCTGAAGACTCAGGGCGGCTTACAAGCTTAGCAGTAACCTTCATTCTATGTATATGCCTGCTTATTAGGGCTTTCACACACACCCCAAGCGGCATTATTACAAAGTCAGCTTATTGCCCCCAACAATCTGGGTCCTCGTTTTACCTACCTCGGAAGGATGGAAGGCTGAGTCAACCTTGAGCCTGGTGGGATGCGAACCTGCACTAATTGCAGGCAGCTGGTGTTACTTAAGGAGGCATTAGCCCACTGCTGCACCAAGTTATGTTAGAACTATGCCATTCCCTTAACATATTTCAGTGTTATGGGGAAAAAAAACAACTAAGTCACTGTAGATCATGTATAACTTGGGTAAATTTGCTATTAAATAAAATTAACATAAGCATGATTTTGTTTTACATGGCACTGAAGATAACTTGAATTATATTCATGTATTATGTTTAATATATTATGATTACAATGTATATTACATAATCTTGCTTTCCTTAGAAGTGCCACTATTCACCTGCAGTGACTACATGTAGTGTACTGTAAATACTAATTTAATTTAGTGCCACAAATGAAACAATCACAAGACATATGTAATGTTTGCTTCAGTTCTGGATTTGGATTTTCATTGATTTATGGGAATATGTACTATGTTTGTGTTTTTCAAAAAATAAAGTGCCAATCTGAATATATGACTATTTTGTCTTCATGTTCGGTTGATAAATAATGTTTGGTCTTGAACTTTCATGCCTGATGGCAGTTTTGATTAACAAAATATGAGAAGTTAAAAGTGTTTTTAAGAACAACCGTGATATATTCCTCTTCATAATTGGCATTTCACTTAAACCAGAAAATTTCATTGTTATGTGCAATGCTACTACATCAGAAACCTGAGCTAAACAAGTGCTGACACTGATACATGTTGAACTACAGAATCATTTTAAACATAAAATGCATTCTCCAACATATAATTAACTGCCAAGGTAAAATTAAAAATCAGAATGCTATGTTGACATTTTCATTGAATTGGCATGCCTTTGGGAATTACAAATTGTAATGTACAAGATGATAAATTAATAATTTTACAGTATGTAAATTCCAATTAAGTCTGATGGTTTCTGGTAGCAATAGCTATAGTGCAAAATTTATGTAATTTACTGACAACAAAGAGCCTTGGTGGAGCAGTGAGCTAATGCCTCCTTAAGTAACACCAGGTGCCTGCAATTAGTGCAGGTTCGCATCCCACCAGGCTCAAGGTTGACTCAGCCTTCCATCCTTCCGAGGTAGGTAAAATGAGGACTCAGATTGTTGGGGGCAATAAGCTGACTTTGTAATAATGCCGCTGGGGGGGGGGCGAAAGCCCTAATAAGCAGACATAGAATGAAGGCTATTGCTAAGCACATTGATTTGTGCTTTAAATTGTAAGCTGCCCTGAGTCTTCGGAGAAGGGCGGGATATAAATGAGATTAAAAAAAACAAAACATCATTGAACTGATACCTTATGTATATAAAAATTTAATAAATATCAAATATTAATATTATTAAAAAGGACACTGTTCTCTGCTGGTGCCACTTGAGGGGAAGGTGTCTAAGAGTGCCAGAATGAATGACTTTTGGCAAGATACTACTGAAATTTGAAACAAATATTTAGAGAGTATGATGGAAGGTTTTTTTTGGAAAATATGTAGATTATTCTGTTTAATATGTTATTAAATTGTCAATCACATCTGATTCTTTTATCAAATTCTATTAGATTCCTTATAAATATGAATTGTTAACTTAAAGTATTTTTATTATTATCTAAACCCATTTCTCTTCTGAGAAGGTATTAAGTGCATTCATTCACCCACTCCTTGACAACTTCATTCTGATAGCACCAATGAGCAAGAAAAGAGATGATTCAGGAATGATTGGAGAGGAAGGTTTTCAGAAAGAGACTGAAGAGCTGTTTGTCCAGAATGATACAGATCTCCTGCCAAAGCAGGAGGTTGAACGTCTTCTAATCCCTTCTATTTTTATTAATCTACATTCTATATTCTATGTTCTGTAGAATAGGTTCTATACGTACTATAGTTTATTCCTATGGCAATTGCTATTGTTTTAAATACAGCACTATACTTTCAAAGTTGACTATTCATTCTGATTCCAATTAGAATCAGACATTTTAAAGTGTAATACAAAGCACTGTTAATTTAATTTAACACACAATAGTCATGGTAACAGGGCTAGTTTGCTAGTTAATTATATAAATTTACTGTACCAGCAGTCCTACAGACAACTTTGCATATAAAATTTCAGTTAAATGAAACTTTGAAAAAATATGTGTATGTTTAAGATATGTTTAGATATCTTCAATCTATGGCTCTCTACTCTTTCCTGCCATTTTTGATGCAGAAACTATGTAAAGATATTTAGATATAGAGACCAATATTATTTATCTCTTAAATATATTATCCCTTAAATATATGACTTTTTATACAGATTGCATATATTAAAAATACTCATTTGATTTATTAATGTTATATACTAGTTATGCTGTAACTAGATTTATATATCCTTTGTTAGAACTTTGCCTTAGTTTATAATTTCAGTTTAGCTCTAGATTGGCAAAGTTGGTGTTATGTACTGAGCTTTTGGGGGTTTAATCACATGTGCTGCTGGAGAACTAACGCTTCTCCAGCAACCCAGACAGGACGTCTCCAGTCCTGGCAGCAATTAACATGGCGGGAATAATGGGTTCAATCTGATTGGTTGTTCAGAGCATGTGGACTATATATATTGTGCATCATTACCCAAAAGCCCCACTACAGTTCAGTCTGACTTACAATAAAGCTATGATTCTTCTGTACTCATCTGCCTGGTGTCTTTCCTGCTCTTCAGAACCCACAACACAACAGTGGCAATGAAGGTGGGATCCTGCTTCACCTTAAAGAGCTGAACTTGCGAGGGGTCGGCTTTACGTGCTGGTGGAAAGAGGCATCTTTCCCCCCCCCTTCCTTGGCTGGCTAGCAAACTAAGCTAGTGGCCATTCACTCAGAATTACCCGTCTGAGCTCAAGAAGCAGGATCAGAAACGCAGGAACCTAGTCAAGATGCCAAAGGTCGGCAAATTAAGGGAGCTCGACATTCGCCACCCAGAATAATGGCTGTTGTCTCTCTCTCAAGTCAAGAATTACTTAAGGGCAAACCAGATCGCTGAAGATGGGCTCAAAGCTGCAATGCTGCTATGCGTCTGTGGGCCAGCAATGTTCGACCTCGCAGAAAACCTGTTTGCCCCCACGCCAATCAAAGCAGTATCATATGCTGACCTCAAACAAAAACTTAATGGACATTTTAAGCCAAAATTGTCAGAAATGGCATGGAGATTCAAGTTTGACCAGAGGGTGCAACATCCAGGATAAACAGCATCAGAATACATCGTGGGCCTACGCCAGGCCACGCGTCTTTGCAGATTCTCAAACCTTGAAGAACGCCTGAGAGATCAGCTCGTTTGCAGCCTCAGAGACAAAGTCCTCCAACAGAGACTATTCGCCAGACCCAATTTGACATTCTTGGAGGCACAACACAAAATAATGGCTGACAAATCAGCCAGAGGAGCCATGCAAGTAGTGCAAACCGCCAAACCTCTCAAGGTCAAAGAAACCGTTCACCTAGAGGTCGCTAAATTTAGCAGCGAACCAGCAGTGGAAGAAGAGACGGAGATAGACAGGTGTCCTCTGTCACCTTTATTGTTTGTTTTAACATTGGAAATATTACTGATTAAAATACGAGATTCAAATAAAATCAGGGGAATTCAAATAAGAGATCAGGATTACAGATTGAGAGCGTTTGCAGACGATCTGGTTATTACAGTAACTCAGCCGGATTATTCAGTTGTAGAATTGATGGAGATAATAATGTTATATGGGAAAGTTTCTGGATTTAAGATAAATATACAAAAAACTAAAATACTGTCTAAGAATATGACCGTAGCACAAAAGGCTGTTCTAGAAGAGCTAACGGGATTTGAAATAGTTAAAAAGATTAAATATTTGGGGATATATCTGTCAGCCTCAAATGTGAAGTTATATAAAAATAATTATGAAATGTTATGGGGAAAAATACAAAAAGAACTAGATAGTTGGAAAAAATTACAATTGTCTTTATTGGGAAGAATTGCAGCAGTGAAGATGAATGTTTTGCCAAAATTTTTGTTTTTGTTTCAAATGATGCCTATACTTAAAAAGGATTTAAATTTGGAGGAATGGCAAAAAGGAATTAATAAATTTGTCTGGGCAGGGAAATAGCCACGAGTTAAATTTAAGATAATGCAAGATACGCGTGAAAGAGGTGGTCTTAAAATGCCTAATTTTAAATTATATTATGAGGCTGCTGCTTTGTCATCGATAAGTGACTGGTTTAATTTAACACAAGGGAGATTATTAAATCTTGAGGGTCATGATTTGTTATTTGGTTGGCATGCATATTTATTGTATGATAAGAAGGTGGATAATGTGTTTAAGATACATATTTTAAGGTATGCTCTGTTGCGAGTTTGGAAAAAGTATAGACATAAGTTAAATTATAAGATATCAATTTGGGCAATACCTAAACATGCAATAGAAAATATAAATGTGGGATTCAACAGGATGAAACTACATATAAGGAAATTTTAAGTCTAGAAAGGAATGTATGGCAATTAAAGCCATATAATATTTTAAAAGAAGAAAAGATTGTACAAACTTGGTTCCAGTATGGGCAATTACAGGCAAGATGGAAAGAGGACCAGAAAGCTGGCTTTTCGATGACTGATGAAAATTTGGTAAAACAAATTAGAGATCAAGGTCAAGCACATATAAAAAGGGTATATAATGCATTGATAGAAATTGATTCAGAAACGGAACTTGTTAAAGATTGTATGATAAAGTGGGCCCAGAATTTTCAAGAAGTTATAACAATGGATACTTGGGAAAAGATCTGGGTTAGAAATGTAAAATTTACACAGGCCCAAAACTTAAGAGAGAATTTTTATAAAATGTTTTATAGGTGGCACTTAGAATCTAAAAAATTAGCAAGAATGTATCCGAACTGCCAGCCCAAATGTTGGAGGTGTGATTGTGAGGATGCAACATATTTTCATATATGGTGGACTTGTAAAAAGGTTAAAGCCTTTTGGATTAAAATTTGGTGGAATATGCAAAAGATATTTAAGAAAAGGATAAAGTTTTCCCCGCAATTGTTTTTATTGGGTATTATTACAGATACTACTGTTATAGACACTAAGTTGATGTTGCATCTAATTACGGCGGCAAGACTTTTAGTTGTGCAATATTGGAAGAAGGAGGAATTGCCGACTATAGAAGAGTGGACTTTGAAAGTTTCCAACTTGGCGGAAATGGCAAAGATTTCAGCATATTTGAAAGACCAATCACAACAGAGATATATTGTGGAATGGAGAAGATGGATTGAATATATTCAGAATAAATATGGGACTAAAAAGTTTCATTTAGCATTTGAATAAGTAGTGGATTTTTATGATGTATGATTAGTTATTTGTTACTTTATTAATATTATGACTATGGAGAGTTAAAGTCCGATAGAACTTAATGTTTTATTTTTGTTGTTAGCATATTTTAGTTTATGTTTGTATTATTATACCCTGTATTCAGCTCTGGGAAGTCGGGGAGGGGGGAGGGGAAGGTTGGGGAGAGGGGAGGGGGAGGAGGGAGTTCATTGTATTTAAAAATTGTAAAACTTTTCAATTAAAAAAAAAAGAGACGGAGATAGACAAGCTACAGAAACAGCCGGGCGCACAAGAATGCAGAAATCAACAAAAAGAAAACACAAGGCAGTTCTCTTCCCTAGGTGTATGGGGTCCGGAGGCAAACATTCCCACACAAACTGCAGATTCCGCATGGCCACGTGCAGGGCCTGTGGTAGGACTGGGCACATTGCAGTCATATGCTGGGCTTGCCAGAGAGAGATGGACAACCCAAGCATCAGTCGGGGGAACTGACAAGGAGAGGTACCGGGGCCCAGGGCCCAACCAGTGTGGTTTTTTTCAAAAGTCGGAGAAGTATTTGCCGCACAGGGGCTTGTCGTCCCCTTAAATCTAAACTTAAGCTCTCAATTGAACTGCAGGGCATTCCATGCAAAATGGAATTGGACTCTGGTTCAGCAGTCTCAATCATTTCGCATGAGACATTCAAATATGTCTGCAAACGCAGCAATCAATGGGTTAAATTGAAGCCCTCGAGCATTATCTTAACCGACTTCCAGAATGCCCAAGTTAAAATTAAGGGGGAGGCCACCCTATCAGTAAAATTTAAAGGGTTTTCAGGGCACCTGGATGTAGAGGGTCAAAGAACAAGTCTTATAGGACTTGATTGGTTTGAGGCTTTAGGAATTCAGATAACAGGCATCAACCAAACACAGAGTACTGACCTCAGAGCTGTCTGTGAAGAATATGCAGATGTGTTTGATTCTAAATTAGGAATGTATATGGACCCACCTATTTCATTTAAATTAGACCCCAATGTAATACCGATCAGAGTCAAACTGCGCAGAGTTTCCTTTTGCATTAAAGCATAAAATCGATTTGGAAATTGATAAATTAGTAGAACAAGGGGTGTTACAGCCTGTTGAAGGGGGAGAGTGGGAGACCCCTATCGTCACCCCACTTAAACCAAATGGGGAGGTTTGCATTTGCGCGGACTACAAATGTACCCTAAACAAAGCTTTAAACCAGGATGCCTACCCAGTTCTGATATTCAGCCATATTCTAGCCTCTTTGCAAGGGGGCACCATTTTTGCTAAGCTCAATTTAGTACAACCGTATCAACAATTGCCAGTAGACGAGGCCACAGCAGTGGCCCAAACAATAGTGACACATAGAGGAGCTTTCAAAGTCAAATGGTTGCAGTTTGGCGTAAGCGTAGCACCAGGGATATTCCAAGGGATCATGGAATGCACCCTCAAGGGCATTCAAGGTGTTTGCCCGTATTTCGATGATGTTCTCATTGCCGGAGAATCCACAGAAGTATTAGTAAATAGGCTCAGGGCTGTCTTACAAAGACTTTGTGATGCGGGCCTTAAACTGAAAAAGAATAAATGTAGTATTGAGGTCTCATCAATGGAATTTTTGGGGTTCCGTATTGATGCCAGTGGAATCCACCCTGCAGAATAAAAAATAATGGCCATCAAAATGGCTCCTAGTCCCAAAAACTTTTATCACACATTTCTACCTCATAAAACAGCTATAGCAGATCCCCTCCATAGCCTACTCGATAAGAAAACTGTATGGCAATGGACTGGTGTATATGAAAATTTTTTTAAGGACCTTAAGGCCCTCCTATCAGAAAAATCCACAGTCACTCATTACATAGAGTCTAAACCTGTATGTCTTGCATGTGATGCATCTCCTTATGGGGTGGGGGCAGTTTTAAGCCACATAGAAAAGAATGGGGAACGACTTCCGGTGGCGGCGCAGCGCCGAAGACAGCCTTCCTGGGCTGCCCGCGGCTCAGCTGTTTGTTTTTTCGCCCGAAACAGCGCCGATCAGCTGTTCGGGTGAAATTGAAGCCCCCTCCTCAGGAGAAGAGGAGGGGGTGAGGCCCCAGGTAGGGGTAGAGTTCTCCGGGGCCGCCTGAGCTTGGAGCTTGGGCGGCTGAAGGATTGAACTCCCCCGAAGCCTGGGTTGCTCCCAGCTGGCCGGCGTCTCTGCTCCGAACTTCTTGGAGCAGAGCCAGGCATCTGCAAACCATCCCTGCCTGAAGAAAGGACTATGATTTAAAGGAGCAGGCAGAGCGGTACAAGAGGTAAAGGTGAAGAGGATTATTTTACTATACTCTCTAGCTTGTTGGACTTTTTAAACTTTAAGTGAAAGTGCATCATAATTGAGGACTAAAAGATGGCGGCGAAACCTCCCCCTAAAACTCTTCGGAGCGGTGGATCCTCGCCGGTGCAACAATCATCACTACAGGCGTTGCACCCTCCTGAAGTGCTGACATCGAAGGACTTACGAGATGCTCTGGATAAACTTTTGGAATCAATCAATCAATCAATGGGTGATAAATTTGCACAGATGGAGGAGAAATTGGAGAAATTGGAGGAGAGAATGGAAGAGAGGATGGAACAGAAGTTCAGCGTGATGAAGGTAGACATTTTGTCTTCAGTGCATAAAGTGGCGGGATGTGTGGAAGAATTAGATGAAAAAATGGATGATCTGGCTCAAAGGAACGCTATATTAGAAGTAAAAGCACGGGAGAATGAAAATGCAAGAGACAAAATGGAAAGGGAGTTAAGCCTAGCCCAATATTACCAGATGCAGTTTGCTGTTAGAATCAGAGGTTTAAAAGAGAATATTAAAGAAGATTTAAAGCAGCTGATCTCTGAGGCTCTTGAACTGGTATTAAACCAGCCAGCATCTGAAATAAGAGCAGCTATGGATAAAGTGTTTCGGGTGAATTCATGGATTGCCAGACAGAGAAAGTTGCCTAGAGATGTGGTGGTTTATTTTGCAAAAAGAGAGATTAGAGATCAAGTTATACAAGCTGCCTATGATGCTAAAGTGGTGATTGCTGAACAAGAAGTCTTGGTTTTAAAAGAAATTCCTCCAAGGATTTTAAGGGGAAGGAAGGACTACCGTATATACTTGAGTATAAGCCGACTCGATTATAAGCCGAGACCCCTAATTTTACCCCCAAAAATTGGAAAAAGTTGGTGACTCGAGTATAAGCCGAGGCTGGGAAATGCAGCAGCTCACGGTAAATTTCAAAAATAAAAATACAGGTAGATAACAATAAAATTGCTTTAATTGAGGCATGTGGAAAAGAGGGTCAACAAAAACAATATATTATCAGTATATTCAACAAAAACAATATATTATCAGTATATTCAACAAAAACAATATATTATCAGTATATTCAACAAAAACAATATATAATATTAAAGTATTAACAATAACTTTAAATGTACAAAAACCTTAACTCAATAAGCAACCAAGCTAAAACACAAGCATCAAAATCCTTCAAAACTGGATTCCTCCTCCTCATCTGTATCTGCAAACAGAGCTGCAGCTGTAGCTGGTGTGAGGTTATCATCATATACATTGTCACAGAGTTCGCTGTCATCACTATCACAGTTGTCCTCCTCATGCAAAGCAGTGTCTTCACTGCCATCCATAGCATTACTTATGCCACATTTCCTGAAGGCGTGCTTCACCATGTCCTCTGGAATCTCTTCCCATGCATCACGAACCCACTTTGCTATCAGTTCTATGTCAGGCTTCATCATATTTCCACCTTTTGTTAGTCGGGCTTGACCAGATGACATCCATTCGCACCACATCTTTCGCACACGGTCTTTGAAAGGTTTATTTAAACACACATCTAAGGGCTGTAATACAGATGTAAGCCCACCTGGAATAACAGCTAAAGTAACTTGAGAAGACTTTGCCAATGTTTTTATGTCATCAGATGTGTGGGCTCTGAACATATCCCAAACTAGCAATGATGGTTTTTTCTTTAAGGCTGCTCCTGGTCGTCCATTCCAAACTTCTTCCAGCCACTTTTTTGTTCCATCTTCACCCATCCAGCCTTTAACATGTGGGTGCACTGTAATTCGTGGTGGGAATTTGACCTTTTTAGGCAAGGTCTTTCTTTTAAAAATAATGACAGGCCGCAGCTTAGTTCCATTAGCCAAACATGACAGAACAACTGTAAAATGGTTTTTCTCATTACCTGTGGTTCTGAGTAAAACAGTTTTGTCTCCCAAACTTGCCACGGTTCTGTTGCTTGGAAGATCAAAGGTCATAGGTGTTTCATCCATATTCCCAATATCTCCCAGGTCATAGTTATGGATCTTTCTTTGTTTTATGATGAATGAATGGAATGACATCACTTTTTCATCAAGGTCTTTTGGCAACTTCTGTGAAATCTTTGTTCTTTGCCGCAAACATAGGCCATACCTATTCATGAAGCCAGTACACCATCCTGCTGACGCAACAAAATTTTCAATGCCTGGTACTTTTAATTTGTCATCTTTAGCCATTTGAAGGGCACGTAAGCGAATTCCCATGCGTGTTACGCAGTAACCATTTTGACGACACTCCATAACCCATTCATGCAATTCAGTCTCTAGAGCCACATATGGAGTTGTTAAACCACGTCGAGCATTTTTTGCCTTTGGAATCTTTTCCAACTCAGCTTTCATTTTCCGCCACTCCCTCACTTGTTTTTCATCAACACCAAATTCCCTACTTGCAATACTGTTATTGCTTTTTTCTGCTCTTGACACAACCTTTAGTTTGAAAGCAGCTTCGTATGACCTGCTTCTTTGTTTTGGTGCAGGAGTACTAGAAGTACTGGGCTCCATTGGTGCAGGAGTACTAGAAGTACTGGGCTCCATTGGTGCAGGAGTACTAGAAGTACTGGGTTCCATTTCTAACAGGAATGGGGAGGTCTGCTAGGAAGGCGGCAGTCAAGCGTTGTTTCCCTCCTCGTGGGTGTGTGTGTGTGTGTGGGTGGCAGTCAAGCGTTGTTTCCCTCCTCGTGCATGTGTGTATGTGGGGGGAGGGGCTTGTTTCCCTCCTCAGTCAAGCTTGTTTCCCTCCTCCTGCGTGTGTGTGTGTGGGGGGGGAGGGGCTTGTTTCCCTCCTCAGTCAAGCTTGTTTCCCTCCTCGTGCATGTGTGTGTGTAGGGGGGGAGGGGCTTGTTTCCCTCCTCAGTCAAGCTTGTTTCCCTCCGTCTCTCTGTGTGTGTGTGTGTGTGTGTGTGTGTGTGTGTGTGTGTGTGGCAGTAAAGCCTTGTTTCCACGTGGGCCCCGGCGACTCCGCTCCCTCCCCTCCCCTCCGGGCCGGGCTTCTCTCCGCCCGTCTGCCCGCTGGCTGGCTGGGCTGCTGCGCCACCGCTGGTCCCGGGCGAGGCAGCGGGCAAGCGAGAGATGGGGGGGAAGCGCCGGCCGGTGAGTTGGGGGCGGAACGGGCGAGGCAGCGGGCAAGCGAGAGATGGGGGGAGAAGCGCCGGCCGGTGAGTTGGGGGCGGAACGGGCGAGGCAGCGGGCAAGCGAGAGATGGGGGGAGAAGCGCCGGCGGGTGAGTTGGGGGCGGAACGGGCGAGGCAGCGGGCAAGCGAGAGATGGGGGAAGCGCCGGCGGGTGAGTTGGGGGCGGAACGGGCGAGGCAGCGGGCAAGCGAGAGATGGGGGGGAAGCGCCGGCCGGTGAGTTGGGAGCGGAACGGGCGAGGCAGCGGGCAAGCGAGAGATGGGGGGAAGCGCCGGCCGGTGAGTTGGGGGCGGAACGGGCGAGGCAGCGGGCAAGCGAGAGATGGGGGGAGAAGCGCCGGCGGGTGAGTTGGGGGCGGAACGGGCGAGGCAGCGGGCAAGCGAGAGATGGGGGGAGAAGCGCCGGCGGGTGAGTTGGGGGCGGAACGGGCGAGGCAGCGGGCAAGCGAGAGATGGGGGGGAAGCGCCGGCCGGTGAGTTGGGGGCGGAACGGGCGAGGCAGCGGGCAAGCGAGAGATGGGGGGGAAGCGCCGGCCGGTGAGTTGGGGGCGGAACGGGCGAGGCAGCGGGCAAGCGAGAGATGGGGGGGAAGCGCCGGCCGGTGAGTTGGGGGCGGAACGGGCGAGGCAGCGGGCAAGCGAGAGATGGGGGGGAAGCGCCGGCCGGTGAGTTGGGGGCGGAACGGGCGAGGCAGCGGGCAAGCGAGAGATGGGGGGGGAAGCGCCGGTGGCGGTGAGTTGGGGGCGCAACGGGCGAGGCAGCGGGCGAGCGAGAGATGGGGGGGAAAGCGGCAGCGGCGGTGAGTTCGCACCCTCCCGCCCTGCCTGCCCCCTGGCCGGTGCCTTCGCCCCGCAAGCCCCCCGACTTGCCCGGAGGAAGCGGCGGCGGCGCGGCGCTGCGGGCCGGGAGGGGGGCGCGGCGGGGGCTGCCCCTCCTGCCGAGGAGCCGAGCCCGGCGGCGTGTGTGTGTGTGTGTGTGTGTGTGAGACCCGCAGGAATGGCTAGTTGCGTTTCTCTGTGTGTCAAGCCCCGTGGGCTCGACACACAGGAAGGGGGGGAATGTCGGAATGCTGCTTCCCTACCAGCCATTCCCATGGGTCTGACACACACACGCACGCACGAGGGGGAGAAACAACGCTGGACTGCCGCCAGCTCTGCAAGGCTCTGCCGCTCCCTTCTCTCAGCAGCCTGTTCCGAACGAAGGGATAGTTCTTTTTTTTTGTTGACTGGAGTATAAGCCGAAGTGGAGTTTTTCAGCCCAAAAAGTGGGCTGAAAAATTCGGCTTATACTCAAGTATATACGGTATACATTTCTCGTACATGAGCTTAAGCAAAGAGATATAAGGTTCAGATGGGAGATTCCAGATGGGCTGATGGTGATGCATGAAGGTAAAAGGTATCGGCTGATTACTGTGAAGCAAGCGCGTGATTTCTACAATAATGTCTTAAAAGCAACCCCATTAACACTTCTGGAAGCTGGAAAGGGATCGGGAGAAGGAGAACATCAAGAGGATGAAACAGAGGAAAGTGGTGCTGGAGGAGATCAAGATACAACTTCTTTGGATGATCCTAGAGAGCAAAGAGTAACGCGTGCTGCTTTAAAACGAGCAAAGAAAATAAAAGAACAAGATCAGCAAAAGTCTTCAGATTCTTCACAACGTACATATAGTCAAGCTGTGGGAGGAGCACGGCCTAAAGAAGTTAGCCCTATCAAAGCTGTGCTCCAAGAGCTTTGGGAGGATATGCATGGCAACTAAATTTCTAACCTGGAATGTTAATGGACTAAATTCACCGCAGAAGAGGAAGAAAGTTTTTCAATATTTAAAACAATTTAAGATAGATGTTATATGTTTGCAAGAAACGCATATTAGAGTTTTGGATCAAAAGCATTTATTGAACTCGAGACTGGGTACGCAATTTGTTGCCTCTGCAGAGAATAAGAAAAATGGAGTGGTTGTTTATGTTAAAAGTGCCTTAACAGCAGACTTAATTGAAGCAGATAAGCATGGAAGATATGTTATGATTGAGCTGTTGTTAGAAGGTAAAAAGACGCTTCTAGTTGGATTATATGCACCTAACCAACAACAAGCTGATTTTTTTAGCTTACTCCACACAAAGCTTACCCAGTTGGATTATAAATCTTTTATTTTTATGGGAGACTGGAATGGTGTTTTGGATGTACAGTTGGACAAGGCTGGAGCTTTTAAGCGCATTCCAAGTCATGCTAGACTGCCTAAATCTTTTTTTGAAATGAAGGATGACCTGGAATTGCGAGATATTTGGCGTGAGAGACACTTGCAGGAGAAGGATTATACTTTTTATTCTGATAGACACCAATCTTTTTCGAGGATTGATTTTATTTTGTTGACTAATGATTTTTTTTTTGAGAACTAAAAAGGTGAAGATTTGTGCAAGAACTATTTCTGACCACAGTCCAGTTTGGTTGGAGATTGATAAGGAGAAAAGAGACAGGCGCTCGTGGCGCGTAAATGAGAATTTGTTTAGAAATCAGAGAAATGTGGAAGAATGCAAACAGCGGATGAAGGACTTTTTTGAGATTAATATGAATAAGGGTACCTCTATGGACATGGTTTGGGATGCTAGCAAGGCCTATATGAGAGGGGTGTTGATATATATGAATAATAGACATAGACGTGCAGTGGAAACTAGAAGGAAAGAACTGGAGAATGAAATAAAGGAAAAAGAAAAGGCTTTGATTTTGAATCCAGAGGATGTGAAGGTCAAGGAGGCTATTAGACTGCTAAGAGGACAATTTGATAAATTAATGGCAGATCAAGTGGCAACCAATCTGCGGTTTGCTAGGCACAATACTTTTTGCAACGCTAATAAACCAGGCAGATGGTTAGCTTATAGATTGAGGAAAAAACAAAGGGCCTCTAATATAGATAAGATTGAGTATAAAGGAAGGGTTGTGTTTCAACAGAATCTTATTAAGGATGCTTTTGTGGATTTTTATTCGAAATTATATACTAAAGAGGAAATTAATGTAAAAGATATTGATATATACTTGGAGAATGCTAGCATCCCAGTTCTTACGCAAGTACAAAAAGAGGGGATTAATCAACTGATTACAGAAGAAGAAATTCTTACAGCAATTAAGGAACTGAAGGTGGATAAAGCGCCAGGCACGGATGGCTTGACTGCAGCCTATTATAAAAATTTACAATTTGAGATGATAAAGCCGTTAAAGGAACTGTTTCAGACAATTCAGAGGGGGGGAAAGGTGCCACCGTCTTGGAGAACAGCTTTTATCTCTTTGATTCCGAAGGAAGACCAGGATGCTACTCAAGTTAAAAATTACAGACCGATATCGCTTTTAAATACAGATTATAAGATATTTGCTAAGGTTTTGGCTAATAGACTGATGAGGGTTCTGCAACAGGTGATTCATGGGGATCAAACGGGGTTTATTAGTGGTAGGCAAATGAAAAATAATGTGAGACATATAGTTGATGTGTTAGAGTTTTTGGAAAGGCACAACCAGATCTCTGCAGCGCTAATCTTTTTAGATGCTGAAAAGGCCTTTGATCAATTGAATTGGCAATTTTTGTTGAAAGTTTTAGATAAAATGGATTTTGGGGAAAAATTTTTACAGCCGATTAGGGCATTATATCAAAAACAAACTGCCCGAATCATAGTTAACAATAGCCTGACAGCAGCATGTAATATTGAGAAGGGCACAAGGCAAGGGTGTCCGTTATCGCCCTTGTTATTTGTGTTAACATTAGAGATACTATTGGTTAAGATTCGGAGCTCGGAAAAAATTAAGGGGATACAAGTTGGAGATCAGGACTATAGATTGAGAGCATTTGCAGATGATCTGGTTGTTACAGTGACCCAGCCAGAGAACTCTGTTGTGGACCTGATGGAGATAATAACACAATATGGGAAGGTTTCTGGATTTAAAGTAAATACACAGAAAACTAAAATTTTGGCTAGAAATATGACAGTTTCACAGAAGGCTCTCTTAGAAGGATTAACGGGATTTGAGATTGTTAAGAGGGTTAAATATCTGGGGGTGATTTTGTCGCCCTCTAATACAAAGCTATATAAAAATAATTATGAAAAACTATGGGGGAAAATTCAAAAAGAATTGGAGAGTTGGCAAAAATTGCAATTGTCTTTGTTGGGACGGATTGCAGCAGTGAAAATGAATGTCCTGCCCAAATTTTTATTTTTGTTTCAAATGATACCGATTCTTAAGAAAGATTCTAATTTGGAGGAATGGCAGCGTGGTATCAATAAATTTGTGTGGGCAGGGAAAAAGCCACGAGTTAAACTTAAGATTATGCAGGATACTCGTGAGAGAGGTGGCCTTAAATTGCCTAATTTTAAATTATATTATGAAGCTGCTGCATTAGTAGGAATAAGCGATTGGATTAATTTGACGCAATTGAGGTTATTAAATCTTGAGGGCCATGATTTGTTGTTTGGCTGGCATGCATATTTGTTGTATGATAAGAAGGTAGATACTGTGTTTAGGATGCATATTTTAAGACAGGCATTGCTGAGAGTTTGGAAGAAGTATAGACATAAGCTAAGCAGCAAGATACCATTGTGGGCAATTCCAAAACACGCAATAGAAAATATACATGCTGGTTTCAAACATGATGTGACTACGTACAAGGAAATTTTAAGCCTGGAAAGGAATGTTTGGTGTTTGAAATCATATAGCCTCTTGCGAGAAGAGAAGGTTGTTCAAACTTGGTTTCAATATATTCAATTACAGGCCAGGTGGAAAGAAGACCAGAAAAATGGATTTACAATGACTGATGAAAATTTGATAAAGCAGATTAGAAATCAGGGACCAGCACATATTAAACGGATATATCTTGCATTGATAGAGATTGACTCGGAAACAGAGCTTGTTAAGGATTGTATGATTAAATGGGCCCAAAACATCCAGGAAGTTATTACAATGGACACGTGGGAAAAGATTTGGGTGAGAAACGTAAAATTTACTCAAGCTCAAAATCTAAGAGAGAACTTTTACAAAATGTTTTATAGATGGCATCTAGATCCTAAAAAGCTTGCAAGTATGTATCCGAATTATCAGCCTAAATGTTGGAGGTGTGGTGATGAAGATGCAACATATTTTCACATATGGTGGACATGTAAGAAGGTTAAGGCTTTTTGGATAAAAATCTGGTGGAATATGCAGAAGATTTTTAAACAGAGGATAAAGTTTTTTTGTTGGGAATAATTGCAGACGCTACAGTTGTGGACACCAAGCTGATGTTGAACTTAATTACGGCGGCAAGACTTTTGATAGGCCAATATTGGAAGAAAGAGGAACTGCCGACCATAGAAGATTGGACTTTAAAGGTTTCTGACCTGGCAGAGATGGCGAAGATTTCGGCCTATTTGAAAGATCATTCGCAAGAACGTTATATTATGGAATGGAGAAAATTGATTGAGTTTATCCAAAACAAGTATAGGGTTAAGAAGTTTTATGTAGCATTCGAATAAGTCTTCTTTCGTTTTTTTCTTTTTTTATTCTAGTTTCTTATATATATTTAATATTGTTAAGGTGTGTCTTATCCTATATAAGCTAGAGAGTGATGGATTTTAGAATTTATAGTTGTTAGTATATGGTTATGATTGCCTTTTTATATATATATACCTTGTATTTAGCTCTGGGAAGTCGGGGGGGAGGGGGGGTGGAGGGAGGGGAGGAGGGAGGGAGGTTGGGGGGAGGTAGGGGGGGGAGCAGGGAGGGGGAAGGGGTTTTTTTTAAAGGAAAACTGTATTTTAAAACTTTTCAATAAAAAAAAAGAAAAGAATGGGGAACAAGTTCCCATAGCATTCTATTCCAGAACTTTATCTGCTATTGAACGCAATTATGCACAAATTAATAAGGAAGCCTTAGCCATAGTGGCTGGGGTCAAAAAATTTCATGATTATTTATATGGAAGAAATTTCACTGTGTACACTGATCACAAACCCATTTTGGGATTATTTACAACAGATAAACAAACCCCCCACATTTTATCCCCAAGGATGCTCAGGTGGTCTATATTTCTGTCTGGTTATAAATTCAAGTTAATTCACAAACCTGGAAAGGAAATGGGCCATGCAGATGGCCTCAGTAGACTACCACTGCCACTTATAGATCCTGACCCAGCTCCTGCTGCACGAATATTATCAATACAAGATTTGCCTGAATTCCCCCTCCATGCTGGGGACATTGCTGCTGAAATGACCATAGATAGAATTTTAAGCAGAGTATTGTCATGGGTATTTACGGGATGGTTAGAGAAAAGTCCAGGCCCTGAATTCCAAAGTTACTTTGTTAGAAGGCATGAATTGTCTGCACATAAAGGATGTTTGCTTTGCGGAAACAGAGTCATTATTCCCTCAGTATTAACAGATAGAGTATTGCAGTCCTTGCATGAAGGACACCCAGGCATAGTGCACATGAAAGCATTAACTAGAAGCTACCTTTGGTGGCCAGGTTTAGATAAGGCTGTTGAGGAGCAAGTACACGGGTGCTATATCTGCCAAAGGTCAAGGCCTGAAATGCCCCGAGCACCTGTCCATAGATGGGAGGAGACTCATACTCCCTGGTCCAGGATTCATATTGACTATGCTGGGCCTTTTCAAGGACAGTTATTCTTAGTTGTAGTAGATAGCCACTCAAAATGGCTGGAAGTAATTCTGGTTCCCAATATGACTACTGCTAGGACCATCCAGGTATTGAGAAAACTCTCTGCTACACATGGGCTACCTGATGTCGTGGTTTCTGATAATGGGGCTCAATTTACTGCTGCTGAATTTCAGGCATTCCTCAGAGCGAATCTAATCAGACATGGCACATCTGCTCCCTTCCACCCATTCTCAAACGGGCAAGCTGAACGAATGGTGAGGACAAGCAAGGATGCCCTCAAGCGCATCATCACAGGTGACTGGCATCATAGACTTGCAGACTTTTTACTCTGCCAACACTCTATACCCTGCACAGCCACAGGTAAAAGCCCGGTGGAGCTTCGTTGAAGTAGATGTCTCATCACTAAACTGGACAGACCTCATCCACACAGAGTGGCATCAGATGCTTCTCAACCCAAACCCCCGAGGGGGCTACAGACTGGTGATTTGGTCTGGGCCAGAAATTATGGGCCTGGACACTTGTGGGTTCCGGGACAGGTGGTTGACAAAACTGGACCCCTATCTTACACAGTAGGGGTGGAGGGAGAGGAAGAGATTTCCCGAATGGTCACTAAGTGAGAACTTTGGCACAAGTCCCTCCCATAGTTCTCCAGCTGGCACACAAGCTAGCTCTCACCCGTACCACCAGTATTTTCAACACACAACTGAATTTGAGTCCGAGGAGGACCAAGACAACTCTGAGGTGCAACATGGAACCCCTGATCAGTCGGATCAGTCAAGCATCAGTGACCGCTGTGCTCACTCTACTCCAAGTCTTGACTCTGGGGTGGGCCAACCTGGGGAGGCTAGCCAGAGCAGTTCTCTGTCCTCAGACTCTACAGCACAGGAGAACATGAATTTGCATGGCATGCCAGATAAGTTGGTAGACCACAAAGTGGTTGGAACCCCAAGACGTTCCTCACGTCCACACAAGCCTCCTGCATACCTCACAGACTATGTTGTTAAATAAAGGACAACATATTGTGTAAAATGATTTACAGTCCTTAGGCATGCCTGCTCATTTAAATATTATTTGATTCTTTTGTTAATCAACACACGAGTTGTGATGCACTGCATACTGAAAGGGGATTAACAGAGGGCAAGTCTTTTTCAGTGAGACATTATTTCATCTTTTTGTTGTTATCATAAGGTACTATGAGGTACTGCAACACTACTGGCAGAACAGCAAAACTGTCATTAGTCTCATTGCATGCAGTTTGTGCATAACACGTCCGAGAAGGTTGCGTTATGAAGATATTACCTTGAATGGGGTCAAACATTCACTTATATATTGGAGATGGGAGTGAAGTGAGTTCTTTAACTTGTAAGGGTTATACTATTTGTTCTTAAAAGGGGAAGGGGTATTATGTACTGAGCTTTTGGGAGTTTAATCATGTGTGCTGGTTCTCCAGTAACCCAGACAGGACGTCTCCAGTCCTGGCAGCAGTTAACATGGTGGGAATAATGGGTTCAATCTGATTGGTTGTTCAGAGCATGTGGACTATATATATTGTGCATCGTTACCCAAAAGCCCCACTACAGTTCAGCCTGACTTACAATAAAGCTATGATTCTTCTGTACTCATCTGCCTGGCATCTTTCCTGCTCTTCAGAACCCACAACACAACAGTCTGCATAATGAAAAGCTTAAATGAATGATTGTTTAAGCCCTAAATGGTGACTATTTCTGATTTAGAGGACATACATTAAACCATGCTGTTTATTTCAATGTTTGCAATGTCATTTGGCCTTGATAATTTCAGGAACTGTTGGAGAAAGAAAAACATTGTACTGCTTGTCCCAGGTGCACATACATCTGTAAACAAATAGCAATCACACTTTACCGCCTCTCTAAGCAGTTTACACTATCAGCATATTCCTCCCAACAACCTGGGTCCTCATTTTACTGACCTCAGAAGGATGGAAGGCTGTTCGTTCCAAAAACTGGGTCTTAGCTTGGTGTTGAAGCCAATTGATCACCATACCCAAGATGTGGAAAAAAAACCTTTTATCTTGGTACCAAGAAATAAAAGTGACCTTGGCTTTGAAAGTTACCAAGGCGCCAATTACAGTTTTACAACTGTTTTTATAATCAAAGGTGATTCTCATACACCCTTTGCCCTTCCTACAATAATACATGCACAACATATAATATTGATTGGTTACCTGGATTGCAGCCCCCCAAAGCTTTCTTGCTTGCTATGCAAAATAGCTAAATGTCACACCAACTCTTGCCCTCCTTAGGTCATGGGAATTTTGCAAAGCTTCTAGTTTCCTGTGCCACCTATGTGGTTTTGGGTTTCTTGTAAGTGAGCTATTCATGTACCCAACATCCTGGCTAAGTGGTTGAACCCATGAATCTATCTTGCTTAACTGCTCCTGTAGCCGCCCCATCCACCGCAGTTCCCTTGCATTGCTCACTGTTAGTAAGCTTGTCTGCAAAGCCTTCAGCAGAACGGAAAAAAGCTGTTAAAGAAAAAGTTGTTTAAGAGTAAATGTTTCTTCTCAGAATTCATCTTCCTCACTCCCATGCCCATCACAACCACACCTGGGTCCTATCTCCACATATGACCCTTTTTCTGATCCCCAGGGCCTCATCTGCATGTACATTCTTTCATCTGACCCTTCAGCTGACTCAACCTTAAGGCTGTGAGACTGGCAGTTGGAAGTCAGCAGAATTAGCTTTCTAACCACTGTGCTACCACAGCTCTATGTTCTAATGCTAAATATGCCAAATGCTATCCAATATTCACTTATACCTATTTCTTGTTCTGCCATGGATTCTTTTGGTGAAAATGTTTATAGTGAATAACAACATACAACATATTATCTTACTTTGCTTTGCCTATCTCAATAGCCCTGATGAAGCAAACAGTGAAAGTGAATTTCTGTCAGTGTCCTCATCTCTGCATAGTCATGCATACACAAAGCACTAGGTTGCTTGAGATTTCCGGGTTGATCACTGATGGGATGACTGGAAAAAGCGGGTGCTCCAGCTTTCCAGTCCAGTTTCTCTTCACCAAGCAACCCTTAAAGGGTCAGAAAGTTGCTCTGGAGGGGCAACAAAGAAGGAGCTTGGATCAGGTGGCAGCTGATCGGAGTGGACTGAAGACTCCTCTGAAAAGGCAGAGGAAAGACTGCTGGGTGAACCGAGGCAGCCCAAGTCATCTCCAGCCGGAAGGGAAGCACTGCAAAACAGCTGACTGTCAACTGTGTACTGAGGTTGGGTGAGCCAGAATTTTCTTTCCTTCTCCTTGTGGTTTATAAAACATTGAGCCCCTAATTGGAAAGAGCTGAAACGTAAAGACCCCCAGAAGGACTAATTTAAAAGCAACAAGCAATTACAAAAAGGGAGAAGTGTTCTTTTTAAGAATATTGGACATTGATAAATAAGCCGAGGAGGACATCTAGTGGCAAAAGAAGAAATGACAACACTAATAAATAGTGAGAAAAAAAGAAAAGAAGAAGGAAATGGAAAAAATGTTTTCATAACAATGACCTTGAAGAGATACCTGCAAATAACAAAAGTGCCTTGTTGTGAGATTGCAAGGGAAAACACTTTTTAAATTTACTTCTGTTGACTTTGGCTAAACTCAAACAGATACTGTTTTTGTTTTTGACTGTGAGCTGTAAAATGAGTTCATCAAACATTACCAGACTTATGAAGAAAACCTCTTCTGCATCCTCTGTAGGAAAATGTATTCAACAACAGGGATCTATTGAAGCAATGCTGCAATGTAAGAAAATAAGCACTGCCCAAAGTGAAACACAGACCTCATTAAAACTGACTGAAGAGATGATGCAAAGAAATCAAGAGATGGTGCAAAGAAATCATGAAGAGACACAAAAAAACCATGAAGAGACACAAAAAAACCATGAAGAGACACAAAGTAAACTTGAGAAAGTAAGTCAAGAAATCCTGGATATAAGGGCAAAATTTGAAGCTTAAAATCAAATGATAATTAAAAATGAACAAAGATTTCAGAAAGTGGAAGAAAAATCAGAGGACATTGATAAAAAGATGGAAATGTTATTACAAGAAAATGAAAAATTAGAACAAGTAAACCAAGACATAGAGGAGGAAATTAAGATCCTAGAAATGGAAAAAGCGGAACACTATTTGAGATTTCAAAATATCCCTGAGGACAGAGAAGAAAACATAGCAGTGGTGATTATTGATATCCTGGCAGAGGCTTTAAAGGCAGATAGAGGAGAAATTCAAATGGAGGTCGATGAAATATTTCACATGAACTCAAGCTGTACAAGAAGAAACAAACTGCCAAGAGAAGTTCATAAAGAAAACACCAAGAGATGGAGTTCTGAGGAAAGTCAGAGATGAGCCAATACAATATAAAAATAAAAGAATCGTGGTTTTAAAGCAGATACATAAGAGAGTAAGAGATACTTGAAGACACTAACATTTCTTAACTACAAAGCTGATTGCCAAAGGCATAAACTTCAGATGGCTGATGCCAGAAGGCATTTCAATAAATTGGAACAATACAAGATATCAATTGGATTCAGTCTGGAAGCAGAAGATTTTGAAGTCAGGAATAGAGCAATTCTAGATGAAGGAGTGAAACAAAGACAAGGGGAGAGTAAGGAGCAGAAGCAAATGGAAGAGATGACTCAAGGAGCAACTGCACAAAGAGGAGAACAGAGAAAGACGATCAAGAGGGCGAAAGTGAAGGACTTGCCAGAGAACAGAGGATTAGTAGATCGACTAGACCTAAATATAAATAATGGAAATGAAAATGGAGAAAGAAAATGGAATTTTTTCAGTAAATATAAATGGACTAAACTCCCCATCAAAAAGAAATAAAGCTTTCAGGAAATTACAGAAATTGAATATAGATATAATTTGTCTGCAAGAAACACATATAAAAGAACAGCATCATAAATTATTGGAATATCCCAAAATTGGGAAACTTTATCACACATCAGCACATCTGAAAAAAAGAGGGGTTGCTGTATATATTAAAGAGACAATAGATTCTAAATTGGTATGTTCAGATAAAGAAGGAAGAGTCTTAATGGTAGAAATGTATTTGCACCAAAAGCAAACACTGCTGGTGGCAATTTATGCACCAAACAACAATCAAGAAGAATTTTATAAAAACCTACACAGGAAAATAATAGAAATGGAGTACCAAAATATTTGTTTAGTAGGAAATTTTAATGCGATAGTAGATGGAAAAATCGACTATAAAAGCAATAAAACAGGAAAAACCGGAAAAAGATTACTCAGGTCCTTTTTTGATATGGAAGAGGAAATTGGAATCCAAGATGTTTGGAGGGAGATCAACCCATAAAAACTACAATACACTTTTTATTCAAACAGCCAAAAATCCTGCTCAAGAATCAATATGATTTGGATGACGGCTGACGTGAGAATGAACATACAGGATATTGAGATAGAAATAGGCACATTAGCAGACCATAACCCCCTGAAAGGAATACAAAAAAGATCAAGATGGACTTTAAATCAATCTATATTAAAAGAAAGAGAATACATAGAGCTAGTGAAAAAAGAAATGGAATTTTTTTTCAAAGAAAATAAAAAAGAAAATACAGGGAAAATGAAAAAAGGATGATAAATAAACTACAAGACTCAAAAGGAGAATTACAGTTCCAAAATGATGCAATGAAAAAATCATTAAAGACTATTATGAGACACTCTACAAGACAGAGGAAATTCCTAAAAAAAAAACAGCTGTATTTAAAAAAAGCAGACTGGCCAAAAATTCCGGAGAATATTCAAAATATATTAAAGTGAAAAATATCAATGATGGAGATCATAGAAACTATAAAAAGGCAAAAGAAAGACAAGACTCCAGGCCCAGATGGACTTCCCACAGAATTTTATACATCATTACAAGATGTTTTAAGTCCGACTTTGAAAGAACTGTGTAATGAAATCCTTGTGGAGGCTAAAATACCAAAGTCATGAAGCTAACATTACCTTAATACCTAAAGAAGATACCGATCTCACACAAATAAAAAATTATAGACCAATATCATTATTAAATGTAGACTATAAAATTTTCACCTCAATAATGGCAGAAAGAACTAAGAAATTACTGACTGAATTTATGCACACAGATCAAAACGGCTTTTTATCTAAAAGACAGATAAAAAATAACCTAAGAATGATCCCTGATGTGCTAGAGTACTATAAAATCCATCCAGGGAAATGATATATAATATCATGATATAATTAAAAAAATAATCAAAGACTTTTATGAGATACTTTATGACACAGAGGAAACCTCTCAAGAAAAAATAAAGCAATATATAAAAAAGTAGATCTACCAAGAATCCCAGAGAAAATACAAAATATTTTAAATGAAAAAATATCAATGATGGAGGTGACAGAGGCTATAAAAAGGGGAAAAAAATGATAAGACTCCAGGTCCAGACTGGTTACCTAAGAGCTTTATAAATGTCTACAAGACACACTAAGTCCAATAATGAAAGAAGTAATGAAGTACTTTTAAAAGCTAAATACATGGACAGAAGCTGACATCACTTTAATACCTAAAGAAGACTCAGACTTGATGCAAATAAAGAATTATAGATCAATATCTCTATTAAACGTAGACTACAAAATTTTTGCCTCAATAATAGCAGAAAGACTAAATAAATTTTTGATTGAATTTATACATACAGACCAAAATGGATTCCTACCTAAAAGACAAATAAAAAATAACTTAAGAATGATTTTAGACATTTTGGAATATTATGAAATCCACCCAGGGAAGCAGATGGTGTTAATATTTCTAGATGCACAGAAGGCTTTTGACAACATAAATTGGCAATTCGTAATTCAACAATTAGATGAAATGGATTTTGGAGTAAACCTCATAAATATAATTAAAACAATTTATTATAGACAAAGAGCTAAAGTAATTGTAAATGGAGATTTTACAGAAAATTTCAATATCAAAAAAGGCACAAGACAAGGGTGTCCATTATCCCCTTTGTTTATATTAACACTGGAGGTATTAAATAGAAACATTAGGCAAGACACGGAAATTAAAGGATTGAAGATAAAAAATGAAAAATACAAATTACAAGCATTTGCAGATTATTTATACTTTATACTAGAAAACCCCTTGAGACAAGCCTTAAGTTTATGAAAAAGATAGAAGAATTTGGAGAAGTGGCAAGTCTGAAAGTAAATAGAGAAAAGACCAAAGTGATATCTAAAAACCTTACAGAAAAATAAAAAAAATCAGCTCTCAGAAAAAACAGGTCTCCAAATAGTCAAAAAAAATATTTGAAGATTTATCTAACAGCAAGATATGCAACAATAAAAAGACAACTACATAAAATTATTGAAACAAAACTAGACTTGGAAAATGGAAGAACCTACAACTTTCAGTGCTGGGAAGAATAGCAACAGTGAAGATGAATATTCTACCAAAAATACTTCTTTTATTTTTATTTCAAACAATACCTATAAGACTGGGAAAAACTTGCCAAAATTCATTTGGCAAGGAAAAAAAGCTAGAATGAGATTGAAAATACTTCAAGAAGCAAAAGAAAATGGAGGATTTGGACTGCTGGACTGGACTTTATATTATCAAGCAGCTGTTTTAATATGGCTAAAAGAGTGTATAACCCTTAGAGATAAAAGACTACTATACCTAGAGGGACATGACCTACAACTCGGGTGGCATGCCTTTCTATGGTATGGGAAGAATAAAATACACAGATACTTTCAATATCATTATATAAAAATGCACTTTTTTAGAATGGGGAAAAGTAAAAGCGAAAATTTACATGAAATTACCTGGATGGCTCTCAACAATGGAAGCATTTGTTCACCCAAACCTAACTAACTATGAGCAAATTGTGACTTATAAAGATATTTTGAATATTGAAGGAAAACTAAAAACTAGACAAGAACTAGAAGAACAGAGTATTGACCTACCATGGTGGTCATATCTGCAAATCCAAATGAGATATGAAAAAGATGTTAAAACATCTGGATTTTATAAAGAACAGACAAAATTTTACAAGCTACTACAGATGAAAAATTAAGAAACTTTATAAATATATGTTAAATTTAAAGATGGAAGAGGAACAGGTTAAAGTAACGATAACATGGGCAAAGATTTTTTTATCATAACAGAATTAGAAAACTGGCAAAGTCTTTGGGAAAGAAATTCTAAAATAACAAGAGCAGCAGCATACAAAGAAAATCTATACAAAATGTTCTACAGATTGTATTTAACACCAGTGAGATCAGCAAAAATGTTTAAAAATATATCTATGTTGAAAATGTAAACATGTCCCAAGGCCAAAAGATTCTGGTCAAGAATACACATATGGTTAGAGAAAAACAGTAAAAAACATATAAATTTTAAGCCAGAATTACTTTTTTAGGCATAATTGTAGGAAATTATGAGAAAGAGTGTATATACAGTATCTAATTTTACATGTATTAACTGCAGTGAGAATTGTATTCGCTCAACATTGGAAAAATGAAGATTTACCAATGGAGGAAGAGTTAATTTAAAAAAATTAGATTGTGCAGAAATGGATAGATTGACATTGAAAATGAAAGAGAAAGATTTAGTATACTTTAGAACATGGGATACCTTTTATCAATGGTTAGAAAAATGAGGTAGAGAGAAATTAATATAACGTATTAGTAAGTTAAATGTTGGAACCCAGACAGTGTATTCCTGATAAAATATTAAGCATTTGTGATTATAAAAAAATTAATATATATAATGGGAAACCTTTAATGTGTAACTTTTGCATGGTTTTTGCTCAAATCTTTCCCTTGCTTTTGCTGCTATCAGTTCATGTAAGGACCTACTTCATCTAAGCCTCCCAAGAAAGCAGAACACTTGAAATAGGCATTGTCTCAAAAGGAACTTTTATTAGGGGCTAGTTATAGCAGGGAAAACAAGGTGAGATCTGAAGAAAAACCCATGCAAGCAGTATATTAAAAGCGATTTTATTACTCTTCCCCCCAGGGTCCCAGTGCCCATTTGAATTCCAGCCGATCCACAGGTGGCTTAGTGTTTTGGTAACTGGCTCCATTGACATGCTCTTCAAGGTCTCTCTTGCTTTCATTTCCTTCTGGCTCCAAGTGCTAACCATTTCCTAGATAAGGGAGACGCATTCCTTCTCCTGGGGGAAGGGCATAGTGGCAAAACAGTGCAAAGCATCCCCAAAGTATCCTGCCTCCCAACAGAATGGCAGGCCCCATAAAATGGTTACAAATGCAGGGACAAATATAAAGAGGGAAACAATACATTTCTTTTGGGGACCTGACATACAGCCCCCCTAAAAAAATGACAGATTCACCCGCAGAACATAAAAGAGGGAGAGGGGAAGAAAACAAAGGGAACAATCACATTAATCAGGTTTATCAAGATATTTAGAATGAAAATGTTTAAGTAACTTAGGAGCTCTAATATGTTTCTTGTAAACCCATTCATTTTGAGAGGATGGAAGATTTTTCCAAGCTACCAGATATTGTGTGGAACTATGATGTTTGCAGGGACGCGGTGGCTCAGTGGGTTAGGATGCTGAGCTTGTCGATCAGAAGGTCAGCAGTTTGGCGGGTCGAATCCTGAGTGCTGCATAACAGAGTGAGTGCCTGTTACTCGTCCCAGCTTCTGCCAACCTAGCAGTTCAAAAGCACGTAAAAATGCAAGTAGAAAAATAGGGACCACTACAGTAGAAAGGTAACAGTGTTCCGTGCGCCTTTGGCATCTATTCATGCCGGCCACATGACCTTGGACAAGCGCTGGCTCTTTGGCTTTGAAACGGAGATGAGCACCAGCCCCTAGAGTTGGAAACGACTAGCACGCATGCGTGGGGGAACCTTTACCTTTACCTTTATGATGTTTGCATGAATCTAAAATGTCTTACACTTCAAAATATTGTTCAACCTTGACCAATATGAGGTGCTGGTGGTCTAAGCTTAGAAGTAATCTCAGGTTTGAGCAAGCTACAATGGAAAACAGGGTGGATTTGTCATAGACTCTTAGGGAGCTCTAATTCAACAGTCACTGGGTTGATGCATTTAATAGGAAAGGGCCCAACAAAGTTAGGACTCAACTTTTTAGGAGGCTGTAGAGACTGCAGGTAATCAGTGGAAAGGTAAACCTTGTCTCCAACCTTAAAAGGCTTTTGCTTCACCCTTCTTTTGTTGGCCTGAGCCTTATAGATTTCTCTGGCCTCCTCTAAGTCCTTCTGTACTACCGGCCAGGTATTTTGCAACTGCTTAATCCACTCTTGCAAAGAGGGAATATCAGGCTCCTTAGTAGGCAATTCAGGTATGCAAACAAATGTCTGACTATTTGCAACCTGAAAAGGGGTGAAACCAGTGCAATCTCAGCAACAGGTAACAAATCATTCCAATTATCTTGTTGATAGTTGATAAAGCATCTAAGGTACTGTTCTAAAACTGAGTTCAGTCTCTCTGTCCCCCCATTCGTTTGAGGATGATGGACTAGATGACAGCCCCCGACTAGAATCCAAAAGGTCCAGATAACCTTTCCAGAACTTGGAGGTGAATTGAACCCCCTTGTCTGAGATTATGCACAGTGGGGCTCCATGAAAACAGTAGATGTGCTGCACAAAGAGTTTAGCCAGAGTTTTGGCCATTGGGAATAACTGTATTCCCAGCACTTTCAGGAAGCTCCACAATGAAATCCATAGAGATCTCTCTCCAGGGTGCTGAAGGGCTCGCCACCGGATGAAGTAGCCCTAGAGTCTTTCTCTCCCACCACTTAGCTGTG
This sequence comes from Vipera ursinii, assembly GCF_947247035.1. Lineage (NCBI taxonomy): Eukaryota > Metazoa > Chordata > Lepidosauria > Squamata > Viperidae > Vipera > Vipera ursinii. Next base: position 56,387,986 of record NC_139517.1, read on the forward strand.
GTGCATGTGGGGCAGCTAGTGACATAGCTCTCTATGTCCTTTTTCATGAAGGCCATCAGAATAGCCTTTTGAGCAGGTTTGACAAACCCAAAGTGCCCAGCAATTTTTGAGTCATACCAGCCTGCATCACTCTCAGTCTTAGAGCTGCTGGAACATATATTTTCTCCCCAGCCCATTATAAGATCATTATTAAACACAGGTTCTTATGGGCTTGAACCCACTCATCAGTTTCCAATGTTTTCTTGAACTCTTGGGCCACTGGGTTGTCTATTGGCACAGTAGCCCTGGTTTTGTGCTCTAATACTAACAGGTGCTGCTAACTGCTTAGGGGTTGGACATGGTTTAACTATTTCAGATTTTACACTGTTATATTGTGGCAATCTGGACAGGACATCTGCTAGAAAGTTGTCCCCCCAGGGAGGTAGTGGATTGTAAAGTTGAATTGGTGAAATTGCTGAGACCACCTTGCTTGCTTAGGGGACAGTTTCCTAGGGGTTTTCATACCTTCGAGATTCTTATAATCAGTCCACACTTGAAATACCTCCAGGTTAGGCACTGCATAGGCTTCCTTCTCACAGGCCACCCATCTCTGCTTAGTTTCAGATAACCTTTTTGGAGGTGTAAGGACAGGGTTGTAATTGGCCCTCCTTATTTCTTTGGAGAAGGACTGCTCCTACTGCCATGTCACTAGCATCAATCTGAATAACAAAAGCCTCCTCTGGATCTGGGTGCTTCTGTACCGGCTTTGCAGAGAAAAGTCTCTTTAATTTCTCAAAAGTGGCTTGATGCTCACCTGTCCATTTCAGCGGCTGACTGGGTTTTGGTTTATCCCCACCTTTGGTTTTTAACAGATTGGTGATGGCGAGTGCAATTTGTGCAAAAGAGGAATTGCCGATAAAAATTTGCAAAGCCTAAGAAGCTCTGGAGTTGTTTTCTGGTGTGAGGGGGGGGCACTCCAGGATGGCTCGCACTTTCTCTGGGTCCATCTCTATGCCTTCATTTTGAGATGTTTTAACCCATGTAATCAATGTGATCTTTGTGGAATTCACATTTTGATAATTTGGCATACAGCTTGGTGGAGCGCAGCTTATTTAAAACTGCTCTGACCAGTTTGACATGCTCTGTCCTGATTTCAGTATAGATCAGGATATCATCAAGATAAACCAACCCCTTGTACAGATGTTCATGCAGAACCTCATTTATCAATTGCATGAAAACAGCCAGGGTTCCTTGTAATCCAAAAGAAAGCACCCTAAATTTAAAGCAGCCCAGGGGACAATTAAAAGCTTGGCTTCTGATGGACTGGGCATTGGGGTGAGGTTTGGACAGTGGAAAATTTAGCTTAACATTCTGCATGGGAACTTCAGATTCTGCCTGACTTCTTTGCAATCACTTTCTCTCAGTAAAAGATCCTTTTGAAATAATTCTTGTTTTAAGAGTCATGCTTTCCTGAGAAGATAGCTAAGGCAGGACCTTACATTAGGTGGAATCTGCAAAGTGGTCAACCTGGAGAGGCACCCGCCCTACTGTGGGGACCATGAAAACAATGTCTAACTAACTAACTAACTAACTAACTAACTAACTAACTAACTAACTAACTAACTAACTAACTCACTTACTCACTCACTCACTCACTCACTCACTCACTCACTCACTCACTCACTCACTGAGGCAGTGACCAGGAGGAAGTTGAGTGCTGGGGAGAAGCTTCTGCTAAGGCCCATCCCAGCACAAGCTGTGCTGGATGATCAGAGCAAGCTGCCAACCTAGGGGACTCTTCTAAGATGAGTTGGTCCATAGACACAGAGAGATGACTGGGAAGGGAGGACAGCTGTCAGCATGGATGGAGAGTGAAGCTGGAGACTATGGACAAGGATGAAGGGCAAGAAGAAGAACCTGACCACACTGACCTCCTCATGAAGCAAGCAATGTGTTTCATGATGGAAGCGTTCCAGAACCTGAAGCCCTAGTCCTAGCCAATGCAACTGATTTCCAGCTTTCAGTTTGCCGCTTGCTTGCCGTGGGCTGCCATAGTAACAGGGAGGAGCAGTTTGGTATTTGGGGTGGGGAAGTGAGCTGTTGTGAAGTATCCCCATGAGAAATGGAAGGGAGGATTGTTCCCCATGAATGGAGTGGCGATGTTTAGATTTTACGAAGGCCAACCATCCTGGGCCTCTGGAGGCACACACCATCTGCTGAAGAGAGTTTCCCATAACATCATATTGGACATTGATTAGCCTGCCTGGGCTGGACCTTGCAGGGAGGGCTGTGCGGAAACATTCAATGTGTTCCATGGTTTTTACTAAGATCTTGCCTTGCTTTTGCTGCTCTCAGTTCATTCTTAGTAAAAGTACCTCTTCTCTAAATCTATGAAGTCAGGGCTTGCTTTCTTAAGATTTGAACAGAGGCAGACTTGACAGATAGCCTTTAGTATAAAGTAAAATCGTCCTCAAATCAAATTCAACTCCCAGATGAATTGCTAGGCAGTTTTCTGGGCAATAGTATGGAAGTTATTTTCCATTGCCTTCTTATAAGATGATTTTTATGTTCTGTGTACTTTACAGCCTAGGACCCTAACCCAAAACTGGCCAGGGTTTGCCAGCTGCCGAGATAGTAGGAGCCTTTAGTACACTGAAATTCTAAAATTAGGAAATACATTTTTTATGCATTTTAATGTTTTTCAAGAAAAATGGAGAAAAAAAGACATGTAAAACATGAGAAACAAGATGGCGGCTGTTAGGTATTGCATTGGTTCAAAAGCATGAGGCGAGACGAGCAGGTGAAAACAGGAACATACTTTATTGAGCTGCTGGAACAGAAGAGAGATGCTTGTGCGTCCACACTGCTATTTATCAGGATGGCCACTAGGTGGCAGCCAATAGGTTTACAGTACTACAGTTTCCGCATAAATCAGCCAATGGCTAAGCAGGAGACTCTAAGTCTGGCTAAAACCCCCACACTGTTACACAGGCAACTGTTAGCAGCAATCACATACACGTAAACTTTGCACACAAGAAAAACCCCAATACATTGCACCCCTCCCCCCTAGAATGTACACACATTCTACAATCATTTAGGCACAAAGTCTTGCATATATGGTGGAGGTCTGCATGACCTTGTAGAACACCTGGGAGATCCAGGCACATTGTGGTCTACCAGCTTGCCCGCCGGGCTGGGTAGACCAGTAGTTAGAGTTTCACGAGAGTCAAATTGACTCCTTTGGTTGGCCCTTCCAGGTTGGCCCAGACCAAAGTCCAATTCTGGAGCAGAGTTAGCACAGCGGCTGTCTTTTTCTGGTTGGCTTTCCCCATCAGGGAACCCATGTTGCACTCCCGAGCTGTGCCCATTTACAACCACCTCCCTGTTGAATTGACTGCAAGAGTCCTCAGAGCATGTGAACTGCTCTGTTCTGATGCTGGTTTCTAGCCCTGGAAACAGACCTGATGCACGGTCCTCACTTTGTGACCATTCTGCATAACACTTCCACAGCTGATCAATATGGCGGCAAATGATTCTCCCCCCACCCATAGCCACCTTGTAGGAGATGGGGCCAGAAATTTTGACAATTGTGGCCTGTACCCACAAGTTCCCATGCCCATAATTCTGGGCCTACAACCCCTCGCCCACTTGCAACCCCCATGGAGCTTTTGGGCGTGAGGTGTCTGCTGCCACCCTGTCAGGGTGCAGCCTGTCCAGTTTCATGATTAGTCTTTTTCCCCAGCAAAGCTCTGCTGAGCTCTTTCCAGTCACTGTGCAAGGCGTAGTATGCTGGTTTAGCAAGAAATCAGCAAGCCTATGGTGCGAATCTCCAGTCACTATTGGCTTCAGTGACTCTTTTGTTGTGCACACCATGTGTTCAGCTTGCCCATTAGAGGAAGGGTGAAAAGGGGCCAATGTGGTGTGCCTTATGAGGTTTGCCCTCAAGAAGGCCTGGAACTCTGTTGCTGTGAACTGGGCTCCATTGTCCGAGACTACGATGTCCGGCAGCCTGTGTGTTGCAAAAAGCTTCCTAAGCACTTGGATGGTCCTAGTCATAGTTGATGTGAGAATTACTTCCAGCCATTTGGAGTAGCTGTCAACCACTATTAGAAATAGTTGCCCTTGGAAACGGCCAGCGGCCAACATGGATCCTTGACCACAGTGTATGAGTCTCCTCCCATCTGTGGACTGGAGCCTGCAGCATTTCTGGCCTGGACTGTTGACACATGTAACACCTGTGTACCTGGACCTCGATAGCCTTATCTAACCCAGGTCACCATAGGTAGCTCCATGCCAATGCCTTCATCCGGACAATGCCCAGATGACCCTCATAGAGAGACTGCAATACATGCAGCCTTAAGGAGGTGGGGACAATGACCCTGCTCCCCCACAGGATGCACCCCTTATGAGCTGAAAGCTCATGTCTGCAGGTAAAATAACTCTGGAACTCAGGTCCACAGCTATTATCTAGCCACCCTGTGTGAACCCATACCAGAACACTGCTCAGAACTTTGTCTGCAGCAGTTTCTGCAGCCACATCCCCTGCATGTAGAGAGAACTCGGGCAAATCTTGGATTGACAAGATGTGAGAGGCTGGAGCCAGATCTGACTCCATGTGAGGCAATGGTAACCTACTTAGGCCATCAGCATGGCCCATGTCCTTTCCAGGTTTAAATGTCAGGCTAAAGTTATAGGCAGACAGGAAAATGGACCACCTTAGCATTCTGGGTGAGAGGATTTGAGGGGTCTGTCTATCACACAGGTCTGCAAGCCATGGCTCCGGAGCAGCATGCGGCTCTTTCAGCCATCTCCTGTGGCTCCCAGTCCTCTGCCATGTGCAGTCCCAAAAAAAAGTGGGACTAAAAAAGTTCAACCAATCAATTCAAAGATGCAGGGCAGGTGCATATCTCGCCTTGGCTCCACTCTTCAGTCAAACCCTGTTATGCGCATGCACACATATATGCACATGCGCACATATTTTTTGCGGCTCCCAGTTTTTCCTTTTGTGAGGGAACCGGTTCCGAGTGGCTCTTTCACTGTTTTAGGTTGCTGACCCCTGGTCTATCAGTAGTGAACAGCTACAATAATGGTTTGTGATCAGTGAATATTGTGAATTCCCTGCCATACAAGTAATTGGAATTTTTTCACCCTGGCCACTATGGCCAGAGGTATACTACTGCGGGCAAGAAACCAAAATGGCTGTCTGAGGAAGCTTTGCAAATAGCTGAGGAAAGGAGAGAAGCGAAAGGCAAGGGAGAAAAACATAGATATGCCCAATTGAATGCAGAATTCCAGAGAATAGCTAGAAGAGATAAGAATGCCTTCTTAAATGAACAGTGCAAAGAAATAGAAGAAAACAATAGAATAGGGAGGACCAGAGATCTTTTCAAGAAAATTGGAGAGATGAAGGGAACGTTTAATGCAAAAATGGGCATGATAAAGGACCAAAATGGCAGGGACCTAACAGAGGCAGAAGAGATTAAGAAGAGGTGGCAAAATTACACAGAAGAACTATACAAGAATGAGCTTAACGTCCCTGATAATCACAATGAGGTGGTCACTAACCTCGAGCCAGACATCCTAGAATGTGAAGTGAAGTGGGTCTTAGAAAAGCTGAGCAACAACAAAGCTAGTGGAGGTGACAGTATTCCAGCTGAGCTATTCAAAATCTTAAAAGACAGTGCAGTAAAAGTGCTACACTCAATTTGCCAGCAAATTTGGAAAACTCAACAGTGGCCACAGGATTGGAAAAGATCAGTTTACATCCCAATTCCAAAGAAAGGCAGTGCCAAAGAATGTTCAAACTATCGCACCATTGCACTCATTTCTCATGCTAGTAAAGTCATGCTTAAAATCCTACAAGCTAGACTTCAGCAGTATGTGGATTGAGAACTACCAGAAGTACAGGCAGGATTTCGAAGAGGCAGAGGAACTAGAGATCAAATTGCCAACATACGCTGGATCATGGAAAAAGCTAGGGAGTTCCAGAAAAACATCTACTTCTGCTTCATTGACTATGCTAAAGCCTTTGATTGTGTGGATCATAACAAACTGTGGCAAGTTCTTAAAGAGATGGGAGTACCAGACCATCTTATTTGTCTCTTGAGAAACCTATATGCGGGTCAAGAAGCAACAGTGAGAACTGGACACGGAACCACTGATTGGTTCAAAATTGGGAAAGGAGTCCGGCAAGGCTGTATACTGTCGCCCTGCCTATTTAACTTATATGCAGAGCACATCATGAGAAAGGCAGGGCTAGATGGATCAAAAGTTGGAATTAAGATTGCCGGAAGAAATATCAACAACCTAAGATACGCAGATGATACCACTCTAATGGCAGAAAGTGAAGAAGAACTAAAAAGCCTCTTGTTGCGGGTGAAGAAGGAGAGTGCAAAACTTGGGTTGAAACTTAACATTAAGAAAACCAAGATCATGGCATCTGGCCCTCTCAATTCCTGGGAAATAGATGGGGAAGAAATGGAGGTAGTGACAGATTTTATTTTCCTGGGCTCCAAGATCACTGCAGATGGGGACTGTAGCCAAGAAATTAAAAGACGCTTGCTCCTGGGGAGGAAAGCCATGGCAAATCTAGACAACACACTAAAAAAGAGAGACATCACCCTGTCAACAAAAGTGCGTATAGTCAAGGCTATGGTCTTCCCAGTTGCAATGTATGGCAGTGAAAGCTGGACCATAAGAAAGGCTGAGCGCCAAAGAATTGAATCCTTTGAACTTTGGTGCTGGAGGAGACTCCTGCGAGTCCCTTGGACTGCAAGGCGATCAAACCGGTCAGTCCTAGAGGAGATCAATCCTGACTGCTCTTTAGAAGGCCAGATCCTGAAGCTAAAACTCAAATACTTTGGCCACCTAATGAGGACTCACTGGAGAAGAGCCTAATGCTGGGAAAGATTGAGGGCAATAGAAGAAGGGGACGACAGAGAATGAGGTGGCTGGATGGAGTCACTGAAGCAGTAGGCGTGAGCTTATATGGACTCCAGAAGATGGTAGAGGACAGGAAGGCCTGGAGGAACATTGTCCATAGGGTCGCGATGGGTCGGACATGACTTCGCAGCTAACAACAACAACTATGGCCAGAGCCTCTTTGTCAATTTGAGCATAATTTCACTCAGCAGCTGACAGGGTGTGTGAGTAATATGCAATTGGGACTTGAGTCCCATCTCTGGACAAATGGCTGAGAACAGTCCCCACCCCATAAGGGGATGTATCACAGGCCAGGCAGACTGGCAATTTCTCACTGAAATGCATGAGCACTGAATTAGAAGATAGTAGTGCCTTTACTGCCTTGAAACTGCTTTTGTGGACCTTGGTCCACTTCCATGGGATGTTCTTATCCAAGAGCCGTCTGCCACTGCAGCCTTGTTAGGTAAGAATGCATGGTAAGTTCAGCAGGCCCAGGAATGCCTGGAGCTCTCCTTTTGACTTGGGGCTCTCAATTTGGATTTGGCAGGGTGAATGCCATCAGCACTGATGTGGAAACCCAGGAACTCAGTAGAAGGGACCCCAATTTTACATTTGTCTCTTCTCAGTTTAAGTCCCGTGGAGCGGAACCATTGGAGGACGGCCTTTAGCTTCCCAGCAAGCACCTCAGTGGACTCACCGGCAATGAGCACATCATCAAAATAGGGGCAACCCCCCAGAATGCCCTTTAATGTGCGCTCCATGACTCCTTGGAATATTCCTGGAGCCACGCTAACTCCAAACTGGAGGCGTTTGACTTTGAATGCCCCCCTATGTGTTATGATTGTTTGCATGGTTGCAGTGGCCTCATCAACCAGCAGTTGTTGATAAGACTGAGCCAAATCTAATTTTGCGAACACAGTACCCCCTTGCAGTGATGCCAGAATGTGGCTCACAACTGGCACCAGGTATGCGTGCTGCTGCAAGGCCCTGTTAAGGGTACATTTGTAATCAGCACAGATTCTGATTTCCCTGTTGGCCTTAAGTGGCATGACAATGGGAGTTTCCCACTTCCCCCCATCTATGGGCTGTAGGATTCCCTGGTTTACTAGCTTGTCCAGCTCTGCATCAATTTTATACTTAAGCATGAATGGCACTCTGTGGGGCTTGATTCTTATGGGCATTACAGCAGGATCAAGCTTGAAGGCTATCGGAGGATCCTTGTACTGACCCAGGCTAGTGTCAAACACATCCACGAACTTCTCATATACTGACACTAAGTTCGCCGCTTGTGTCCAGTTGATCCCTGTAACTTGGATTCCCATGGCATCAAATCAATCAAGGCCTATGAGACTTGTTCTCTGGCCCTCCACCACGACCATGTCCAGGGCCGCTGAAAACCCCTTGAACTTGACGGCCAATGTGGCCTCACACCCTTGATGGTGACCGGGGAATTCTGGAAGTCAGTAAGGAGTATATCGGGTGGTCTGAGCTAGGGCCACCGCTTGCTATGACTGCAGACTTGTCTGAAGGTATTCAGAGAAATAATTGACACCACCGACCCGGTATCCAGTTCCATCCTGCAAGGAATGCCTTGCAGTTTGACCTGAAGTTGAAATTTAGCTTTGAGGGGCCTACGAGCTCCTGTGTGGCAGACACTTCTGCGACTGGAGCAGAACCCCACTCTGAATTGTCCCGGGGCCCCAGTACCTCTCCTTGGACCATCATACTCCTTGTGGTCCTGTTGGCGACCCCGACAGATGGATGTAATGTGGCTTGTCTTCCCACAGGCCCAACATGTGGCCATTCAGCATTTGCAGTCCACTTGCTGATGGTGGCCTCCACAGCCCAGGCACCAAAGAAAGGGAACTACCTTCTCAAGAGTGCTTGTGTCCTTGTTGTGGTGCTTCTGGACCTTGTTGACTTCTTGGTTGAAGTCATCTTCTTCCTGTAGTTTGGCATCTTCATGGTGGATTGCTTCCTCGTGCATTGTGCTTTTGACAGGCCACATGGCCTTCACAGCACCACCTGTGGCTTCATCCACCATGACTTCTTTGAGAGCTTCTTGGAGCAAGAGAGTTTCTTTGGCAAAGAGTTTCTGTTGCAACTCTCTGCTCCGAATGCCACAAATGAGCCTGTCCTGAAGCCTCTCCTCCAGGTCCAAAAACTGGCACAGTCACGAAGCTTGTCTCAACGCTGCGATGAATTTGGTGGCTGAACACCCTGTTGCTGAACACCCTGTTCAAATGCATGTCACCATGCTATCACTGATAGCTTTGGTTGGAAGTGTTCACCAAGCCTTTTCTTCAAGTCCATGAATGCTACAGACTCTATCTGGGCCAGTGCGATGAGATTCTCTGCAATATCGAAGGTGGCTGGGCTGCAGATGCAAAGGAGGGTTCCGGCCTTAAGGCCATCTTCAGAAACCTGGTTTGCTCTCAAGTAATTCTTGACCCGTGCAATGTATGATGACCATCTCTCTGGGTGAGTGATGTCAAATTCTTCTAGTTTTCTGACCTTGCCCATTTCTGAAGGTCTTCGCGACTAGAGAGTCATTTCTTCTGTCCTGCTTCCTGATTGGCCCTGGAGCTGGTCTGCAGGGCCTCGTGGTCGCTAGCATGGGGCCTAGCCGACCAGAGGGTTGGGAACCGCGTTCCTAGCCAGGCACATCGCTGGCCTCACCCTAGTGCCTCGTTGCAGGTCTTCATGGGAAGCAGGATTTCACCTTTGTCACCAGTGTTATGTATTGCGTTGGTTCAAAAGCACGAGGCGAGATGAGCAGGTGAAAACAGACAGGAACATGCGTTATTGAGCTGCTGGAACAGAAGAGAGATGCTTGTGCATCCACACCGCTATTTATCAGGATAGTCACTAGGTGGCAGCCAATAGGTTTAAAGTACTGCAGTTCCTGCATAAATCAGCCAACTTAAATCTAAGTCTGGCTAAAAACCCCACGCTGTTACATACGCAACCGTTAGCGGCAATCACAGAGAACTTTGCACACAAGAAAAATCCCAATACATTACAGTGGCCACAGAGGAAGCATGGTTACATTATGGGGAAAGAAGTTGCTATTAAATTTAAACTTAGTTAAAATGGTAGGAAGAGAGGTGGAGAGGGAAAGATAAGTCAGAAAAATAAAAAAGACTGGAGAAGAGAAAAAGAGAAAGATCTGTGGAGCAGAGAGGAGAATCATGTGTGGGGTGAAGAGGAGAGCTGACTGAGGGCAGCACAGCAACTGGTAGAGAGGAGAAAGAGGGAGTCTAGTGAGATAGGGAGCAGGGAGGAGAGCTAGCCAGGAAGAGGAGAGGAGAGCTTAGTGTGGACCATCCAGACTTCCTGTTTTCTGGAGAAAGCAGAACACTGGTGCAACAAACTAGCAAATGGGACCCACATGGTTGTGGAGCTATTGGTGGGGGTGGTGCAACATTGCAGTACAGCAAACCAGTAGACTGGGTAGTGTGAATGGCACTAGACAAAGTAGTGCAAATGACAGCAGACCAGTAGACCAGGTAGTACGAATGGCAACAGACCAATAGACCAGGTACTGCGAACAGCAGCACACCAGTAGACTGGATACTGCAAATGCCAGCAGACCAGTAGACCAGGTATCGCAAATGGCATAAGACCAGAAAAGTGGGGACTGTGTCAGGACCCATATTCTAAAGGGACTCTTTTCTTTCTTTAACTTAACCTTTCTTCTCTCTATACTTCTGGGTTCTGCCATACTCCTGGAGGTGAGGGAGGGAAACATCACAGGTTATTACTTTGTTTCCTCTATTGCTACTCTGTAACACTTTGCTTTCTGCATACTTCCTCTGTAAACTATCTCTCCCCTTGATGTCAGCTAGAAAGGCGGGGAGAAGAATGGAATGTGCCTTCGGCAACTGGTGTATATCTTCATTGCGAGGGAAGGTGTGAAAAGCCTACAAAACATTGCTACAGCCCTGAGACAGCCTGGCACTATCTCCTCTTTCCCACAATAGACTTAATACCTGGGGATTGGACCATTTGAACTGACCAGATAAACTATGGGGTGAGGTTTGCTTGGGACACTTTTAACCTATTGATCTGAGTGGGAAACCCTCAGTTTCTGTCTATTATGCCTGCTGTCAGCTTCTCCTAATAAAAGTTCCTTTTGGAAGAAACTGCTTCTATGAGTTCTGCTTTCTTAGGATGAGGTTTTGAATTGGGCCCTGACAGACTGTGAATGTCATCAGACCAGAAGACCGGGGACTGTGAATGCCAACAGAGTAAAAGACCAGGGATTGCGAATGGCAGTAGACCAGGTAGTGTGAAGACCAGTGGACTGGGTAGTGCGAATGGCAGCAGACTAGTAAACTGGGGACTATGAAGGGCAGCAACCCAATAGACCAGGGACTGTGAACATCAGCAGAGCAGAAGACTGGATAGTGCGAATGGCAACAGACTAAAAGACCGGGTACTACAAATAGCAGTGGATCAGGTAGTGTGAACGGCAACAGACCAGAAGACCGAGTACTGGGAATGGCAGTAGACTGGGTAGTGTGAAGAACATTAGACCGGATAGTGTGAATGGCAACAGACCAGAAGACCAGCTACTGCAAACAGCAATAGACTGGGTACTGCGAAGGGCAGCAGACCAGTAGACCAGGTTGTCAAGGTAAAAATCACCTTTGTAGAGGGCGACGGACCGTGCTTCAGAGAATGCATGATGTGCATGCAGGAAGGCAAGAAAAACACGATGCATAATCTTACTAAATACCTTTTACTTACAAAAATATAAAAACTAAATATATATTATACAGAGCTAGCTAGCTACATCCTAACGTAACAGTCAGTAACAGCAAAGTGAATAAAACAATAAACAATAACTCAGAACTTTCTCTAGACATGCGCACTAAACAGACTGAAACCATAACATAACTAGTCATATGGGATTCACTATGGTTACCAGATAAGTTATCACAACAGGTGCAGAGAGCAGGGGAAATGTACAGTTAGAAATGAACTTTTCTGACGAACATAAAAAAACGTGCAGTGACATTCCCCTTCTTTCGTCAGCAAAGTGAAGACTCAAGTAAGGCACATCTTCTCACGCAGATACTCATGCTGGGCTGTAGGAAGTGGTTTGTTCAGCATGTCAGCGATTTGATCACGTTTAGGCACATACTGTAATGTCACAAAACCTTGTTTCACCAGTTGCCTTATGTTTTGATATCGGATGTCAATGTGTCTGGACCTTGAACCTGTAAAACGTGTTTCAGAAATATAAACCACAGATTCATTATCTTCCATCACTGTGATCGGTCGAATTGGATGTGTCCAGATATCTGTGACTAAAGCATCAAACCAGGTTAAAGAATTGCATGCATCAGACACACAAGTATACTCAGCTTCTGTAGAGGAACAAGAAACAAAATTCTGTTTACGCACATGCCAGTAAACAGGACATCCATTCAAAAACATCATATAACCTGAAGTACTTTTCCGTGACTTCTTATCACTCGCCCAATCTGAATCTGCAAAACAACATAACTCTGCATAGTCAGTATGTGTTGGTTCCAACAACAACTTCATGTCTTTGGTGTGTTTTAGATACCTCAATAACTTTTTAACACATGTCCAATGAAACTGTTTTGCCTTGCCTACGTGTCGTGATAACAGATTAACACTAAGTGCAATGTCGGGTCTAGTCCAACTACTAATATATAGCAGCGACCCAATGACTGAGCGATATAGTGTTTGATCTTCGAACTCAGGACTTGGTTCATGTGCCAAAATGTGAAAGTCAGTTTGCATGGGTATACTCACAGGCTTAGCGTTCTCCATGTTGCAGTGATATAACAGTTGTTCAATCTTCTCTTCTTGTGTGAGACTGAACCCCTTCTGAGTTTTGGCAATTTGAACACCTAAATAAGTGTTAATACATCCTAAACACTTCAATGTGAAAAACTTTTGTAAAGCTTTAGCAAAAACCTCACTCATCTGCTTATTTGGACCAATATAAACAATATCATCGACATAAACAAGAATTATCTCATACCTATTACCGGATCTTTTAGTAAACACGCATTCATCTGTTTCGGACTTAATAAAGCCCATTGAATTTAGTTTGTCAGAAAGACATAAGTACCACATTAAACCAGACTGTTTCAGACCATAAAGACTTTTGTGTAGAAACCAGGTATCCCCTTCTTGCTGTCGGAAACCTGGAGGACCTTTCACGTAGATGTCCTCGTCAAGATCAGCGTGTAGATAAGCCGTTTCAACATCGAACTGAAAAACTTCCAGGCCAAGGATAGTTGCAGTGGCTAAAGCAATTTTCACACTTTCAGTCCGCACCGTGGGTGAGTATGTATTTGTATAGTCCTCAGGATAACGTTGAGCGAAACCCTGGGCTACGAGTCTGGCCTTGTACAACAACTCACCATTCGGCTTCTTTTTGATCCTGTAGACCCATCGAGTACCAATAACTTTCTTGTTTGCTGGAGGGCTTGCAGGCGTAAACACTTGAAGCTTCTTTAGACTGTCCATTTCAGCCTGCATTGCCTCAAACCATTTATCTTGTTCTGATTCAGGAAGATGTTTGATTTGTGTGAACTTCTCAGGTGGAAGTGTTACATTACAAATCAAAGGTACAGGTGTTTTTGTTACTTGCCACGAATACCGTTTTGGAGGAATTCCCTTTGTGGACCTCTTGGAACGCCTCGGGCCAACCGTCCATTCTTCTTCCGTGTTGTCCTCATCTTCATCATCGTCGCCAGCAGCAACATCGGCGGCTTGCGAAGACGGAACAGTAGGTTGAGAAGAACTCGTGGAAGGAACAATATCCTGTGAATCTTGATCATCAGGTTGCGTGGCATCAGCAACATCATCTCTAGGAAAATAAACTCCAGGATTGTTAGAATGAATCCTGGACCAGTCAGCATCTTCCTCAAAAGTAGCAGATTGTGAAACCACAATAACATGATGAGAGTCAATGTATTTGCTCCATATTGAATTATCATCAATGCCCATAAATCTCATCCTTTTTGCTGCAGGACCCCCTTTCTTTCTTTGGGCTAAAGGAATATTCACCATAGCATATGAACCAAAAATATGGAGATGTGAGAGATCAGGCTTGTGTCCATACAACATGAAATAAGGGGTCTGATTTATCACACTACTGCAAGTGCGGTTGATGATATGGTTAGCATATTTGATAGCTTCACCCCAGTATGGAAGACTGAGGTTAGCATCTTCAAGGAGGCAACGCATCATGGTTTGCAGAACTCCATTTCTGCGTTCTGCCACTCCATTTTCAGCTGGAGTATAAGGAGCGGATGTCTGATGTACTATCCCATTCTCATGCATCCAGTCCTGGAAACGCTGAGACATGAATTCAGCACCGCGATCACTCTGGATTCTGGCAATGTTGACCTCGAATTGGGTATAGACAAGACTAGCAAAGTCTTTAAAGATCTGAAAGGTCTCAGATTTTTCTTTCATAGGATATACATATCCATATCTAGAGTAATTATCAACGATTGTCAAGAAATATCTTTTACCACCAAGTGTTGGTGCAAAAGGACCAACTATGTCAGTGTGTACCAAATCAAAAATGCGTGTTGACAGGCGTGTAGCACGTTTTGGAATTGCTGCTGCCTTAGATTTGGCTTTCTTGCAGACAGCACAGTCCAAGAACACCTTACACCCCTTTAGATCCAAACCTCTTGCGAACTCTGGCATCTTCTTCAGAACATGGAAACTGGCATGACCCAATCTTCTGTGCCACTTATGGATACACCTGGAATGCAAAGGTTTACCTGTTAGTGAATTCTCAACATTAGCATTTTTATTAGGAACCCCAGGCTTGCTGTGAGCAACCTGTGTCTTTTTTGTATTTTTATCATTATTAGGAACCTTTGGAGTAGCAACAGGATCTCTCTCTGGGACGTCTCTCTCTGGGCCTGTGCTTTTTGGAACGTGTATACTTGCCTGCTCTTGCTGCTTAGGCTTTGGTCTTAAGTAATAAACACCACCAATCAACATGGTTTCAGCAACAATATCTCCGTCTTTGACTATATAACTTGCTTTTTCAAGATGGTGGACCTGAAAATGAGAAAACCTAGACAAATGACTCTGACTAAGCAAATTACTACTGGCAGACGGAACATAGTAAACATTTGGAATGAGAGCACCGAGCTCTTCAATGTAGACAGTTCCTTTTCCCATGACCTGAACAGGATGATTGGAAAAAGAGTAAAGTTCACGAAGTTCAGGTTCAGGCTCGTGCATCTCAGTGTAAAGCTCTTTTCTGTAGGTAACATGTAATGCTGCTCCACTGTCCAAAGTCCAAAGAAGTCGTCTGTCGTACTCTGGTTGAGGCTGTGGATCGTTGGTCACAACCAATGTGACAAGTGGAGCTTGTGGATCACGCCTGGAACCACGACCACGACCTTGTCGTCCGCCTCTACCTCTGCCTCCTCTGGAATCTGTTCCTCTGGGCTGGTATGTGACGGGCGCTGGAACTTGTTGGGGACAATCCCGGGTGGCATGTCCCACACGATTGCAGATGTAGCATCTTGGCATCCTTGGAACGTAGGTCCTTCCACGGAAGGCACGCCTCACTGAAGCTCTTGATGCAGGTGGTTCCCTTAAATGTGGCGCAGCTTGCATAACTGCCTCTTCTTCAGCTAAAATTCTGCATACATGATCCACTGTGCGTTGAGCAATAGGCACTTGATTGATCTTGGAAATAGCATCTTTCCACTCATGATTCAAAGAATTGATGATAATGCTGATCATTTGAAAATCATCAATAGGATAGCCTTTTTTCACCCAGTTCTTTTCTAATACCTTTCATTTTAGTCAAATGTGCTCCAATATGTTCACCAGGTTTTAATCTGGAACCATGGAACTCAGACAAAAGTAAACATGTAGACTCAATTGATGTAGGCCGATAACATGTCTCTAACTGAGTCCAAATTTTTGGGCAGTTGCATCTTGTGAAAACGTGAGCTGCAATTCAGTGTCCATTGACATCAATAATGTTGTGCATGCTCTATTATCCAAGTCCCATATGTCAGGAGTCCATGGCTGGGCAGGAGGATTAAACACCATCATGTGAGTACCTTCTCTGCGTAGCAAAAGTCCAACCTCACTGACCCATGCCCTGTAATTCTGTCCTGACTTCTTTAATTTTGAATCACCAGCCAGTGGTACAATGGAAGGTGTTTGATAAGGAAAATACAATTGAGGTACTGGCTGTGCAGGTTGTGCAATCCGACCATAACCTGCAGGGGGCACCAGTGGCGTCTGTGCCTGGACATGCGGCAGTTGCATTGAAGGTGCCAGTAGTCTTGGTGCTGGCTGTGCCTGTCTTTGAGCTGCTATTCCACCCTGGCCAGCATGAGGCGCTGGCACTGGGGCTGGTGCAGTAGCATAACCTGCAGATGACACTGGCCTTCGCATATAAGAACCCGGTGGCAATTGCATGTGGGTTAAATATGGCTGTGCTCTGCCAGGTAGAGGGACTTGCATAGAAGCAATATTAACAGGAGAAGCAATAGTAACAGGAATCCTAGCACCATCAGGGACTGGAGCCTCAGATGATGGCAGAAATCTTGTATCTCTGAGCAAAGACTCCTCCATAGACAATTGCGAGAGTGAGAGCTCCAATTCATGTTTTAATGCAGCTTCACCAGTAGATGGTGCTATAACATTTGCTTCAGGCATCACTGTGGCTCTGTATGTCCTTTGAGACAGCCCATAATCATGTGACATAGGAGCCTCCGGTTCCCATTCGTCTTGCATGACACTCAATGATGGGCGTGACTTTGGCTTTGGGGAAGAAGGAGGCAATATGGCTTCTCCTTGTGGGTGTGGCAATATGGCCGGTTCATGCTCATAATTCCTCTCATATTGCTGAACCATTGACACATATTTCTTTGCCTGCTGCAAACGCCTTTCAAAAACCCCAATTTGTTCACAGTAGCCTTGCATAGCCCTATCTCACATAGTTTGCTTGAGGCTTGAAGGAGCAGAAGAAATTTTCTTTGGTTGAACTTTAGGTTTCACTCCAAGCCTTTGAAATTCATCGTGAGCCCCTGGAGTGTGAACATTTCCAAAAGCAGCTGCCAGGGAGCTTGGAAAAGTAGAAAAAGGAGTGACTGACCTTGCATCGTCGACAGGAGCAGGTGCGTCTTCTCCAAGGCGTGTGGCCGAAGCTATCGGAGTTCTTAAGGTCGAAGGGAGCTGCCCAACAGAAAGACTCCTTTTCAGCCGTGGCTTCCTTCCTGACATGTTTCAGCAGTTAAACACCGCTGCCCCACTAGCACTAACTAACTGATTACAGCCGCAGAAACATGAATCTCCAAAAACATAAATCAAACCATCCTCTGCTACCAAAATGTCAAGGTAAAAATCACCTTTGTAGAGGGCGACGGACCGTGCTTCAGAGAATGCATGATGTGCATGCAGGAAGGCAAGAAAAACACGACGCATAATCTTACTAAATACCTTTTACTTACAAAAATATAAAAACTAAATATATATTATACAGAGCTAGCTAGCTACATCCTAACGTAACAGTCAGTAACAGCAAAGTGAATAAAACAATAAACAATAACTCAGAACTTTCTCTAGACATGCACACTAAACAGACTGAAACCATAACATAACTAGTCATATGGGATTCACTATGGTTACCAGATAAGTTATCACAACAGGTGCAGAGAGCAGGGGAAATGTACAGTTAGAAATGAACTTTTCTGACGAACATAAAAAAACGTGCAGTGACACAGGTACTGCGAACAACAGTAGACCAGTAGACCGGGTACTGCAAACGGCACCAGACCAGTAGACCACAGACTGTGAACAGCAGAAGACCTGAAGACCAGAGATTGTGAATGGCAGCAGATCAGTAGACTGGGGACTGCGACTGGCAACCACACAGTAGACTCATGGAAAAAGAAATTGATCTGTGATCTGCAAAATATAGGATAGAAAAAAATAGGCATAATTACCTAGAGCAGAGAAGGTAGAAACAAGGTCAACAGCAAAGCGCATCCACCAACCAAAAAAGAGAATCTCTGGAACACAAAACCAATCATAAATCCCAAGAAAACAAATTAAACAATGAGGTAGGAAGTGATGAGAAAAAGAAGAAAAGCTCAGACAGCAATCAGGAGATCCAGTAAGCAGACAGACATAAAAGTCTTAAATGCTTATATACTTATGCTCAAAGCTTGGGGAAAAAACAGGGTGAACTAGAAGTACCAGTATATGAGGGTAGGTAGAACATAGTTGGCATTACAGAAACCTGGTGGGACAAAAACCATGACTGGAATGGACTGATAGATGAATACAAATTGTTCAATTTTTTTTAGTAAAATTTTTTGTGGGGTTAGGGAGGGGGTGGGAGTGGGTTGTGGTTGTTCGACTAAGGGTCCAGCAACCATGGCTCAGGCCAGGTCCGGTACTGATCGCGTGGGGGGAGAGCGGGGTGCGGTTGCCTCCGGGGCTCGGGAGCGGGTCGTGGGACTACTGATTCCCACGACGTTGGGGAATGGCAGCAGGTGTATGAACAGAGGGCCGCATCGATACCGGTCGGGTCATCTCTGCTACTTACAAGCGGTGAGACGCTCCGACCCTCTGTCTCTTCCCCGAGGTCCCGGGAGCGAGGATGTGCAGCCTCCTGAGCTCCGGCTGGTGTACCTGAATGCCAGGTCCGTTGCTAATAAGGTTCCCCTTGTCTGGGATCTAGTTGAGGGTGAGCATGCGGACCTGGCTTGCATCACGGAGACTTGGTTGGGCCCAGAGGGTGGTGTTCCTTTTGTTGATCTTTGCCCACCAGGTTTCCGGGTGCTACACCGGCCTTGGGCTCATGGTAGGGGCGGGGGAGTGGCAGTAGTTATTAGGGAGACCTTATGTCCGCGGGAGACCACCGTTCCCCAGATAGTCGGGTGTGAGTCTCTCTTTTTGAGATGTGGTCCTGGGGCGCAGTTGGGCTTGCTGCTGGTGTACCTTTTGCCTAGTCGCGCAGCGGCAGCCCTGCCTGAGCTACTCGATGTCCTCTCGGGGTTGGTGATTGAGTTCCCCAAACTTATAGTTTTGGGTAACTTCAATCTACCATCCCTAGGAGGATCATCTGAGTTAGCTCGGGAGTTCATGGCTTCCATGATGGCCATGGACCTGACGCAAGTAATTCTTGGACCGACTCATGAGGGAGGCCACACCCTTGACTTGGTTTTCTTATCTGGACGGTGGCTTGATGATCTTGGTGGGGGCTCTCCAACTGTTATGCCCCTGTCATGGACCGATCATCACCTCCTGCGGCTGGCCTTCCGTTTTGCCACTCCCCGCCGTGGGTGCATGGAGCCAACTAGATGGTACTGCCCCTGGCGCTTAATGGATCCTGATAGGTTCCAGGCAGCGCTGGGGTCCCCACCTGCCTCCATTGCTCACAACTCGGCGGATGCCTTAGTGGAAGCCTGGGAAAGGGCGGCCACGGAGGCACTTGACCGAGTTGTACCCTTCCGGCCCATGACCCGGTGCAGATCCCAGCGAGCTCCATGGTTCTCCGCGGAGCTCCGGGAGATGAAGCGTCGGAGACGGGGCCTAGAGAGCCGTTGGAGGTCCAGCCGATCCGAATCCGACCGGTTGTGACTAAGAACCTACATTAGATCTTATCTCGCAGCGATGAGAACGGCGAGGTCTAATTACTTCTCCGCCCTCATTGCGTCTGCAGATAATCGCCCGGCCACCCTGTTTAGGGTGACCCGCTCCCTCCTCAATCAGGAGGTGAGGGAGGAACCCTTGCAGGGTCATGCTGAGGAATTTGGTCAATATCTGCTGGATAAAATCGCTCGGATTCGGACTGGTCTGGACTCCAACTGGGCAGAGTCTGACGATCAGGACACGGGCGGTCTTGTCGATGTTATCTGGGAGGAGTTTGATTCTGTGACTCCTGAGGAAGTGGAAAGGATTATGGGGAGACTGAGCTCCACCACATGTTTATTGGACCCGTGCCCTTCCTGGCTGGTTTATGGAGCTCGGGAGGGGACACGAGGCTGGTTCCAGGCGGTTATATCTGCTTCTTTGAGTGAGGGTAATTTCCCCACCGTCTTGAAGGAGGCGGTGGTGAGACCTCTTCTCAAGAAGCCTGCCTTGGACCCAGCTGTGTTAAATAACTTTCGTCCAGTCTCCAACCTTCGCTTTCTTGCGAAGGTTGTTGAGAGTGTGGTGGCGCATCAGCTCCCTCTGGTCCTGGATGAAGTGGATTATCTAGACCCGTGCCAATCGGGTTTCAGGTCCGGGTACAGCACGGAGACGGCATTGGTCGCTCTGGTGAATGATCTCTGGAGGGCCTGGGACAGGGGATATTCCTCTGTCCTAGTCCTATTAGACCTCTCGGCGGCTTTTGATACCATTGACCATGGTATCCTGCTGCGGCATCTCAGGGGATTGGGAGTGGGAGGCACAGTTCTTCGGTGGCTCTCCTCCTATCTCCTGGGACGTTCGCAGTCAGTGTTGGCAGGAGGACAGAGGTCGACCCCAAGGTCTCTCGTTTGTGGAGTTCCTCAGGGGTCGGTCCTCTCGCCTCTCCTGTTCAACATCTATATGAAACCGCTGGGTGAGATCATTCGTGGTTTTGGAGTTGGGTATCATCAGTACTCTGATGATACCCAGCTTTTCATTTCGACCCCAAACCACCCCTGTGATGCCCTCGATGTGATGTCCCGTTGCCTGGAGGCGGTTTGGGTCTGGATGGGGAGGAACAGACTTCAGCTCAACCCGGACAAGACTGAGTGGCTGTGCATTGCGACATCCCAGGATATTCAGAATATTCCACCTCTCTCTATGGGGGGGGTGAGCTTTTACCCCCCATAGATAGGGCTCGCAACTTGGGAGTCCTCCTAGATTCGCGGCTCACTCTGGAAGATCATATAGTAGCTGTGACTAGGGGGCTTTCGCCCAGGTTCGCCTGATGCACCAGTTGCGGCCCTATCTAGACCGGGATGCCCTGTGTACGATCACTCATGCGCTCGTGACCTCTCATCTGGACTACTGCAATGCTCTCTACATGAGGCTTCCCTTGAAGACCACTCGGAGGCTTCAGCTGGTACAGAATGCAGCCGCGAGAGTTGTCTTGGGAGTCTCCCGGTACTCCCATGTTACACCTTTGCTCCACGAGCTGCATTGGTTGCCAGTTGTCTTCTGGGTGAGATTCAAGGTTTTGGTAATGGTTTTTAAGGCCCTACATGGCATGGGTCCGGAGTACCTTAGGGACCACCTGCTACCAGTGTCAACTTCCCTCTGCCCTGTGCGTTCCCACAGAGAGGGCCTCCTCAGGGTGCCTCTGGTCAGAGAATGTCGGCTGGTGGCCCCCAGGGGGAGGGCCTTCTCTGTGGGCGCTCCGGCTTTATGGAATCAGCTGCCGGTCGAGCTCCGGATGGCACCTGACCTTCGCTCCTTCCGACGCAGTCTGAAGACCCATCTTTTTGAACAAGCCGGCCTGGCCTAATGGGGATATGTTGGGGTTTTAATGGGGATTTTTATACTGTTATCAACTGTTTTAGCTGGGCTATTATTTAATTCTTTTTAATTTTTGTATCCTATATTTTTATGTATGCCCTGTTCACTGCCCTGAGTCCTTCGGGAGAAGGGCGGTATACAAATACAATAAAACAAACAAAACAAACAAACAAACAAACAAAAGAAATAGAACTACAAAAAGAGAAGGGGGAGTTGCACTATATGTAAAAGAATACATCAAGAGAAATGCACATGATCAAAGATAAAAGCCCCTGAGAATGGATATGGGTCAATATAAAGGGGGGGGGGAGTGACACTGCCATAGGTGTATACTACAGTTTGCTCAGGGCTAGGAGGATAATGACTCACTCCCTTTTCTAATGAGCCTTTTGGTCTAGCACCGAGCCCCTCAAAAATAGCCTGTGCTCCACCAGAGTAAATTACTTCTGGGGTGTCAGCTTGAGTAAAATCAGAAAATGGTGAAACTGACCTTGACTCAGAGGCTGCTTCTCCAAGACGTGTAGCAGATGCGAGGGGGGTCTGTAAACTTGAAGGAAGATACCTCTGTGAAACAGCTGTCTCCTCTTCAGCAGACTGATAATGGACCTTTTTTTCCTTTTCTTTGACATATTGCAGCAATTAATCACAGCCTCCTCAGTGCCGGACTAACTAGCTGAATAATGCTTATCAGCATCCATAAATCTTTTTTTTATTAAACAGTTTTACAAAAAAATGTTTTTACAAAACATCCCCAAAACCCACCCATCCCAAACCCCCCTCCCTCCTACTTCCCAGAGCTGAATACAGGGTCATAAATATAATAATCATATTGTAACTAAAATTATCCATTATAAAATTAACCAAATTCATAATGAGCTTTAACTCCCCTTTAACATTGATACATTCAAATTATTAAAAACATAATAATAATAACTTAAACAAAAATATAATCAATACTAATAACTAAAGTTAATAAAAATCTAAAATCTACTCATAAGCTAAATGGAACTTTTTAGTCCCATATTTATTCTGAATATAATCTATCCATCTCCTCCAAACTGAAATATATCTTTCTTGCGAATGATCCTTCAAATAAGCAGAAATCTTAGACATTTCTGCAAGATTCGATACCTTAAGTACCCATTCTTCTATAGAAGGCAAACTATCCTTCTTCCAATATTGTCCCACTAGTAACCGTGCTGCTGTTATCAAGTTCAACATCAGATTAATTTCTTTAGTATCACAATCTACAACAATACCCAATAAAAACAATTGTGGAGAAAACTTTATCTTTCTCTTAAAAATCTTTTGAATGTTCCACCAAATTTTAATCCAAAAAGCATTTATATTTCTGCAAGTCCACCACATATGAAAATAAGTAGCATCTAAACTACCGCATCTCCAGCATTTATACTGTAGGTTAGGATACATGTTAGACAACTTTTTGGGATCCAAATGCCATCTATAAAACATTTTATAAAAGTTTTCTCTTAAATTTTGAGCCTGAGTAAATTTAACATTTCTAACCCAGATTACCTCCCAAGTATCCAACGGAATTGGTTCCTGTATGTTTTGTGCCGACTTTATCATACAATCTTTAACTAATTCCGTTTCCGAGTCCAATTCAATTAAAACATTATATATCCTCTTTATATGTGCACGATTTAAATCTCTAATTTGTTTTACTAAGTTTTCATTTGTAATTGTAATGCCAACCTTCTGATCCAGCTTCCACCTAGCTTTCAGTTGGATGTATTGGAACCAAGAGTAACTTTTGTTTTCTTGTTTTAACTCATCTAATGATTTAAGTTGTCAATCATTCCCTTCCAATCTAAGTAATTCCTTATAAGAAACCATATCCATACTCACTCCCATAGATACGCCCTCTATCGCGTGTCCAGGAATTCCCCAAATCGGTATTTTATAATTTAACTTATAATAATACTTTTTCCAGATATGCAGCAAAGCACTTCTAAGAATATGAGATTTAAAAGCCCTGTCTACCTTTTTATCATAAAGCAAATATGCATGCCATCCATATACCAAATCCCAACCCTCAAGGTGAAGTATTCTTTTATTAGTTAAGTTAAGCCAATTTCTAACCCATGTCATGACCACCGCATCATAATACAATTTCAAGTTAGGCACCTTGAGTCCCCCTCTTTCCCTAGCTTCTTGCAGAATCTTAAATTTAACTCTTGGTTTCTTCCCCAACCAAATAAATTTATTAATACCCTTCTGCCTTTCATCAAGGTTGGCATCCTTTTTCAATATATGTATCATTTGAAACAAAAAAAGAAACTTCGGCAGAACATTCATTTTAACAGCTGTGATTCTTCCAAATAGAGATAATTGTAATTTTTTCCAATTATTTAAATCCTTTTGTATCTTCAACCATAGTGTTTCATAGTTATTCTTATATAATTTTGCATTTGAAGCTGCAATATACACTCCTAAATACTTAAGCTTTTTTACTATTTCAAAACCTGTTAATTTAATTAACATTTCCTTTTCACTCATAGACATATTCTTAGACAATATCTTAGTCTTATTACTATTTACCTTAAACCCTGAAACCTTGCCATACTGAGTTATAATTTCCATCAAATCTATAACAACTTTCGTCCAGTCTCCAACCTTCACTTCCTTGCGAAGGTTGTTGAGAGTGTGGTGGCGCATCAGCTCCCTCTGGTCCTGGAGGAAGCGGATTATTTGGACCCTTACCAATCGGGTTTCAGGCCCGGGTACAGCACGGAGACGGCATTGGTCGCTCTGGTGAATGATCTCTGGAGGGCTCGGGATAGGGGATATTCCTCTGTCCTAGTCCTATTAGACCTCTCGGCGGCTTTCGATACCATCGACCATGGTATCTTGCTGCGGCGTCTCAGGGGATTGGGAGTGGGAGGCACAGTTCTTCAGTGGTTCTCCTCCTATCTCCTGGGACGCTCGCAGTCGGTGTTGGCAGGGGGGCAGAGATCGGCCCCTAGGTCTCTCGTTTGTGGAGTTCCTCAGGGGTCGGTTCTCTCGCCTCTCCTGTTCAACATCTACATGAAACCGCTGGGTGAGATCATTCGTGGCTTTGGAGTTGGGTATCATCAGTACTCTGATGATACCCAGCTTTTCATTTCGACCCCAAACCACCCCAGTGATGCCCTCGCTGTGATGTCCCGTTGCCTGGAGGCGGTTTGGGTCTGGATGGGGAGGAACAGACTTCAACTCAACCCTGACAAGACTGAGTGGCTGTACATTCCGGCATCCCGGGACATTCAAAATGTTCCATCGCTTTCTATGGGGGGTGAGCTCTTACCCCCCGTGGATAGGGCTCGCAACTTGGGAGTCCTCCTAGATTCACGACTTACCCTGGAAGACCATATAGTAGCCGTGACTAGGGGGGCTTTCACCCAGGTTCGCCTGGTGCGCCAGTTGCGGCCCTATCCGGACCGGGATGCCCTGTGTACGGTCACTCATGCGCTCGTGACCTCTCGCCTAGACTATTGTAATGCTCTCTACATGGGGCTTCCCTTGAAGACCACTCGGAGGCTCCAACTGGTACAGAATGCGGCCGCGAGAGTTGTCTTGGGAGTTTCCCGGTACTCCCATGTTACACCTTTGCTCCGCGAGCTGCATTGGTTACCAGTTGTCTTCCGGGTGAGGTTCAAGGTCTTGGTTATGATCTTTAAGTCCTTACATGGCATGGGTCCGGGATACCTTGAGGACCACCTGCTGCCGGCGTCAACTCCCCTCCGCCCTGTGCGTTCCCACAGAGAGGGCCTCCTCAGGGTGCCTCCAGTCAGGGAATGTCGACTGGTGGCCCCCAGGGGGAGGGCCTTCTCTGTGGGTGCCCCGGCACTATGGAACCAACTGCCGGTTGAGCTCCGGATGGCATCGGACCTCCGATCCTTCCGTCGCGGGTTGAAGACCCACTTGTTTGAGTTAGCTGGTCTGGCCTGAAGGGGAATATGGGTTTTTTAATTGGTTTTATTATTTTACTATTGTTGTATTTTAATTGGGCATGGTTTAATTTTCTTTTAATTTTTGTATACCTATTTATATATGCCCTGTGAACCGCCCTGAGTCCCTAGGGAGAAGGGCGGTATAGAAATCCAATAAATGAAATGAAATGAAATGAAACCAATTGTATCGGTTGAGATAATGTCACAACCAAGTCATCAGCAAAAGCTCTAAATCTATAATCATTCTGTTATATTTTAATTCCCTTTATCATAGAAGACTCTTGAATTTTAATTAATAAAATCTCTAATGTTAATACAAACAACAATGGTGATAGTGGGCATCCCTGTCTTGTACCTTTTTCAATTTTAAAAATCTCTGTTAACCCCCCATTAATTATAATTTGTGCAGTTTGTTGTTGATATATAGCTTTAATAGAATGTAAAAATCCTTCTCCAAAATTCATTTCCTTAACAACTCTAAATAAAAATTGCCAATTCAATTAATCAAAAGCTTTTTCTGCATCCAAAAATATCATTGCTGCAGAGACTTGGTTGTTCTTATCCAAATATTCAAGCAAATTTACAATTTGTCTTACATTATATTTCATATACCTTCCAGATATAAATCCCGATTGATCACTATGAATCATTTGCTTTAAAACTTGCATTAATCTATTAGCCAATACTTTAGCAAAGATCTTATAATCTATATTCAAAAGTGATATAGCTCTATAATTTTTAGGTTGAGTAAGGTCTTGATCCTCCTTTGGAATCAATGATACAAAGGCTGTCCTCCAAGATGGAGGAACTGCTCCTCCAGTCTGAATTTCATTAAACAACATCTTTAAAGGTTCAATCATTTCAACCAACAATGTTTTATAATAAATTGCTGTTAATCCATCTGTTCCCGGGGCCTTGCCCACTTTCAACTGTTTAATAGCTAAAGAGATTTCCTCTGATGTTATTAAGCGGTTCATCTCAAGTTGTTGTTCTTTTGAAAGCCTAGGAAAATGTGCTTCCTGTAGATATTTATCTATATCTAAAGCTTGTATGTTTTCTCTAGAATATAATTTCGAGTAAAAATCTAAGAAACTCCTCTTAATCAATTTTTGTTGATAGACTTCTTTTCCTTTATATTCTATTTTATCTATAGTACATAATTTCTGTTTCTTCCTTAATTGATAAGCCAACCACCTACCAGGCTTATTAGCATTACAAAAGGCATTATGCTTAGCATAACGCAAATTAGTTGCTACTTGGTCAGCCATTAACATACTAAATTGTTCTTTCAATAAATGTATAATTTTATCCAATGGATTTACTTTAATTTAATTTAATTTAATTTTAATGTATTAATATTTCTATACCGCCCTTCTCCCGAAGGACTCAGGGCGGTGTACAGGGCAAGAATAAAACACAAAGTTACAAAAATTAAAAAGTAATTAAATACATGCCCATAAAAACAGTTGGTACATTAATAAAAACCCCAATAAAAAGATAATAAAAAACCCCACCAATCCCCCCTCAGGCCAGGCCGGCTTGTTCGAACAGGTATGTTTTCAGATCGCGGCGAAAGGAGCGAAGATCGGGCGCCGTCCGGAGCTCAACCAGTAACTGGTTCCATAGCTCTGGGGCGCCCACAGAGAAAGATCTCCCCCTGGGGGCCACCAATCTACATTCTCTGACCGGTGGCACCCTGAGGAGTCCCTCTCTGTGGGAACGCACAGGGCGAAGGGAAGTTGACGCCGGCAGCAGGTGTTCCCTAAGGTACTCCGGACCCCTGCCATGTAGGGCTTTAAACACCATTACTAGTACCTTGAATCTCACCCGGAAGACAACTGGCAACCAATGCAGCTCACGGAGCAAAGGTGTGACATGGGAGTATCGGGAAACTCCCAAGACAACTCTCGCGGCTGCATTTTGTGCCAGTTGGAGATTCCGGGTGGTCGTCAAGGGCAGCCCCATGTAGAGAGCATTGCAGTAGTCTAGCCGAGAGGTCACGAGTGCATGAGTGACCGTGCATAGATCATCCCGGCTTAGATAGGGCCGCAACTGGTGCACCAGGCGAACCTGGGCGAAAGCCCCCCAAGTCACAGCTCCTATGTGGTCTTCCAGGGTGAGCCGTGAATCTAGGAGAACTCCCAAGTTGTGAGCCCTATCTACGGGGGGTAATAATTCGCCCCCCATAGTGAGAGGTGGAATGTCCGAATAAACCCGGGATGAAGGTATGCAAAGCCACTCGGTCTTGTCGGGGTTGAGTTGAAGTCTGTTCTTCCCCATCCAGACCCGAACCACCTCCAGGCAACGGGACATCACGGTGAGGGCATCACTGGGGTGGTTTGGGGTCGAAAAGAAAAGCTGGGTATCATCAGCATACTGATGATACCCAACTCCAAAGCCACGAATGATCTCACCCAGCGGTTTCATGTAGATGTTGAACAGGAGAGGCGAGAGGACCGACCCCTGAGGAACTCCACAAACGAGAGACCTCGCGGTCGACCTCT
Source organism: Vipera ursinii (assembly GCF_947247035.1). Classification (NCBI taxonomy): domain Eukaryota; kingdom Metazoa; phylum Chordata; class Lepidosauria; order Squamata; family Viperidae; genus Vipera; species Vipera ursinii. The sequence goes on from NC_139517.1 coordinate 56,415,839, forward strand.
GCCCTCCTGTCAACACCGACTGCGAGCGTCCCTGGAGATAGGAGGAGAACCACTGTAAGACTGTGCCTCCCACTCCCAATCCCCTGAGACGCCGCAGCAGGATACCATGGTCGATGGTATCGAAAGCCGCTAAGAGGTTTAATAGGACTAGAACAGAGGAATGACCCCTGTCCCGAGCCCTCCAGAGATCATTCACCAGCGCGACCAATGCCGTCTCCGTGCTGTGCCCGGGCCTGAAACCCGATTGGTACGGGTCTAGATAATCCGCTTCATCCAGGACCAAAGGGAGCTGATGCGCCACCACACTCTCAACAACCTTCGCAAGAAAGCGAAGGTTGGAGACCGGACGAAAGTTGTTCAATACAGCTGGGTCCAAGGCAGGCTTCTTGAGGAGAGGCCTCACCACTGTCTCTTTCAAGACGGCAGGGAAGCTACCCTCACTCAAAGAAGCTGATATAACTGCTTGGAACCAGCTGCGTGTCCTCTCCCGGGCTGCATAAACCAGCCAGGAAGGGCACGGGTCCAATAAACATGTGGTGGAGCTCAGTCTCCCCATAATCCTGTCCACTTCCTCCGGAGTCACAGAATCAAACTCCTCCCAGGTGATATCGACCAGACCGCCCGTGTCCTGATCGCCAGACTCTGCCCAGTCAGAGTCCAGACCGGTCCGAATCCGAGCGATTTTGTCCAACAGATAATTGTTAAACTCCTCGGCATGACCCTGCAAGGGTTCCTCCCTCACCTCCTGATTAAGGAGGGAGCGAGTCACCCTAAACAGGGCGGCCGGGCGATTATCTGCGGACGCGACAAGGGTAGCGAAGTGATTAGATCTCGCCACCCTTATCGCAGCGAGATAAGACCTAATGTAGGTTCTTAGTCGCAATCGGTCGGATTCGGATCGGCTGGACCTCCAACCACTCTCTAGGCCCCGTCTCCGACGCTTCATCTCCTGGAGCTTCGCAGAGAACCATGGAGCTCGATGGGATCTGCATCGGGTCAGGGGCCGCAAGGGTACAACTCAGTCAAGAGCCTCAGTGGCTGCCCTTTCCCAGGCTTCCACTAAGGCATCTGCCGAGCTGCAGGTGGGGGCAGGTGGGGACCCCAGCGCTGCCTGGAACCTCTCGGGATCCATTAAGCATCTGGGGCGGTACCATCTAACTGGTTCCACACACCCACGGCGGGGGGGTAGCAAAGTGGAAGACCAGCCGCAGGAGATGATGATCGGTCCATGACAGGGGCATATTAATTGGAGAGCCCCCACCAAGATCATCTAACCACCGACCAGATAAGAAAACTAGGTCAAGGGTGTGGCCTCCCTCATGAGTCGGTCCTGAAATTACTTGCGTCAGGTCCATGGCCGTCATGGAAGCCATGAACTCCCGAGCCAACTCAGATGATCCTCCCAGAGATGGTAGATTGAAGTCCCCCAAAACTATAAGTTTCGGGAACTCAACCACCAACCCCGAGAGGACATCAAGAAGCTCAGGCAGGGCTGCTGCTGCGTGACTAGGTGAAAGGTACACCAGCAGCAAGCCCAACTGCGCACCAGGGCCGCATCTCAAAAAGAGAGACTCACAACCGACTATCTGCGGAACGGTGGCCTCCCGCGGACCTAAGGTCTCCCTCATAACAACAGCCACTCCCCCACCCCTACCCTGAGCCCGAGGCCGGTGTAGCACCCGGAAACCTGGTGGGCAAAGATCAGCCAGAGGAATACCGCCCTCTGGGCCCAACCAAGTCTCCGTGATGCAAGCCAGGTCCGCCTGCTCACACTCGACCATGTCACGGACGAGAGGAGCTTTATTGACGACAGACCTGGCATTCAAGCACACCAGCCGGAGCTCAGGAGGCTGCACATCCTCACTCCCGGGACCTCGGGGCAGAACAAGAGGGTCGGAACGCCTCACCGCTTGCAAGTATCGGAGAGGCCTTCCCTGAGACCGATACGGCCCTCCTGTTCCTGCACCTGCTGCCATTCCCTAACGTCGTGGGAATGGGTAATCCCACGACTTGCCCTGGAGCCCCGGGGGCAACCGACCCCTGCTCCTCCCCCCCGCGATCAATCCCGGACCTGGCCTGAACAACGGTTGTTGGACTACCCCCCATATCCAAACAACCAAAAGAAGTTCCCACTCCAGCCTTCTTGTCTGGAGCACAGGCTGCAAAATGTGTTCCCAGCCGGGAATTAACCAAAAACCTTTGGTCCTTTAATGCAATATGAGTCTCTTGTAAGCAAACAATATCATTTTATGTTGTTTCAAATAGTAAAATTCTTTCTTTTGTGTGGTGAGTTTAAACAATTAACATTCCATGTCAGGAACTTCACCATCTCTGGTGACCAGGAGCCTTTGGAACATGACCTGAAGATCACCTGTTGCTCTCTTCGGGCGTGCTCCTCCCACAGGCTCTGAAACAGCCGCATCTTGCATAGTTAAACCAGATACAAGCTTCTGTTTTTGCTCTTTTTCCTTATGCTTGTATGCAGCCCTAGTCATCGTCTGTTCTCTCGGGTCGTCCTTTAACACCAAACTCTGCTCCATAGTCTAAGCCTGTTGCATCTCCTCAAGAGGCAGTGACATTGCCCCTTCACTCAACTGTTCTTCTGTTCTTTTAACTCGAGGAGACGGTGGTGAACCTGCTTTAAGGACCTTAGTATAAAAATCTTTTGCTTTTGAAATTGTGTTCAACCTATACCTCATCCCTGCATAATTTACCACAATTCCAATGGGTATTTCCCATCTAAAGTGAATTTGTTGCTTCTTAAGCTTATCAGACAAAAAGGCGAAGTCTTTCCTTTTTCTAAGAATTTTTGGGGGTATCTCCTTTAAAATTATAATATCTTGGCCTGCAATTTGGAATCTTTCCCGGTAAAAAGCTTGGATGATTGCATTTCTAGTTGATCTCCTGGAGAAGTAAATCACTACATCTCTAGGTAAATTTTACTGTTTAGCAATCCAGGAATTAACCCTAAATGTTTTATCCATCTCTTTAACTAATTCTTCAGGTTTACATTTGAAGACAGAAGCCACTGCCTGTGCCACTTCCCATTCCAAATCTTCTTTAGGGTTCTCTCTCAAACCCCTTATATGCAATGCAAACTCCATGTCTCTATATTGAGAAAAAAATAATTTCATCTTCTGTTCTGTCAATTTTAATCTCTGCCTTGTCCAGTTTCTGTTCAGCACTGATAATTTTATTTTCCAAATTCTCAACATATTCCATAACTGAATCCACACGAACATCCAGGCGTTCAATGTGTGCAGCCAAACCCTGAAGTGCTAGCACTATATCCTCCCTCATCTGTTTGTTTTGGTTAACAAATTCTTCCTTTGTTTCCTTTATTTCTTGCTGTAATACTTGCGTTGATTGCATCACAACTTGCTGAATGTCTGCCAATGTAAATCCAGGTCGTGGTGGGGAAGTTGGTTGTACTGTAGGTTTCATTGTAGCTTGCCCTGCAGCTTGTGATAAAGGTGAAGAAATGGCACTTTTAGAAATTGGAGGATCTCTCCCACACCTTGCAGCCATCTCTTAAGTTTCAATTTCCTCTTTCTTCTAGCAGAATCAAAGTTCAGGAAAAAAAGGAAGAGGGAGAAAGAATAAAAGTTTTTCTCCCAAATTCCTTATCCTTCAATAATAATAAAAAGGGCAAACTCTCAAATACACAAAATCCGGTACTGGTTAGAATCAGTTGCAAATTGTATCTCAAGCTATGTTACAAAATGTAGCAACTTTCCAAAACTGTCCATTCATACAAGAAAGCAACATTCCAGCACCATTTTTGCTCCGTTTCAATCAGCTTAAAGCTTGAAGAAGATAATGAATCTGAGTTAAAGTTAAAATCCAACTTGAAAATTCAAATCCTCCTGTTTCGCTCTGCCTGCTTCTCAGAGAAAAAATACTCACAGTCCCTTCTAAGCAGCAGATGTAGTTGTCGCATCTGGTTCCACTCCCTAATGGAAGTGAAAGCGTCCTGGGAGCGGAGACAGCCTGGGCTCCGAGGGAACTCACCCTATCAACCCCCAAACTAAGTGAGGAATTGACAGGGGAGCTCTACCTCTACCCAGACAGGCTCGTCTCTCCCTCTTCTCCTGAGGGAGAGACTTCGGCGCCACAGAACAGCTGATTTTTGCTGTCTCCTAGTGCTTAATGCTTCCCAAGGTCGGGCAGCTTCTGAAATGCTGCCATTCGGCACGGCAGCGCTACTGGAAGTCCAGCATCCATCAATCTTGAAATAAAAACAAACTATCCTCTGTTACCAAATGTCAGGGGAGGATTATTACTCCCCTATCAGAGGGCGATGAACCGTGGCTCAGTCGCATGGTGAACATCAAAGAAAGGCATATTCTACTGTAAAACCTTTAATGAGCAAACAAAACAAAACCTAACTGACTACATTCTCTCATCAGGCAGAATACAAAGTAAAAGTGAGAAAACGTTTTCTAGACATGCGCACTTAGTAGGAGAAAACACAGTAAAACCATAACATGGCTGAACATGTGACATTCACTATGGTTACATGATAAGATAGTAACACAGGTGCAGAGAGCAGGGGAAAATGTACAGACAGAAATGAACAAAGCCAGCAAAACTAAAAAAATGCAGTGACACCAACCAATCAGAAGAAATAGCCAGTTAACAAATGTATGTAGGAAGCATACCACAGTAGTAATGGGAGACTGCAACTACCAGATATCAGCTGGGAGACAAACTCTGCAGTGAGCAGGAGATCAAAAAGATTCCTAACCAACTTAGCCAACAACTTTGTCATCCAAAAGGTGGAGGAGGGAACTAGACATAAAGCTATAGTGGACTTAATTCTTATTAATAGAGAAGAAGTCATAGAGGGAGTTGAAGTTTCCAGAACCTTGGGTGAAAGTGACAACATCATACTGGAATTTAATATAATGCAAACACTAGCAATAGAAAACAATCCAGCCAGTGTCTTAAACTTCAAAAGATCTGATTCTAACAAACTCAGAAAGAACCTAGGAAAGATTCCATGGATGAAAATCCTAAAGGGTAAAAAAACTCAAGAAGTATGGGGAACTCTGAAAAATGCTATCATAAAAGCTCAGTCCAGACAACACCACTCAAAAAGGAAAACAAGAAAGTCAAGAAGAAATCAGCATGGCTGAACAAAGATCTCTCAAACAAACTAAAAGACAAAAAGGACAAGTACAAAAAATGGAAAGGGGGAATCATAACTAAGGCTGATTATCAACAGATAGCCAGAACATGCAAAGATGAAGTAAGGAAAGCAAAGGCTCAGAATGAATAACAACTTACAACAGAAATCAAGGATAATGTCAGTACCCATTCCTATTTCATTTCTATCTATCCCCTCTAACCCCAAATCAAATCTCATTTTTCCCTGGGTTCTGCCATACTCCCAAGGGGGAGGGGGATGTGCCCATGGGGTTATTGCCTTTGCTTCCTCTATCTGCTACAATATAACCAAACTCTTCCCACTTCTTAAGAAAGCAGCACTCTTGGAGACAGGGTTTTCCAAGCAGGATCTTTTACTAAGAAATAGGAGATAGCAGGCATAATAGACAGGATCTGAGGCATTCTCTTACATCTTGAAAATTTTAAAGTGCCCCAAGCAAACTCCCCCCACAGTTCATTTGGTCAGTTCCAGATCAGCCAATCTCCAGGTGGTAAGTCCATTGTGGGAAAAGAAAGATAAAAATCTGTTTGCAGCACAATCATTTCCACAGCTCCTCACACTTCCTTCAGAGAAACAAACCAGATCCTGGAGGGTTGTAATTCTTCCCCCCACCCCCTTTTCTAGTTGCCTGGTAAGTTCAGAGAGAATGCCAAGTAAGAAAGCAATTTGGTTTACACTGTAATGGATAGCAGACAGGTGGAATAAACAAAAGTTTACATTTAATGAAGGAAGTGAAAGCAATAAAGCCCCATGCTTGTTCCCTCTCCCCCTTGGGAATGGCAGAATCCAGGGGAAGATGAGATTTGGTTTTTGCACAGAGGAGATAGTTAGAAATGAAATATAAATGGATTCTGAAACTTTTGCTTTGTTTATTGCCTTTGCTTCCTCTACCCGCTACAATGTAACAATTTGTTTCCTGCATTATCTCTCTCTCTGAATTTTATCTCCCTAAACTGTCAGCTAGAACAAGGGAGGAAATAAGGAATGTAATCTCAGTGCCTGGTTTATTTCTGTGCTCTCAGAGGAAGGTGTGAAGAAATTGCGTGAACTGGAGACAGGCCGATGTTATCTCCCCTTTTCCCACGATGCACCTAACACCTGGAGATTGGCCATCCCAAACTGGATGGGCAGACTATGGGGTGGGGTCTTGTTTGGGGACACTTTAATCTATCGTTCTGTGTGGGAAATCTCAGATCCTGTCTATTATGTCTATTATGTATTTAATTTATGTATTTAATTATCTTTTAATTTTTGTACATTTCTGTGTTTTATTCTTGCCCTGTACACCGCCCTGAGTCCTCAGGGAGAAGGGCGGTATAGAAATATTAATAAATTAAATTAAATTAAATTAAATTATTATGCCTGCTATCAACTACTCTTAATAAAAGTTCCTGTTGGAAGAAATTGTTTCCAAGAGTTCTGCTTTCTTAAGATGTGGGATTGAAGTGGTTCCTGACAGATAATAAAAGAAAAGTTTCTTTCAACATATTAACAACAATAAAAAGTCAAGGAAACTGTAAATCCACTAAAGAGAGAAGATGGTAAGGAAATAACAAGCAATAGGGAGAAAACAGAGCTGCTTAACTGATTCTTTGCATCAGTCTTCACACAAAAAGAAATTATAGCACAACACACCAAAAAAACTATTGCAAAAGACAAATTAGAAACAAAAATTAAATCAAAATAAGCAACAAAATGGTAAGAGAACACCTATCCAACCTTGACGAATATAAATCACCAGGGACTGATTGATTATATCCCAGAGTTCTGAAGGAGCTGGAAGATGTTATCTCAGAACCATTGCGCCATATCTTTCAACAATCCTGGAGCACTGGGGAAGTACCTGAGGATTAGAAAAGGGCTGATGTGGTTCCCATCTTCAAGAAAGGAAATAAAACTTATCCAGTTAACTACAGACCAGTCTAACATCAATACCTGGGAAGATCCTTGAAAAGATAATCAAAAACAGATCTGTGAACAATGAGAAGCAAACAGAGTTATAACTAGTAGCCAGCACAGGTTTGCCAAAAACAGATCATGCCAAACCAATCTTATTTCATTCTTTGATAAAGTGACCAAATTAGTAGACCAGTGAAACACTGTGGACATACTGTAGTATACTTAAATTTCAGTAAGGTATTCAACAAAGTAGACCACAATATACTGCTTGGTAATCTAGAAAAAGGTGGAATAGACAACATCACCACCAGATGGATTTGTAGCTGGCTGATAAACCATACTCAACGAATAGTCCTCAATGGTACCACAGCCACATGGAGAAAAGTAAGCAGTAGGGTACCACAAGGCTCTGTCTTAGGTCCAGTACTCTCTCTCTCTCTCTCTCTCTCTCTCTCTCTCTCTCTCTCTCTCTCTCCACACACACACACACACACACACACACTAGCTTTGCTTGATTTTCTTTTCTTCCAATAATATTGTGTTTGCCAACCTTGAATTGATACAATTCTTATTAGTTTGATAGCTAACAAATATAAATATTTTTCTAAAATTTCTACAAATAATAATCACATCAATATCAAGCTTCTTTTCTATCTGGTCATCTTGGTTGCCTCATAATAAATCCTGTTTACCATTCTTATTTAAATTTGTTTTCCCTACAATGTTCAAACCATTCTTACTGGTTAAGATTTTCTCAAGGTTAGTTACATTTAAGTATTTAAATCTATTTTCCTCATACAGGCCATCCCAACACCTTTACGTTTCTCATGTCTTAAAAAGTAAAAAAAAAAAGAGAAAAAAAGAAGAGAAGAAAGAGAGAAAAGAATAAGAAAATAATATACTACTTAAAATACATATCCTGCTTAAACTAATATACATTTATCTCCAAAATTTTCCTGTCCGTTTTACCCATAATTTAATATATGTTTAATCTTTAGATGTTTTATTTAATAAATCCAATCATCTTTTTTTAACTCTATTCAAAACATTTTCATTATCTGTTGGAATTTTCTTTTTTTTTTAATTTTTTTTATTAATTTTTATAGGGTTAAAAAAGGAGGGTAGGGAAATGGGGGCTTGGGATACGGTAGAGGAAGGGTTGGGTTTTCTCCCAATAACATTCAAAATTTGGCAAACAGCATGTTGTCTGGGTAAATGTACATAAATCAAGATAATAAAGCTAACAATAACACTGATAGGTATAATAAATTGGACTTCTGGGTGGTAAGGCGTCCCAGAGGCAGCCATTCTTAGGCTGTCAGCCCCACGGCTCTGTAGAGCCGCTGAAAACAGCGCCAATCAGCTGTTTTGGCAGCTCGGAAGCCCCCAACTCGGGAGAAGAGGAGGGGGTGAGCGCCCAGGTAAGGGTAGAGCTCTCCGGGGCTGCCAGAACTTAAAGTTTTGGCGGCTGAAGGATTGACCCCCCCCCAAAGCCTGGGTTTGCTCCGGACTGCGAGGTGCTTCTGCTCTGGGCTTTTTGGAGCAGAACAGGGTGTCTGCAACCATCCCTGCCAGCAAGAGAGAACTTTGGAGAACCTGGATGCAGGCAGAGCAATACAGGAGATCCAGGCGAAAGTGAATTTATGAGGTTTAACTCAATGGGCTTTGCGGAGTTTGAAAGTGAAAGTGCGTAGCAGGCAATAGTGGGTGAAAATGGTGGCTAAATCTTCTAAAGTTCTTAGAAGCACGGGGGCTTCTCCGGTGCAGCAGTCTTCGCTACAAGCTTTATTGCCCCCTGCACCTGCACTTGCACCAACTCTTACAGTTAAAGATTTGCAGAATGTGATGAAAGAGGTTATGGAAAAGCAATCACAACAATTAGCTGAGATTATGGATGAAAAGCTGGATGAGAAGTTAACAGAAAAACTAGCTGAGATTATGGATGAAAAGCTGGATGAGAAGCTAACAGAAATAAGGGCAGACATCTTACTTGCATTTCAAGGCATGGCTATATGTATTGAGCGTTTGGATGAAAGAGTGGAAGATCTCAGCCAAAATAATATCAGATTAGATGCAAAAATGTCAGAGACTGAGAATGTGGTGGAGAAAATTGATAGTGATTTGACCTTGGTACAGTATCATTAGATGGAGTTTGCTGTGAGAATCTTGCCGAAATTTCTATTTTTATTTCAAATGATACCTATTATTAAAAAGGATTCAAACTTGGAGGAATGGCAAAAGGGTATTAATAAATTTGTCTGGGCAGGGAAAAGGCCACGAGTTAAATTTAAGATTATGCAGGATACGCATGAGAGAGGTGGTCTTAAAATGCCTAATTTTAAACTATACTATGAACCTGCTGCTTTGTCAGCGATAAGTGATTGGATTAATCTAACACAAGTGAGATTATTAAATCTTGAAGGTCATAATTTGCTATTCGGTTGGCATGCATACCTATTGTATGATAAGGTGGATAATGTGTTCAAGGTGCATATTTTAAGACATGCTCTGTTGCGAGTTTGGAAAAAGTATAGACATAAGCTAAATTATAAGATACCTTTATGGGCAATACTGAAACACGCAATAGAAAATATAAGTGTTGGGTTTAAACATGATGTGACTACATATAAGGAAATTTTAAGTTTGGAAAGGAATGTATGGCATTTGACGCCGTATAATATCTTACGAGAAGAAAAGATTGTTCACACTTGGTTTCAGTATGGGCAATTACAGGCCAGGTGGAAAGAAGATCAGAAAATTGGTTTTTCAATGACTGATGAAAATTTGGTAAAGCAAATTAGAAATCAAGGTGAAGCACATATCAAACGGATATATCTTGCACTGATAGAAATTGATTCAGAGACAGAACTTGTTAACGATTGTATGATAAAATGGGCTCAGAATTTTCAAGAAGCCATTACAATGGATACTTAGGAAAAGATTTGGGTGAGAAATGTAAAATTTACGCAAGCTCAACATTTAAGAGAGAACTTTTATAAAATGTTTTATAGGTGGCATTTAGATCCTAAAAAGCTAGCAAGTATGTATCCGAACTGCCAGCCTAAATGTTGGAGGTGTGGTGGTGAAGATGCAACGTATTTTCATATATGGTGGACCTGTAAAAAGGTTAAAGCATTTTGGATTAAAATTTGGTGGAATATGCAGAAGATATTTAAGAAAAGGATAAAGTTTTGCCTGCAATTGTTTTTACTGGGCATTACTACTGACACTACTGTTGTGGACACTAAGTTGATGTTGAATTTAATTACGGCAGCAAGACTTTTAGTAGGGCAATATTGGAAGAAGGAAGAACTGCCGACTATAGAAGAATGGACTTTAAAAGTTTCCAACCTGGTGGAAATGGCAAAGATTTCAGCGTATTTGAAAGACCATTCACAACAGAGATATATTGTGGAGTGGAAAAAATGGATTGATTACATCCAGAATAAATATGGGACTAAAAAGTTTCATTTAGCATTTGAATAAGTATTGATGTGATATTTATATTGCTTGTAGTTATTTTATAAGAGTTAAAGTGCGATAGATTTAATACTTTATTGTTGTTTGCATATGGTAGATTATGATTGTTTCTACTTTTATACCTTGTACTTAGCTCTGGGAAGTTGGGGAGGGGGGAGGGGGAGAGAGGGAGGTGTTGGGGAGGGTTGGGAAGAGGGGAGGGGGTTGGGAGGGGTTTTGTTTTGTTTTGTTAAAAATAAAATGTACTGTAAAACTTTTCAATAAAAAATAAATAAATAAATTATCAAAAACAATACTATTTTCAGTGTATGATATCATTCTTACTCAAATAAATTCAAAATTGCATATCACATTCCTTTCTCTCTAACTCACTTATCTAGCCATTGATAAAATTTATTCCAAGTTCTATAATAAACTAAATGTTCTTTTTCTTTAATCTCTAAAGTTAGTCTATTCATTTCTGCACAATCCAATATTTTCTTAATTAATACGTCTTCAGTCAGTAGCTTTTCATTTTTCCAATATTGGGCATACATAATTCTTGCTGCTGTCAATACATGTAACATTAAGTATCTGCTCTCCTTGTCATAGTTAGGGCCTATCATTCCTAAGAGAAACAATTCTGGTTTAAATTCTATTTGTTTTTTAATCATCTTCTCTAACCATAAGTGTATCTTAAGCCAAAATCTTTTTGCTTTAGGACATGACCACAGATATGGTAATAAGCACCTGGTCTTTGATTACATTTCCAACAAACATTTGAAGTATTTTTAAAACATTTTATCTAGTCTCACTGGTGTTCTGTGCCATCTATAAAACATTTTATACAAATTTTTTATACGATACAGCTTTGGTTAATCTAATATTTCTATCCCATAGATTTTCCCATTCTTCAAGCTCTATAGTATGTGCAACATTTTTTGCCTATATTATCATTGTTTCTTTAACTTGTTCCTCCTCCATCTTTAAGTTAAGCAGTATTCTATAGAGTTTTTTAATCAGCTTTTCATCTGTTTTAGCAATGTACGATCAAGTTCTGTCTGTTCCTTATCAAGCACCTTTGCTTTCACGTCTTTTACATATCTTGATTGAATTTGTAAATATGGCCACCATGATATGGGTCAATACCTTGTTGTTGTAAGTCTTGTCTGGATTTCAATCTTTCTTCATTGTCCAGTAAGTCTTTATATGTTACAAGTTTATCATAGTTAAGTTTGGGTAAGCAAAGGCTTCCATTGTTGAAAGCCATTCAGGTATCTTAGTATATTTTTTTTCTTTTATTTTTTCCCATTCTAAGAGAAATGCATTTCTTATAGCATGGTTCTGAAAGTATCTATGTGCTTTATTCTTTCCATACCAGAGAAAGGCATGCCAGCCAATCTGGAATTTTGGAATTTTCTTAAAGTCAATTACATTTAAATATCTAAAACATTTCCTTTATATTCACCATCCCAAACATTTTTATATTTCTCATATAAAAAAACAAAGTAAAAAAAGAGAAAAGAAAGAATACTATATTCATCCCTCTTAAGCTAAGTGGGGTACCACAAGGTTCCGTCTTAGGCCAGTACTCTTCAATATCTTCATTAATGACTTAGATGAGGAAATAGAAGGGGAAATCATCAAATTTGCTGATGATACTAAACTTGAAGGAATAGCCAACACCCCAGAAGACAAGCTCAGGATCCAAGAAGATCTTGACAAACTTGAACAATGGGCCCTATCCAACAAAATGAGTTTTGATGTGGAGAAAAGCAAGGTTTTACACCTGGGCAGGAAAAATCAAAGGTACAAGTACAGATTAGGCAAGACCTGGCTCAAAAACAGTAACTGTGAGAGGGACCTTGGAGTCCTAGTGGACAATCGCTTGACTATAAGCCAGCAGTGTGCAGAAGCAGCAAAAAAGGCTAATACAATCCTGGGTTGAATTATCAGAGGCATAGAATCAAGATTATGCAAAGTATTAGTACCGCTTTATAAAACCCTAGTAAGACTATACCCGGAATACTGCAACCAATTTTGGTTACCATACTACAAAAAAGATGTTGAGACTTCAGAAAAAGTGCTGAGAAGAGCAACTAGGATGATCAAAGGCCTGGAGACTAAAACATATGAAGAATGGTTGCAGGACTTGGGTTTGGCTAGTCTAAAGAAAAGAAGAAATAGGGGAGACATGATAGCAGTATTCCAGTATTTGAAGGGCTGCTACAAAGAAGAGGGGGTCAAATTATTCTCAAAATCACCAGAGGGCAGGACAAGAAACAATAGTTGGAAACTGATCAAAGATAGAAGCAATCTGGAATTAAGGAGAAACTTCCTAACAATGAGGACAATTAACCAGTGGAACAGCTTGCCCTCAGATGTTGTGAGCACTCCAGAACTGGAGGTTTTTAAGAAGAGACTGGACAGTCACTTGTCTGAGATGGTATTGGTTCTCCTGCTTGAGCAGGGGGCTGGACTAGAAAACCTCCAAGTTCATTCCAACTCCTATTCTATTCTATTCTATTCTATTCTATTCTATTCTATTCTATTCTATTCTATTCTATTCTATTCTATTCTATTCTAAAATTATATTTCTCAGTCTCTACTTGCTTATTGCAAACATTTCAGATCTATTATTAGAAATAGTAGTTCCCTCCTAGGAATTTTTGAAATCCCTTTAGAAGAAATATAGCAGGGTGTATTCACTGTGTCACAATGCTTTATGGCAGAGGTATATGTTTTCCATTTTCTTGAAAGTAATTTCACATGCCTTTCCTTATCTTTCTAAAGTAGATGCAGCCCGTTTATTGATGCTAAGAATAACTTTTCAAGTGGACAGCATGTTTACCTCTTTCAAAACCTACTTCCAAATATAAATTATGATTAAGCTTCCTGGAAATGTAATTCTGAGCAATATCTAATTACTCTATGAATCTGGCTGGGTCCCACTGGACAGCTGAAGCAAATCTTATAATCTGCACCATCATCTTAGGTGTTAAATGGGTCTATCATTTTTTCTTTTCCTGCATTTCAGGAATCAGAATATTCTGAGAATATTTCTTAGGTAATATATATTGAGGAATTCATTGAAACCATAGGAACCTTTCTATAGGCAACTACAAATATAGTGGATTATGCAAAAAAGCTTTCTTATCTTGGATATCTGGAATGCTGATAACTTTGTCATGCTATTAGAACACAATTCTTCTGCTCTCTCTCTCACATGAGAGAAAAAAATCAGGAACAATAAATCTTGATCTTAGTAATTTATCCATCAAAATTATCTTGTGCTATCTAGATCCAGAATTTACTTTATCTTACAATAAAATGACGGGTACAAAATTTATTTTCTTATGCTTGCAAAATAATTTTTAAAAAACCCAATATACTTACTCTTAACATTCGTAAAATAGACAAATTTATAACCAGAAGCCAACCAGAAACCAAAAACAAATCAGAAAAATACAAGAATCACCTTGTGGCGAGATGGGCAGCCAAACAAATATCATCATCATCATCACCATCACCACCATCATCATCATTATCCACCCTTTAATATCCATTATTTATAGAAAATCAAAGCAATTATTTGAAAAGATCCTAATTTTAATCATTTAATATTGAATATTTTAATTTATGGCTAACATTAGACTGTTATTTCAATCAATTTTAGACATTGAATTGTTTCTTAAATCATTTTAATGACCATAGAAAACCACATTTTAAAAAAAATGACTTTTGCTCAAATTGATGTTGTTAAGATGATAATATTTTAGTTTTACAGAAATGCAATTTTTTTAGAAAACTTTTTCTATGTGCCTCTGCACTCTTCAAAATTGTTTAACATTTTGAAAAACATGCAAGAAAATGTTTTGTTATAAAAGTTTTACATTCTTCATTTCATTTTGCATTTCTGAAATTTCATCACAAACTTCATCTGTTTTCATTCCCACTTGGGAGATTCAGCTGCTTTTCTCTTGTGATGCCTACATTTTTCATCAAGCTTTTCAATATTTCTTTCATCTTGTACAAGGTTGGACGTTTGCATTTCAGGCAGCCTTTTCTAAAAATCCTATTGAATAAGCAGTTGAAATGGCACACAAGCTGCTACATTACTCCCATTTGATAATTGGGGGGAAACAACATGAAAGACATCATACTTAGGCAGAGATAGATGAGGAGAAGGTTCAGAATATCCTGAGTCTTTGTTTCTTTCTTACCTGTCCTATTGTTAGTTAAATGAACCTCTGGGTTTCAGAGGTTACAGGATTTCCAGTCTCCTCTCTTCAAAATGTAATTTAGACAGGAGTGAGTCTTTCCTATTATAAGGTCACTGGCTCTTGGTAAAATCTGATAAATCATAGAATCCAATCATGAAAAACTCAGGCAGAGGCTTCTTAAAGGAACAGTATTTTAATTTGATTGAATGAAGTTCTGGGTTAGAGTTAGGGTTAGGTTAACAATATTTAGACAAGGCTACACAATTTATTTCTTTATCTAGTTCCAGTTTTTTTTTAAAAAACTATACTATCATATGTATTTTACTACATCTACTTTTATTTCAAATATAATGCATTCTCTGTTAACAGAGCCTTGGTGGAGCAGTGGGCTAATGCCTCCTTAAGTAACACCAGCTGCCTGCAATTAGTGCAGGTTCGCATCCCACCAGGCTCAAGGTAGACTCAGCCTTCCATCCTTCCGAGGTAGGTAAAATGAGGACCCAGATTGTTGGGGGCAATTAAGCTGACTTTGTAATAATGCCGCTGGTGTGTGTGTGAAAGCCCTAATAAGCAGGCATATACGGTACATAGAATGAAGGCTACTGCTAAGCTTGTAAGCTGCCCTGAGTCTTCGGAGAAGGGCGGGATATAAATGGAATTAAAATAAATAAAAAAATAAAAAACATTGATAGGTGGTTTACATCTATGCTCCAAGATAAGAAAACTATATTATGAATTTTTGAAAGGGACCTGCTACTACTTAATTACTCATATAATTTTAGTATATGCTAATCCCTGAACAAGGGTTCTCAAAAACATGATGAAGCAGCATCAGGTGAATGGAGTTTCAGGCCTCAGATCAAAACTTTTTGCAAAATCATATTAAGAACCTTTAATTTCCAAAGCACTGATGCATAATCAGAACTCTGCATCTAACCAGGATTGTGAAATGAAAAAAGCTGTTATATCAGATCTGCCCCAGTTTGATCCCTTAGGGAAGAAAAACTGTTGACTCCATTTGGTTGAAGCAAAAAGTACTTTTACCAAGAGATGCTGGTGTCAGTAATAACGACAGGTGGAATCTATGGTTCCTGTGCAACAATACAGAACTATGCCCCTTGGTTCCCCATCCCTTCCCCTCATGACCAGTCCATCTTTAGCCAATTCAACCTCACTGAAATGTTTTTGGATATGCTGAGATGTTGAGTATGGTGAAATCTCACTCTCAGGGTAAACAGCCCTGAAGATGCCTGGCATGAACCAGATTCCAAAATGCTCTGCTTCAACTGTTCTCCCCTCCTGAATTCCCACCATAGGCTCATACAGATTTATTGCTCATTTGTTTCCCCTCCCTTCCTTGGTCCTTTTATAGTGGGACACCAGCAAGATGCCAAGCTGAAGATGGTGGACCTGACATGCTGCTCTCCTTAACAGGGATGGTAGTTCTGCAGAACAAGAACAAAGGGAGAGAGAAACAATACAGGTCTGTGTTTAGGTATGCAAGCTATTTTGGTTTATCAGGATATTGGTTATGAAAAGGCTTAAGGAGCTTGATATGTCAAGGAGTTTGCCTTGACATATTTGAGGTCCACCCACTCAGTTTCAGAGTAAGGAAAGTCTTTCCATGAGAGTAAATACTGGAGCTTGCCTTGATGTTTATGAGAATCTAAAATGTATTTAATTTCAAAGTGGTGGTGGTGGTGGCACTGGGCATAGTGGAGACAGATTTTCAGGTTTTAAAAGGCTGTAGTGGAAATTTGAGTGGATGTGCCTAAGTGATTTAGGCAGTTCAAACTCTATTGTAACTGGATTGATAATCCTCTTAATAGGGAAAGGGCCAACATGCTTTGGTCCCTGTTTTTTGGAAGGTTGTGTAGACTGCAAGTATTTTGTAGACTGCTAAACATAGTCCCCTACTTTAAAGTCTTTTGGATTTATTCACTTTTTATCAGCCTTTTGTAAGTTTCTCTTGCTTCCTCCAGTGACTTTTTAAACACTGGCCAGGTATTCTGTAATTGAGTAACCCAATCCTTTGGACTTGTGATAAGAGATAGAATAGAGCTGGAAGGGACCTTGGAAGTCTTCTAGTCCAGCCCCCTGCTCAAGCAGGAGAACCTATACCATCTCAGACAGGTGAATGTCCAGTCTCCTCTTGAAAATCTCCAGTGATGGAGTGCCCACGATCTCTGGGGGTAAGCTGTTCCACTGGTTGATTGTCCTCACTGTTAGGAAGTTTCTCCTTAATTCCAGTTTGCTTCTTGCTTTGATCAGTTTCCAACTATTGTTTCTCGTTCTTCCCTCTGGTGCTTTGGTGAACAACCTGGCCCCCTCTGCCTTTTGGCAGCCTCTCAGATACTAGAACACTGCTATCATGTCTCTCCTATGTCTTCTTTCTTTGGACTAGCCAAACCCAAGTCCTGCAATCATTCTTCATATGTTTTAGTCTCTAGGCTTTCTCTGAATTTTACTAGCTCTTCTCTGAATTTTTTCCAACCTCTCAACTTCTTTTTTGTGGTATGGTGACCAAAACAGGCTGCAGTATTCCAAGATATTAAAAAGCAGTAATAATACTTTGTATGATCTTGATTCTATGCTCAGAAACTTCAACTCCCTCTATCACTTCTTCTCTGTTTGTAAGGATTAAGTCCAGTATAGCTTTACATCTAAGTTCCATCCTCCACCTTCTGGGTAACAAAGTTGTTGGCTAGGTTGGTTACGAATCTGTTTGATCTCCCGCTTGCTGCAGAGTTTGTCTCCCAGTTGATATCTGAATAGTTGAAGTCTCCCATTACTACTGTGGTATGTTTCCTACATGCATTTGTTAACTGGTTGGCAAAGAGTTTGTCTATTTCTGGACTTCTGGTTTTGTGCTTCGCTCATTCTTCCTGCTTGGGGGACCCTAGATGGGTCTGAAGTTGCCCCGGAGAGGTGACCATGAAGGAGGGGCATCCCATTGATCATGAAGCAACAGCAATAGTTTTGTTTGATCTGGGGAAAGCCCTCCAAACCTGACAGGAGAAAGGCTAGCATGAGATCAGTGTCTAGCCCAAGCTGCTTGCAGCCGAAGTCCCAGAGCACGAATCTAAACATTGGTAAACAACGTGCTTGGAATTGGTGAGAGTACTGATCTTATTTCTTCTATCTACTATCTACTATCACCCCAGTGATGCCCTCGACATGATGTCCCGTTGCCTGGAGGCGGTCCGGGTCTGGATGGGGAGGAACAGGCTTCAGCTCAACCCTGACAAGACTGAGTGGCTGTGCGTGTCGGCATCTCGGGAAATGCAGATTATTTCATCTCTTACTATGGAGGGTGAGTTATTACCCCCCATAGATCGGGCTCACAACTTGGGGGTCCTCCTAGACTCACAGCTCTCCTTAGAAGATCATATAGGAGCTGTGACTAGGGGGACCTTTGCCCAGGTTCACCTGGTGTGCCAGTTGTGGCCCTATCTAGACCGGGATGCCTTGCGTACAGTCACTCATGTGCTCATGACCTCTCATTTGGACTACTGCAATGCTCTCTACATGGGGACCACTCGGAGGCTTCAACTGGTGCAGAATGCAGCCGTGCGAGTTGTGTTGAGGGTCTCCCGATACTCCCATGTTACACCTCTGCTCCGTGAGCTGCATTGGCTGCCAGTTGCCCTCCAGGTGAGATTCAAGGTGCTGGTAATGACGTATAAAGCCCTACATGGCATGGGTCTGGATTACCTACGGTAGCACCTGCTGCCGGCGTCAACTTCCCTCCGTCCAGTGTGCTCCCACAGAGTGGGCCTCCTCAGGGTGCCTCCAATCAGAGAATGTTGATTGGTGGCCCCCAGGGGGAGGGTGTTCTCTGTGGGTGCACCAGACCTATGGAACCGCTTGCCGGTTGAGCTCCGGATGGCCCCCGACCTTCGCTCCTTCCGACGTGATCTAAAAACCTATCTATTTGAACAATCCGGCCTGGTATGATGGGTTAGGGGTTTGGATTTGGTTTTAACATAGTTTTAATTATTGTATTATATTGGGCATAATTATTTAATCTGTTTTAACTTTTGTATTTATATTTCGATATTTATTGCCCTGTACACTGCCCTGAGTCCTTCGGGAGAAGGGCGGTATAAAAATTTAATAAATAATAATAATAAATAATAATAATAAATCCTTGAAAAGATCCCCAAAGCAAGAAAACCTCCATAAGTGAAGGGAGGGAACTATATCCCCATTCCCTTACAGATGGAAGCAGCGAATTAATATTAAAGGAGGATAGAAATATATTAAAATTTCATTTAAAATACTTCAGTCTAAACAAATTTAGGAACTAAAAAACTGTCAAGAGTATACCCTAAATTTTTTTTTGATGGAATTATAAAAATATATAACAAAAATAACTTTTTGATTGAAAGAAAAACTGAAAAAAGAAATAACTGCTGTCATCTAGTGGAGACTCAGAGAATAGAACACTAACAATAAGGACTCTGAAATTGGCAAAGTGCTAGAAACAAAAAAAAAGTTGTTCCTTTGAATTGCAAATAACTTTGAATACAGCTGGAAACAAAGGAAGAGTCAGCTGTAAGATTAAAAAGTGTTTGAAAAAAAAACAACAACACTTGGACTGTTGCTTAAATCTAAGGACTGTTTATGGAAAAGAAAAACATTGGCTTTTTGGCTAATCTTTTAGAGGAGAATCTGTAGGAAGGAGTTATAGTGGCTTAACATATTGAACTGTAATTTTGACTGACTGATAAATTGACTTTTGAATTAAAACATTGATGAAAGATTATTTGAAGGGGAGAGACAACATGGATATCACATAGTATCAAAAAACAGGATGCCACATTCAATATTTTCTCCTGAAGGACATAGCCTGGAAAATCAAGGGCCTCCAGAAGCAATACTTCAAGACAAGATAAATACTTTCCAGAAGGAAATATATGTAATGTTAGAACAAATACAAATGACAATAGACTCAGACCATGAGGAAATCTGAAACAACTTTGATGATTTAAATAAGCATATTTCCAATCTAAATTTACAATTAAAAAATACCCAAGAAATAACAACAAAGGCACAAATAAATCAGACAGCAGACTACAAATTAGAAGAGTATGATCAAATTGATGGAACAACAAAGGAAATGAATTACCATTTGACACAAACAGGAAAAAATCTTCAAGAAAAATGGAATTATCAGGAGAACCGTCAAAGTTTACTTACTTCATCTTTTGTATTCCTAACAACATTTATAAAATACAGGAACTGCTGGTTAAGTGGATTATATCAACTTGGAAAATTACTCAACAAAAGAAGAAGACCAGAGACAGATACAAGAGATTTGACTCGCCCTATCAGATGGACTATTACGTGAATAAACGTTTGTTTCAATATGGCTAAAAGAACAAAGAATTTTGACCACAAAGGTGGCTTATAACAAGAAGGATAAAAGATTTAAATAATATGGTATGTTTTATAATATATTAAATGTTAAAATAGTAGCTTTTATTAATATATGTGAAATATAAACTGATTAAAAAGGATGTTATATCTAGATATTCTAAGATAGATAAAAAGTATGGTATTTTTATAATGCATGATATAAAATATTGGGAGGATGTAACTAAATGGGAAAATTTGGACAGTTAGATGAGTAATACGAAGAAATTATGACTGATAAGAATGGGATTGAACATAAGGGAATTTAAGCGAACAAAAATTATAAAAATAGGATGTATGCTGAATTAATGAGATGATGGTTATGAGAATAATATAAGCTGAGAAAAATGTTATATAGAGAGATTATTATTCTTTGTATAAATATTAAAAATGCCAAATCTAATCATTTATATATTGAAAATATTAAGAATTATATTTTGGCTAAGGTTGAAGAAGGAGAATACAAATGGGAGAAGGGAAGATCAAAGAAATGTATCATTAATTAATATATTAATTATGGAATTATCAAATTTTATTATTATTGATTGTTAATTAATTATTATTGTCCTTTTTTCTTGTTAAAATATAAACCAAGACAACACACTGTCCACCAGGCCCTGGAGATTGTTATACTTAAAAACTAATAAAATATCTATTAAAAAAAGTTTGTCTATTTAGCCAATGGTTTATTTCTAAAATTATTTTTTCCTTTAATGGGTGTTGGCCTTTTGTTGGGAGTACTGATGAGAACACTAATTGTGCTCCTAGCTTCTTGACTTTATTGCCTAGTTGCTTGTAAACCCCTCACTATTGTACGCAGGTTGTTTGTTGTGTTGTTCATCCGAAGGTGGAGGAGGGGGTAGTAATCTGTGATTTTTGCTCCAAGGAAGACAGCATACCTCCCTGGATTGTATGTCTGGTCTGCAGATGGATGGTTCTGTTCCTTTGAGGATAGAGCCTCTTATTACTAACAATCTCCTTTCTTTTTGGGGGGGCTGCAATCTGGGGTGCTTTTCTGTTTATCTTAGGTGAGTTTGTTGATGTGGTTTTCTTAGGGATATTTGAAGTGACATTATAAGGGGTATTTGAAGTTATCTTTTTGCTAGGTGTCTGCATGTCTTCTTTGAGGTGGGGTTGTGGGTCTGCATGTTTCCATCTAAGGGGAGAAATTGACTGGTCAGTTTTATAATGGGGCTGCCTCTGGTTGGGTTGGATTGGGCAGAGGGGGGTTGTTTGTTTTATACTGTTTCTTTCTTTGGGTATTGTGTTTCCTTCTGTGTATGACATGCCTCCATTTGTCTTCCTCCAAGGGTTTATCAGTAGGGTCAGGTCTTCTGGGAGTTATTTGTTTGTTGTTTGGGTGGAGCTTTGTTTCATACATTGGGGTTTGGCTAAAGTTGCATCTAGGTTCCTAACCTTTTCCTGTAGTAGTTCACTTAATTTGCATCTGATGCATGTATAGATTTTTGGGTGTTCATGTGTGCATACATGGAACATGTATTGTATACCACAATAGCCTCAATTGCCTGTTTCATGAGTTTGGTGTTTGATAGTCTCTGTCATGCTGCCTTGCCATTGCCTGTAGGCCTCTAGTCCACCACTGCCACCTGCAGGTCTCCTGGTTTGCTGCTGCTGCCTTGCCTCCACCTGCAGGCCTCCTGGTCTACAGAAAAGAATGCAGTCGCCTGCAGGCCTCCAGTCTGCCACTGCTGCCTCTCTGCTGCTTGCAGACCTCCCAGTCCACCACTGCCACTGTCTGCCACCTCTGTGTTGCCCCATCTCAGGTATTTTCTCCCATGACCCCACAGGACTCAGAAGGTCCTGGAGTTGAGTCACTGTGAGAGAGTGGCTCAGTTATACCATCTGCAACCCCCCTAGAGGTGAGAGATCTAGGGAGGTATGCCTACCCAGGGTTTGTATCCTGTTCCACTCCCGGATAGGTCTGGGCCCGCTGTGAGAGGGCGGTGGCTGACCTGGTTCAGAGGTCACCCAGGAGGTTTCCCAGCTCGAGCTGGTGGACTGGATATTGTTGACCTTCCATTTTAGATCCTCCTGATTGACTATGGGACTGCCTTGCTGGACCTATTTGGACAATGGCTCGCCTATTTTATTCTAGCATGGACTTATTTGCTCTCAGGGGTGCCCCCCCTTCCTGGGTGCGACCCGCCTCTGTTTTTACCTCTCCTCTTGATGACATGCCCAATTATTGGGACCCTTAGAAATGGTTGGGCAGGGATAGGAGCCTCTGTTATAAATTCAACAAGAGGCCCCTGGTTTGTTTTTTATCCAAATATTTTGGAGGGTTAGGGAGGGGGGAGGGATTGCAGGTTTGGTCAGAAACTGGGAGGTATCCACCAACCGCTATTCAGGCCAGGCCTGGGACAGATCACGGTGGGATGGGGCTTGGGTTGGTTGCCCCTGGGGCCCCGGAGCAGGGTGTGGGATTATCTATTCCCATGACGTTAGGGAATGTCAGCAGGCATCCAAAAAGAAGGCTGTATCAACACCTGGGAGTGCGTCCCTGCTGTCTTCAAGCGGTGATGTGCTCCGACCCTCTGGTTTTGTCCCGTGGTTCCGGGAACGAGGATGAGCGGCCACCTGAGCTCAGGCTTGTGTATTTTAATGCCAGGTCTGTAGTCAATAAGGCTCCTCTCATCCGTGATCTGGTTGAGGAAGAGCGTGTGGACCTGGCTTGCATTACGGAGACCTGGTTGGGCCCAGAGGGCGGTGTCCCTCTGGTCGATCTCTGCCCACCAGGTTTCCAGGTGCTTCACTGGCCTCGGGCTCAGGGTAGAGGCGGGGGTGTGGCGGTTGTTGTGAGGGAGACCTTATGTCCGTGGGAGGCCACCGTTCTCCAAATATCTGGATGTGAGTCTCTCCTCCTGAGATGTGGCCCTA
The DNA here is from genome assembly GCF_947247035.1 of Vipera ursinii. Lineage (NCBI taxonomy): Eukaryota > Metazoa > Chordata > Lepidosauria > Squamata > Viperidae > Vipera > Vipera ursinii. Next base: position 56,438,906 of record NC_139517.1, read on the forward strand.
GGGCTCAGTTGGGCTTGCTGCTGGTGTACCTTTCACCTAGTCACGTAGCAGCAGCCCTGCCTGAGCCTCTCGACATCCTCTCGGGGTTGGTGATTGAGTTCCCCAAATTTATGATCTTGGGTGACTTCAATCTACCATCCCTGGGGGGATCATCTGAGTTAGCTTGGGAGTTCATGGCTTCCATGACGGCCATGGACCTGATGCAAGAAATTCAGGGCCCGACTCATGGGGGGGGGTCACATGCTCAATTTGGTTTTTTTATCTGGACGGTGGTTAGATGATCTGGGTGGGGGTTCCCCAATTGTTATGCCCCTGTCATGGACCAATCATCATCTCCTGCAGCTGGTCTTCCGTTTTGCCACTCCCCGTCGTGGGGTCGTTGAATCAACAAGATGGTTCTGCCCTAGGTGCTTAATGGACCCTGAGTGGTTCCAAGTGGTGCTTGGGTCCCCACCTGCCGCCTGCGCTCACAGCTCGGCCGATGCCCTAGTGGAAGCCTGGGAAAAGGCAGCCATGGAGGCACTCAACCAAGTTGTACCCATGCGGCCCCTGACCCGGTGCAGATCCCAGTGGGCTCCATGGTTCTCTGTGGAGCTCCGGGAGATGAAGCGTCGGAGACGGGGTCTAGAGAGCTGTTGGAGATCCAGCCGGTCTGAATCCGACCGATTGCGACTAAGGTCCTCTCTGAGGTCTTATCTTGCGCCGATGAGGACGGCAAGGTCTAATTACTTTGCTACCCTCATTGCATCCGCGGATAATCGCTCGGCTGCCCTGTTTAGGGTTACCCACTCCCTCCTTAATCAGGTGAGGGAGGAGCCCATGCAAGATCATGCCAAGGAGTTTAGCCAACATCTGTCGGACAAAATCGCTCGGATCCGGACCGGTTTGGACTCTGACTGGGCAGAGTCTGACGGTGAGGACATGGGCGGTCTTGGTGATGTTATCTGGGAGGAGTTCGATCCTGTGACTCTGGAAGATGTGGACAGGATCATGGGGAAGCTGAGCTCCACCATGTGCTTATTGGACCCGTGCCCCTCCTGGCTGGACTATGCGGCTCGGGAGGGGACACGAGGCTGGCTCCAGGCAGTGATAACTGCTTCTTTCAGTGAGGGTAGTTTTCCCGCCGCCTTGAAGGAGGCGGTGGTGAGACTCCTCCTCAAGAAGCCTGCCCTGGACCCAGCTGTTTTAAACAACTATTCTCCGGTGCAGAATGCAGCCGCGCGAGTGGTGTTAGGGGGTTTCCCGATACTCCCATGTAACACCTCTACTCCGTGAGCTGCATTGGCTTCCGGTTGCCCTCCAGGTGAGATTCAAGGTGCTGGTGATGACCTATAAAGCCCTAAATGGCATGGGTCCAGATTACTTACGGGAGCACCTGCTGCTGGCATTAACTTCCCTTCGTCCAGTGCGCTCCCACAGAGAGGGCCTCCTCAGGGTGCCATCGGTTAGATAGTGCCGGCTGGTGGCCCCCAGGGGGAAGGCGTTCTCTGTTGGCACGCCAAACCTTTGGAACTGTTTACCGGTTGATCTCCGGATGGCTCCTGACCTTCGCTCCTTCCACCGTGACCTAAAAACTTATTTATTTGAACAAGCCGGCCTGGTCTGATGGGTTTGGGGAATTTTAATATTAATTTTAATTAATTTTACTGTAATTGGGCTTTAATATTTAATTCTATCTTAACTTTTGTACACTGTATTTTTATTGTATTTATTGCCCTGTACACCGCCCTGAGTCCTTCGGGAGAAGGGTGGTATAGAAATTAAATTATTATTATTATTATTGTTCCAGAACCCCATTCACATGTTCACAGCCCCCCATTCTTTTCTATATTATGACTGGAACTAAGCCCCTGGGATGTTCCCCAGAGTTTTAGAAACTCCTGAAATTTTTTTGAAGTGAATTGTGCTCCACAATCAGAGATTATGCATTATACAGCATCATGCAGTCTATACATATGTTGAATGAACAGCTTAGCCAGGGTGTGGGCAGAAGGGATATTTTGGCAGGGCACAAAATATATTTGCTTAGAAAACAAACTAGTTATCACCCAGATCACAATATTCCCTGAACTTTCAGGGAGTTTCACTATGAAGCCCATGGAAATTTCCTTCCATGGGGGTGCTAGGCTCTGCTATCAGTTGAAGGAGTCCTGGTGTTTTCCCCTGCTGTCACTTTGCTGAGGCAAATACTGGGCAACTGGCCACATAACTCTGAATGTTCTTTTTTAAGCACCAAAACTGCCACTTAATTAGGTGTACAGTCTTTACAGAGCCAAAATGTCCTGCAGTCTTTGAGTCATGGCTTTTCTCCAAGATCAGCAGTCTCTGGCTTTCAGGGATGTATAGTTTGGCTCCTACCCAGGCTAGACTACTCTGTATGTTACATTCATTTTTGTAGGCTTGGAACCAACTGCTGCCTTTAGGGTCACTTCTATCCATTCACCTATTTGGGGTTTCATATTTGCCTACAGTTGGGTGATTACTGGTGCTGCAAGCTGGTGGGATAGGATAATGGGTCTAACAACCTTCAGCTTAGAGCCCTTGTATTGAGGCATTCTGGATAACACATCCCCTAAAAAATTCATCCCCCCTGGGAGATATTGGAGGGTGAAGTTGAACTGATTAAAGTACTGGTGGCAATCTCTGAGGTGTTTTCAGCCCTTTTAGGTTTTTATGGTCAGTCCACAGTTCAAAAGATGTTTTGCTCCCTTCCAGGAAGTGCCTCCAAGTTATGAGTGCCCAGTGCACCGTGTAATCCTCTTTTTCCAAAACTGCTCACTGATGTTTAATGTCAGTGAGTTTCTTGGAGGTGTACACACATAGTTGTAAGACACCCTGGTTGTTTCTTTGTAAGAGAACTGCCTCCACAGCAACATAACTAGTGTCTGCCTGAATGATAAATGGGACATTAGGGTCAGGATGTTTCAACACTGGCTCAGCTGCAAACAGTTATTTGAGTTTCTCAAATGCTACTTGGCATTGTCCACACCAGTGGCTGGCTGGGTTTAGGCTTCCCCTCCCCTTTTATTTTTAACAGGTTAATGATGGGGAGGGCAATTTGGGCAAATAATGGTGAACAGATCAAAATATAATCTGTTATATATAAACCAGCCATTGTTCATTCTTTCTTGTTTGCACTTTTGGTGGCCATATATGAAAAAGGACATAGAAAGCTATGTGAGCAGCTGTCAAATTTGTGTGATGGCCAAGAGGCTGCAAGGGAAATCACCAGGACTGTTACAACCGGTGGTGAACCCCTCAGCCCCATGGAAAGAAATAGCCATGGATTTTATAGTGGAATTAAAAGAAAGCAATGAGAACACGGTAGTCTGGATTGTCACAGATCTGTTCTCTAAACAAGTGAATTTCATACCTTGCCAAAAGATCCCTACCGCAAAAGCCTTAGCAAAACATTTTGAACAGCATATTTACAGATTGCATGGGGAACCACAATGCATCATATCTGATAGAGGGGTGCAATTTATGTCAGCATTTTGGAAAGAATTTTTATCCCTTTTAGGAACCACCCAAGGACTGACATCTAGTCATCAACCTCAATCGAACGGTCAGTGTGAAAAGGCTAACACAGTGCTTGAGCAATATTTAAGATGCTTTATTAATTTCCAGCAAACAAACTGGACAGACCTACTGCCTTTCGCAGAAGTAGGATATTATAATGCAGTCCACTCCAGCACCGGTTACACATCTTTTCAAGTAGCTACCGGTCAAAGTTTCAACCCCATGCCAGAACTAACCCCAACCGAACTGGTAATTCCCGAACTGAAGGAGTGGATTGCTCAATTACAAAACATCTGGCCAATCATCAGGAAAGCTTTAGATGAAGCTAGACAAGCATACAAGACACAGGCGGACAAAAAAAGAGTAGCTCCCATACCATTCAGGGTGGGAGAGATGGTATATTTATCCACAAAATACCTTAAATCACTACAATCCTGTAAAAAAACTCAGACCAAAATATATTGGACCTTTTCCAATTGAAAGAATCATAAACCCAGTAACAGTTGAATTAGGACTACCTAAAAATCTTAGACAGATACACCCAATTTTTCACTGCAGTTTACTAAAAAGAGAACAACAGTCACCTCTATGAACAAAAACCCCACCACCACCACCTCCCATCATGGTGGAAGGAGAACAACACTTTGAGGTGAAGGAAATCCTAGATTCCAGGAAACACCATGGAGCAATTCAGTATCTAGTAGCTTGGAAACACCTCCCCTCCTCAGAAAATGAGTGGGTCAATAAACATCACGTTAAAGCACCAAAGTTGCTTAAGAGGTTTCATACAGAATATCCGAACAAACCGGGCTAACATTTATGTTTTATTTCCTGTACAGATGAACCTATCTTTCTTTTAAGGGGAGCAGATTGTCAGAATCCATTTATATCCCATTCATATATCCTTATCTGTATGTTCTAAAATCTTACATCCCTCACTGGATTCTGCCATTCACAAGGAGGAGAAGAGACAATGTTAATTGGCTATTCTCATCCATTTGTTGCAAGGGTGTTTATTTCAGCCTGCCTGGAGGCCGTCATTAGACCAGGGGAAGAACCTGTGAACTGAACAAAATTTGGAACTCCTTTCTTTTTTTAATTGCTTTTATGAAAACATATATTTAAACAAAAAAAACATATATAAAACAAGACATAACATAAACAATACAATCACCAAAATACAAAAAGAATACTTAACTTCCGTTATTCCTAATCTTTCTAATCATTTTCAGGTGACTTCCTCAAGTCCCCCCCAGATCATCATTAGCAATTTCTATTTCATAATTTTAAATCATATTTAATATCTATCTATATTTAATTTCTTATCATTTAACGATCATTGTTTCATATTATCCTTAATACTAAACATTAAACTCTAAAACTACAACCTATAAACACTTCCAAGTCCATTTCAAACTAGTTAATATGACAATATTTCTTCAAATAGTCCTTGAATTTCTTCCAATCTTCTTCCACTGACTCTTCTCCCTGGTCACGGATTTTTCCTGTCAGTTCGGCGAGTTCCATATAGTCCATCATTTTCATCTGCCATTCTTCCACCGTTGGTATTCCTTGTGTCTTCCAATTCTTGGCTATCAAAATTCTCGCCGTTGTTGTGGCATACAGAAAGAAAGTAACATCTTTTTTGGGAATTTCTTTTCCGACTATACCCAATAAGAAGGCTTCTGGTTTCTTAATAAATAAACTTTCTTTAATTCATTATAAATCTTTTCCCAGAAGTCTTTTACTATGGGGCAAGTCCACCACATGTGGTAAAAGGTTCCTTCTACAGCTTTACATTTCCAGCATTTATTATCATATGTATGATAAATTTTAGCAAGTTTAACCGGTGTTAAATACCACCTATACATCATCTTCATCATATTTTCTTTCAAAACATTACATGCTGTGAACTTAATACCCTTTTTCCACATCCTCTCCCAGTCCTCGATCATAATGTTATGCCCCACATCATTAGCCCAATCAATCATCATTGATTTCACTTGTTCATCTTCTGTGTGCCACTCCAGCAATAAATTATACATCTTGGAAAGATTCTTTAATTTTGTATCTATCAGTAACGTTTCCAATTTGGATTTCTCTATTTGAAAACCTCTTTTTATCCATTTTATACACTTCATTCATTTGGTAATATTGAAACCAATCATCAACATTATCTTTCAACTGCTCATATGTTTTTATCTTAAATTGGTCTCCTTCTTGTACCAATATATTTCAGCCACTTGGTTTCCATATTTGACCTTTTCTGAGTCTTAGCCTTTAGTGGCGAAATCCACCTGGGTGTTTTACTTTCTAACAGGTCTTTATATCTCATCCACACATTAATCAATGACTTTCTAATTATATGATTTTTAAAACCTTTGTGGACCTTTGTCTTATCGTACCATAAATATGCATGCCATCCAAATACATTGTCAAAACCTTCCAAATCTAATACATCTGTATTCTCTAACACAAACCAATCTCTCAACCAGCAAAAAGCAGCAGCTTCAAAATAAAGTTTCAAATCTGGCAGGGAGAAGCCCCCTCTATCTTTTGAATCTGTTAATAACTTGAACTTAATTCTAGGTTTTTTCCCCTGCCAGATAAATTTCGATAATACCTTTTGCCATTCTTTAAAACAATTCAACTTTTCAATAATTGGAAGTACTTGAAATAGAAACAACATTTTTGGCAATACATTCATCTTAACAACTGAAATTCGGCCCATCAAAGACAATTTCAAATTTGTCCAAATATCCAGATCTCTCTTAATTTCATTCCACATTTTGTCATAATTATCTTTATACAAATTCAATTTTTTGCCGTCATATTTATACCCAGATACTTCACCTTTTTTACAAACATCAAACCAGTGGCTTCCTGTAACTTATTTTTTTCCTCTAATGACAGGTTTTCCTGTAAAACTTTGGTTTTACTCTTATTCAATTTAAAACCTGCAACATGTCTGAACTCTTGTATTATTACCAGTGCTTTAATTGCACTGGTTTCTGGATCTTGTAACGTTAACACCAAATCGTCAGCAAAGGCTTTTAACTTATATTGTTTCGAACCCACTACAATCCCTTTCACACCTTCCTCTTTCCTTATCATATTCAGCAATACTTCCAGAACCGTAATAAACAACAGAGGGGAGAGTGGGCACCCTTGCCTGGTAGCCTTTTCAATTCTAATTTCCTCTGACACCACATTATTAACTATAATTTTTGCTTTTCCGAGAAATGTTGTCAAAGGCCTTCTCTGCATCAATAAACATTAATATACATCAATAAACATTAATATAGCCTCCCTCCATTGTCTCTCCAGTTACGGCCCCAGGTGCTGCTGCAGCTGCGGTGCTCAGCTTTCTCCTCTCTTAGTGAGCTAAGGGTTGTCTTCATCAGGTCAATAACTCTTTCTAGCATCCACTCTTCTTCACTGACGTGCAGGGAGCTCTCCATCTCTTGCCTCCATCCTGGTTGGTGGCCGCCCCGCCTCAGGGTCACTTTCCCCGATGCCTTTTCCCACTCACTTTTCCTTCTGACGCCCATTGACCACCGAGGTTTTTGGTCGTGCGGTTCCATGACGCTTCAGCATCCGACCGCTGCTGGGATTTCGTTTGGGAGGAAAACTCCCTCTCCATGGGGCTTTCCTCCTCTCTTGCTCCATCGTCAGACATTGTATTTTTTGCAAAGTCCCCCGGTAAGGTTTTCCCTTTCAGGTTGACTCTTACTGCAGATCCTGTCTAATGTCAGGACCCACCCCAATCCACATCTCAGGAAAGAAAGAACTCTTGAACCAGAATCGTCCAAAAGGAGTTTTTACTAAAACATGTTTGGAGATGGAAATACTAGACAGGATCTGGCATTGTGTTACACTTTGATACTTTATAAAGAGTTCCTGGTTCAACCCCCTCCCTTCAAACCCATTTGGTCAGACCCATATCAATTAAACTTAGGTGTCAAACCCTTTCGTGGGAAAGAGGGATCTTCCCGTGCCTCCTTCCTTTTCAGATTCAAATGGAGATACAAACCAGATCTCCTTCTCCCTTCCCTCCCTTTGTTGTCCTCAGTTTAAAAGGTTTTTTAAAAGGTTTTCCCTGGTCTTTGAAGACAGCCTACATCTTCTCTTCTCCCCTCGGGAAAATGGCAGAATCCAGGGAGGGGTATAATATTTTAGACATTCATTTATGAATGGGATATAAATGGATTCTGACACCCCTATTCTTCTTGGCAGGTACAACCTGTCGATGTCACTTCATGGATATAGAGTGTGGTGCATATTCACAAGTTTACACATTTTCTGGTCTAGGTGTTCCAATTCAGCCAAAGTCCAGTTGATAATTCCAGCTGGGTAGAATATCATTGGGACTGCCCATGTATTAATGGCTTTAATTATATTTCCAGCATTCAGCTTTGATTTTAGTATTTTGCGGACTCTCCTGATATATTCCTTTTGTGTTGACTCTTTGACTTTTCTGTTCAAGATGTTATCTGCTTCCAATATGCCTAGGTATTTGTAATCATCATCCTTTGCTAATGCTTTCATAATACTTCCGTTTCCCAGTTACATTCCTTCTATTTTTCCCATTTTTCCTCACTGCATGGATAATATAGCACATTTTCCAAGTCCAAAGTCCATTCTGATGTCGCTGCTAAACAGTTGAACTGTGTTGAGTATTGATTCAAGTTCAGTGTGGCTTTTTGCATACAGTTTTAAGTCATCCATGTATAGTAGATGGTGGCTTATTATTATTATTTAATTAATTATTGTTATCTGAAATAGCTTTTATTTCCTGTGTCTCTCCTTTTATTATTTTCCTTACTTAAGGATCTCATTTCAGATATGATTTATGTATTGTTGTATTGTTGAAGTTTTTGTAGTATAAATCACTATCAAACAGTCTGTATGTTCTCTTTAAAAAGAAAATGTGCATATTAGAAAACAGTGATAAAATACTATTTATTTATTAACAATGTCTGCTGCTCAAAAGACATCAGGAGGTGAGGGAGGAACCCTTGCAGGGTCATGCCGAGGAGTTTAACCAACATCTGTCGGACAAAATCGCTCGGATTCGGACCGGTCTGTACTCTGACTGGGCAGAGTCTGACAATCAGGACACGGGTGATCTTGTCGATATTATCTGGGAGGAGTTTGATTCTGTGACTCCGGAGGAAGTGGACAGGATTATGGGGTGGCTGAGCTCCACCACATGTTTATTGGACCCGTGCCCTTCCTGGCTGGTTTATGCGGCCTGGGAGGGCACACGAGGCTGGTTCCAGGCGGTTATATCTGCTTCTTTGAGTGAGGGTAGTTTTCCCGCCATCTTGAAAGAGGTGGTGGTGAGACCTCTCCTCAAGAAGCCTGCCTTGGACCCAGCTGTGTTGAATAACTTTCGTCCGGTCTCCAACCTTCGCTTTCTTGCGAAGGTTGTTGAGAGTGTGGTGGCGTATCAGCTCCCTCTGGTCCTGGATGAAGCGGATTATCTAGACCCGTACCAATCAGGTTTCAGGCCCGGGCACAGCACGGAGACGGCATTGGTCACCCTGGTGAATGATCTCTGGAGGGCTCGGGACAGGGGACATTCCTCTGTCCTAGTCCTATTAGACCTCTCAGCGGCGTTCGATACCATCGGCCATGGTATCCTGCTGCGGCGTCTCAGGGGATTGGGAGTGGGAGACACGGTTTTGCAGTGGTTCTCCTCCTATCTCCTGGGACGCTTGCAGTCGGTGTTGGCAGGGGGGCAGAGGTCGACCTCGAGGTCTCTCATTTGTGGAGTTCCTCAGGGGTCGGTCCTCTCGCCTCTCCTGTTCAACATCTATATGAAACCGCTGGGTGAGATCATTCGTGGTTTTGGAGTTGGGTATCATCAGTACGCCGATGATACCCAGCTTTTCATTTCGACCCCAAACCACCCCAGTGATGCCCTCGACGTGATGTCCCGTTGTCTGGAGGCGGTTCGGGTCTGAATGGGGAGGAACAGAGTTCAACTCAACCCCGACTAGACTGAGTGGCTGGGCATACCGGCATCCCGGGATATTCAGAACATTTCATCTCTTTCCATGGGGGGTGAACTATTACCCCCCGTAGATAGGGCTCGCAACTTGGGAGTCCTTCTAGATTCACGGCTCACTTTGTAGCTGTGACTAGGGGGGCCTTCGCCCAGGTTCGCCTGGTGCGCCAGTTGTGGCCCTATCTAGACCGGGATGCTTTATGTGCGGTCACTCACCCGCTCGTGACCTCTCGTCTGGACTACTGCAATGCTCTCTACATGGGGCTGCCCTTGAGGACCACTCGGAGGCTCCAACTGGTACAGAATGCAGCCGCGAGAGTTGTGTTGGGAGTCTCCCGATACTCCCATGTCACACCTCTGCTCCGTGAGCTGCATTGGTTACCAGTTGTCTTCCGGGTGAGATTCAAGGTACTGGTAATGGTGTTTAAAGCCCTACATGGCATGGGTCCGGAGTACCTTAGGGAGCACCTGCTGCTGGCATCAACTTCCCTCCGCCCTGTGCGTTCCCACAGAGAGGGTCTCCTCAGGGTGCCACCGATCAGAGAATGTCGATTGGTGGCCCCCAGGGGGAGGTCCTTCTCTGTGGGCGCCCCGGAGCTATGGAATCGGCTGCCAGTTGAGCTCCAGATGGCACCCGACCTTCGCTCCTTCCATCGCGATCTGAAGACACTCTTATTTGAACAAGCCGGCCTGGCCTGATGGGGGATGGGTTGGGTTTTATGGTCATTTTTAATATTTGTATTTACTGTTTTTAGTCAGGCATATGTTTAATTCTCTTTTAACTTTTGTATTTTTGTATTTTTTATATATTTGCCCTGTTCACCGCCCTGAGTCCTTCGGGAGAAGGACGGTATATAAATAAAATTATTATTATTATTATTATTATTATTATTATTATTATTATTATTATTATTATTATTATTATTATTGTTATTATTGTTATTATTATTATTGTTATTATTATTAACATTACTGATACTATTTACAACAATGTCTACTGATTAATAGTATTTTTAAAGTTTCACTGTTTTCTAATATGCAGATTTTCTTTTCAAAGGCACCATAAGACTATTTGATAATGATTCATACTATAAAAACTAGACAGCAGAGTAAGATATTTTTGTACAAATACAATTCAGAGTTTTCCAAAATCCCATTAACTGGGATAAGAAGTGAGTTCAATATTAAAATATTATTTTTTCTCTCTGAAATTCTTCCACAATATGAGAAAGTAGATTAACAGAATTTATGAAGGCAAATGTGTTGATCACTGAGAATAGCAGAGTATGATTTATATGACAAGGAGAAATGACACTTGAGATTTCTGACAATCTGCTCTTAGGAGCTGTCGCATAGCATGTTTCTAATGCTAAGCTTCCTGGAGCTTGAATGGTAAAGGAGAAAATGAAGTGACTCACCCACCTTGTGCCTCCACCTTGTGACTCCACACAGCTTTTGCATACATAACAAAAGCAGAACTGGCTTTGTGCCAAAGGGACAGTCTTCAGGAAGAAGCAAAGAAACACTTCTGTCTTCTATGTTGGACATGTACAAACTTTATGAATGGGCTTGACCTACTGAAAGCTACATCCAAATACATCTGGGCATATAGTTATGATTCAGAGCACTTTGGCATTTGTGCTCTACAACATCAGCTCTTCACTTTATGATGCAGCCACTTTGGTGGTGTATTTGCAAGTAATAATTGTTAGAATCTGCATGCTATTTGCATTATTGTGTTTGTGTCAGGACCCACCACAATCCACATCTTAGGAAATAAGAACTCTTGGATGCGAGTTTAGTCCAGTAAGGAAATGTTTACTAGGATGGAATCGATTGTGGCAATACAAGACAGAATCTAATAGAGTTACATTTGAATCTTATATAAAGCATTCCCATTTCAACCCCCTCCCCTCATCCATTTGGTCATTTGGATATTCTGTATGAAACCTCTTAAGCAACTTAGGTGCTTTAACATGGAGTTTGTTAACCCACTCATTTTCTGAGGAGGGGAGGTGTTTCCATGCCACTAAATATTGTATCATTCCATGGTGTTTTCTGGAATCTAAGATTTCTTTCACTTCAAAATGTTGTTCTCCTTCCACCATGATGGGTGGTGGTGATGGTGGGATTTTTGTTCGTAGGGGTGATTGTTGTTCTCTCTTTATTAGACTGCAGTGAAAGGTTGGGTGTATTCATCTAAGATTTTTGGGTAGTTCTAATTCAACTGTTACTGGGTTTATGATTCTTTTAATTGGAAAGGGTCCAATATACTTTGGTCCTAGTTTTTTACAGGGTTGGAGTGATTTCAGGTATTTTTTTTTAATTCCATTTATATCCCGTCCTTCTCCAAAGACTCAGGGCGGCTTACAAGCTTAGCAGTAGCCTTCATTCTATGTATATGCCTGCTTATTAGGGCTTTCACACACCCCCAAGTGGCATTATTACAAAGTCAGCTTAATTGCCCCCAACAATCTGGGTCTTCAGATAAATATACCATCTCTCCTACCCTGAATGGTGTGAGATCGGTTCTTTTTTTGTCTGCCTGTGTCTTGTATGCTTTTCTGGCATCTTCCAACGCTTTCCTAACGATTGGCCATGTATTTTGTAATTGAGCAATCCATTCCTTCAGATCAGGGATGACCTGTTCTTTTGGGGTTAGTCTGGTATTGGGTTGAAACTCTGGCCTGTAGCTACTTGAAAAGGGGTGTAACCTGTGCTTGAGTGGACTGCATTATTATATGCTACTTCTGCGAAAGGCAGTAGATCCGCCCAGTCGGACTGCTGAAAATTAATAAAGCATCTTAGATATTGTTCAAGTACAGCATAACTCTATTAGATTCCATCTACTGTCAGGACCCACCTCAATCCACATCTTAGGAAATAAGAACTCTTGGATGCAAGTTTAGTCCAAAAAGGAAATGTTTACTAGGATGGAATCGATTGTGCCAATACAAGACGGAATCTAATAGAGTTACAATTCAATCCTATATAAAGCATTCCCATTTCAACCCCCTCCCCTCATCCATTTGGTCAGGCTCCCATCATTTACTTAGGTGTCAGGCCCTTCCATGGGAAAGGGAACTCTCCTTGTTTTTATTGTTATTGCTTCTTCCTTTTCAGTTGTAAATGAAGATGTGATCCAGATCTCTCTCTCCCCCTCTCTCCCCCAGATCAAACGTTTCCCTGGTGTTTGAAGATAGCCTATTTCAATCTAAGTAACCATCCTCTCCCCCCACCTCAGAGAAATGGCAGAATCCCCAGAATAAGCACAATATTCTACCTATACATTTACAAAATGTGATATAAATGGATTCTGACAGTTTGGGTTATTGTGGCATAGAAAATGGAATAATCTACAAAGAGATGTTGGAGGTGAATGGAGATACTGTAAAGGAATAGCCCAATAGGAAAAATAGTAAGTAGAATTCGTTGCAATAGTTACAGTTGATTTTGTAAATTACATTGTTTCTTTCATCCTTCTGTATCTTGCATTTGGTTCTGAATAATTTCTAGTGGAGTGTGCCTATAGGTTTGTGAGCTATTGTTATTTCTAGAGGCTGGAGAATTCTGGCTATCATTTCTGATACTCCTTTTGTGTATCGTAGGATTATTTTTTGCGTGATAGTTGGGCTGTAGGACACGTTATGGTTTGGATGCTGTGTTTTGGAATACAAAGGTTTTGGGATAGCCATTGTGGAGAAAAACATCAAGCAGCTGCTTCTCTTCCACTTTTCTTAGTGCTGTGATGCTTGCAGTGTGTCCTGGCCCTTCTGAAGAGAGTCTGAATGCAACTTCTTTTGTGGGCTTGCAAAACTGAGTATTTGGTCCATAAAATGGATTTCTGGCAGACATAGATTTTCAATTTTCTGTTATCTAGTCACCTTATGTCAATATCAAGGAATGGGAGTCTTTTGTCTGTTTGCTCTTTGTGTATGAATTTGATCCCAGCAATATGTTGTTGTGTAGATGGTGTGTTTCTTCACTTTGAGAAAGTTTGATGGTGACGAACGTGTCATCGACATCGCATGTCCAAAATTTTGGTTGGATGGGTAAGGCTATGAATTTGAGTTGTTGCATGACTGCTTCTGCTATTAGACCTGATATGGGTGATCCCATCAGGATGATATGACCTGCACCCAACCTATTACAAGACCCATCTGACAAGACCTTCATCTGATGTGACCTCCCCATCACAAAACCTACTGACCATATGAAGTCCTTATAAATAGAGGAACAGTGATACTGACATATCCTAAACTCTGCTGAAGATGTTACCTAGCCTGGTAACAAAACATTCAGAAATCAACCCACAAGCTCAGAGAACAAACCCCCACCTTCATACTGCACCCGAGCTACAGATATTCACAACCATTGCAAAATTAAAATATATTTTATAGTTAAAGGTTATCCAGATAAAATACTTATCATTACTGAGTAATATCATAAATAGTTAGGCAATATAATGACATGAGATTGCTGTACATATACATTCATATTTATAGTCACTCTGAGACAACAAGATAAATATTAGATTATGATTAGCCTATATGGCAATTCCCAAAGGTGTCCTTGCTGTTGCCTTGTGCCAGGTTCTCCATGCTGCTATAAAAATTGTTAAATTATGTGCAATAATTATCAGACCTCATTAAGGAAAGGTTAATTTTCTGTAACTTAGAAAATACAATAGGAAAATAGTAATAATAATAATAGTAATCCCTGTAGGAAAGTACATGGAATAAGATATGGGATTTTACATTTGAAGAATGGACTGAGGTCAGATCACATCGCTCTTGATTGGATAATTCTTTTTACCCTTAACAAAGCATACTTACACAGACATAATTACAAAATGAATTAGATACAGACCTGTTTGCATGAGTGTTATTTCTCTCTCTCTCTCTCTCCCCCTCCCCCTCCCCCTCTCCCTCTCCCTCTCTCATATGAATTAAATGCAGATCTATTTGCAAGGATGGTTTTTTTCTTTTTCTTTCTCTCTCTGCATTTTTATAAGGACTCCAATCTCTACTAAATAATCATGACTGAATTGAATATATATATAAAATAAATTTATATATTACACAAATATGAGCTGTCACTGTTGTGACTACTGCCTGTCGATGGCCTTCGGTTAGGCTGAAACAGGAAATAAAGATTTGTCCCATGTTTGGGGCCTAGCAAGGTAATCTAAATAGTTAACAAGCATTTCACACACACACACACACACACACACACACACACACACACACACGTGTGTGTGTGTGTGTGTATGAGTGTGTGTGTGTATATATATATATGTATATATGTGTGTGTGTATATACATATACATATACATATACATATGCATATGCATATACATATACATATACATATACATATACATATACATATACATATACATATATTACGGTGATAGTGAACCTTTTAGAGACCAAGTGCCCAAACTGCAACCCAAACCCCACTTATTTATTGTTGGGTGCTGGGTGGGCACGGCCCACTGGGTGGGTGTGACCACTGGATGGATGTGGCTTTAATGGGTGTGGTCAGGGTGGGCATAGCCACCTTGATGTTGCCCTTGGGAAGGGATGCCAGTGGGGGCCAGGCAGGGTTGGGGGGATCTGGAGGATCTCTGGTGGGTGGGACAGTGGGCAGGAGGCTCATCCTGCAGGGTGAGGCAAGGCAAGGCAGGGGGCAGGTCAGAGGTGGCATTGCCGCAAGTCAAGTCAAGGCAAGACAGGGCCCGGGTGGCTGCTGCCTGACACCGCACACAGTGAGGGCATGGGGGCCAACAGTGTCTGTCAGCAGCCACAGCCTGCCCACTCCTCAACCAGTACACCCTGGGGCTCCACAACCCACTGCCCATACCGGGCCCCAGTATGGGAAGTGGGCTGTGGAGCCCCAGAGTGTGCCGGGCGAGGAGTGGGCAGGCTGTGGCTGCTGATGGACACTGTTGGCCCCCATGCCCTCACTGTGTGCAGCAGGTGGAGGAGAGGATGAGAGAAGCACGTGATGCAGACCACCAGATGTGCTTACTCCATCCCATCTGTTTTCGCTTGCAGTTGAAGAGCAGGTTGCTGCTGATCATCTCCTTGGCCCCCTCACAGATCTTGCCCCTGGCCCATACATGGAGCCTGTTCCCCTCACACACCCAACGCACCTTAGCCCTGCCTCAGGCTGCCCCTGCCAGCAGCTCATGCAGGTCCATTAAGCTACTACCACTGCCTGAATCACCTGACCCATCCAGCATAAAGGAGGTGAAATGGCCATCTAGCAAGCTCGAGTAGAGGTGGTAGAGCACCCCCAAGCCCAGCAAGCCAAAGGCCACCCCAAGCGGCAAAAGCCAGATCTCCATTGGTGCCATGGCCCCCCGTCCGAGCTCGGCTTGTGTGCCTCCCCTCATCTCTGCTGGGCCTGGGTGGCCATGACGCTGATGGGGATCCAGCTTTCCCCACTCAGGATGGCCTTTTGCCTGCTGGCCCTGAGTGTGCTCTACCAACTCTATGCGGGGTTTCCCAGCTGACCACTTTACCTCCTTCATGCTAGGTGGGCCTGCAGCTCTGGGCTATGGCCTAGTGGACCTGTGCAAGTGGCTACTGGCCATGGTAGGTACGAGGTGTGCAAGGGTAATAGGCTCCATGGGCCAAGGGCAAGACCCTCAAGTGGGCTGAAATGACCAGTGGTGACCAGCTGTCCAACCAAAAAGCCATTTCAGTGTTACTAAGGATGGAAGAAGGTAAGTGCTATAGTACTTCCAACTTACACAGATTAAAATGGTCTCACAATCAAAAGTTCTTCTCTTTTAAGCTGATCTGTTCAAAGGAATCATAAAAAAACAATTCCATTGCTCAAATTTCAACAAGGGAGCTACAAGGCGACAACAAGAAAGACAATTTGGGTTGTTGGTTAAGCACTAAGCTAGAAACAAGGAGATTGCGAGTTCTAGTCCCACTTTAGGCATGAACTTTAAGTCAGTCACTCTGAGCGACTTTAGGTCAGTTACTCCCTCACAACCGAACTCATCTCACAGGGTTGTCTTTGCTGTGGCGAAAATAGGTTGAGGAAAGAGTATTAGGCTTGAGTTATTTATAAAGGCAGGATAAACATGAATAAACATGAACCAAGATGTACCTCAGCAGAAGTGATGGGGGGGAGTGAGGGGATGGGAGGCAAAAGCATAAAATTATTAAAAAGACCATGATGTTAACAGTGCTATGAAAAATACCACCAATGGCTTAATAAAATAACTAAACACCTTCATGTGATTAAAAATGGAGGGAACGTGAGTATGAGAAAAGCTATGAATTTCACCCCCCCTTACAGGCCTTAATTTAAAAGGCAGCTCTCATCCACTCCCAAAGCTCCGGGTGTGGTGAAGCCTTAGCTGCTCACCTTGGGGCAGGGTGGTGGTGGTTGGGCAACTTTCTGATTAAGCATCAGCTTCGGAGGTGTGCAGGTCATGTTTTCAGGGGAAAGGGTGGAGGTTTTGTGTGATTGTTACTTTAAAATGGGGAACACCCATCTTAGTTATTGTTATCAGGAAAAGCTTTGCTCTGATGTGCGGTAAGATGGTAAGTTCAAGCAAGCCATTGTATTCCATTCAGCCATGGGTTGGCTTTTTTGTGATACATATAACACTTGTTGTGTTTTTAAAAATGGTTTAAAGGTCTAGGGCAAAAAAATGCAGTGAGAAGCGCTACTACTTTCCCCCCTGACGGAGGGCTCCATCGCTACCGCTGCTCTGAGCCAACCCTCACAGAGTGCCATTTTCCCGCTACCCCACCCCAACCCTTGCATAATGCCCTTCTTCAGCCACCCTGACCCAACCCTCACAGAGCACCCTTTACCTGTCACCCAACCCAACCCTCACAGAGTGCCATTCTCCCACCATGCCGACACAACCTTCATAGAGTGTTGTTCTCCCCCTGCCCTGCCCCAATCCTTGCAGAACCTCTTCTCCCGCCACCCCACCCCAACCCTTGCAGAGCGCCCTTCCCCTACCACCCAGACCCAACCCTTGCAGAGCACCCTTGTCCCACCGCCGCTTCTCCTTTGTGATCCGCCGCCACTGCCACATGCAAGGAAACAAAGGAAGGGGGGTTGGGGGGAAAGGTCAATCAATTCCAACTTTGCTATCTTTCATGAGAAGTTGGAATTGATTGATTGACTCCCCCCCCCGAAAAAAACATCCTTTGTTTCCTTGCATGCAGCAGTAGTGGTGGATCGCAAAGGAGAAACGGCACGGGGCTGAAAGTCAGATAAGGGAAAAAAGGCAATTTCTGGGGGGAGCAAGGAATTCTTTCCTTACCTACCCCACTTGTTCTGAGGCTGCTTTCTGCTCAGACACATTGCTCTTACCAATGGCCTGACCACCCAATTCAGCACCCTTCCTCCCTGAGCCTCCACATTCCATCTGCTGCTTTGGTCAGCGTACCAGCCCCCACCTCAACACCCTACCCACCACAGCCCAGCACGGCCACCCCAGGGCTGCAGAGGCTGGCCTGGCATGGGAAGTGTATGTGCCCCACCCTCTCGCCACCATGCAGGGTAAGGTTGCCGCGCCTGCCCCTGCCCAGATGACCTCACCTTTCTCAAGTGTTTTTTTTTTACTAAGTTGCCTTTCAGCTGCATTCTGTTTCTCCATTCACTTCTCAGCCTTTGCCACGTGTTTGTGGGACTATCAGTAAAAAAAATTGTTTCATCAGACTGTTATGTATTGAGCTTTTGGGAAGACCGTATCACATATACACTGGAAAGCTAATGGTTCTCCAGCAACACAGATGGGACTTTCCAGTCCAGGCTGCAGTCAACTTGGTGGGAATGATGGGTTCAATCTGATTGGTTGTTCAGACTATGGAAGACTATATAAAGACTGCATGGATGCCCCTAACCCCCAGTACAGTTAAAGTTATGAATAAAGCAACTATTCTTCTGTGTTCATCTGCCTGGCATCTTTCCTGCTCGTCCGAACCCGAAACATAATAGTGGCGATGAAGGTGGGATCCTGCTTCGCAAAGAGGTGAAGTCACGAGGAGTCAGCTTTACATGCTGGTGGGAAGAGGCATCTTTCCCCCCCTCTCTTTCAGCTGGCTAGTATTAATATGCTAGTGGCCACATGCTCAGAATTACCTGTCTGAGCTCATGAAGCAGGATCCAGAATGCAGGAGTTGAGAAGTTGGCAAGCTCCAAGAGTTTGACATTCGCCACCCCAAAGACTGGCTGTCGTACCTCAGGCAGATCGAAAATTACCTACGGGCAAATCAAATTGCTGAAGAAGGCCTCAAGGCAGCAACACTCCTCTGCATATGCAGACCTGCAACGTTTGATCTAGTGGAGAGCCTATTTGCCTTCACACCGATAGAGTCAGTATCATTTGCTGACCTCAAGCAAAAGTTGAATGGACATTTTAAACCGAGAATGTCCGAAATGGTGTGGAGATTCAAATATGATCAGAGAGTGCAACACCCAGGAGAAACGGCACCAGAGTTCATCACAGGCCTGTGCCAGGCCGCGCGTCTTTGCGAATTCTCCAACCTGGAAGAATGCCTGAGGGATCGGTTAGTATGTGGCCTTTGCGATAAACCCCTCCAACAGAGACTATTCTCAAAACCAAATTTAACACTGTTGGAAGCACAAGACGAAATAATGGCTGAAGAAGCAGCCGGAGGTGCAGTACAAGTAGTGCAAACCACCAAACCTCTTAAAACAGGAGAATCAATCCACCACGAGGTCGCAAAATATGGCGGCGAAACCACAATAGAGGAAGAGACAGAGATAGACAAGCTACAGAAGCAAGCAGGAACACAAGAACGTGGACTTCAACAAGAAGAGAACAATTATAAGCTAGTTCTCTTCCCTAGATGCATGGGTTATGGCAGCAACCATGCCCGCATGAACTGCAGGTTCCAGATGGCCATGTGTCAGACCTGTGGAAGGACTGGACACATTGAGGTCGTATGCCAAGCTCATCAAAGAGTCGGTCAACACAAGCAGCAGTCGGGGGAGCCGACAAGGAGAGGTACCGGGGCCCAGGGTCCAACCAGTGTGGGGTTTTTTTTAAAGCTGGAGGAGTATTTGCTGCACAGGGGCTTGTCATCCCCTTAAATCCAAGCTTAAACTTTCAATCAAATTACAAGGCATTCCTTGCAAGATGGAATTAGACTCTGGCTCAGCAGTCTCGATCATTTCGCATGAGACATTTAACTATGTTTGCAGCTGCCGCAATCACTGGGTGAAATTGAGGCCCTCAAGCATTATTCTGACCAACTTTCAGAATGCCCATGTTAAAATCAAGGGGGAGGCCACCCTGTCAGTAAAATTTAAAAAGTTTCTAGGGCACCTGGATGTCATAGTGGTAGAGGGCCAATGAACATAGTGGTAGAGGGCCAATGATAAGACTTGACTGGTTTGAGGCATTGGGAATCCAGATAACAGGCATAAATCGAACACAAAATATTGACCTCAGAACTATGTGTGAGGAATTTGCAGACGTGTTCAATTCTAAGTTGGGAACTTACACAGGGCCACCTATTTCATTAAAATTAGACCCTAATGTAATGCTAATCAGAATAAAACCAAGAAGAGCTCCGTTTGTGTTAAAACACAAAATTGAAGCAGAAATAGATAAATTAGTGGAACAAGGAGTGTTGCATGCTTACCCGGTTTCAATAGTCAGCCATATTCTCGCCTCTTTACAGGGAGGCGCCATTTTTGCTAAGCTCGATTTGGTGCAGGCATATCAGCAGCTGCCAGTAGACGAGGCCACAGCAGCAGCTCAAACTATAGTCACACACAAAGGAGCTCTCAAGGTCAAACGGTTGTACTTTGGCGTAAGCATTGCACCAGGCATATTTAAAGAAATTATGGAACGCACACTTAAGGGCATTCAGGGTGTTTGCCCATACTTGATGATGTTCTCATCACAGGAGAATCTGAAAAGGTTTTGGCCAGTAAGCTCAAGGCTATATTGCACAGGATACACAACGCGGGCCTTAAATTGAAAAGAAACAAATGCAGTATAGGGGTCACTTCAACAGAGTTTTTGGGATTCTGTATAGATGCCAGTGGAATCCACCCTGCAGAATCAAAGGTAAAGGCCATTAAAATGGCTCCTAGTCCCAAGAATAAAGCAGAATTACAAGCATTTTTGGGTTTATTGAATTTTTATCATACATTTCTGCCTCATAAGGCAGCTATAGCAGAGCCCCTCCACAGGCTGCTTGATAAGAAGGCTGTCTGGAATTGGACTAATGTATATGAGAGGAGTTTTCAGGACCTTAAGGGCCTGTTGTCAGACAAATCTACTGTCACACATTATATAGAATCTAAACCTGTTTGCATTGCTTGTGATACATCTCCCTATGGAGTAGGAGCTGTTCTAAGCCACTTAGAAAAAAATGTGAAGCAAGTCCCCATAGCATATTATTCTAGAACTTTATCTGTTGCTGAAAGAAATTATGCACAAATTGATAAGGAAGCCTTAGCCATAGTGGCTGGGGTCAAAATATTCCATGATTATTTATTTATTTTTATTTTTTATTTTTTTTATTTTAATTCCATTTATATCCCGCCCTTCTCCGAAGACTCAGGGCGGCTTACAAGCTTAGCAGTAGCCTTCATTCTATGTATATGCCTGCTTATTAGGGCTTTCACACACACCCCAAGCGGCATTATTACAAAGTCAGCTTAATTGTCCCCAACAATCTGGGTCCTCGTTTTACCTACCTCGGAAGGATGGAAGGCTGAGTCAACCTTGAGCCTGGTGGGATGTGAACCTGCACTAATTGCAGGCAGCTGGTGTTACTTAAGGAGGCATTAGCCCACTGCTCCACCAAGGCAGTGGAAGGAAATTCACTGTATTTACTGATCACAAACCGCTTTTGGGCTTATTCACAACAGATAAGCAAACCCCCCACATATTATCACCTAGAATGCTCAGGTGGTCCATATTTTTGTCTGCTTATATTTTCAAGATGATTCACAAACCTGGAAAGGAAATGGGCCATGCTGGGGACATTGCTGCTGAAACTGCTACAGATAGAATTCTAAGCAGAGTATTGTCATGAGTATTCATGGGATGGCAAGACAGAAGTCCAGGCCCTGAATTCCAGAGTTATTTTATCAGAAGGCATGAGTTATCTGCACACAAAGGATATTTGTTATGGGGTAATAGAGTCATCAAACCTTTTTGCTTTAGGTCTCTGCCGCCGTGTGCATCAAATGCATAGGTATAGTATAGGTGGTACCTTGCTCAATAGTAGTAACTGTGAGAGGGATCTTGGAGTCTCAGTAGACAATCACTTCAATATGAGCCAGCAGTGTGCTGCAGCTGCCAAAAAAGCCAACACAGTGCTAGGCTGCATTAACAGAGGGATAGAATCAAGATCAAGTGAAGTACTAATACCACTTTACAATGCTTTGGTAAGGCCAAACCTGGAATACTGCATCCAGTTTTGGTCACCATGATGTAAAAAAGATGTCTAGACTCTAGAAAGGGTACAGAGAAAAGCAACCAAGATGATTAGGGGGTTGGAGGCTAAAACATATAGGGAACGGTTGCTGGAATTGGGTATGTGTAGTTTAATGAAGAGAAGGGTGAGGGGTGACATGATAGCAGTGTTCCAATGTCTCAGGGGCTACCACAAAGAAGAGGGAGTCAAGTTATTCTCCAAAGCACCTGAAAGCAGGACAAGAAGCAACGGATGGAAACTAGTCAAGGAGAGAAGCAACCTAGAACTAAGGAGAAACTTCCTGACAGTTAGAACAATTAACCAGTGGAACAACCTGCCTCCAGAGGTGGTGAATGCTCCAACACTGGAGGTTTTTAAGAAGAGACTGGACAGCCATTTGCCTGAAATGGTATAGGGTTTCCTGCCTGAGCAGGGGGTTGGACTAGATGACCTCCAAGGTCCCTTCCAACTTTATATTATTATTATTATTATTATTATTATTATTATTATTATTATTATTATTATTATTATTATTATTCCCTCAGTTTTGAGGGATAGAGTACTACAGTCCTTGCATGAGGGACACCCTGGTATAGTGCGCATGAAAGCATTAGCTAGAAGCTACCTGTGGTGGCCTGGTTTAGATAAGGCTGTTGAGGAGCAGGTACACAGTTGTTATATCTGCCAAAGGTGAAGACCTGAAATGCCTCAGGCACTTGTCCATAGATGGGAGGCAACTCACATGCCCTGGTCCAGGATTCATACTGATTACGCTGGGCCTTTTCAAGGACAGCTATTCTTAGTTGTAGTGGATAGCCACTCAAAATGGCTGGAAGTAGTTCCAGTCCCCAATATGACTACTGCTAGGACCATCCAGGTGCTGAGGAAACTTTTTGCTACACATGGGCTACCTGATGTGGTTTCAGATAATGGGGCTCAATTTACTGCTGCTGAGTTTCAGGCTTTCCTCAGAGCAAACATGATCAGACATGCCACATCTACACCATTCCACCCATCGTCAAATGGACAAGCAGAACGAATGGTAAGAACGACCAAAGACGCACTCAAGTGCATCATCACAGGTGATTGCCACCACAGACTAGCAGACTTTCTACTTTGTCAACACTCCACATCTTGTACAGCCACAGGAAAAAGTCCTGCAGAGCTTCGCTGGGGCAGATGCCTCATCACTAAGCTGGACAGACTCCATCCAGACAGAGTGGCATCAGATGCTGCTCAACCCACACCCCCAAGGGGGCTACAACCTGGTGACTTGGTCTGGGCCAGAAATTATGGGCTGGGACATTTGTGGGTTCTGGGGAAGGTGGTTGACAAATCAGGGCCCCTATCATACACAGTAGGGGTGGAGTGAGGGTGTCTGGTAAGACGACATGTGGACCAACTAAGAAAGAGATTTCCAGAACGATCACTAAGTGAGTATGGGGGTACTAGTCCCTCTCGTAGTTATCAAGATGGCACACAGGCTAGCTCTTATCCTCCCTATCAGTGTTTTCAGCACACAGCAGGTTTCGAGTCTGAAGAGGACCAAGAGAGCACGGAGGTGCAACCTGGAACCCCTGATCAGTCAGATCAGCCAAACTCCAGTGACTGCTGCACTCACTCTGCTTCAGGTTTTAACTCTGGGGTGGGCCTACTGGGTGAGGCCAGCCAGAGCAATCCTCCATCCTCAGATTCTCCAGCACAGGAGAGCATGAACTCACCTGGCATGCCAGATAAGTTGTAGACCACAAAGTGGGTGGAACTCAAAGACATTCCTCACAGCCTCACAGGCCACCTGCATATCTTGCTGACTATGTTGTCAAATAAGACAAAGTATTGTAAATGGTTTACCAGCTTGTGAGCATGCCCATTGTTTTTTGGATTTTGTTAATCAACATGTAATAGGTTGCATTTGCATACTGAAAGGGGATTAACTGAGTGAGAGTCATTTCAGTGAGACATTCTTTAATCTCTTTGTAGTCCACTATGTACTATTAGGTAGTGCGATACTACTGGCAGAACAGTAAAACTGTCTTAGTCTCATTGGATGCAACTTATACATTGCACATCCGAGAAGCTCGTGTTATGATTATTCTACCTTGAATGGGGTCAAACATTCAAATTAAACATTGGAGGTTGGGAGTGAATCATAATCCTTAAATGTCAAGGGTTATAATGTCTGTTCCTTAAAAGGGGAAGGGGTGTTATGTATTGAGATTTTGGGAAGACCACATCACATGTACGCTAGAAAGCTAATGGTTCTCCAGCAACACAGATAGGACTTTCCAGTCCAGGCTGCAGTCAACTTGGCGGGAATGATGGGTTCAATCTGATTGGTTGTTCAGACTATGGAAGAGTATATAAAGACTGCATGGATGCCCCTAACCCCCAGTACAGTTAAAGTTATGAATAAAGCAACTATTCTTCTGTACTCATCTGCTTGGCGTCTTTCTTGCTCGTCCGAACCCGAAACATAACACAGACTTCCTAACTTCTTGAGATCTCATGAGAAGTTAGAAAATCTGATGGAACTTTTTTTTTAACCAATAGTCCCACAAACACACAGCAAAGTCTGAGAAGTGAATGGAGAAACAGAATGCAGCTGAAAGGCAGGCTAGTAAAAAATTGCTTGGGGGACGTATTGATTTCATGGATGAAACTAAGGCTAGGACTGGGGTGACGGCATGCGTGCCCACAGAGAGGGCTCAGCGTGCCACCTGTGGCACGCATGCCATAGTTTCACCACTATGACCCTAGGCTTATTAGAAGGTTTGCTGTAGAATTTACGAATAAGTCTATTAGCCTTTATATTAGTAGATTTTACCCACATTGCTTCTGACAGTGGGTAGACTTTCCACTGTACTAAATACTGTAACTTCCCCTTATATAACCTAGAATCATGGTGGCAAACCTATGGCACGTGTGGCACAGGTGGCACACAGAGCCTTCTCTGTGGGCCCGCGTGCCATTGCCTCAGTCCTAGGCCTTCAGCTGGGTTTTATAAAACCTTTTTGCTTTAGGTCTCTGCCACCGTGTGCAAAAAAAAAGGTTCAATCAATCAATCAATTTCAACTTCTCATGAGGAAAAAAGGGCTTGCAAAGTTGGGATTGATCTTTTTAGTTCCACCCAGTCTGCCATTACCACCATAGCCACACCCACCTAATGGGCCATGCCTGCCCAATTGGTCACACCCATCCAATGGGCCATGCCTACCCGGCACCTGACGATACATAAGTGGGTTTTGTGTTGCAGTTTGGGCACTCAGTCTCTAAAAGGTTTGCCATCATTGTTTTAAAGTGTTCCCAAGCAGCCCCCTACTCTGCAGTTCTTCCGGGCAATTCAAACCAGCAGATTTCTAGGTGTCAACTTCAGGAAAAATAACATCAGTCCAGCTCCATCAGCACGATCATTCAATCCTCTTATTACCCAGATTCCTGGTTTTTCATCTTTCCCCCTCCCCTTTTCCCTAGCTGTCAGTAAAGAGAATGGCTTCAGAGGGGCATAGGATGAAAGGCAGATGGCCACATTGTTATGGTTAACAGACCTGAAGTGAATCAACAAAAGGTTACTTTGCAGTGAATATAGGAAGTGAAAGTAGTAAAAACCCCATGCATACCCCCTCCCCTTTATTTATATAACAGAATCCAGAAGATAGTAAGGATTGGTTTTAAATCAGAGAAGACAGATAGAAATGAAATATAACTGGATTCTGACATTCTGCTCCCCTCCAAAATAAGAGAGATCCACCTGTAAAGAAAACAAAACAGGTATAAAAATTAGTCTGGCTTGTTAGGATATTCTGAATGAAACTTCTTTAATAGCTTCAGGGCTTTTACATGACATTTATGGACCCACTCGTTTTGTGAGGAGGGGAGGTGTTTCCATGCTACTAGGTATTGAGTTGTCCCATGGTATCTTCTAGAGTCTAGGATTACCTTTATTTCAAAGTGTTGTTCTCCTTCCACCATGATTGGAGGTGGTAGTAGGGGAGAATTTTTGGCCATAGGGGTGACTGTTGTTCTCTTTTCAGCAAACTGCAGTGAAAAATTGGGTGTATTTGTCTAAGATTTTTGGGTAATTCTAATTCTACCGTTACTGGGTTTATTATTCTTTTACTTGGAAAAGGTCCTATATATTTTGGTCCAGGTTTTTTACAGGATTGTAAGTATTTTAGGTATTTTGTAGACAAATATACCATTTCACCCAGGGCTTTTTTTTCCTCATAGAACACTCAGAACGGCATTCCGGCACCTTCTTTTTGTAAAAAGAAGAAGAAGAAGAAGAAGAAGAAGAAGAAGAAGAAGAAGAAGAAGAAGAAGAAGAAGAAGAAGAAGAAGAAGAAGAAGAAGAAGAAGAAGAAGCTCCCTCTATTGGCTTTCCTAAGCCTATTGCAGGGCTAGGCAATCTTGGCTCTTTTTTATGACTCATGGACTTCAACTCCCAGAAATCCTGAGCCAGCCATGCTGAGGGGAAAGGGAGAGGTTTCCAAGCTAAGCCATGCTGGCTCAGGAATTCTGGGAGTTGAAGTCCATAAGTCATAAAAGAGCCAAGGTTGCCTACCCCTGCACTAGAGGAGGACATTAAAATTATTTACAGGGTTACTGCTTTAGGAACTGAACTTTTAGAATCTAAAGCAGCTAATTCAAAAAAGCCAAGAGGAAAGAACCTCAGATTTTTCATCTGCTTCTGTCTTTTGGAAGGTAAAATTAGATAACAAAATAATCTAGTTCCTATGTTAACATCTCTGTAATGATGATTTCATAAAGGTAACAGGAAAGAAATGAGAAACATTTTTCTCAATGTAATATGTCTAATTTAGCTGATGCTAGAAAAAAATATATCTTTTGTACTATTTTGTACTTTTGAAAACTATTTTGAATCTTACCATCTATTACAACTAAAAGGTAAAGGTAAAGGTTCCCCCGCACATGCGTCCTAGTCGTTTCCAACTCTAGGCTCATCTCCGTTTCAAAGCCGAAGAGCCAGCACTTGTCTGAAGATGTCTCCATGGTCATGTGGCCAGCATGACTAGACGCCAGAGGCGCATGGAATGCTGCTACCTTTCCACCGTAGTGGTCCCTATTTTTCTACTTGCATTTTTACGTGCTTTCGAACTGCTAGGTTGTTAGAAGCTGGGACAAGTAACAGGTGCTCACTCTGTTATGGGGCACTTGGGATTCGACCTGCCAAACTGCCGACCATCTGATCGACAAGCTCAGCATCCTAACCCACTGAGCCACCGCATCCCTTCAAATAAACCACTTTAAATTAAACAATTCTTAAGAATGAAACATTCTTAAATTGGACTTTACTTTTACTGTTTGGACTGTTGTGTGTTTTGAAAAATAGATTATTTAAAATCTAGTTATGTTGCACTTCAGTCTTTAAATAATTAACCTAGTATATACATAACAATATATGATGTTTTCCATGGTGAGCTTAACATCAATAACAACATTTATTAAGAAGGCTAAAATAATTTCTGGTGGTATTATCTGTACATTAAAATTTGGTTTATTCACAATCTTTCACTTTTTACATTCTGGACAAGCAGTAGTCATGTATCCTAGCAAAAGATGTTACATATGTGCATAAGCATAGTCAGTAGCATATGCCTTTTTAAAAATATCAAACATGCAAAGAAGTAAAAATAAGTCCAAAATATCTGTATTACATCTAGAAATGCCAACTTTGCAACCAATATTTCTCATCCATAACTATGGCACCCTAAGGATACCTGCATACATGCAAATGCTTCTCTGGGATCAGTAACAAAGCAAGGGTTGCTTTTTCCTTCCATTAACAAATACTTAAAAACAATTTATTGCATTTGGCAATTGTACTAAAAAAATCTCATTGTCAACCAATATAATTCATTTAATTTGAAATCAAGTGAAAAATTGATTTAAATTATTTTATTAAAACAAATTAATGGCAATTCTTTTATAAGAAGTTGCCTCAAACAAAATGAGTTTGACATGCCTGCTCTAGATAGTTGAATGCTCCAAAATAAATTCTAGACCAGGCCTGTACATGCAGCCTGCCAAGCACCCTTGGACAGAGCACAGACTTTTTTTAAAAAAAAAAAGTAATAAAATCACCACCACTGCCCTAAAGGTCATGTTGCCTAGTGTCTCCATGGCTTACCATGACCACTCCAACACTGTAGATGCTCCTCTGGTCACCAAATATTAATTAGCCCACCAGCATTCCTTTGCAGACCACAAAGATTTTTAATTTATCAGTGTGGGCCTTTCCTTTCTACAAGTTGCACAGACCTCTTCTAGATTTTCCTCTTGCCTTTCCGAGTTAACTCCTTGGTTTGTCATTGAGCAAGAATTGACTTTGTAGGGAAACAATTTATCATTTGATGCATATTTAGCATATGTTCTACCTTTATTTACTGATTATATAATATTTGTATGCAATCCACATGACCAGGTTTGGGGCAACTTACAATAGTAAAAAATATATTTTTAAAATCATAAGATTAAAACATAAAAGCAGGGCTTTTTTTCTCATTGAACGTTCTGAATGGCGTTCTGGCACCTTTTTTTGCACACACAAAAAGCTTTTGCACAAGCTATGCTACTCCCTCCCTCCCTCCCACAAGCTATGCTACTCGAAAGCCAGTAGGAATTGCTGCTGAGAGCGCCAAAAGACCCAGCCGGTAAATGTTGCTAAGCACATTGATTTGTGCTTTAGATTGTAAGCCACCCTGAGTCTTTGGAGAAGGGTGGGATATAAATGGGATTTTTAAAAAAAATGTTGCACCGGCAAGTTATCTGCAGCGAAGGTGAGTTGTCAGGAAGTTTGCATCCCTCCCTGCTGCCCAACTACACCATCTCAACTAGGTAAGTAAGAGAGGACAAGGAGTGGGAGGTGGGTTCTGCAGAGTCCATGTGCACGCTTTCCTTGTGCTCACCCGTGTCAGCCAGGCTGGTGGCCTACCCAGTGCTGGACCTGCGCCACCATTGCCTCACCCTGCACGCCAAAGTGGCCGCCCTGCATCGCCTGGCCCGCCATGCCTCCGATGCCTGCCTCGCACAGCCCTGCCATATAGAGTGGGCCCCACTGCTCCCACTGCATCAGCTGCACTGGCTCCTGCCCCAGGGGCCAGCCCACCGCCAACACCTCTCATGCCCATGACCGCAGCAGCGCTGCCCTCTGCATCCTGCACCCACCAAGATGAGAGTTCCGGCACCTTTTGTTTTTTAGAAAAAAAGCCCTGATTTCACCTACAATGAATTGTGTGGGTTCAATTCTTTTTTTATCTTCTTGTGCTTGCCTACCTTTGTCTAGGGCTTTTCTAACTATTGGCCAGGTGTTTTGTAATTGTTCTATGCATTTTTCCAGTGATGGGATTATCAGTTCATTTGGGGTTTGTTCTGGCATGGGGTTGAAACTTTGACCGGTAGCTATTTGAAAAGGAGTATAACCTGTGCTGGAGTGGACTGCATTACTATAGGCAACTTCTGCAAAAGGGAGTAGATCCATCCAATTCATTTGCTGGAAATTAATAAAGCATCTTAAATATTGCTCAAATACTGAGTTTTTTCAGATCGACCATTTCCCTGAGGATGACTAGATGTCAGTTAATGAGTGGTCCCTAAAAGGGATAAAAAATCCTTCCAAAATGCTGACATAAATTGCATTCCCCTATCAGATATGATGTGTTGTGGTGCCCCATGCAATCTGTAAATATGCTGCATGAAAAGTTTTACTAAGGCTTTTGCGGTGGGAATTTTGTGGCAAGGGATGATGTGCACCTGTTTGGAAAACAAGTCTGTGGCTGTCCAAATTACAGTATTCCCATTGCTTTCTGGTAATTCCACTATAAAATCCATGGTTATTTCCCTCCAAATGCTAAATGAAACTTTTAGTCCCATATTTATTCTGAATATATTCGATCCATCTTCTCCATTCCACAATGTATATCTGTTGCAATTGTTCTTTCAAATATGCTGAAATCTTTGCCATTTCCACCAGGTTGGAAACTTTCAAAGTCCACTCTTCTATAGTAGGCAGTTCCTCCTTCTTCCAATATTGCGCTACTAAACGTCTTGCTGCCGTAATTAAATTCAACATCAATTTAGTGTCTATGACAGTACAATCTGTAATGATACCCAACAGAAATAACTGTGGAGAAAACCTTATCTTTTTCTTAAATATCTTCTGCATATTCCACCAAATTTTAATCCAAAAAGCTTTGACTTTTTTACAAGTTCACCATATATGATAATACGTTGCATCCTCACAACCACACCTCCAACATTTAGGCTGGCAATTTGGATACATACTTGCTAATTTTTTAGGGTCTAAATGCCATCTATAAAACATTTTATAAAAATTCTCACTTAAATTTTGACCCCGTGTGAATTTTACATTTCTGACCCAAATCTTTCCCCAAGTATCCATTGTTATAACCTCCTGAAAGTTCTGGGCCCACTTTATCATACAATCTTTAACAAGTTCCGTTTCTGAGTCAATTTCTATCAATGCATTATATATCCTTCTTATATGTGCTTGGCCTTGATCTCTAATTTGTTTTACCAAATTTCTATCAGTTATCGAGATACCAACTTTCTGATCTTCTTTCCATCTTGCTTGTAACTGCCCATACTGGAAACAAGTTTGTACAATCTTGTATTCTTTTAAAATATTATGTGGCTTTAATTGCCATACATTCCTTTCTATCCTTAAAATTTCTTTGTATGTAATCACATCATGTTTAAATCCCACATTTATATTTTCTATTGCATGTTTAGGTATTACCCAGATTGGTATTTTATAATTCAACTTATGTCGATATTTTTTCCATACTTGCAACAGAGCATACCTTAATATATGTATCTTAAAAACATTATCCACCTTCTTATCATACAATAAATATGCATGCCAACCAAATAACAAATCATAACCCTCAAGATTTAATAATCTCCCTTGTGTTAAATTAAACCAATCACTAATTGATGATAAAGCAGCAGCCTCAAAATATAATTTATAATTGGGCATTTTAAGACCACCTCTTTCACGTATGTCTTGCATTATCTTAAATTTAACTCTCGGTCTTTTCCCTGCCCAAACAAATTTATTAATACCTTTCTGCCATTCCTCCAAATTTGAGTCTTTTTTAAGTATAGGTATCATTTGAAACAAAAATAAAAATTTTGGCAAAACATTCATTTTTACTGCTGCAATTCTTCCCAATAAGGATAATTTTATTTTTTTCCAACTATCTAGCTCTTTTTGTATTTTTGACCATAATAATTCATAATTATTTTTGTATAATTTTACATCTGAAGCCGAAAGATATACCCCTAAATATTTAATCTCTTTAACTATTTCAAATCCCATTAACTCTTCTAAAACAATCTTTTGTTCTATAGTCATATTTTTAGACAATATTTTAGTTTTTTGCGTGTTTATCTTAAATCCAGAAACTTTTCCATATGACGTTATTATCTCCATCAATTCTACAACTGAGTCAGTTGACTTACTGTAATAACCAAGTCATCCGCAAACGCTCTCAATCTATAATCTTGATCTCTTATTTTAATTCCCTTAATTTTATTTGAATCTCGTATTTTAATCAATAATATTTCCAATGTTAAAACAAACAGCAAAGGTGACAACGGACACCCCTGTCTTGTACCCTTTGCAATATTACATGTTTCTGTGAAACTACCATTAACTATTATTTGAGCTGTTTGCTTCTGATATATTGCCCTAATAGGTTGTAAAAAATTATCCCCAAACTCCATTTTCTCCAATACCTTAAATAAAAATTTCCAGTCCAATTGATCAAAAGCTTTTTCAGCATCCAAAATGATCAGTGCTGCAGAAACCTGGTTATTTCTTTCCAAAAATTCCAGTAAATCTACGATATGTCTCACATTATTCTTCATTTGTCTACCACTTATAAATCCAGTTTGGTCACTATGAATCATTTGCTGCATTACCTTCATTAATCTATTTGCTAAAGTTTTTGCAAATATCTTATAATCAGTGTTTAAAAGCGATATTGGCCTATAGTTTTTGGCTTGGGTAATATCTTGATCCTCCTTTGGAATCAACGATATAAAGGCTGTTTTCCATGATGGAGGCACTTCTCCTCCCAATTGAATTGTTCTAAATAGTTCTCTTAAAGGTTCCACCATTTCTAACTATAAATCTTTATAATAGACGGCAGTCAAACCATCTGTTCCTGGTGCTTTCCCCACCTTTAATTGCTTAATTGCTAAAATAATTTCTTCATCATTTATCAATTGATTCATCCCTTCCCTTTGCTCTTGTGTAAGAACAGGGATATTAACTTCTCGTAAATATCTATCTATATCTACATCTTGAATTTTGTCCCTGACGTACAACTTAGAATAAAAATCAACAAAAGCCTTTTAATAAGATTCTGCTGAAACACCTCTTTACCCTTGTAATCTATTCTGTCTATATTACATGACCTTTGTTTCTTCCTTAACAAGTAAGCTAACCACCTACCCGGCTTATTAGCATTACAAAAAGTATTGTGTTTAACATACCGTAAATTGGTTGCCACTTGATCTGCCATCAACATATCAAACTGAGCTCTTAATAAAGTAATTACCTCTTTAATCTTCCTATCAGATGGATTCAAAATTAAAGCCTTCTCTTTCCTCTTAATTTCCTCCTCTAATTCTTTTCGCTTATGTTCCAATTTACGTCTATGCTTATTGTTCAAATATATTAACACTCCTCTCATATAAGCTTTGCTTGCATCCCAAACCATTTCAATAGAAGTACCCTTGTACATATTCATATTAAAAAATTCTTTCATCTGTTTTTTACACTCTTCCACATTTTCTTGATATCTAAACAGATTTTCATTCAGTCTCCAAGACCGCCTGTCTCCATTCTCTTTTTCTAATTCCAACCATACTGGACTATGATCTGATATAGTTCTTGGATATATCTTATTCTTCTTAATCCTTGAAAAAAATCATTAGTAATTAATACAAAATCAATCCTGGAAAAAGATTTATGTCTATCGGAAAAAAAGGTAAAATCTTTTTCTTGCGAGTTTCTTTCTCTCCAAACATCTCTCAGTACCAGATCATCTTTCATTTCAAAAAAAGATTTAGGCAATCTAGCATGACTTGGTATACTTCTAAAAAGACCTTTTTTGTCCTTTTGTACATCCAAAACACCATTCCAATCTCCCATCAAGATACACGATTTATAATCCCATTGGGTTATCTTGCTATGTAATAGTTTATAAAATTCTCCTTGCTGTTGATTAGGAGCGTATAATCCAACCAAAAGTATTTTCTTGCCTTCTATTAATAGTTCAATTATAACAAATCTTCCTTGTTTATCTATTTCAATTAAATTAGCTGTTAAATTGTTCTTAACGTAAATAACTACTCCATTTTTCTTGTCTGGAGCAGACGCAATAAACTGTGTACCCAGTCTAAAATTTATCAAATATTTTTGATCAGCTGGTCGAATATGCGTTTCCTGTAGACAAATAACATCATTTCTAAATTTTTTAAAATACTGAAATACTTTCTTTCTCTTGTGTGGGGAATTTAATCCATTAACATTCCAAGTTAGAAACTTTGTCACCATCTTTTGTGACCTGAAGCTTTCGGAGCGCCTCTTGCAGAACCACCTGCACTCTCTTCGGTTTCGCTCCTCCCACTTCTTCACTGTAAGTAGGTTTTTGAAATATGATTGTAGCTTTCTGTTGTTCTTGTTCTTGTCTCATTCATCTAATTGCAACCCGTGTCATTCTTTGTTCTCTAACCTCCTCTGTTGGCACCTGGGACTGATCCACTTCTGTGATTTGCTGGTATTTTTTATCCTTCTGCAAAGTAGCTCCTTCAGCTCCTTGTATACTCTCCACTCGTGACTGATGCTCTCCTTCACTGTTCCTTCCTTTAAATTCTGAAGATGGCAGAGAACCTGCCTTCAAAATATTAGAATAAAAATCTTGTGCCTGCAAAACTGTATTAAGACGATATCTCATGCCTGCATACATCACTGCCATGCCTGCTGGAATCTCCCATCTAAACTGAAGCTGCCATTTCTTTAATTCATCTGCCAGAAAAGCAAATTCTTTTCTTTTCCTTAAAATTCTTGGAGGAATCTCTTTCAAAATTAAAACTTCTTGCTCAGCAACTGTAAATCTATTGTTATAAAAGGCTTGGATGACCACATTTCTAATTGATCTCTTTGTACAATAAACCACCACATCTCTAGGTAACTTTCTTTGTCCTGCAATCCAAGAATTAACACGGAATATTTTGTCTATATCCCCCATAATATCTTCTGCTTGGCGCTCCAAAACCAGTTCAAGGGCTTGTGCCAATAATTCTTTCAAATCTTCCTGAGGGTCTTCTTTCAATCCTCTAATCCTCACAGCAAACTCCATATCTATATATTGTATCATAACTACATCATCATCCATCTTCTCCATCACATTTTCAGCATCCAACATTTTAGCATCTAATCTCATATTATTTTGACTGAGCTCTTCCCCACGATCATCCAGACACTCAATACAAACTGCAAGCCCTTGGAATGCAGCCAAAATATTATATTATATTTATATCATATTTATTATATTTTTATATGTCTGCTTTTATTTCAGTGTTCTTCTCCTCAATAAGTTCAGTTATTTGCTGAGACTGTATCTTTAAGGCATCTTGTAAATCCTTTATAGTTAATGCGGGTGCAGAAGCGGGTGCCACAGGGGGAGGCATCAAAGCCTGTAATGAAGAATGCTGAACTGGTGAAGTACCAGCTGTTCTAAGAACTTTAGTTGATTTAGAAACCATTTTAACACCTGATTAATTTCTGCTGCGCACTTTCACTTTCCACACCGCTTGCAACTTTTTCTCTCAAAGTAATCAGAGTTAAAGTTCAAATACTTGCTATTACAGTATTCTCCTGCACAGCTCTGCCTGCATCCAGGTAATCCAAAATTAATTATTGATAGCAGGGATGGTTGCTGCATCCTGCTCTGCTCCAAAGCCTTGGAACAGAGGAGTCCCAGAGTCCGGAGCAAATTCAAACTTCGGGGGGCCTCACACCCTTCAACCACCAGAATTTGAGCTCTGGTGGTCTAGGGGAGCTCTACCCCTACCTAAACACTTGCCCCCCCTTCTCCCAAGGAGAGAGTTTCCGAGCCACCAAACAGCTGATCGTCGCTGTTTTTAGCGGCTCTAATGGAAAACAACGGGGCTGACAGCCGAAACAGCCGCCATCGACGGAGCCTTGCCACCCGGAAGTCCCAAAATGCCCTGTTGATTTGGTGTCATGGCAAAGCTGCATGAATGTGACCCTCTGGGTGTTTGGTATATATAACCTTTCCCCCACCCAAGGTAGTCCGTCCTTCATTGTGCACACGTGTCTATTTTTCTGGAACCGTTCATCCGTTTCCAAAGTTTTCCAGAATTCAATTCCAGTTTGGCTATCCAGCTGCAGTTTTAATTTAGCTTGCGCTCTGATAGTTACTGGCACTGCCAGTTGTGATTCCACCATAAGTGGTTTAGAATTGGTGGCTCGTGTGCTGTTATATTGGGGCATGCAAGATAGTGCATCTGCCAGGAAGTTCTTTCCCACCAGCAAATGCTTGAGTGTAAAGTGGAATTGGTGAAAATGTTGGGACCAGCGGGTTTGCTTGGTTTTGAGCTTTCTGGGTGTTTTCAGTGCTTCCAGATTCTTGTGGTCTGTCTATACCTGAAAAGGGATCTTACTGGGCATCTGCCTTGCCTCATTGTTTTGATTCTTTTGCGGGCTTTGCGATCAGCCAGGGTATCCTCAAATCGCCTTCTGAGAGAGGACATGAAACAGTTGAAGTCATTGAGCTCTGGGGCATCAGTGTCATGCAAATTCACCACCCAATCTGTGGCCATTCCATCCAGAGCAGATTGCACGATGGATACTGGCTTTGCCACTGGGGATGTGCCGGCCATATTCTTCCATGTAGTTGAGGACTTGGGTTAGGAAAACCCCCAAGCATGTTGGCTCCACCTTAAATTTTGTGTTCAGCAGCGGGAGTCTTTGAATGGATTGGTGCCTTTGTCGTCGGTGGTATTGTCTTCCATCCGGGTCACCATCTGCGGTTCAGCATAGGGTGGGGGCTGTTGAAATGGTTGCTACTGGATCAGTGGATGTCCCTGGGACTGCAGGTTCCCATTCCCCCTCAGTGTCTCTCCAACTGCAGCTCCAGGTGCTGGTGCGGCTGTGGGGCTCAGAACTCTCCTCCCCTAGGGAGCTGAGGGTTCTTTTGATCAGGTCGATAGCTTTCTTTAGGATCCAGTTTGAATGCTGTGCCCAACTTCCTTCCTCTTCACTTACGGGCAGGGATTTTTCCATCTCCTGCTTCCATTCTGGTTGGTTGGGCCCCCGTCTCAGGGTCATCTTTCTTGATTTCTTTTCCCACTTGCTTTTCTTTCCAACACCCATTGACCACTGATGTTTGTGGTTACACGTCTCCACCATCTCTTCTCCCGAGGAATATGACATTTCAGATCCCGATAGCTGGCAGGTTTTCAGTCAGGGAAATGGCTCCCTCTCAAGGAGAGTTTCTCCCTTCCCTGCCTCGTCGTCTGACATTGTATTTTTTACAAATTCCCCGGGCAAGGTTTTCCCTTTCAGGCTGACTATTATTGCAGATCCTGTCTAATATAAGGACCCACTTCAATCTACATCTTAAGAAAACAGAACTCTTGGAAACGGTCTCTTCCAACAGGAATTTTTATAAGAGAAATAGACTGAAGGCATGCTAGACAGGATCTGAGGGATCCCCCCACTATTCAATGTTTTAAAGTGTTCCTGAGCAGCCCCCCCACCCCGTAGTTGTTCTGGGCGATTCAAACTGGCAGATTTCTAGGCATCAACTTCAGCAAAAATAACATCAGTCCGGCTCCATCGGCACAATCATTCAATCCTCTTATTACCCAGATTCCAGGTATTGCATCTTTCCCCCTTCCCTTTTCTCTCGCTATGGGTAAAGAGAAGAGCTTCAGAGGGGCACAGGATTAAAGGCAGATGGCCACATTGTTATGGTTAGCAGACCCGAAGTGAGTCAACAATAGGTTACTTTGTAGTGAATATAGGAAGTGAAAGTAGTAAAAACCCCATGCATACCCCCTCCCCTTTATTTTTATGACAGAATCCAGGAGATAGTAAGGATTGGTTTTAAATCAAAGAAGATAGATAGAAATGAAATATAACTGGATTCTGACACATCCATTACAAAACATACATGTGAATCCAGTCATTAGCAAAAGGTTTAACATAAGCAAGCACTTACAGCATATAAGTCTAATACATTAGAAGTGAGATTTTTTTTATTCCTCCTAAAAAGCTACTGCTTTTTATTATTTTTCCAATAACAGAACATTTCTTTTTGGATAGCTGAAAATATAATAAATTTTTCAGTCTTGTCACTCCACGTGAATAACTGCAGCTATCCTTGGCTTCAGACAGGAGCACTTCTTAGTCCATCTAAAGATGCCAAAAGCTAAAGAATGAATCTAGGCCCTGTGTTAAGTATCTTTCTTTATATATGTGCCAACAACAAACATGAAGGGATGGGGGTCCCTATCTTTTGTTGAAGCAGGCTTTCACTGTTCTGCTGCATCAAAAATTTGGTCAACAGAGAAACAATGCAACTTGCAGTTAACTACGAAAGACTTTTTATAATTTGTTCTAAGAATATTTGCTAGTAGCTAATCCACATATGCTTATTGGGAAATGATTTCTAACTCGTACAAGGAGGCTTCACTCCCAGATACGCCTGCAGAACATTCCAAATTTAACAAAATGAGACTAATCTCAGACTCCAGATCAAACCCACCCATATTAAAGAAGCCTGTAATGTCTTGTATGCTCGGTTACACTTTGGGTGCCGAGGTGCGCGCGCTCCTTGGCTACGTGGGTAAGCTGTTCAGTCTCAGAAAAAGTTACAGGCTCCTAAAATCCGCTGGGAGACTTCCAAACCATACATGGCCGAAGAACTATCGCTTGCGACTGCGTGAAGCAGACAGCGGGAGGCGCGGTGATGGGAGGGCTTAAGGCCCAGTTAAGGGGAGAGAGAGAGGAACGTTGCTGGGTTGGGAAGAGTCAGCTGAGCAACCAAGTGTTAGTTGGCGCCGCCGGCGGCTCGGAGAAATAGTTCCGATTTAATACAAGGAACTTTGAGGAGGAAAGCCAATAACCAACGGTAAATATATGATCGCGAAAGAATAAGACGGCTGTACACTCAGATTAATCTCTTTTTACTCCTACTGGACTTGCTAGGTTATTTGTATGTGGGTTTTTGTGTACGTATGGACGCCAGGAGTTTCTTTTTTGTCTCCCCTCGCTTCCAAGAAAGTTCCGGGTGCTGATGCAAGAGGATCTCCTCCTTGCTTGCCCCGGTTCTTTTTCTTCTTGCACGCCTTTCTTAGTCCGCCCTAAACTTGTTTCGATCTGCACGGTCATAAGGGAGTGTGAAAGGAGGCGGGGGTTCCCAGATCGCTTGAGTTCTCCTTCGCCCAGGAGGAAAGGGAGGCGAAAGGATAAAAAGAGGGGCCATTGGAGGAGAGCTCGAAATTCGGCAGGTAAGTCTTGCCTGGAAAAGTGAGAGGTTGGGTCGTGCCTCGCTTTTCGTTTCTTTGCTGTGATTGAGAAATGGGCTAGTAACTGAGTAAAAGGAGCCTTCTCGTGTGAAGGAGCGAGAGTTCTGTGAGAAAGGCGGCGGTCTTTTTGCTTGCAGCGGGAGCGGGGAGACCCTTCGCTTGCGATTGGGAACTGGGTGGTTTGCGCTGTCTTTTGGGAAGAAAATCCCCTTACGTTTAATAAGCACGCGTTCTCCTTTCTCCTCTCTTTTTGACACGCGCACCTCTGATATGGTGGGGAGGGACTAGAACCCATTGGAAATGCCCCAAACGTGCTGTGTTTCTTTACGGGTGACACAAATTTTCGCTCATTTCACAAAAAAAAGGCAACAAATTTTGGGGCTAGAAACTTTGTTTCTCAAGACTCGGTCTATGTGTCTTTTCCACATTGCATCATAAAGTAAGGGTGGAGTTCATCTTTCTCCTATTCTCCACCTCCCGTCCTAAGTAACTACCGTAGATTTGAGGGGCTTGTCCGGTTATGCCAATCACTTGTGGTTGATAGTGCAGTCTATTCTTTGCCGCGCCCACTTTGGGGAGTCGGTCAATCCAGAGATTGGATGTGGAAGTGGGGCTGGAAAAAGAGGATGCATCTGAAGAGGGAGGCGAAAGAATTGTGGAGCTAATCCGACAGCAACCTGATAAATGTAGTCTTTGAACTGTAATCCAGAAAGATATAAATATGGGCCTTACAAATGCCTTGTTCGCTCCGTAATAGATTTTGATTTGCTAACTATTTATTTCTTCAAAACTGCAGGAGAGTGTTACACTTTCTATTCTCTTTCCCCTAAATAAATATAACACCTACAAATAGTTAATTCCTTTAGAACCAGAGAAGTGGGGGGGGGGGGAATGGCAGAGACCATGTTGTCTGTCTAAATTCAAAGTCTTCTCAGGAATGAAGGCAAATATACCTGTCCCAGGATAATGTTGTAGGATCCAATCTGGGTCTGTCACCAGGACCAGAAGTTTTGTCTTCTGAGCTTTTGGACTAATGCTGGAGCCCATCCTCAGGGAACTTCTCTGAAGGTGAACATACCCCTTCCTTCCCTCTTGCATTAGCACAATATTTGGAACATTGTATTGTGTTCTTTTCTAGATTAGGGCATCCTTAAAATGTACAAGATACCTCATAAAATTAATGTTATTTATTTATGTGTTGTGAAATTTTATAAAAATATAGTCAGTCATGCTTGGCAATCATATCCATAAAGATATTCTTGGAATACATTCTTGTTACTTGCTGGCTGCTTATTATTAGGTAAAGGAAAACTCTGGTCCCTTTTTCTTTTTGTAATAAAGCTAAAGATGTATCACATTTTCAAATAATAGAGTTATCTTTTCAGCAATATATTTTATAATAGATGCAAGCCCTCCTTTATTCCCATAGGTAAATGAGGTAATCTCTCTCTCTCCCCCTCCCCTCCATCTCCCTCCCTCCCTCTCTTTCTGTCTCTCTCTCTCTCTCTCATTTGCAATTTTTGTCTGGATTCTGTAACTTAAGTTCTGGCAGATTCAATTGTTAGACCATTGTTGTATGCATTTGGAATGGTTGGTCATTATTTTGGCTGCAGAAAGTATGTGGTTGCCAAAAATGAGTTAAAGCTAGTAGCAGATGATACTATACTTTTTAATATCAACTTTATAATGCCTTGGTATGATCACACTTGAAATATTGTATCATGTTTTGGTTGCCACGATATAAAAAAAGATATTGAGAACTCTGGAAAGAGTGCAGAGATGAGGGGGTCAACCTATTCTCCAAAGCAATTGAAAGCAGAACAAGAAACAATCGATGGAAACTAATCAAGGAGAGAATCAACCTATAACTATGGAGAAACTTCCTGACAGTGAGAGCTGTTAACCAGTGGAACAGTTTGCATCTAGAAGTTGTGAGTGCTTCATCACTGGAGGTTTCTAAGAATATATTGGACAGCCATTTGGCTGAAATGGTATAGGGCAGAGATGGCGAATCTTTTAGAGACTGAGTGTCCAAACTGCAACCCAAAACCCACTTATGTATTGCTGGGTGGGTGTGGCCAGGGTGGGCATGGCAGT
This sequence comes from Vipera ursinii, assembly GCF_947247035.1. Classification (NCBI taxonomy): domain Eukaryota; kingdom Metazoa; phylum Chordata; class Lepidosauria; order Squamata; family Viperidae; genus Vipera; species Vipera ursinii. The sequence goes on from NC_139517.1 coordinate 56,479,589, forward strand.
CTGAGTGGGCGTGGCCACTGGATGGGCATAGCTGCAGGGGTCATGGTCATGGCAGATTGGGTGGGCATGACCACCTCGATGTTGATGGTAGGGAAGGACGCCTCTTGGGGCCGGGCAGGATTGGGGGAGATCCAGGGGGGTCTCTGGCAGGTGAGATGGTGGGCAGGAGGCTCATTCTGTGGGGCAAGGCGAGGCAGGGGGGCAGGGCAGGGGTGCCATTGCTGCAAGGCGAGGCTGGGACGGTTGCTGCCTGACACCATTGGCCCCTGCACACACCGAGTGCATGGGGGCCATCAGTATCCACCAGCAGCCACAGCCTGCTGGCCCCTCGACTGGTGCACTTTGGGGCTCCGCAGCCCACTGCCAATACCGGGCCAGCCCTCCAGCAGCAGGCACAGTAGGGGAGGAGGGAAGTGCATGATGCAGACCACCGGATGCACCTACTCCATCCCATCTGTTTTTGCTTGTGGTTGGAGAACAGGTTGCTGCTGATCATCTCCTTGGCCCCCTTGCAGATCTTGCCCTTGGCCCGCATGTGGAGCCTGTTCCCCTCGCACACCTGACACCCCTTAGCCCCTCCTCGGGCTGCCAGTGCCAGCAGCTTGTGCAGGTCCATTAGACTACCACTACTGCCTGGAACACCTGGCCTGCCCAGCACAAAGGAGGTGAAACAGCTGACTAGCAAGTTCGAGCAGAGGTGGTAGAGCATGCCCATGCCAGCAAACCCAAAGGCCACCCCAAGCAGGGAAAGCTGGATCTCCATTGGCGCCATGGCCCCCCAGGCCCAGCTAGGCGTGTGTGCCTTCCCCCATCTCTGCTGGAGCTGGGCGGCCATGACGCTGATGGGCATCTGGTTTTCCCTGCTCGGGGTGGACTTTTGTCTGCTGGCCCTAGGTGTGCTCTACCGCCTCTAAGCAGGGCTTCCTAGCTGACCGCTTCACCTCCTTCATACTGGGCATGCATGCAGCTCTGGGTGGTGGCCTAATGGACCTGTGTGAGTGGCTGGCAGCCGTGGTAGGTACTGAGGTATGCAAGGGGAGCAGAGAAAAAAAACCCCTGATCCCATGTAAGGTAGAATATTTTCTATGCCATACTTTTTAAACTTTCTTTAAAGTTTACTTGCTGGCAGCAAAAAGCCTTGGAGAGCAGAGGAAACCCCCCCCCCCCCGCATCCCATGTAAGGTAGATTATTTTCTCTGCTATACTTTTAAAACTTTCTTTAAAATTTACTTGCTGCAAAATGTGGATCCTTCCCATTCTGTTGCATCAAGTAAAACAGTCTGGCAGCAAAAAGCTTTGGAGAGCAGAGAATCCCCCCCCCATCCCACATAAGGTAGAGGATTTTCTCTGCCATACTTTTTAAACTCCCACCCAACCCTTGAAGAGCGCCCTTATCCCGCCGCCTCTTCTTCTTCGCAATCTGCTGCCACTGCCATGTGCAAGGAAATAAAGGAAGTCTTTTTTGGGGAAAAAAGGTCAGTCAATCAATTCCAACTTTGTGATCTTTTACGTGGCTGCGATGGCAGATCACAAAGGAGCAACAGCACGGGGCTGGGAGTCAGGTAAGGAAAGAAAGGCAATTTCTGGGGGGAGTGAAGATTTGTTTCCTTACCTGCCTCACTTATTCTGAGGCTGCTTTCCACTCAGACATGTTGCTCTTGCCAATGGCCTGACCGCCCACTTCAGTGCCCTCCCCTCCCTGAGCCTCTGGCACTCCACCTGCTGTTTTGGTCAGCCTGCCAGCCCCCACCTCAACACCCTGCCCACCACTGCCCAGCATGGCCACCCCGGGGCTGCAAGGGTTGGCCTGGCATGGGAAGGGCACATGCCCCACCCTCCTGCCACCATGGAGGTTAAGGTTGCTGGGCTCGCCCCCACCCACATGCCCTTGCCTCCTCCAAGCTTTTTTTTATTAACCTGCCATTCAGCTGCATTCCATTTCTCAATTCGCTTCTCAGCCTTTACCATGTGTAAAAAAATAAAAGCTCCATCAGGCTTTCTAACTTCTTGAGATCTCGTGAGAAGTTAGAAAGTCTCATGGAACTTTTTTCCCCTGATAGTCCTACAAACACATGGTGAAGGCTGAGAAGCAAACGGAGAAACAGAATGCAGCTGAAAGGCAGGTTAGTAAAAAAAAACACGCTTGGGGGAGGCAAGGGCATCTGGGTGGGGGCAGGGCAGCAACCTACCCTGCACGGTTTCGGCAGTTGGTCTGGCAGGGGGAGGGAAGCAACTGGTCTACCACCATGCTAGCACTGCTGTGTTGCTTCTCTACCCCATGCACAGGCCCCGCACCACCCCTCGCATGGAGTGCCCTGCTCCCGCCGCTCCCTCCACCCCCACGCAGCACCGTCTTTCTGGCTCCAATGCATCATTTCCTCCACTGCTGTGTGGGACTAAAAATGAAGTTCAATCAACTCCAACTTTGCAAGACCTTTTTTCCCCACAAAATGTTGAAATTGATTGATTTACTGAACTTTTTTTTGCAGGTGGTGGAGGCCTAAAGTGAAAACATTTTATAAAACCCAGCTGAAGGCCTAGGACTGGGGCAATGGTGCGCGTGCCCACAGAGAGGACTCTGCATGCCACCTGTGGCATGCGTGCCATAGGTTTGCCACCACAGTCTTGAGTTGTTGATATTTCTCCCGGCAATCTTAATTCCAATTTTTTATTCATCTAGTCCTGCCTTTCTCATGATGTGCTCTGCATATAAGTTATAACCTTCACCCAGGTTCGCCTGGTGCCCCTGTTGCAGCCCTATCTAGACCGGAATGCCTTACGTACGGTCACTCACGCGCTCGTGACCTCTCGTCTGGACTACTGCAACACTCTCTACATGGGGCTACCCTTGAAGACCACTTGGAGGCTCCAGCTGGTACAGAATGCAGCCGCGAGAGTTGTGTTGGGAGTTTCCCGACACTCCCATGTTACACCTCTGCTCCGCGAGCTGCATTGGCTTTCAGTTGTCTTCCGGGTGAGATTCAAGGTGTTGGTAATGACCTACAAAGCCCTACATGGCATGGGTCCGGAATACCTTGGGGAGCACCTGCGGCCGGCGTCAACTTCCCTCCTCCCAGTACGCTCCCACAGAGAGGGCATCCTCAGGGTGCCACCGGTCAAAGAATGCTGACTGGTGGCCCCCAGGGGGAGGGCGTTCTCTGTGGGTGTGCCGGATTTATGGAACCATCTTCCAGTCGAGCTCCGGATGGCGCCTGACCTCCGCTCCTTCCAGCGTGATCTCAAAACCTACCTTTTTGAACAAGCTGGCCTGGCCTGATGGGATGGGGTTGGGTTTTATTAATGTGTTTTAACCTAGTTTTTAATGTGTTTTAACTTATTTGTGGGCATTTTGTTTAATTGTTTTTAATTTTTGTATCTTGTTTTTTAATATGTATTGCCCTGTTCACCACCCTGAGTCCTTCGGGAGAAGGGCGGTATACAAATAAAATTAATAAATAATAAATAATAAATAATAAATAATAAATAGGCAGGGTGACAGTATACAGCCTTGCCGGACTCCTTTCCCAATTTTGAACCAATCAGTGGTTCCGTGTCCAGTTCTCACTGTTGCTTCCTGGCCCACATTATAGGTTTCTCAAGAGACAAGATGGTCTGATATTCCCCTCTCTTTAACAACTTGTCACAATTTGTTGTGATCCACAAAATCAAAAGCTTTAGCATAGTCAGTGAAGGAGAAGTAGATGTTTTTCTGGAACTCCCTAGCTTTCTCCATAATCCAGCGTATGTTGGCAATTTGAAAGGTAAATGCCAAATAGATATTAAGGAAGATCCAGAGTTGTCACTTCAGGCACAAATGGCTCAAATGTATCCTACTTCGGATACATTCTACAAAACCTAACTCTCTGGAGAAAGTACTAGTGCTAAGAAAGGTGAAAGGAAAGAGTAGAAGATGACCAGCAGCCATATTCAGTTACAATAGCAATTATTTCACCATTGAAAGACCCGAAAGTCCAAGTTAAGGATGGATCATCATAGTGATCACTAGGAATAACAAAATAGCATGATGGTGTATGATAAATTAATACATGGCTAACTTAGTGTCCCATAATAATTGTCAGGTTTTTCAAGATCACATGCTTCCTTATGAAGAGTTTATGAAAAGTTCTTAAGAAAAATGGCAAAGAAAGTGCATTTAAAAATAGTTAAAAATAGGGGTAAAGTAATCATGATTTCTCTTTTTGTGGTTGTATAAGAATATAAGAGAAGGATGCAGAATATAGGAATATAAGAGAAGGATGCAGATATTTTAATTAAGCTTATTAAAACTACTGCCTAAAGCATGCAGGCATGCTGGCTGAGGAATTCTGGGAGTTGAAGTCCATGAGTCATAAAAGGGCTGAGTTTGAAGACCCCTGGCCTAAAGGAATAAAAAAGTGGTTGGCTTTGGTATTTTCATGGCATACCTATGTAATTTTATTGAAGCTATATGGAAACTGCTACTACCCTCTAGGATTTTTTTTCTTTTTTATAGCTCTGATATTTCTCATCCAAGCACTGATGTTTTAGTGTTTGCAGATACTGTATCTTATAAATGGTCATTTATTTCCAGGACCTCTTTAAAAATACAATAACTGACAGCTGCTTGAAAATTAAAGTGGAAAAGTAATGTGGATTGATGTTCAGCTTACTCAGATTTAAGTCCATTTTCAGAGGCTCACTGGGTGACTTTGGGCCAATAGCTGCCTCTCTACCCAGTAACACTCTGTTATGGGGAAAAATCAGAGAAGGAAAGTCCAGGTACCAATGTTATATCATTAAACTATAGGGTCCTCTTCTCTCTTCTCTGTCTGTCTTGTCTTGTAAGCTGATTAGATGTACTTTGGTTTGAGATGGGAATGAAGTATGGATCTTCTCAGTGGCCAGCCCAGATAGGTCAGATCAGTTCCTTCTCAATTATCTTGAAAGTTTTTTTGTTTGCCAGATTTTGAGAGTGGCCGTAATGCTTTAGCTACAGCAGTTGTTTATATTTACGCTCTTGAATATTGAATGTTTACATATAATGTTTTTTGTGATATTTTGTCCTGAATGACTTGTGAGCAGCAGGTATACAAATCTTTACAAATAAATAAACCTGAATAATAAATAGTGAGGTTTGCATCTTTTCACAGCTCAAATCTCTAGTAGCACATACAAACCCACCTGCCTCTCCTGGTGGAAGTGACATGGTGCAGCAGGCCATGTGGTTTCCTGCTGGACAGGGTTGTTGTGAGGCAGGTATCAGGGGAACAATAAGACATTCCCCCAAAATAAGACCTACTTCTCTTTTGGAAGCAAAAAAATAAAATAAAATAAGACCGAGTCTTATTTTCAGGGAAACATGGTATATTAGAAAGGCATTCACTTGCATCCTCATTCTTGATAGCAATCACTACTAACTCCTAACTCTGAGCCCCAGAAATATTATTGGAGAGTTTTAATCATTTATTTCTGATGTTCTTGTAACTGATAACTATAAGGTGTAACATACTCCACTTAACTTGCCTGTCTCTGTGAAGCACATACTATTACCTTACCATAGAAGAAAGTGTATTACAGTATATACATCTGAAGACTATTGAAATCAAAGCGGTGACAAGTACTTTATGATGAACATTAAACTTCAAGGGAGGTGGTGGGGGAGCCATCAACTCTTTACTAAAAATAGAAATGTTTGACTTGTGCTTTGCTATTTAGTTTGTTCACTGATTTTTTCTACCACCACTTTTTCCCTCCTTGGGTTGGCAGTGACTAAGAAAGTTTTGTTTGTCCTTGTGGAGATGTGGGAAATATAAATCAGATTTTTACCAAGACAAAGTAACTTTTTTAGTAAAAAAAAGTACTTGGACTTTCAGAACAAGCAGAACAAGCAGATAAATTTTAGCCTGTTCTCTATGAAAAACTAATGGGAGATATGTTTGCTCTTTGAAATGTAGAGAATGTATATCACCACAGTCTTTTATTTTTGTATAACAGATAAACCTCTCCTAATTATGGGTCGTCCTTGACTTATGACCACAATTGGAACTGGAATCTTGGCCATTGAGCAAAGTAATTATTAAGCAAGATGCCCATGTGACTGCTTTGCTCAATTACTCCAATCCCAGCATTCTAGGTTGCCATCATTGGGCAACTTGTTGGGATATTTAGCAGTTGTAGCAAAAGAATTGCCTGTCAAATTCAGATCCTCTCCCTTCCTCATGCACAAAGGGAATTGCTCCAGTGGGCTGCAGGAATGGAGCTTGGATCTTTAGAGTTTGAGTGTAGTTTCTGCATATAGTGGAGGAACTTGATTCACTTCTGTGCTCAGATGGAAACCACTCTAGTGGGCTGCAGAAATGGAGCTTGGATCTTTAGGATCTGAAATCTGTTTCTGCACCCCACCAAAAAAGTTTAGTTTCCTTTGGCTGGCAGCTCTTTCAGCCAGCCTCCAAGGGGAGACAAAGTCTTCTTAGAAGGCGGCAGCTGTTGCAACCTTCCCTGACAATTTTCCACTGACTTTCTGAGAAGATTGCAAATGGCAATCAAATGGTGGTGGAGAACTGGTTTAAGTGTGAACAGGTTGACAAGAACCCAGATTGCAGTCACCTGACTAAAGTGTCTGGAAACTTTATGTGAGGTTTTCTCACGATGAATCGTTAAAGGAGCTTCCAAGCAAAGGCATCACGCAGAGATGCAATCATACTTAGCTTTATTCATGATAGATCAAAGAGAAAGAAATACTTGGCATGAAAGCATTCATGCCTGCGTGTAAGAGAGAAATAAAATAAAACAAAACAAGCTAGTATTACATGACTAAAATAGAGGTTAGGAGTAGAGATAGGACTGGAACAAAAAAGAGAATCAGAGAAGCTAGAAGCTAGAACAAAGAGCAGCCCCTCGTGCAGAGGTATTTATGGGGGGTCTTGGCCCCTCCTTGACCATAAAACACTCTCACCAATGGGGCTGTGGGTCTGAGACCCTTGGCTCATCAGTGGAAGCGAAGAAACCTCTTTGCCTCCATCTGGTGACCCTTTTGGGGAACTGCCAATGGCTGGCACTAAACATCTAACAATTCCCCTTCTTGCCAGCCAATGACAGGGACCAGTGAATGTATGTGAGGGGCGAGCAGGTGTCATAGACATGTATGAAAACATTCAGAAGGCCAAACACAAACGCTTACACAGAAGGTTGTGCCGGTCAATGGGAACAGGTTTGGTAAACAGATCAGCTATCTGGTCAGCTGTATTACAGTGCTCAACATGTATAAAACCCCTTTTGGTAAGCTGCCTGACATTTTTGTAGCGTATGTCTATATGGCGAGATCTAGATCCTACTGCATAAGCCTCTGAGATTGCAATGGCAGCTGTGTTATCCTCTAGAATTTGGATGGGCAGAGGGGGAGATGCCCAGATGCTTGTTATCAGCTCATTGAACCAAGTCAAATCATTGGCCGTGTCTGACAGGCTGGCATATTCAGCCTCGGCCGTGGAGCAAGAAATAAATTTTTGCTGCCTAACATTCCAATGTACTGGGCAGCCATTTAGCAATATGAGGAAACCGGAAGTGCTCCGTCTAGTTTTGGTGTCGCCAGCCCAGTCTGCGTCTGAGTAAGCGGAGAGCTGGGCCGTCTTCCCCTTCTCTGGTTCTAGCATAAGGAGGGCATCAGCTGTGCCCTTTAGGTATCTAAGTACCCTTTTAACAGCAGTCCAGTGGAATTGCTTTGGGTGTTCCACATGCCTGGACAATAGATTCACAGCTAAAGTTATGTCAGGTCTGCTCCAATTGCTGATGTATAGCAAGGAGCCAATCACAGATCTGTAAAGCGTGTTATCTGTGAACTCAGGACCGTCCTTATGGGTGTGGTTGTAAAAATCGGTTTGCATTGGGCTATGCGTAGGATTAGATTCTGTCATTTTGCATTTGGCCAGTAATTCCTCTATCTTTTCTTTTTGAGATAGAGCGAACCCCCCTTTAGTGGCCAAAATATGCACACCCAAGTACTTGTCAACCCGCCCCAAAGACTTCAGAGTAAATTTTTCTTCCAGGGCCTTGGCAAATTCATCACACCCTTTCTTGTTTGGCCCTACATATAATAGATCATCCACATAAACTAACACCCGTTCTGTGGTACCCTTGGAATTGCGTGTGAAAACACATTGATCTGCATTAGATGTATGAAAACCAACTCGTTCTAAACTCTTTTTAAGACAGTCATACCATAATTTCCCTGACTGCTTAAGACCATATAACCCTTTGTGAAGCAACCATGTATTTCCCCCTTCTTGCTGGTAGCCAGGTGGGGCCCTCACGTAGATTTGCCGGTCCAAGTTGGCGTGGAGGTAAGCTGTCTGGATGTCGAATTGGAAGACTTCTTCTCCCAGAGCGGCTGCAGTCACGAGGGCGGCCTTGACGCTCTCTGCCCGAACGGTTGGAGAGTAAGTCTCCGAGTAGTCCTCCATATAATGCTGAGCGAAGCCCTGGGCTACCAAACGGGCCTTATACAGGTAGAGGCCATTGGCAAGTGGTTTTGCCTTGTAAACCCACCTTGTGCCAATGACTTTCCTCTCCTTTGGAGGTTGCTGGGGGGTGAAGACCTTAAGTTGTTTCAGGCTCTGCATTTCCTTCTCCATCGCGAGCTGCCATTTCTCTTGCTCTTCGATGGGCAGCTCCTTGATGTCAGAGAAGGATTTTGGGGTGACCACAACGCTGTTGACAGAAGCTATGTGGCCAATGTCAATTCTCTTTGGCGGGACCCCCTTGTTGGACCGCTTTGACCTCCTTACCTTCTGCCACTCACCGCTCTTTTCTTCTGCGGGTCTCTGAGGTGTCGCTGGGGGTGAAGATGGCGTGTCTTCCTCCGTGGGACTGGACGCATCTTCATCTTGTTCCTCATTTTCGTCGGTGGCAGGGTACGGGGTCGCCTCTGGTGATGTCGCGGTCGGTGTGTCCTTGCTGGGTCGGTTGGCATATGGGCTCAGATCATTTGAGTGGATCTGGGTCCAATTGGAATCCTCTTCGAAAGAGGCAGATTGGGAAGTCACAGGCCTGCCCCCTTCTCCCAGGAAACGATAGGCCTTGGAGCCAGGAGCATAGCCCAAGAACCTTAGTCTCTGAGAAACAGGTTTCCCCTTCTTCCGTAGCTGCTTGGGGATATGCACCCATGCATAGGAACCAAACACATGCAAATGTGCCAGATTTGGTTTCCTACCATGAACCAGGAAATATGGGGTCTGGTTCACAACACTGCTCCAGGTGCGGTTTAAAGTGTAATTGGCATAATGAATTGCCTCCCCCCAGTATGATTCTGCGACACCCGCGTCTGCAATCAGACTACGCATCATGGTTTGCAGGATTCCATTCCTTTTCTCAGCTACACCATTTTGCGATGGGGTGAACGGTGCAGTTAGGAAATGACGGATGCCCTTATGCCTTACCCAGTCCTGGAACTTCTGAGACATGAACTCAGCCCCACGATCGCTCTGCAATTGTGCGATCTTGGTCTTGTACTGGGTCTCTACGAAGTTGTACAGCGACTTTATGGCGTCAAAGGCTTCAGATTTCTCTGTGAGAGTATACACGTGGCCGTAACGTGAAAAATCATCAACGGCAGTGAGAAAATACCTTTTCTTTCCTAGGGATGGTGTAAAAGGCCCAACCAAATCAACATGTACTAGTTGGTAAGGGTATTGGGTCTTACGTGATGACACCTTTGATGTAGGAGCAGCTTTCCTCTTTGTTTTCTTGCAAACGGCACAGTCCAGAAACACGTCACAGTCCTTGAGCTGGACTCCCTCAGCAAACTCTCCCATCTTTTTAACTACAGGGAAGCTTGCATGTCCTAGCCTTCTGTGCATGAGGTGGACGCACTTATTGTGCATTGGCTTTCCCATGGACACTCTCTTGGCTCTTATTGCTTTGAGTGGTGCTGTAGGTGCCTGCTGAGATTCAGGCTCCTTGCCCACACTGCCCTTGGAAAGCCTTGGGGCAGGTTGTGGTGCCTTGGGAGAAAAATATGGCAAGCCATTTATTATTGTAATATTTCCAATGACCTTCTGGTCTCGGGTGACATGACCTCCCCCCTTGCGAAATAGGACTTCCACTTTGTCATCGTCACACAATTTGGTGATGCTCAAAAGGTTGTTGGCTATAGAAGGCGCGTGCAAGACACCCTCTACTTTTCCAAGTCCAGGTAGAGAAACGACACCCTCCCCAACAACTGAGGCAGTATCACCGTTTGCAACCTTGACAGATGAGGTAATTTTCTTTAACCTTTTAAAACCTTGACTCATATTAGTAATGTGAGAAGAAGCTCCAGAGTCCAGTAACCATAAGTCAGTGGAGCTATCAGCCTTTGTTGTGGGGGTGAGGGAACAAGTATGCAGTGAATGTCCTTTGCCCCTGCCACGCCCCCTTACTTGCCCCTTCCCTCTTACTTGATTGGGACCACGTTTAGGGGCTTGATGTTGATGGGGGCAGTCTTTCTTGAGGTGCTCCTCAGAGCCACAGATGAAACATTTAAGCAGAGCATTAACTTGCTCTGAGTTGTGGCGCCCCCTTCTGGCTTGCTGAGTGGTGACTCTAGCGTATTCTCCAGCATTTCTCCTTCTCCGATCTTCTTCGATCAGTCTCCCTGTGAGGTAGGACAGATTTATGTCTTCCCTCTTGACCGCTTCGAGTGAAACAATGAAATTGCTCCAACTCCTGTCTAGGGAAGTAAAAATTATGGAGAGCATGCTCACATCAGACACAGGAAAATCTCTGGAAATCAATTCTGCCCTGAGTGCCTTTAATTTTGCAAGATGTTCAGGCATGCTGGCACCAAATTTCAGTTTGGTTGTATAAAGCTCAGTTGTATATCTGGTGATGGAACCAATGGTATCGCTGTTGAATAATTTGAATAACAGATCCCAGACCTGAGCAGCTCTGAGACCAGCTGGGATACTAGGGAACAAGTTATTATCCAGGGAACTGAGTAGAGCAGAATAAGCCTGCAAGTGTAGCAGCTCTTCTTGACGTCCCCATGGGGAAGGGGGTGGTTTTCGAACCATCTGTAGAATCCCATGCTTTAAGAGATATAGCTGTATATCTTTACTCCAACTGCTATAATTTTCTCCTGCTATTTGCAGTTTTTTAAAATCACTAGGTAGGTCTGTGACCAGGAACTCAGACCCATATTTAAAAAATTCTGAGATGGGCATTGATGTAAAAGGAAGCGGAAAAACGCTTACTCCTGAAGCTGTTTCTGCATTGAAAGGGGACACTCTTTTTTCTTGTTGCTTATTTAGCAATTCCATATGGGCGTGCCCGGAGACCATGTGATCAGGGGGAGGGCGTTGTTCAGGGTTTCTCCCTTCTTCCCATGAGGCATTGGGGGGGCGGAGCCCAGATTTACCAGCCCGGGGTTGTTTGAATGGATCCTCCCGAGAATTAAAACCACATGGATTTTCATCATTGCCTGGCTTGCCTTGAGGAGCCCATTGCTGGTTCTGAAGACCTGAAGAGGAGGTGGGAGGCCGCAGGGGTTGATTGTTGGGAGGCTGCAGGCTGGATTCCCCCCGGCAGTTGGGCTCTGGGGAGAGGATGGGAGGCCTTGGAGGGGGGGTGGGCACCCCCGATGTCTGTGTGGCCGCTGTCTTGCTAACCTCTAAGGCAGTGGCCAGAGCTTGCATGGCTGTCTGGAGAGCCGTTTTAACAGTTTTGGCTGGGCAGATCTCATTGCTATCATAGCATTTAAGGCTTTGTGGGGGGGAGAAATCAGGAATATGCATGCTGTCTTGCTCGGATGCCAGGAATTGCATGTCATTCAGGCTGGATGCCAGTGACTGCAGGCTATTTTGGTTGGAAGCCAGAGATTGCTGGCTTTCCAGACTTAAAGAAGTCAAGTCTTTGTTAGACCGTGTGGGGGCCGCCATCTTGTTTCCTGTGCCAGACCACGTGGGCGGAGCCATCTTGTTTCCGCTTGCCCCCGGAAGCTGTAGCTCACGGCTGGGAGGGGGGGTTCCCGCCAAGATCCCTGGGGTCCCGGGGTCACTAAGGGTGGCAGGCGCCATATTTGGGAGCCTCGTGGTCTCTTCGTTTTCCTGGGCTGCCTTCCCCCTCCCTTTCCCCTGCATTGCAAGGATCTCTTTAAGCAGCTCTTCACGTTCCTGTGCAGTCAGTTTACTCACGCGGCGTTTGGTCTCAGCCAGGTCCGTCTCTGCAGCATCTGAGCAGCCTTGGACAGTTTGCAAACCTTGTATGCTCTCCTCTGTGGCGTTCAGTTGTAGAGAGGCACGTGAAGGGGTCCTAGACGCTCTGCTGGATCCTCTGACGGGATGAAGGTCATTTGCGCTTTCATCTGCAGCTGAGGTTGCCTCAGGAACTGAAGTCTTGGATGTAGGCAGGGAGGCTGTCTTCGATCGATGACTCCTGGTCACGATGGGAGAAATCCTGCCATCTGTTATAAATGGATTGGAGCCGGGCCTTTCAGACATCTTGTTGGCTAGTTCCTGGCTGGCTTGGAAGCTTTCCTTTAAACCATGCTCTGACTACCAACTTGTGAGGTTTTCTCACGATGAATCGTTAAAGGAGCTTCCAAGCAAAGGCATCACGCAGAGATGCAATCATATTTAGCTTTATTCATGATAGATCAAAGAGAAAGAAATACTTGGCATGAAAGCATTCATGCCTGCGTGTAAGAGAGAAATAAAATAAAACAAAACAAGCTAGTATTACATGACTAAAATAGAGGTTAGGAGTAGAGATAGGACTGGAACAAAAAAGAGAATCAGAGAAGCTAGAACAAAGAGCAGCCCCTCGTGCAGAGGTATTTATGGGGGGTCTTGGCCCCTCCTTGACCATAAAACACTCTCACCAATGGGGCTGTGGGTCTGAGACCCTTGGCTCATCAGTGGAAGCGAAGAAACCTCTTTGCCTCCATCTGATGACCCTTTTGGGGAACTGCCAATGGCTGGCACTAAACATCTAACACTTTAACTGTTCATAAAGCATCCTTTCCAAGGTTGTTGTCATTCCAGACTGCTGCTAAATGAACAGTGGTAAATCAAGGTCTACATGTGCTGTGAAAATTTTTAGTTTTACTGAGTGGAGTTAACTTACACAGGAATTCATATATTGGAATGATTGAATAGGAAATAAAAAATCCACCTTATTTTCCTCATGTAGCTGTGCCTTCAGGAATCTGAAACATAGAAGTATGAATGAAATTCATCTTTTCTTTGAATCCCAGACATCAGTACAGGTAGTCTTTGATTATCAATCACAATTGGGAATCTCAATTTTTGGTGAGTGAGACGAGAAGCCCATGTGACTGTTTACCTAAATGGCTACAATCCCAATACTTCTAGTTACTCTAGAGGTAAGCTGATGCCCTATCCGGATTGCCTCAGCGCAAGCAAGTCATTGACTCTATTATGCCAGCATCCCAGGTTGTCTCTCAGATAATGCCACAGAAAACCCCACCCGCAAAAGCGCCTAATAAGCCTGGGGGAACCCTTAACATATGCTTTTGTTTAAATCGCAGGACTACTCCTTTCTATTAAGAGGGGCTGGATGTCAATGCTCTGACAACTGGGAATCAGCAGCCATTTTACCTTTGTTTTTAGAGTGCCTTTTTTACTGTTTTGCAGTTTAGATGTAGAAGTGGGGGCTTTGTTGGTAATAGTGACAGTCAGGGCTACCCCGATCTCAGTAACAGGGCTCTCCCTGCACCAGGATAGTCTGGGCTGCGGTGATGCGGGTAACGATTGGGACTCTCATAGGGGCGATGGCACTCAGGGCTAATATACTGTTCTTGGTGTCTAAGGCTGTCACCACGATGACGGGCAGGGCTCAGTTTCATCTATCGGAACCATGACACAGTCATTAAGTGATCTCCCAGATTGTTAAATGGATGGAAGGGTACTGTTTCAGAAGGCTGCAGTAATGGTATTAGTATCATTGGGATGTGTTTTCCCTTTTTGCAGCCTTTTAGAGGAGTTGCTCTCCCCTTTGTGATTGAAGGAATTCTGTCAAAGGGCTGCAGAAACAGAACTCAGATTTTCAGGATTTGACCTCCATTTCTGCATTCTCCATCAAAGAATATCCAAATCCAAAAAAACACTGCTTTAAATTAGAGTTGAAATTTCTTTGGATGACTGAATATTCTCCATGTTTTGACACCATGTATCTTTCCAATTTTCAACTTGTTTGATGCAGTGTCCTTGGAGTTATAATAAGAAAAATTTATTTTTCCCAGGGGCTATGGTTTTTTTAATCATTCTGTCCTACCCCTGTTTCCTATTTTCCATATCTGGCATTATGGTAGAAACTGAATTTTCAAGTTGTCAGTTTGTAGGACATTTTCCTCTTTTTTCTTGTTTGTATTTGCAGTATTAATAATAACTATATTAATACTACAAGTACCACAAGAAGAAAAGATATAATTATAACCAATTATTGAGCCTAGTCCAAGCCTATCTATTGCAGATTTCAATTTACTACTACTATTTCTTGTGGCAGTTTGCAGTAGCATGAAACAAGGGTTGTAGGCTTTTAAGCACAAGCATTGTGTGCATGTTTTTAAAGGAACAGAATTGCAATTTCATAGACAATTTATATATATTTTTAAAAGACACTTGTTACAGAAAACATAGGTACTGTCAGAATCACCAGCTTAGGCTTTGCACCTTGCCAGCATTCTTTCTTCAAAGGGCAGAGGGAGGGGGAACAAATGGGCAATTTGCTGTATACTGTTATGGTGGGAAATTATGCAGGGGGGGGGACTGACAATTGAGGAAGAACAGGCAGTTGAAGTCCATTCATGCTGGTGCTGACACCTTCAAAGGCTCTTTGCCCTGAGTGTGGAATTTTACCAGCCCAAACACTGCTAGATTGGTGATTTACGGATGGACCTTGGGAGGAAACCAGAGGTTTTTAGTTCTATATTAGAAATGAATGTAAGGGTTCAGGAAATTTAGGAAATTTTCAAATTTTCATCTTGAAGGAAAAGATAAGATAATTGTAAATAATTGCTGTTTGGTTGTAAGATTGATATTATGATTACTGAATATATACAATTCAGAATAAGTACATAATTATTTTCAAATCTGTATACTAAGATTTGGTAATAGTTGGAGGAAATCGGAATCAGACCTTCCTATACTGACCATGTCACAATGTGTTTCTGAATTTGCAGCTCTTTCATCATTATATGAACAATGGATTTAGTCAATAGTTAGAAATCTATTAATTTTTCTGAACAAGGAAGGAGGAACATAGAAAGAAAAACAAGAAATTCAAGAAGAAACCAGCATGGCTGCACAAAGATCTCTCTGACAATCTGAAAGACAAAAAGGAAAAATACAAAAAATGGAATGAGGGGCACATAACTAAGGCCAATTATCAGCAGTCAGCCAGAACATGCAAAGATGAAGTCAGGAAAGCAAAGGCTCAGAACGAACAAAGACTTGCAACAGAAATCAAGGATTCTGTTTCTTCCAACATATTAATAACAAGAAAAAGTCAAGGAAACTGTAGGTCCACTAAAGAGGGAAGATGGCAAGGAAATAACAGGCAACACGGAGAAAGCAAAGCTGCTTAACTCATTCTTTGCATCAGTCTTCACACAAAAAGAAATTAAAGCCCAACATACCAAAAAAAACCACTGCAAAAGACAAACTAGAAACAAAAATTAAAATGAGCAAGAAAATGGTAAGAGAACACCTATCCTACCTTGGTGAATATAAATCACCAGGACCCTACAGATTATATCCCAGAGTTCTGAAGGAGCTGGCGGATATTATCTCAGAACATTTGCACCATATCTTTAAAAAACCCTGGTACACCAGGGAAGTACCTGAGGATTGGAAAAGGGCTGATGTGGTTCTCATCTTCAAGAAAGGGAAAAAAAACACACCCAGGAAACTACAGACCAATCACTTTAACATCTATACCTGGGAAGATCCTAGAAAAGATAATAAAACAGATCTGCAAACAACTAGAAGCAAACAAGTTATAACTAGTAGACAGCACGGGTTTGTTAAAAACAGATCATGCCAAACCAATCTTATTTCATTCTTTGATAAAGTGACTAAACTAGGAGACCAGCGAAATGCTGTGGATGTAGTATATTTTTATTTCAGTAAGGCGTTTGATAAAGTAGACGACCACAATTCCTTGGTAAGCTAGAAAAAGATGGAATAGACAACATCACCACCAGATGGATCTGTAGCTAGCTGGTAAACCGTACTCAACGAATAGTCCTCAATGGCACTAATCTACATGAAGAGAAGTAAGCACTGGGGGTACCACAAGGTTCTGATTTAGGCCCAGTACTATTCAATATCTTCATCAATGACTTAAATGAGGGAATAGAAGGGGAACTCATCAAATTTTCAGATGACACTAAACTGGCAGGAGTAGCCAACACTTCAGAAGACAAACTCAGGATCTAAAAAGATCTTGACAAACTTGAACAATTGGCCCTATCTAACAAAATACTGTAAGTTTCAATGTGGAAAAAAAGCAAAGTTTTACATTTAGGCAGGAAAAATCAAAGGTACAAGTACAGATTAGGTGAGACCTGGCTCATAAACAGTTACTGTGGGAGGTACCTTGGAGTCCTAATGGACGATCACTTGACTATGGCCTAGCAGTATGCGGCAGCAGCCAAAAAACTAATACAGTCCTAAGTTGTATAAACAGAGGCATAGAATCAAGATCACGTAAAGTATTAGTACTGCTTTATAAAACCCTAGTAAGACCATACCTGGACTACTGCAGCCAATTTTGGTCACCATATTACAAAAAAGATGTTGAGACTTTGGAAAAAGTTCAGAGAAGAGCAACTAAGATGATCAATGGCCTGGAGACTAAAACATATGAAGAACGGCTGCAGGACTTGGGTTTGGCTAGTCTAAAGAAAAGAAGAAACAGAGGCAACATGATAGCAGTATTCCAGTATTTAGGGGGCTACCATAAAGAAGAGGGGGTCACATTATTATGCAAAGCACTAGAGGGCAGGACAAGAAACAATGGTTGGAAACTGATCAAAGACAGAAGCAATCTGGAATTAAGGAGAAACTTCCTGACAGTCAGGACAATTAACCAGTGGAACAGCTTACCTTCAGAAATCATGGGCATTCCATCACTGGAGATTTTAAAGAAGAGACTAGACAGTCACTTGTCTGAGATGGTATAGGTCTGTGGTGGCAAACCTATGGCACACATGCCACAGGTGGCATGCAGAGCCATCCCTGTGGGCACATGCACCATCGCCCCGGAGGGAGGCGGGGCCAGGCTGATCCCCTCCACATCTCCACATGCACCTGTGCTCTTGCTCTCTTTCTCTCTGCATTGGAGTCAGCTGCAAGAGCTGGGTGGATCTGGGCTGGTGGTGGAGGCAGCTGCCAGCACGAATCCAGGTATGCCCACAGAGCGTTTTTTGCGGACCGCCAGCAGCCCGATCTGGAAAAGGCCTCTGCCACCTGGATTTATGGCTGCAGAGCAATTTCACGCCCCCCCCATGGCTGATCCGGGCAGTAGTGGCCTTTTTCAGGCCTCTGGAGCCCGGATCGGGCTGTTGGGGGGGACGCAAAATCACCCCATGGCCTTGGTCCAAGCTCCGGAGGCCTGGAAAAGGCCTCTGCCACCTGGATCGGCCATGGGAGGTCGTGCGAAATCTTTGCAGCTATAAATCTGGGCGGCAGAGGCCTTTTCCAAGTGGCAACATTGGCAGGGTGATCTGCGTGGTGGGTGGGGGGAAATGGCAGCCGCAGCAGGGCAATTTGCATGGTGAGGGGGGGAGACCTGCCCCAATTGTTCCATGGCCACTTTCAGCTGAGCTGCATTGGGCGCAGTACACGAGGTGGTAAACAGCTGCCTCATGCCAAACCGGCTATTTGGTGCCTCCTGCCCAATGCCGCTGCCATGAGGCCCAGAACAAGCTGGGTGGAGGTAAGAAACTGAGTCAGGTGTCTGTGAGGGTTGGGTCAGAGCAGTGGAAGAACGGCACGCTGCAAGGGTTCTGTCAGAGGCACATGGGGCTGCTACCTTGCTTTCCGTGCCTTGCTGGGGCTGGGCTGGACTGGGTGCAGAGTCTCCATGCTGCTTCTTCTCTTTTGGATAACGGGAGCACCCACCCTGCCTAACCCTCATCCCAGGCCTCGGGCAGATGGAGGCTGGAGGAGAGTGAGAGCCATGCCTGCCTGGTTCCTCTGCCTGAGGACACATGCAGAGAGAGGTGCCACCCAGCTCGGTAAACCGTGGTCTACCCAACCCCCACAGGCATCTCTCCCCATGTCCACCTTGGCCATGCCCACGCAGTCTGCCATGCCCACTGTAGCCACACCCACCCTGCAGGCCAGGCCCACACAGTGGGCCACACTCACACAGGGCCACACCCACCCGGCACTTGGCGATACATAAGTGGATTTTGGGTTGCAGTTTGGGCACTCGGTCTCTAAAGGTTCACCACCACTGGTATAGGTTTCTCCTGCTTGAGCAAGGGGCTGGATTACAAGACCTCCAAGGTCCATTCCAGCTCTATTCTATTCTAAATTTCTTTCTGTAATACATAGAAGGACACAGATCTACTGAATAGATAAAAACAGTGATGGTATGACCTTGGACTTGGTTTCATTCCAATCTATGGTGTGGGGAATTATAAATATTTATTTGATGTAATGCCAGTTCATATGCTGTTTATAAAAGGATCAAAAAAGATTTAAAGTTAAATCTCTTGATGCAGAAGAAGAAACTGTATTGTTTTTGAGAAGTATAGATTTCTGCTAAAAATGAATACAACCATCACCTTTTTGCAACAAGATTTCTTAATATAAGACCCCAAAGTATTGGCAAAGGGATGGAAAATTCTGTCACTGGTTTTTATATTTAAATAATTTTAGCAATGTGATACAATTTGATTTACATATGAAAAATATTGATTCTAACTATACTATTAATGTATAAGTTTTGAAAATTTTTACTCCAAGTTATAGTTTTGTTTTCTTATCAACAGATGTGATCATGATCCTAATGGTTAGGTTTCTTTTTCTAATTGTAAATGCAGTTAATCTAATAAAAATAGGGAAAGATTCTACCTGTATGATTTTCTATTTCACCGATACAAAAAGTATAATGGTGTTCTTCTTTCTCTGTACTGGAAATTAATGATGAAATTATTTCAGCTAAATTCCTACTGCCCCTTGCTCCTTAGCTTCACTGAGACAAATTGGTTAGTAATTCTATGTGTTCCTATTATAGACCTATTTCCTTAATAAATGTGGATGCCAAGAATGTATATTACTTGGGCCTGCAGATTACATTTTGTTCTTCCGACTATTGTGCATGCAACTTGGGCTGGATTTATACAAGATTGTCAAGGATCTGATAGTATTAGGTTTCTGATTGATGTACTTTCTTTAACTCAATACATAAAAAATCCAACAGCCAAAGTTTTTGAGTACTGACGAAGCTGTTAGTATGTTCCTTTAGAAGTTTCTGAAAGGCTGTAGTTGATATAAATTTTCTCAAAAAGTTTTTTTAGAGTGAGTTATTTTCTTCAGCTTTTAATTATGATTTATTTGTGCAGATACTGAAATTTGTTTTCTTTGCTGTCTCCTTTCTTTCTCACTTTCTTTTTGTCATTAAAATTTGTATTATATATTTTATTAGAAACTCAGAAAATATCAACCAAATTACAGCACGAGAGGCTACATATAATGTTGTTGTTGTTGTTAGCTGCGAAGTCGTGTCCGACCCATCGCGACCCTATGGACAACGTTCCTCCAGGCCTTCCTGTCCTCTACCATCTTCTGGAGTCCATTTAGGCTCATGCTTACTGCTTCAGTGACTCCATCCAGCCACCTCATTCTCTGTCGTCCCCTTCTTCTCTTTCCCTCAATCTTTCCCAGCATTAGGCTCTTCTCCAGTGAGGCCTTCCTTCTCATTAGGTGGCCAAAGTATTTCAGGATCTGGCCTTCTAAACAGCAGTCAGGGTTGATCTCTAGGACTGACCGGTTTGATCGCCTTGCAGTCCAAGGGACTCGCAGGAGTCTTCTCCAGCACCATAGTTCAAAGGCCTCAATTCTTTGGCGCTCAGCCTTTTTTATGGTCTAACTTTCACAGCCATACATTGCAACTGGGAAGACCATAGCCTTGACTATACGCACTTTTGTTGACAGGGTGATGTCTCTGCTTTTTAGTGTGTTGTCTAGATTTGCCATGGCTTTCTTCCCGAGGAGTGATCTGCAGTGATCTTGGAGCCCAGGAAAATAAAATCTGTCACTACCTCCATTTCTTCCCCATCTATTTGCCAGGAATTGAGAGGGCCGGATGCCATGATCTTGGTTTTCTTAATGTTAAGTTTCAACCCAACTTTTGCACTCTCCTTCTTCACCCGCAACAAGAGGCTCTTTAGTTCTTCTTCACTTTCTGCCATTAGAGTGGTATCATCTGCATATCTTAGGTTGTTGATATTTCTTCTGGCAATCTTAATTCCAACTTTTGATTCCTCTAACCCTGCCTTTCTCATGATGTGCTCTGCATATAACTTAAGCTCATTCTTGTATAGTTCTTCTGTGTAATTTTTCCACCTCTTCTTAATCTCTTCTGCCTCTTTTAGTTCCCTGCCATTTTGGTCCTTCATCATGCCCATTTTTGCATTAAACGTTCCCTTCATCACTCCAATTATCTTGAAAAGATCTCTGGTCCTCCCTATTCTATTGTTTTCTTCTATTTCTTTGCACTGTTCATTTAAGAAGGCATTCTTTCCTAGCTATTCTCTGGAATTCTGCATTTAATTGGGCATATCTTTCTTTTTCTCCCTTGCCTTTCGCTTCCCTCCTTTCCTCGCTATTTGCAAAGCTTCCTCAGACAGCCATTTTGCTTTCTTGCATTTCTTTTTCTTTGGGATAGTTTTGGTTGCTACCTGTTGTACAATGTTGCGAACCTCTGTCCATAGTTCTTCAGACACTCTGTCTATCAGATTTAATTCCTTAAATCTATTTGTCACCTCTACTGTATATTCAACAGGGATATGATTTAATTCATACCTGACTGGCCTAGTGCTTTTCCCTACTTTCTTCAGTTTAAGCCTAAACTTTGCAATGAGAGGCTCATGGTCTGAGCCACAGTCAGCTCCTGGTCTTGTTTTTACTGATTGTATAGAGCTTCTCCATCTTTGGCTGCAGAGCATATAGTCAATCTGATTTCTGTGTTGACCGTCTGGTGATGTCCATGTGTAGAGCCGTCTCTTGGGTTGTTGGAAAAGAGTGTTTGCTCTGACCATCGTATTCTTTTGACAAAATTATATCAGCCTGTGCCCTGCTTCATTTTGTACTCCAAGGCCAAACTTGCCTGTTATTCCGGTTATCTTTTGGCTTCCTACTTTAGCATTCCAATCCCCCATGATTATAAGAACATCATTTTTTGGTGTTAGTTCTATAAGGTGCTATAGGGCTTCATAGAACCGGTCAATTTCATCCTCTTCAGCACTGGTGTTTGGGGCATAGAGTTGGACTACTGTGATATTGAATGGTTTGTCTTGGATTCGAACTGAGATTATTCTGTCATTTTGGGAATTGTATCCCAGTATTGCTTTTCCTACTCTTTTATTGACTATGAAGGCTACTCCATTTCTTCTGAGGGATTCTTGCCCACAGTAGTATACCTGATGGTTATCAGAATTAAATTCACCCATTCCTGTCCATTTTAATTCGCTGATACCTAAGATGTCGATGTTCAGTCTTGTCATCTCTTGTTTGACCATGTCCAGCTTGCCTTGATTCATGGATCTTACATTCCAGGTTCCTATGGAGAAAAAATCTTTACAACATCGGACTTTCCTTTCACCACCAGACACATCCACAGCTGAGCGTCCTTTTGGCTTTGGTCCAGGCGCTTCATTCTTTCTGGTGCTACTAGTACTAGCCCTCTGCTCTTCCCCAGTAGCATATTGGACGCCTTCTGACCTGAAGGGCTCATCTTCCAGCGTCATATCATTTTGCCTTTTGGTACTGTCCATGGGGTTTTCATGGCAAAGATACTGGAGTGTGTTGCCATTTCCTTCTCCAGTGGATCACGTTTTGTTAGAACTCTCTGCTATGACCTTTCTGTCTTGGGTGGCCCTGCACGGCATAGCTCATAGCTTCACTGAATGACGCAAGCCCCTTCGCCACGACAAGGCAGTAATCTATGAAGGGGACATATAATGTAGTTATGTTTTATTGTTTAGCTAAAATGCTCCATTTCTTGTCTTATTTTAATACTTCAATTTGTCATATTGTAGGAAAGCTTCAAATGAGAGCTTCACTTTTAAAATAATACTTATATTGAAGTTTACTAATGCAAACTAAGAAAAATATAAAAAGCCAAGAAAGAAAATGTGCAAAAAGAAAGAAAAAGTAAAACAAATAAAAGTTGTTTCACTGTCAGAATCCTTTTATATCCCATTCATAAATCCCTATCTGTATGTTCTAAAATCTTACATTTTAGAATGTCCTGTTGAGTAAAGGTAGGTTCCAAAAAAACCTTACTGGTAGACACTTGGCTGGTGGAAGGTTCCGCCTGAGAAACACTTTCAGGACCAAGTTAGGCAGTGCTCCTGCCTGTCAGAATCCATTTATATCCCATTCATAAATCCCTATCTGTATGTTCTAAAATCTTACATCCCTCACTGGATTCTGCCATTTCCAAGGAGGAGAAGAGAAGATGTTTGTTAGGGATATGGTTATATCCTACCTGGTTGGGTTGGAAATATATAAACCATGATGTTATAACCTTAAGGGGCTAATTGGCCAGTGGGTGTGTAAGTTTTTTCAACGGCCATAAGAGGGAGCTAGGAACGTGGCTTCTCTCTCTCTCTTTGCTCTCATTATTTTTGCTTACTACTGTGTTAAACCTTAGGAACTGTGTACTTGACCTTCAGACCGGTAAGAAGACATTGTATTTTGGATACTCCCTGAACTGTTGCTGTTGCTTATCTGTTGTTATTCGTGTATGACCTGGACTGTTTATTCGGATTGTGTTTTTGTTTTTACACCTAATAGTAAAGTATTTTTCTGTTTATTACAACTCAGTGTATCTGTGTGGTTACTGTGTGACTCTTACTATTCTCAGTACGCTTATGCCTGTGTAGGTTCCTAATAAGAAGCACTTTGCTAACATTGGTTATGGGCCCAGATACGTACTGAGAGTTAGTACACACAGTATCATAGCTGAGTTTGTGTTGGCTATCTGGTGTAAAAATGGCACAAGAACAGTTGTCAGGCATCTCCTGGATAACCCGGTTAGATGGGACCAACTACGTTACATGGTCAACAAAGTGTTGCTTGCTGCTGTGCAACGAAGGACTATGGGCTGTAGTTGATGACCCTCCAGATGTGACTGCTTGGGATCCAGAAGATGAGGACGATGCACAGAAGATAGCCAAGTTTAACTGTGACAATGAAAAGGCTCTATGCATAATTGGACTAACACTGAATGACCATCAGCTTGTCCATATTTGTGCTGAGGTGTCTGCTGCTAGGTGTTGGGCCACTTTGTGACATATCTATGTTTGTGATAGTGTGGGTGCACACATGCATCTCACACATAAACTGTTTAGGGCTCATCTTCAAAAGAATGTGGATATGTTAGCCCATTAGAACTTCATGAAAACAACTCTGCAAGAGCTACATGAGAAAGAACTGATTTTTTCAGAGCTGCATCAGGTTTATATCATCCTGTCCTCCTTAGACGAAAGTTATGATGCATACATATCTTCTTTGGAAGTCCTGTCCAAAGATGAGTTGACACTGCCAGGGATAACCAGAAGATTGCTGGAGGAGTCCAGAAGGAGGCAAGACAAAGACCAGCAGAGAGAGCCATCTCCACAAGAGGAACATCAGTATACTACTGCTTATACTGTTAAGAAATGCTATTCTTGTGGGGCTAAAGGGCATATAGCTAGGTTCTCTAGGAAGGGTAGAAAACAGAATGTGGATAGCAGTAGGAAGACAAAGAAGGACATTGGTTTGGCTGTTTCTGATGAACCAACAACCATATACAACGATCTGTGGGTGGTTGATAGTGGGGCTTCTCAATGTATCACCAAAGTCAAAGAGGGTTTTGTCCATATGAAACGCAGCAATCAACATGTTTCACTGGCCAATGGTTGGAGGATGAAGGCCTCTGGTGAAAGTAATGCATACTGTCCATATATTGATGAACGTTTACCAATGCTGTATGTGCCGAAACTACGATTTAACCTTTTATCTGTAAAGGCATTGGTTAAGGCTGGGTTTGTGGTGATGTTCAAGGGGGAGAAATGTATTATGGAGAGGAATGGAACCTGTGTTACTGTCAACCTAAAAAATGGTTTGTTTGTTCTCACTGGCAACCCGGTTAAAACGACTAATGCTAACTCTATATGTGAGAACAAGAAGCCACATGATGAGTGCATACATTTGCTTCATCGATGGTTAGGGCGTGTGAACTTTACCACACTACGTAGGACTATTGAATTAGTGAAAGGAATAAGACTGAATCCATGTAAGAGATACCTGTATTGCAATGCATGTAATCAGGAAAAGAGCAAGGCAACTCCTGCAAACAAATTAAATGGTTTCAAGACCACTGTCCCTTTGGAAGTTGTATTTGCAGATCTTATCAGCCCCATGAAGTGTAGTTTAGGGGGATCTTATTTTGTCCTGAGCATCATGGATCATTGCTCTCATTATGGGTTTTGTTACCTACTTAAATCAAAGGCAGACATGTTCCAACATTTTTCAAACTGGCTTAAGTTTGTAGAGAGAAAAACAAAGCGAGAAGTTCAGTATATAATAACTGATAATGGCACTGAATTCACTAACAGGTGTTTTGTAGATATGCTACAATCAGCCGGCATTGAGCACAAGCGTTCAACCCCTTACAGGCCTCAACACAATGCACAACGTTACAAGCTATGATAAGGACTATGTTAACAGATTCTGACTTAACATATAGACTATGGGGGGAGGCGGTAAAATGTGCAAACCATGTCCTAAATGTCGTGGTGAACTCTTCTACCGGTAAAATACCATACACGTTATGGCATGGCAGAAAACCAGACCTGGGTTACCTGCACATGTTTGGCACCCCAGCATGGGTTCACATTCCTGCACAACTCAGGAGTAAAGGCCAGCATAGGGCAAGGCAATTGTTTTTTGTGGGATATGAAACCAACCATAAATCTTATCGTTTTGGGGGAACAAGGCACCACTAATATACATTGTAGTGCAAGTGCCAAATTCCTTGAGCACGTTGGTTGGGATAGGCTGGAGCAAGAAAATGTTAATACTGATCCTCTTGTATTTGAGGACTCCTCTGATAACATAACTAGAAATGATAATACATCTTCTGTACCTGTAAAAGATGAAGATTTGATAGGGGAGATAAAGGAGGAAGAAGAGGAGACATCAATACAAAACCCTGTACAACTTAGGCATTCAATGAGCAACAGACATCCACCTGATCGCTATGAGGCCAGTTTAATATGCCAAATTGACTTAGAGCCTTCTAATTATGATGAAATTAGGATGTATCCTGAAAAGGAACAGAAAGCATGGAAGGCTGCGATGGATAGGGAGTTAAAGTCTTTGCAAGATCTAAAGGTCTATGAAAAAGCAAAACTGCCACTTGGTGAGCATGCAATAGGTTGCAAATGGATATACAAGGTAAAGAAGGGTATAGATGGGACTGTTACCCATAAGGCATGATTAGTAGCACAAGGCTTTGCTCAAACCATTGAGGACTATGATGAGGTGTTTGCACCTAGTCTGAGGGCAACTACTTTAAGAGCAGCTTTAGTGTGGGCGGTTAAAAACTGATATACAATAAATCATGTAGATGTGGAAACTGCGTACCTACATGCTCCATTATAACACACCATTTATTTAAGAACACCACCAGGAGTGACCAAGGATATAGAAAACGATTGTTGGAAGTTAAAGAAAAGCCTCTATGGCTTAAAACAATCGGGTTTTGAGTGGAATAAGTGTATAGTCAATGAGTTGGATGCGATAGGTTTTGTAGCCAGTAATGCTGATCCATGTTTGTTTAGGAGAAAATATAACGGAGTATTGTCTTTACTTCTGCTGTTTACTGATGATACTGCAATAATCACAAAAAATGAGCAAGAAGCACAAAACATCATTTCAAGTTTGCAAAAGAAATTTACAATTAGAAACATAGGGGAAATAAGCCACTATTTGGGGCTAGATATTGTAAAGACAAATAGAGGTTTCAAGGTTTCACAAGCCAGTAAAATAACTCAGTTGTTAAAAAGATATAACATGGGGCTTTGTAAACCAACAAAGACTCTGATGGCTCTGGATTTTAAGGACACTAATATTGAAAGTCCTGTTTTTGATAAAACTATATACCAATCCTTAATAGGTAGTCTTATGTATCTGAGTAATTGGACAAGACCAGACATTTCTTACAGTGTCAACCAATTATCAAGATACAGTAATGAACCGACTGTCAGACACTGGCAAGCAGCTACTCGTCCCAGCTTCTGCCAACCTAGCAGTTCGAAAGCATGTAAAAATGCAAGTAGAAAAATAGGGACCACTACGGTGGGAAGGTAACAGCGTTCTGTGCACCTTTGGCGTCTAGTCATGCCACCCACAGGACCATGGAGACGTCCTCGGACAAGCGCTGGCTCTTCAGCTTTGAAACAGAGATGAGCACTGGCCCCTAGAGTCGGAAACGACTAGCATGCATGTGTGGGGGAACCTTTACCTTTACCTTTTTTGTTCACTACTCGTTATATTTAGAGCTAAATTGTGAGTTAATTCTCACAGCCTATGCAGATGCAGTTTTTGCCTCTGATAGAAGCACTCGTAAATCAACTTCAGGGTTGGCTATAATGTTGGGTGATTCTATAATTGGATGGAAATCCATCAGATAGAAGCACATAAGCCTGTCTACAATGGAAGCCGATTTTTCATGTTTATTGGTTTTATGTACGGAATTGCTGGTGTACAAACAGTTATTGTTGGACATGGGCTTAACTGTAAAGGATCCATTTATTGTATATGAGGACAACCAAGCTGCAATAAGGATGGCAATTAACGCTGCCATCAGAACAAGTTCCAAACATACAGATCTTTGTTACTTAAATGTCAGACAATGTGTCAAGGACAAACTAATACAACTAGAATATTGTTCAACTGATATGAATATCGCAGACCATTTCACTAAGGTCCAAAGTGCTGTTAAACACAAGGCTAGTTGTGAAAAGATTGGCCTAAGATTATAAGAAGTTATATATTATCCTACCCAAAGGGGAGAATGTTAGGCATATGGTTATAGCCTACCTGGTTGGGTTGGAAATATATAAACCATGATGTTATAACCTTAAGGTGCTAATTGGCCAATGGGTGTGTAAGTTTTTCCAATGGCCATAAGAGGGAGCTAGGAACGTGGCTTCTCTCTCTCTCTTTGCTCTCATTGTTTTTGCTTACTACTGTGTTAAACCTTAGGAACTGTGTACTTGACCTTCAGACCGGTAAGAAGACATTGTATTTTGGATACTCCCTGAACTGTTGCTGTTGCTTATCTGTTGTTATTCGTGTATGACCTGGACTTTTTATTTGGATTGTGTTTTTGCTTTTACACCTAATAGTAAAGTATTTTTCTGTTTATTACAACTCAGTGTATCTGTGTGGTTACTGTGTGACTCTTACTATTCTCAGTATGCTTTTGCCTGTATAGGTTCCTGATAACTCAAGAAGCACTTTGCTAACAATGTTAATTGGCCATCCTTATCCATTTGTTGCAAGGATGTTTATTCAGCCTGCCTGGAGGTGTCATCAGACCAGGGGAATAAACTTTGAACTGAGGAGAACAAAGAAAGGGAGGGGGGAGAGATCTGGTTTGTATCTCCAATTAGAATCTGTCTCCAAGAGTTCATCTTTCCTAAGACGTGGATTGGGGTGGGACCTTACATTAGACAGGATCTGCAGTAAGACTCAACCTGGAAGGAAAACCCTTACTGGGGGACTTTGCAAAAAATACAATGTCTAACAATGAAGCAAGGTAGGAGGAAAGCCCCATGGAAAGGGAGTTTTCCCCTCAACCAAAACTCCACGAACGGTCAGAAGCTGAAGCATCAGATTCCTCCGGGGAAGAGGTGGAGATGCATGACCGCAAATTGCGGTGGTCACTGGGCATTGGAAGGAGAAGTGAGTGGGAAAAGGCATTGAAGAAAGTGACCCTAAGGCAGGGCAACCACCAACCTGAATGGAGGTAGGAGATGGAGAGCTCCCTGCACGTCAGTGAAGAGTGGGTCCTAGAGAGAGCTATTGACCTGATGAAGAAAACCCTTAGCTCACTAAGAGAGGAGAAAGCTGAGTACCACAGCCACAGCAGCACCTGGGACTGCAACTGAGAGACAGTGGGGGTGGATCTGGTACCTGCAACACCGGGGCCATCCACTGGAACAGGAGTTGCTGCCTCAGTAATACCCACCCAGAACCACAGATGGGGATCAGGATGAGGGGCAATACCGCGCAGACAACAATCCATTCAAAGTCTTTCACCCCTGGAAGCAAAATTCAGGGGTGAGCCACCACGCCTGGGGTTTTTCCTACCTAAGTCCTCAGCTATATGGAAGAATATGGATGGGACATCCCCAGTGACAAAGCCCGCATCAGTATCGTACAATCCGTCCTGGATGGACTGGCTGCAGACTGGGTGGTGAACCTACATGACTCCAACGCCGCAGAATTCAACGACTTCAACCGATTCATGTCATCCTTGAGGAGGCAGTTCGAGGATCCTTTGGCTGATTGTAAGACCCGGGAGAGAATCAAAACAGTCAGGCAGGGCAGACGGGCGGTGGCTGAATATACCCAAGAATTCTGAGCCATTGCCAGCAAGCTGAACTGGCCAGAAGATAACCTCCTTAGCCATTTCAAATACGGGGTAAACTTTGAGCTGTATGATGCTTGCCTGCCTCGAGGAGACCCACACCATCTCGACAACTGGTATGTCTTGACAGAGGAGGCAGAGATAGACCTAGTGAAGAGGCATCACTGGGGGAAACCATGGTCCTGCCCGCCAACCGAGCAAACACGCGAGGGGGAAAACCCACCATCCACAGCTAAAAAATCAACAGGATGTTTCAAATGTGGGAGAGAGGGTGACCGCACCGCAGAATGCCGCTCAACCCCCCCCCAGCATAAATCAGAGGCATCACCCTCCAAGAAACTAGGGAAGCCCCAAAGCAACCCAAAAGAATCTTCCACAAAGAGGACAGAGGCTGTAGAGTCCACAACCCCTGCTAAGAACTGGGATTGGATTCCGGCCTACACTGCAGGGGTGGTGGACCCTCGGAAGACAGCTCAGAGGGAGAACCTTTGGTAAGTGGATCCATTCCACCCATTCTTAAGACAGTGACTATATTAGCTTCCTCTATGCCTGAAGCCGTCAAAGTAAAAGCCCTAATAGACTCTGGTTGCACCCGCTGCCTCATCAGCCCAATGCTGGTGGGGAGATTGAGCATCCCAGTGAGGAGACTAAAACAACCAATCTCCTTTAGCCAATTAGATGGGTCAATAGCAGAGGGGGCAGCTACCCTAGCCACTTTACCAATTCACCTATCCCTGGGGTCTCATGAGGAAGACATAACATATGTAGTGGCCCCAGGCATGAAATGCCCAATGATTTTAGGACTGGAATGGCTGAAGAAATGGAACCCCGGTATAAATTGGAGGACAGCAGAACTCAATTTCCCAGAGGGGGAGCCTAGGAGCTTAAAACCCCAAAGCATCCCCTCAACCCAAAGAGAGGAGTCAGCATCGGTGGGGGAAGAGAAGGGGTTACTAGAAATACCGGAGTAATACAGTGACCTTGCTGAAGTTTTCAGTGAGGAACGGGCAGATGAGCTTCCCCACCACCACCCCACAGACTGCACTATAGAATTCAAACCCAGGGCAAAACTCCCAAAGCCCAGGATGTATGCCATGAGCCCAAAGGAAATGGCGGAGATGGAAAGATTCATAAAGAAAAACTTAGAAAGAGTATTTATTGAGCTTGCCAAACTGAAAGTGGCCGCCCCGGTTCTGTTCAGAGAAAAGAAGGACGGTTCTTTTCGCTTGGTTGTTGATTACCGCCCCCTTAATGCAATTAGTGAATGTAATCTGTATCCCCTACCCCAATGAAGGATATGCTATCCCAGCTATCGAAAGGAAGGATTTTTACCAAACTAGACCTGAAAGAAGCATATTAGCGCATTAGGATTAAGGAAGGAGATGAATGGAAGACTGCATTCAATTGCCCAATGGGTTGCTACCAGTTCAAAGTACTGCCATTTGGACTGCAAGGGGTCTCCACAGTCTTTATGCAATTAATTTACGATGTGCTAAAAGAGCACCTATATAAGGGGGTCCTGGTTTACCTACATGATATCCTTATCTTCACTGAGACCAAAGAGGAACATATCAACCTAGTCAGAGCAGTCCTGAAAAAGTTGCGGGCTGCCCACTTATATGCTAAACTATCGAAATGTGAATTCCACCAGGAAAAAAATGACTACCTGGGATATCACATATCCCCAGAGGGCATCGAAATGGACCCTGAGAAAGTCAGGGCAGTATTAGAATGGGCATCCCCCCCGCACACGGAAGCAATTGCAAAGTTTCCTGGGATTTGCAAATTTCTATCGCCAATTCATCCCTTCATTTGCCCAAATAGCCCTACCCTTCACAAACTTGTTGAAAATGAAGGGGGGGGTCCCCAGTGAAACCCATCCAGCTTCTGAAGTGGACAATGGAATGTGAAGCAGCATTTGAGAGGCTAAAGAGATTTGTTTCTGCTGAACCTGTCCTGAGACACCCAGATCCCAATAAACCTTTTGTAATACAGGCAGATGCTAGCGATGTAGAGGTGGGAGCCGTATTGTTACAGGAAAATGATGAGGGGGCATTGCAACCATGTGCATATACATCCAGGAAACTCATGGAGACAGAACAATGTTGGCCCGTGTGGGAAAAAGTGGCATATTCAGTGAGATGGGCTTTACTTACATGGTGCCAGTTCTTGGAAGGAAATAAAATCCCTGTTCTGTACCAGCCTGCTACCGGCCCTGCAGAAAAAGCAGGGACAACTCCTTTACAAACAGCAAGAGGCTGGAATAAAGCCTGCCAAATTTATTAACATAAAACAGAGCAAAACAATACACCAACCATGAAACAGGAACTATTCAAGCGGTTGCCTTCAGCAAACCAGCCCTCCCACACATTCCCCTTTTATTTATTTATTTATTTATTTATTTATTTATTTATTTATTTATTTATTTATTTATTTAATTTATATACCGCCCTTCTCTCAAGAGACTCAGGGCGGTTAACAGGGCAATACGTAAAAGACAGATACAAAAGTTAAAATTATTAAAACATGATTAAACAATGCCCATAGTACAAATTTAAAATTAAAGTCATAATAACAAACCCACCCCATCCCATCAGGCCAGGCCCGCTTCCTTAAAGAGATGGGTTTTAAGGTCGCGCCGGAAGGAGCGGAGGTCGGGCGCCATCCGGAGCTCTACCGGAAGATGGTTCCATAAGCTCTACCGGAAGATGGTTCCATTTTATACAGTTCAGGGCATGGCTTCTCTCTGCCTCCTTCCGAGGTGCCCCATTGCCTTCCTCTGTTTACTCCTGATTGACTGCCTCTTGCATCGGGTGTCCTTGAACAGGGCCAGCTGTGGGTCATCTTCATCCACACTGTCAGGCTCACACAGCTGGGTCTCCGTCGTGACCAGGTGGGAGTGGCCTGGCTGAGGGCTCTAATCCCCAAATATTTCACCCTTTTCTCAACTTTAAAACATGATATTTTAATCACAATATCATTATCCTGAGATGACATATTCTTAGTCAGCATGTTGTTTTCTGTTTGTTTATTTTAAAACCTGCTAAAGCCCCAAATTCATTTAACTTCCTCATCAAATATTCTATATTGTATTTTTGGATCTTGCAGGAATATAACCAGATCATCAGCAAATGCCCTCATTTTATTAACTTCTTTCTTGAAGATCTTGAATGCTCAGAGTTTGGAGAACAAACAGGGTGAACTTGAATTACTAATACATGATATGATATATATGATATAATTGGAATTATTGAAACTTGGTGGGATCAAACCCATGACTGGAACATACTGATAGAAGGATATAAACTGTTTAAAAAAACAACAGCAGACCCCATAAAAGAGGAAGTGGAGTTGTACTCTATGTAAAAGACCACTATATTGCTACAGAAATGCACAAGACCAAAGACGAAAATCTTCTAGAATGCATATGGGTTAACATAAAAAAAGAATGACATTGCCATACGTAGGTGTATACTACAGGCCACCCAACCAAACAGAAAAAAATAGATATACTTTTTGCTACCCAACTAACAAATATATGTAGGAAACACACTACAATAGTGATTGGAGACTTCAATTACTCTGATATCAACTGGAAGACTAACTAGAGAGACAGCCACTCTGGACTTAAGTTTCCTGAACAGGGAAGAAGTGATAGAGGGAGTTGAAACTGCAGGAACTTTGGTGAGATTGATCATGTCGTACTGGAATTCAATATAATGCAAACCCAAGCAATAGAAGATAATGATACCAGTGTCTTAGACTTTAAAAGAGCTGATTTCTTGGGAAAGAGACCTTGGATGAAAATCCTAAAATGGAAAGCAACTCAAGAAGCTTGGGAAACTCTGAAAAATATGCCCAACCCAGAACAATACCACTGAAAAGAAAAATCTAAGAAGTTGCACAAAGATCTCTCTGATAAACTCAGACAAAAAGGACAAGTAAAAAACATATGGATGATAGGCAGAGCTAAGACTCTGGGAAAAGCCTAATAGATTCAGGAATTCACACAAAAGGTTAAAGTGGATTTGTTATTATGTGCTTGGGAGTGTCATGCAGCCAGTACATGTGTTGCAAGAACAGATGTTCATGCAGGACCTCATTTATTAGTTGCATGAAGATGGCCAGGGCCCCATGCAGTCCAAACAGCATCATTCAGAACTGGTAACAGCCCAGTTGAATGTCATCTTCCATTCATCACCCTTCCTGATCCTCTCTCAGTAATATGCCTTTCTCCAGCATGATGAGTGGAGAATCCACAGATGGGTTGATCTTGCCTTTCTGCCCTAGAGACTAAGTCAATCAACCTTCGCCATGCCCCTCTCCTTCCGGCTAGGAATCCCCAGTCATGACTTAGTCTTAGCCCGAGAGAGACGTGGTTTAGGTTGGCTCTTGCAGAAGGCAACACCATTGGATTCTTTTCAGCTTGTATCCTCCCTCCCCTTACTTTTCTCTACGCTGATATCAGTGGTGATATTTAAACCGCTGTGGGTTGTAGGCTTCGGCTGAAGCCTCAAGGTATTTTTAGATTCTACACAAACAACGAGTGTAGTGGTCACCATTTTGGGTGCCGCTTTATTTGTTCCCAAGGGGGGGATCCTTCCTTCCAGCGAGGGCAAGTTAGCAGCAAATAGATTTAATTGGGAACATCCAGACAGCAGCCTTCTTTCCCCAGCCATTGAATATACTGCTACAAGCAGTTAATTGCATCTGGTGTCAGAGCAGGAGGTCGTTTTACTGGTGGCTGCCATTTTGAAAATGCCATTTTGCAAACTGCACAATCATTTCCCAGGCCATTTAAATGGATGAAATCACTTTCTTCAAGGTACTTTCAGGCTGCTCTCATTATAATCACAAAACTGCAACAGCCTCCATCCTCATTGCTTTTACGGAGGTATGCAATCGATCAGACATTTCCAAGGCTTCAGGGCGTGGCTGAGTGCGTGCCTTAACTACCTCCATTTTCTTAGCAGTGTTACTGCTTATAGTGTGCTGGCTATTCCATTAACTTGGTCTTGCCACCACCAACCGATTATTGGAGTGTGCTGACCATATCATTAAGTTGGTCTTGGTGCCACCAGCAGGACTTAACGTGTGCTGGCCGTACCATTAAGTTGGTCTTGCTGCCACCTCCATGATTGTGTGTGTGCTGGATATCCCATTACATTGGTTGTGTCACCACCACTTCTAACCACAACTTAGCTCCTTACTATTGAGTTCTCCTCACTTTTGTAAATGCGTTGTGATTGCCATTTCCAGGATATCTCTCGTGTCATAATGACAGATGAATCTACAGGAGCTCAGGTACAAGGTGCCTCCAGCAGTTTGCCCAGATGCAAGAAGCTCAAATTAGCTAAGCAGGAGGCTGCTGGGAAGCTCAAATCCAGAACTATCTCTGGCAACAGGTCTTGGAAAGACATCAGGCATTGGAAAGGCAATTGTCCAAAGCTGCAAGGCAAAGGAAGGATTCAAAGGTTGGTCAAAGTACTTCTGTTTCTATGGAGGCATTGGTTTTTGGCCCTCACCAAGCGCCTTCTCCCTCGGCTGCTCTCAGTGCCTGGTCCCCAGTGGGTGAGGCAGGTCAGTTCAATTTTCCTGTAATAGAACAGTTGAAGTTGGCTTCCCCTCCCAGTGAAGGGTTCGGCCTTCAGATCCCTGCTCCTCCTGCTACAGCTAGGCCTCTGGGCCCAGAGGCCATATTCACTCCCACAGCAGCAGGACTTCATCCTCCAGATGCTTAGGAGCCAGAACTGTCAGAACAACTGCAGTTCCTGATTTCTCAGGCCATTGCCCAAGACATAGCTTCAACTCTGCATGAGGCAGCTTGGCCTGAGTTGATAGCATCAGAATATCCATCTCACAGCAATGGTCATATCTTCCCCAGGCAGAATCTGCAGCATATCACTGGTCAGTTTCCCCCTCACATTCCTCCAGAAGTAGGATGACGTTCATAGGGGACAAGGATCAGAGAGAGCAGGGGATGTCAGAAGATGAGGACATATTTCCTGACCCCCCCTTGTTTCTTAGGCCTGTTTAATCTGGTCCTCACCCCAATCCACGTCTTAGGAAAGAAGAACTCTTGGAGACAGAATTGTCCAAAAAGGAACTTTTACTAAAACATAATTGTTAGTGGGAAATCTAGACAGGATCTGAAAACTGTGTTACAGGTTGGTACTTTTAAAGTGTCCCCGAGTGAAACCCCCTCTCCTCAGTCCATTTGGTCTGTCCCGGATCAATTAAGGTTCAGGTGTCAAAACCTTCCAAGGGCAAAGGGATCTTCCATGCCTTTACGACATTTCCTTCCTCTCTTTCAGATTCTAATCGGAGATACAAACCAGATCTCTCCCCCACTCCCTTTCTTTGTTCTTCTCATTTCAAAGGTTCTTCCCCTGGTCTGATGACA
Organism: Vipera ursinii; assembly: GCF_947247035.1. NCBI lineage: Eukaryota > Metazoa > Chordata > Lepidosauria > Squamata > Viperidae > Vipera > Vipera ursinii. Next base: position 56,514,846 of record NC_139517.1, read on the forward strand.
CCTCCAGGCAGGCTGAATAAACACCTTTGCAACAAATGGATAAGGATGGCCAATTAACATCTTCTCTTCTCCTCCTTGGGAATGGCAGAATCCAGTGAGGGATGTAAGATTTTAGAACATACAGATAGAGATTTATGAATGGGATATAAATGGATTCTGACAGCCAGGAGCACTGCCCAACTTGGTCCTGAAAGTGTTTCTCAGGCGGAACCTTCCACCAGCCAAGCATCTACCAGTAAGGTTTTTTCAGAACCTACCTTTACTCAACAGGACATTCCCTGTCCTCCCCTTTTTCTCAACATTGTCCAAAGACAATGGGGAGCACCAGGTACTTTTTCATCCCTGGGGGGACTGATAAAAGGTTGCTTAATGCAGCTCCAGCACTGTCAGAGGTGCTAGCAGTTCCCACAGTAGATGAGCCCTTAGCACCTTTGGTTTCATCTTTTGCTATATCTGAAGATATAGCGGAGGCTCTGAAGTGAGGATAAGAAGGTGGAGCTTAATTTCTGCAGGACCCATCAAGATTTAGCATGGGCGGTGAAGTCAGCTTCATCAACTTCTTTTTTCGCCAGAACTTCTCTCCTCTGGCTTTGCCAATTATAGGCTAGGGTCCCACCAGAAGAGGTACGGATGCACCAAGATCTAAATAAATTAATGGCTGCATCTGAGTACATGGCTGATTCTTCTTTGCAGACAGCCAGATTTTCCTCCCGGGCATTAGCTTCTAACATCACCTCCCACAAACTTCTGTGGCTCAGACACTGGCAAGTGGATGCTAAATCCAAGTGGAGGTTGGCCTCAGCCCCTTACGGGGGGAGTTATTTGGGGAGGCACTAAATCCTTATCAAGAATAAGGATAAGCATAAGGTCATGTGCCCTCTGATCAGGAGAATGGACAGGAGAGCTACCCCTTATGCCCACAGGTAGTCCTTTCACCCGACCTACACAGGATTGGATTTTGCTCATTACTCCCACACTTATCCTCCCTGACCAGAACGTCAGTTCGACAGATCTGGTAACAGGGGAAGACCCAGACAGCAATTTCAGGCCAAACAGCCCTTTTGTGGCATGGGAGGCCCTCCCTTCAGATGGTCCAAGTGACAACAAGAGTACCTCTCCCAAAGGGGGCAGGTTGGCCCTCTTTGCACACAGATGGGAGACCATCACTACACATCTCTGGGTCCTCAACACCATAAGATTAGGCTTGACTCTGGAGTTCAACTCCATTCTCCCGAGGCATTTTGTCTCTTGCCCATCTTCCAAAAATCCAGTCAAACGATGCCTCATGAAGGAGGCAATTTGTCATCTCCTGGAAATTCAGGCCATAGAACTGGTACCAGCAGGGCAAAAAAGATGGGGTTTTTATTCCATTCTGTGCATCGTTCTGAAGGCATCGGGAGAATGGAAAGTGATCCTGGATTTAAATAAACTAAATACCCATTTGGTATACAAAAAAAAATTCAAGATGCAGACGCTCCACCCCATCTTAGCGGGCATCAGAAAGGGGGACCACCTGATGTCAATTGATCTGATGGAGGCCTACCTGCACATTCCTATCCTTCCCAGGCATTGCAAATTCCTAAGATTCTGCTATGCAGGCCACCACTTTCAATACAGAGCTCTACCATTCGGCCTGTCATCGGCCCCCAGAGCATTCACAAAGGTCCTGGCAGCACTGGTTGCACATCTGAGAGCCATTCTGGTGCGTGTCCAGTGTTATCTGGATGACATCCTTATCCAATCCTCCTCAGTCCACTTGGCTCAGTCAGACCTGGCATTGTCCATCAAGACTCTCCAGGACCATGGTTTTTCGGTGAATTTTCAAAAGAGCCAGACATTTCCCTCCAACTGCATCCTTCACCCAGGCACGGTGATAGACACAAGGAGATGCGAGGTTTACTTGTCTCAGGAATGTCAAGACAGTATCCAATCCCTAGTCTCCCAGATTCAAAGAGAGTGAGTAGTTGCCCTGGCAATCCTTTCACAACTGCTAGGAAAGATGGTTTCCTGCATAGCAATAGTTCCTTGGGCTCAACTCCACTCCAGAACCCTCCAATGGTTCTTGCTCCTGTTCCAGAGACTAGGCACCTGTTCCTCCAACCACAAGGGATGGGTCCACAAGGGACGGGTCCCATCTCAGACCCTGCAATCCATCCAGTGGTGGGTCTCTCCAGTAATGGACAGGGGGACCTTATTCAAGGAGCCCAACTAACTTATCCTAACATCGGATGCCAGTTTGTTCAGCTGGGGAGCGCACCTGCACTCCCAGTTGGCCCAAGGTCAGTGGTCCCGGTTAGATCTGAAGCACAACATAAACTGGTTGGAACTCAGAGCTATTCATCTGGCTCTATGCCACTTTCGCCACACAGTGGCAAGGCAACACGTTCTAGTCCTCATGGACAACGTTGTGGCGAAAGCCCACATCAACAGGCAAGGGGGTACCCACTCCAGGCTCAATTATTGGAAACCTGGGCAGAGACCAACCTCTTGTCCCTCAAGGTGGAGCACATCTCAGGAGAGATGAATCGCCAAGTGGATTTTTTGAGCAGGGCAACAGTGGACCACTCTGAGTGGTGCCTGCACCCAGATCTCTTCAGGGAAATATTGGAGAGGTTTGGTCATTCTGTGCTGGACTTGTTTGCTAGCCAGGTGAATTCCTAGCTCCTGAGGTGCTTCTCCTGCTTCCCATCTCCAGGGGCAGAAAAGGTAGACGCCCTCCACAGCCCATGGCCCAGAGAGCTCCTGTATGCATTCCCTCCTCCCTCTGATCCAAGCAGTTATCCAAAAGATACTGCAGGAATGGGCAGAGGTAATACTCATTGCTCCCCACTGGCCATGACAGCCGTGGTATGCCTACCTCATAGGCCTATTGATATCTCCTCTGTGGAGGATACCTCAAGATCAGATCTCCCTCAGCCAAGGGGCTCTACAACATCCAGAGCCTCAGTGGCTCCAGCTAACCACCTGGCATTTGAAAGGAGACTCCTAACAGAAGAAACCTACTCATCAGGTGTGATTCATATGATTCAGGCTTCAAGACAGCCTGCAACCAATAGAATTTATGATTCCACATGGAAGGATTTCTGTAACTATGTGGGAGACAACAATTGGATCCGGCTACCATTCCTGTTCCAAGAATATTGGATTACTTACTGGAGGGGCTTAAGAAGGGCTTAACACCCAACACTACTCATAGGCAAGTTGCTGCTCTGTCCATGGTACTCACATATGGCACCTCAGAACCCTTGGCTCAACATCCCATGATATGGTCTTTTATCAAGGGAGCAGTCAACACCAAGCCACCTGTGGTCCACAGATATCCCTCTTGGGATCTGCCAAGGTTTTACAGGCTCTCACTTCATCTACATTTGAGCCCATCAGAACCTCATCTCTGCGGTTTTTGACACTTAAGGTCACCTTCCTAGTAGCTGTCACATCGGCTAGGCGCATCTCGGAATTGGCAGCACTTTCTATTAGAGATGACATGTATTTTTCACAAGGAAAGGGTGGTTTTACGCTTAGGCCCCTCATTTGTTCCCAAGGTCAACACTCTTGTTTCACAGAGCACAGGAGATTGTACTGCCAGATTTTTGCCCAGAGCCGTCCCACGAATTAGAATGTAAATGGCACACCTTGGACATTCGCAGAGCATTGCATTGCTATATTAAACAGACTGCCTCCTTTTGAAATTCTGAAGCCCTCTTCATTTCATTCCAGCCCTCTTCAAAGTGTCTGCCTCTACTATAGGCAGATGGATTAGGGCTTGCATAGCGGGGGAGTACCAGGCACAATCCTTGCCGCCCCAAGTGCTGCAACTTCAGTGGCATGGGCAACACAGGCATCAATAGAAGAGATATGCAAGGTGGCGACGTGGTCGTCCCCTTCTCCATTTGTGAGGCATTATAAGTTAGATAAGTTCGCACCAGCAGATTCTTCATTTGGCAGGAGAGTTCTCCAAAGAGTAGTGTCAGATAGTGGGACACAGGCCCAGATGTCTTCCCGCCCACAGGAACAGTGAGGCTTTTTTATGTCCCATCTGTAGATTTTCCACTTGTCATGCTGGAGAAGGGGCATTGTCTTACCTGAATGCCTTTTCTCAGCATGACAATGGAGAATCCACTCCCCCCCCCCAGGGTCCATCTGGTCCTGTGTCAGGGAAAATTAAGCCACCACCTTGCATATTCATCAACTGCTGCGCCTTCGTTGTGACTGGGGATTCCTAGCCGGAAGGAGACAGGTGTGGCAGAGGTTGATTGACTTAGTCTCTAGGGCAGAAAGGCAAGATCAACCCATCTGTGGATTCTCCATTGTCATGCTGAGAAAAGGCGTTCAGGTAAGACAACACCCCCTCTCAAGCCCAATTTTGTAAATACCTGTCCCTTTGTGAGGTATCCCAACATGTTCTTCATCAAGGGGAGGGCGTTCTCTGTGTAAATACTGTTTAGCCCATGATAATCTATACACAACCTAAGGGACCCATCTTTCTTTTCTTTAAAGAGTACTGGGGCCACCATTCATGACTTCGCTGACAGAATAAAGCCCTGGGCCAGGTTCTTATGCACAAATGCTCGGACTTCCTGCATTTCCCTGGGCATTATTGAATACAACTTTGGCTATGGCAGTTTGACCCTGAGCACAATTTCAATAGCACAGATGTGAGGCTGAACACCTCTTTTTTGGGAATCAGCCTCTTTCCCCTAAGTTTATTGATGATGTTTGCTTTCGCTTTTTCCACTGCAGGGAAGTGGTGGCTCTTTAACACTTTCACTATTGCCTCTTGGCTGGTTATTTTCGTCTACATTGCCATCCATTTCCATCCCAATTAATGGAGGGGTTCCACTTTCTCCACCACACTAAGCCTAAGACCATAGCCTTTGTCATCGCAGGGGATACAATGAATCAAATGATTTATACATGAGTCTCTGCCTTTAACTCCACGGGCTTTGTCATACAGGCAGTCAGTGTTCCACCCATTATTGAACCATGTAATTGGGAAAAGGCTATGGGGTTTTTCAACTTCCTTAGCCTCATCCCTAGCTTTTCCACCATTTGGGGGCTGACTAGGCAGCTAATACAGCCCAAGTCCAACAGGGCTGTTAATGTCCCTTTACTTCTGAAAAAGCCATAGTGAACTTGACCCTAGCAGTGATGGGCATGATGGGACTACTTACCACAGACATGTCTAACTCGTGACGGCACGTGACATTGTGCGATGTATCAGGGCTGTTTAGCCATTGCTTGCAATGGGGTGGATGCAGCTTCCATGTGACACATTCAGCTTGCGGGCTGGCAGTTTGACACCCCTGACTTACCATCTTCTCCTTAACTGTTGCTCTCATACATGACAGGGCCCATCTTGGTAGGGGTTGCAGTTCCTTCCTTGCTGGATGGAATGGTGAACTCTATGAACTCTACTTTTCCCATTTTGATAGTGGACTCATCCCCTCTTCCCCCTCTCGGAGCTCCTTGCCTCTCAAGCTGGGCAGTGGCTGGAACTCTTCTGTCCTGTGTACTTGTTAAACTCCATTAGACTGATCTCTGTCACACTGGCTACATAATACCATGCCCCCACAGACATGTCTAACTTGTGATGTCACGTTGTTAAGGAATTTGTTGTGCAGAGGTCTCCTTGTGCTACCAAAGAGTTGCACAGACAAGGAATGGCACTGAGAGCAGTAAAAGTCACACAAGAATACACTGAGTTATAAAAACAAAAAGTATTTTACTTTGAGGGTGGTGTAAAAACAAAAATGCACAGTCAAAAAATAAACAGTCCAGGTCATAAACAATAGCAACAGTCCAAAGAGTAATCCAAAACTACAAAGTCTTCTTACCGGTCCAGAGGTCAATACACAGTTCAGGTTACAACAGTAGTAAACCAACAGCAGAGCAAAAACAGTAACAGTAGATATCAGTGAATTCAGAGAGAGAGAGAAGCTACGTTCCTAGCTTCCTCTTATGGCCATGAGAACACTTACACACCCATTGGCCAATTAACATCTTAAAGCCATAGCATTATGGTTAATATATTTTCAACCCAACATTGTAGGCTAATACCATATGCCTAACATTCTCCCCTTTGGGTAGAATAATATATAACTCTTACAATCTTATGCACATTCTTTCACAATTAGCATTGTGTTTCACAGCACTTTGTACCTTCGTAAAATGGTCTGCAATATTTACATCAGATGAACAATATTCTAGCTGTATTAATTTATCCTTGACACATTGTCTGACATTCAAATAACGAAGATCAGTATATTTAGATCTTGTTCTTACTGCAGCATTATTAGCCATCTTTATTGCAGCTTGATTGTCCTCATACACAATGAATGGATCATTTACATTTAAACCCATATCTAACAATAATTGTTTGTACACTAGCAGTTCTGTACATAGCGATCAGGTGGACGTCTGATGTGCGTTGAACGCCAAGGAATTACAGGGCTTTGAGTTTCTGACTCCTTTCCTTCCTCTGACTCTGATTCATCTTTTATCTCCCCTATCTCCTCTTCATCTTTTATATTTACAGGAGATGTATTATCATTACTAGTTACGTTATCAGAGGAGTCCTCAAACACTAGAGGATCAGTATTAACAGTTTCTTGCTCTAACCTATCCCAAAATGCTTATTTGTAAATTCAGTACCATTATCAGTAATTATGCACTGAACCTTTCTCTTTGTTTTTCTCTCCACAAACTTCAGCCAGTTTGCAAATTGTTGGAAAGTGTCTGCCTTTGACTTAAGCAGATAACAAAAACCATAACAAGAGTAGTGGTCCAGTATACTTAGAATATAACATGACCCTCCTAAACTTGGTTTCATGGGTCCAATTAAATCCGTAAACACAACTTCCAAAGGAACAGTTGTTTTGAAACCGTTTAACCCGTTTGCAGGAGTTGCCTTACTCTTTTCCTGATTACAGGCATTGCAGTTCAAATACTTACTACATGGCTTCAGTTTAATTCCTACTAACTCAACTGTTTTACGTAGTGAGTTAAAGTTTACATGCCCTAACCGCCTATGCAATAAATGTATACACTCATCATGTGGCTTCTTGTTCTCACATATCGAGTTAGCTTTAACTGTACTAACCTGGTTACTTGTGAGAACGAATAAACCATTTTTCAAATTAGCAGTTACACAGGTTCCATTCCTCTCAATAGTGCATTGCTCCCCTCTGAATATTACCACAAACCCAACTTTAACCAATTCCCTTACAGATAACAGGTTGAATCTTAGTTTAGGTATATATAACATAGGTAACTGTTCATCAATGCATGGACAATAGGAATTACCTTCACCAGAGGCCTTCATCCTCCAACCATTTGCCAGTGAAACATATTGGTTGCTGTTTTTCATATTAACAAACCTCGTTTTCTCTTTAGTAATGCATTGTGAAGCCCCACTATCAACAACCCACAATTCATTATTTCTGGATGTTGTCTCACCAGAAATAGCCAAACCAATGCTCTTCTTAGCCTTCCCACTGCTATTCACATTCTGCTTTCTACCCTTTCTACAGAATTTGGCTATATGCCCTCTAGCCCCACAAGAATAACATTTCTTGACATTGTAAGCAGTGGAGAATGGCTGCTTCTCTCGTGGCTGTGTCTCTCTCAGCTGGTCTCTGTCACGCCTCCTTCTGGACTCTTCCAGCAGTCTCCCAGTAATGTTAGTCAATGTCAGTTCCTCTCTGGTCAGGACTTCCAAAGAAGAAACATACCCATCATAACTCTCATCCAAAGATGACAGAATAATGTAGACCTGATGCAACTCTGAAAAAATCAGCTCCTTTTCATGAAGCTCTTGAAAAGTTGCCTTCATGTAATTTAAATGGGTCAGCATATCTCCATCCTTCTGCAGACGAGCCCTAAACAGCTTACGTGTAAGGTGTATATGTGCACCCACACTGTCACGAACATAAAGCCTTCGCAAAACGCCCCAACACCTAGCAGCAGACTCCTCACCACAAATATGGACAAGCTGCTGGTCATTCAGTGTTAGTCCAATAATGCAAAGAGCTTTCTCATTGCTACGTTTAAAGTTGTCTAACTTCTTTGCATCCTCTTCATCATCTGGATCCCAAGCAGTAGTATCTGGTGGGTTATTTACAACAGTCCATAGTCCTTCCTTGCGCAAAAGCAAGCAGCATTTAGTGGACCAGGAAACATAGTTTGTCCCATCCAACCGGGTTATCCAGGAGATGCCTGACAACAGTTCCTGTGCCATTTTACACCAAAAAGCTAACACAAACTCAGCTAGGAAAACTGTGTGTACTAACTCTCAGTACAGGCCTGGGCCCATAACCAGTGTTAAGGAATTTGTTGTGCAGAGGTCTCCTTGTGCTACCAAAGAGTTGCACAGACAAGGAATGGCACTGAGAGCAGTAAAAGTCACACAAGAATACACTGAGTTATAAAAACAAAAAGTATTTTACTTTGAGGGTGGTGTAAAAACAA